>NC_136065.1:491741668-492941668 GCF_964261635.1 Lissotriton helveticus
ATAACCTTTCAAAGTGCCAACTCCAAGGCTTTGCTGGGCTAAGCATAAAAAGAACAATAGGGTGTATGACCACTTTCCTTATTAGGGAACATCATCTGGTGCTGTACACCCCATTTCTGAAATGTCTGAGCACCCATTGTAGAAGGCTTTCACAGAAGTGTCTGTTGGCGAGGATGCTATCCAGAACTTCAGTTGGCAAATCAAATGCAGTCAGTGTCTGCCACTCAATCTCCATACATGGAGGTGTATGTTGTGGAGCAGTGGATGGAGGACCCTGCTTTGTTGCTGAGACATGAGGTCATCCTGAAGCGGTAGCCTGATCGAAGGACAGATGCTCATGCTTAGGAGTTCCAATGAAAGGGACTGGTGGGAAGGTTTAGTGGAGTCTCTCTAGCCAGTCTAGCTGGAATGCATCTCCTAATGAGTGGTATCACAGAAACTGCAAAAGCGCAAAACTGTTGGCACTGCACACTCTTGATGATAGCCAATCAATCTAGCTAGTGCTCTCCCCACCGACTGAATAGTCTGTGCGCCATCTCGGGTTGCAGATGTCGCTTGTGATGTGCCAGACAATGTCTACTCCCTGTTGATTTCAATAGGGATTCTCTGGTTAAAACAATGACTGCAGGCTCGGGGACGAAGATGTTCTGGAGGTGACCACCGGTTGGAGAGGTGATATGGGATGCCTAGGGATGCTAAGACACTGTCAGTTGGATCACCCAAGGCCATGGGGCGTCGGGTCCAGGGTTATCTTTAGGTGCCAGGTTTTTCTTACCAGCTCTGGTCGCGGTCAGTTGAATCCTCCAGAAGGAGGCTACAGGCTTCAATTGGAGATTCGAGGCAGGTCAGAGATTACCAGATCTCAGGTCAGGATCACAGGGGAGACCTCCTCTTGGTGTTGGGCCACTCAAACTCGGGCCGTAGGTGTCGGGTGCCGAGTGGTGCAAACTCTCGGGTTTGGCCGGAGCCAGAGTCTGTTGGGGAGCAAATCCGTGCTCACAGCAGACAAAGTCATTCTTGTGTAAGGCAGTGCAGGTCCTTCGGGTTCTTGAGACCACTGGCTGCAGGACACACTGGGATTTCGCTAGAGCAGGTTTGAGGTGGGGCAAGGCTGGTAGGGCTGGGGCCAAGTCAGTGGGCTTCCTCTTCTTCTAAGTTTCAGAACAGCTCTAAGGTACTTCTTCTTCTCTTCTGCTTGGTCGCTTCTTTTCTGAGGAGGCAAGGTTCAGTGGTGTCCCTAAATACTAGAATTAGGGGCATTACAGGAAAGTAAAGGTTGGGACCAATGGGTCTCTTCCTTGGGGTGGGTACACCCCCTATAATGCCACCCTCCAGTGGGAGGGGGGCATATGCCTCCCTCTGGTTGGCTGGGTCATAACCCTGACGGGCCTCTATTTTACGAAGCACTGAATTTCGGAGACGCGGTGGCTACATTTGAGAATCGGTGAGTTTGGGTACATTAAACTTAATTTCATTTAGCAGTTTCCCTGTGAGTACTTTCTGCTTCATGTTCTTGACTTAATATTGGAGGCAGTGAAAGTATTACTTACAAATATTCATTGATTTTAAATTCTTTTTGTTTGCGTGATCTGTGTAGTATGTCTACTACAGAGGCACCCCCACATGGCGATTCAGCCTTGCATTTGAATTCACCAAAGGAGTTCTTGTCATCACCAAGAGACCCAATTATACAAGGAGGGAATGGAAAGAATATGTTTGAGGCATGTAGAGCTGTGGATTCATATGCTTTAGCATAGATCGCCACCTAGTGTTGGGCTCGGATATTTGCACTTTGTTTTTCTTCGAAGTGTTTGTAGTCACGAGGTAGGTAACTCCTCCTTACGGTGATAGTGTGCATGGGCAGTGACTCCATCCCCAGATTGTTTTCGCCCTAAAGGGTGATGATGGAGTTAGTAAGAATAGAAGGAGATGTCCATGTTTGTTGTATCTAAGTAAGCTAATACTGCAGCAGATAAAGGTACTCGGGGAGGCAGGCGGGCACGAATGAATCTACAGCTCTACATGCCAAGAACAGATGCATACTGGGTAAGTAGCATTTCCGTTCGAGACAAATGAACTGTAGAGCATATGCTTTAGCAGAGACTATACAGCAGTTATTTCCGTTGCGGTGGCTAACCTGTATCTGTTGCAGTAGTTTGAAAAAGGGTTCTTAAGACACCTGGCCCACACTTGCTTGTTGTTTTGCATGCACATCTACACAGTAGTGTTTTGTGAACGTGTGAGGTGTAGACCAAGTTGCAGGCAGTAGTGTTTTGTGAATGTGTGAGGTGTAGACCAAGTTGCAGCCTTGCAGATGTCATCTAAGGGTATATTCCCTAAGAATGCCATAGAAGCCCCTAGTTTGTGTGTGCTATGCGGTCTAGGGGGAATAGTTAATGTGCATTCAGCTTTAATGTAGCATATTTGGATGCATTTAACTATCCATCATGCAATACCAGTTTTTGAAATGAGATTACCTTTATGCGGTGTTGAAAAAGCAACAAAGAGTTGTTTGGTTTTCCTAAAAGATTTAGGGCCAGATGTAGGTAGGGTTTTACCGGTCGGTAACGGCCGAATTCGGCCGTTACCGACCGGTATTTGGCATTTGATATGTAGGGGCAGGTAAACAGGGAAAATCGGTAATTTTACCGATTCGGTAAATATACCGGTCGGTAAATTTACCGACCGGTATATTTACAGAATCGGTAAAATTGATATGTAGGTGGGACTCTTCTGAGTCCCACAAGGCCTACAAAATCGGTATTTTACCATCAAATTGTATTTGATGTTAAAATACCGATTCAGGTGTGCATGCACATGTGTGCATGCACACCTGTGCCATATGACAGGCAGACCTGCCCTTAGGGCAGGTATGCCTGCCATATGGCCCCTGAACCTTTTGTGGGGGTGCTAGAGGGTGTCAAAGTGACACCCCCTGCACCCTTGTCAAAATCGGTATTTACCGAATCGGTAAATACCGACCGGTAATGCCCCATTCATTCCTATGGGCTTCAAAGCCCATAGGAATGAATGGAGCATTACCGGTCGGTATTTACCGAATCGGTAAATACCGATTCTTAACGATTCGGTAAATGGAACATCTGGATGTTCCTACATACCCCCACTTCTTATTTACCGATTCTTAATTACCGAATCGGTAAAATTCGGTAATTAAGAATCGGTAAATAAGTTTTACCTACATCTGGCCCATAGTTCTTGTAATAAATTATTGCTCTTTTGACATCTAGTGTGTGAAGAGTACGTTCTGCCACTGAGTCTGGTTGAGGGAAAAACACTGGTAGTTCAATAGACTGATTGAGATGAAAATCAGAAAGAACTTTAGGTAAAAATTTGCTAAAGAATATGAATCTACAGCTCTACATTCCAGGAACAGATGCATACTGGGTAAGTAGCATTTTCCTTTTTAAATTATATAGGCAATTTAAAAGACTGTAGTGGATCTTTTTGACCTGAAAGGAAGAAAAGAATTTCAATGTTCTGTCTAGGACCTGAAGGTTTACGAGTTTACAATCAAATACAGAAGCATGACAGATCTGGTGATTTGGATGTGTTTAAAGTGGTGTTATTAGATCTGGATGATCAATTTTCACCAACAGTTTGCATAGCAGTGAAGTGACATGCTTTTTTTTCAAAGGAAACAAGAAAAGCATGAATCTATCGAGGATTAGGTTTGAGAAAATTAGCTATCGCACAAATTTGTAAGGGACCAAATCGTTATGTACACAAAGAATAAATCCATTCAGGATAGATTGTTTGGTAGGAGATTCCCAATTTGAAAGATATTATAGCTATTGTTAAGAAAGCTGAGTTATCAGAGTGTTGGGCCAAAGTAACATTGGCACAAGAGAAAAATGATGGAGCAGATACCCTCAACAAACGTTCGGATGGGAAGAGTAAATATACTCAGAATTCAAGTCAACACAACTTGAAAAGGGATAGAAAGAAAAGCAGCTGCCTTAGTAATACAAAACATCCTAATTATGCTTGTTATCATTGTGGCAGTAACGTACATTCTGCTAGGTTTGACAAATGTCTAGCTACATCTACGAAATGTATGGTGTGTCCTTTAATAGGGTATTTTGCTAGAGTATGCGAACATAAAGACAAAAAGAAATGAAGGGGTAATGTTGCATGTGTGAAAGACAGTGATCTAGATGAGTATTCGTCTGAGGACATCAATGATGATGTGAGTGTTAATTATGACTCAAAGAGTTTTTAATTTCAGGAAAAGGAGAAAGTGTTGGGTTTCTTTTGGGGGGGTGTCACTGCAAATAGCGGTTGATGCTGGTACCCCTTACATAAAGATTGCTGAAAATATTTGGCTGTGACATTTCAGTACGGTAATATGGAATCATTTAGAGATGTCGGGTATTAATCCTAGGTGTTACACTGGACAAAAGATTGACATAATTGGAGTAAGACAACTTGTTTTAAGAGAGACATGCTTTGTGCAGCTTATATGTGGCCAAGGAAGGACCATCTGTGTTAGGGTGGAAAGATCAATGAAAAAGATATATAATTTTGGACCCAAATAGTCCAGAACAGGCAGAAAATACCAAGAAATGGGTTCTAGAGGAGTTCCCAGCAGTATTTAATGGAGAAATAGGTACGTTGAAAGGATTCACTCATGCCATTAGATTAAAACGCAATGCTCCTCCTAAGACCCATAAGGCACGTAATATTCCATTTATTGTAAGGGATGACGTGAAATTGGAATTGCAAAAACTGTTAGAAGCACACATAATTAAACCAGTGGAAGCCCCGGAATGGGTCTCTCCGCTGGTCGTTTCCTTAGATCCTGAATGTAAACATCTTACTGCTTTTTGCACACCGTTTGGGTGTTATCAATTCTGGCGCATGCCGTTTGGCTTGGCGTTAGCGGTCTTTCAAAGACTTTTGGCACAGCTGTTTGGTGACATCCAGGACGTAGTGTTTTTTTAAGACAATATTTTGATCATGGGGAAAACCAGGAAGCATCATGATGAGATCTTGAGAAAAGTTTTAAACATACTTTGGAAGAAAGGATTAACTGCAGAAATGAGTAAATGTAGACTTCCAGAAAGGAAAGTCATGTATTTAGGACATGAAATAAGTGATAAAGGAATTAAACCATAAGAATAGCTTGTAGAAGCAATTAACAAAGCTCCCTCGCCTAAAAACAAAGATAAGCTTTGCTCATTTTTGGGTTTAACAGAATTATAGTCTAAATTTGTTGACACATTTTCAGAAAAAAACTCATGAGATGCATGCTTTGCTACAAAATAAAAGCAAGTTTGAGTGGTCAACCCAGTGCCAAGATGCTTTCTTAGACATAAAATTTGCTAAAAGTAAAGCTCCCACTTTACAAGGCTCCAATCCTTCTGCAGCAACATTTGTTACCACAAATGCCAGTCGAAAAGGATTTGGAAATGCCCTCACTCAGACGAATGATCATGGAGGTGCGAATGTCATGGCATTTAAAACAATATCATTGTCTTCCACGGAGGAGAAATCCTCTGTTATAGAAAAATAAGCATTGTTGTGTGTATAGGCTCTTGAGCACCTCCGAAATTTCTTTTGGGGAAGGAAGTTTATTGTGAGAACAGATTATAAGCCAAATAACAATATTGTTAAATGCTGAAGGTTTGTCCAGGGCATCTGCAAGAATTGCAAGACTTTCCATGCGATTAAAGGACTTTACGTATGAAGTACAGTATGTACCCAGAAAAAAAACAGCACAGCAGATTTCTTGAGCAGAATGTCATTATTTCTTAGGGAAATTAATATGAGTCCTTGGAATGGTGTGTGTGTAGCAGGAATATTTGTTAACAACGAAAGCAAAGGTTTACAAAAAGAGGAGTGAACAGATGCACTGAAGGAAGATGTTGTATTGGAAACTGTCAAAGGAAAGATTAAGAATGGATGGGCGGAGTTTGTCAAAGTCGAACTTCTAGGAGAAATAAAAGCGATTTGGGAAGTGAAAGATGAGTTAGGAGTTGAAGGTGTGTTTGTTGTAAAAGGTGAAAAAATAATTCCTCCATATAAATTGAAAAATAAAATTATTTCGCTATGTCATGAAGGCCATGCTGGCATAGCACGTACCAAACGGAACGTGAAGTCCTTTTATTGGTGGCCTAAAATTGACATTTAAACAGATTGTTTGTTAGATCTTGCATGGAATGTGAAAGTGCAGTCAAATCTCAGAAGACACTTAATCCCCCTTTAGGATCTTTAGGTTGTCCAGACATGCCATGGGAAGATGTAGCTTTGGACATCATGGGACCAGTTGCATGGAATGATGGTTCACAGAGATATCTCATAGTGCTTATGGATTTATTTTCAAAATGGTTTGCATTGAAAGCAGTTGTTAAAGTGGCCACTGGTATAGTGATGAGATTTTTGGAGGGAATATTTTTGCGAGAAGGTTTTCCTAAGTTTTTGCTCAATGACAATGGTGTTCAATTTAAATCTATGGAAATCAAGAATTTCTAGGAATTTGCTGGCATCAGTAATACGTTCTCTACATTTTATCACCCCAGAGTGAATGGTGTTGTGGAAAGGGTCAACAGAGTTATTGAGGGTTCATTGCAATTAGCTACGCAACATAGGAAGAATTTTGAAACCAAATAAAAAAATGGTGTGGAGTTACAGAGTGACAGCCCATGATTCTCTTGATAAGAGTCCTTTTGGCATTATGAGAGTTCGGATACTGCATTCTGAGGTGAACCCTGGTTGAATGGGAAAAGGAAAAACAGTTGAATGGGATGCAGAGGAATAATAAGGTGTATTTCAACAATTACGAACAGGGTTTTTTAGAGTGAGGGAAATACTGGGCGCACTGCTCACTGATAATGCGCAGGAGGTATGGTATCGGGCAGTAGGTGCATGCAGGTGAGGGGGAAATCCCTTTAACCCCTCCAAAGTGTGTGTGGAGACACACCATATACAATGTAGACAAAACCTGCTGCACACTACATGTAAGAAAGTACAGACACAAGAGATGTCTCAATGGACAAATAAAAGTTCAAATTTCCATTAATGAAGAAAGGGGACCACCAGTATTTCGGCTCCTCTTTTATTGCTCATTCATAGCCAGCCGACACGTGTTTCGTCGTAGGAAAATACACTATTTCCGCGACTCCTCAGGGCTGTAGTTAATGGATGGTGAACCACAGGTCGCAGTGCCGGTGATAATTCCGACCCGGCCCGCTCGAGACCGGGTTACGTCCTTTCTAGTCTTCGTAGTACGTGGTTCAGTTATAGTACTATCCAGCGCGTGTAAGGAGATGCTTCGAGTGGAAATATTGATTAATTAAGAGAACTTCTTGATAAATTGTTCTGAATGGTGTCCGTGTCCACGTAGTTAATCACGGGGATGTAAAGATTCCTAAACAGTGAAGTGCCCGTAGTGCGGGGAGGAAAAGCCGGCAGGATGAGTGCTCCTGTGGGGAGTTCCGGGTACGGACCGTATCCATTAACTACAGCCCTGAGGAGTCACGGAAATAGTGTATTTTCTTGCGACGAAACACGTGTCGGCAGGCTATGAATGAGCAATAAAAGAGGAGCCGAAATACTGGTGGCCCCTTTCTTCATTAATGGAAATTTGAACTTTTATTTGTCCATTGAGACATCTCTTACATGTAGTGTGCAGCAGGTTTTGTCTACACAGAATAATAAGGTGTATTTTGAAGTCTCAACAAAAGAACAAGGAATATTTTGACAATAAACATGTTGTGAGGATGTGAAATTGGCAATTAGGCAATGGGTATGTGTAAAGTCTAGCAGAAAGGTTGTTAAAGGAAAAAACAGGTACAGTCTTCCTAAGCAAGTTGTGAAAGTAAATAGAAACACAGTGAAATTAAGTGATGGTAGTATTTGTCATATGAGCCGCTTAGCAATTGTCAAAAATATTGTCATATGCACTAAGGAGTGGATTAAAAATAAGGGTCTGATTACGATGTTGACACCAATGTGGAAGCAGGACCGCCTGACTAGGAGTTGGAGGTCCAGCTGCCCGTATTGCGATGAGACCGCCTTCACGGCGGTCTCAATGTGTATACTTTTCATTGCGGTGTGTGCTGCGGGCTTCAGCACACGCCGCAGTACAAAATATACACATTTTAAACATCCCTGCACTATTTGGCAGACACCATGCAGTGCCTGCCACATGGTGCCGGGATGTTTAGCGGGACACCATAAGTGTCCACCCCAGGGCCCATAGTGGAGGGCCAGGGTGAAGGGTGCCCTGCTTGGGGACCCCCAAAGTTACTGTCCGCCTGCTTTGCACGGCCGGCAAAAGGCACATCCTAATCCCGATGGCGGTGGTTGAGCAGGCACCCCCCCACTATAGGGAATAGGTGTCTGACCGCCGCACTGATGAGATCCTTGATCCTGACAGATGCGGCAGTCTTTCGCCTGGCATTCGAGATCCAACGCCTGCATTCTAATGGGCGGTTTGATCCAATGGGCTGGATGGAAGTGGGATTGCCGCCAACGGCCTGACGGTGGTGGTCCCACCGCAATCATAATCAGACCCTCAGTGTGAAAGTTATGGCAGATATTGGTGGATAACTGTTGATTCCAGGAATGGTCAAAATTTACAAACCAATGACTGTTTAGATGGAAGAAGGGAGGATGGTCAAGAGAATGAGCAAAGCAATGCTGATTCAAGCAAAGAAATGTTTGTGGGAGAGTGTGTTTGTGATAATAGTAAGAACTAGCACTTTTAGAAGAAACATAGTAAAACCTAAGAAATTAAGGATGTACGTTGTTACAACGCATGCTTTTACTACGCATGCCTTTACAACGCAGGTTTTTCAACGCAAGTCGTTACAACGACTTGCGTTGGGGGGTGCTGGATAGTGAATAGTTTAATTTACTATTCCAACTCCAGTCCCCGTGGATAGTAGGGAAGGTGTTGGATAGTAAATTAAACTATTACCTATCCTAGAGCGCCCCCCAGCACAATTTGTTGTAATGACCTGCGTTGAAAAACCTGCGTTGTAAAGGCACGGCGTGGTAAAAGTTGCGTCGTAAAGGATGTTTCTCGAAATTAAAGGACTGTATATGTACCACATAGTATTCTTGGATATACATATTTGTTTTTCCTTTTCTTTCAATTTAGTATTTCACTAAAGGATTTGTATTTGCCATTAAGGAGAAGGGATATGTTCTGTAGGTCTATTCTTTCTTTTGTAAGTCAATAAATATTTTATATTTTTATTAACGGAGAGGGATGAGTAGTGATGAATTGTATGTTACTTTCTGGTAGGTAGGTAGTATGCAGAATTAAAATAGTTAAGAATGTTCCTAGTATTTATATGATGTAAGAGAATGATGGGGGCGAGATGATGTAGGGCAGGACTTGCGCTCTTACCTTTTCACAGTTGTATGAGATTGCTAATAAAGAAGGCTTGTACAATTTACAAATGTCCAGCGTGATCCCTACAATTCTCTGATAGAGAGGAAAGCGCAACTTGCCTGTAACACCAGTTCTATGTGAGAGGGATCTTCATTAAATTCCTAAACAACTCTCACTTCCTATGTGATAGGGTCAATGAAGTAGAAGCAGAGTCTTTAGTTTAGACCCGCCTTCCTAGGCATAAAAAAGAACAGAGGCACAACTATCATTGTGCTGCATGATGGAATTGTGGTGCTGCAATGACTTCAAGGGGACTCTGCTCTTGGCTGTGTTGAGCTGTTTGCCTGATCCTAGAATGTGCACCTTTTTTATTCCTTGTGAAAGGTATGAAAAAGGGAGTAGGGTTAAAATGCTGTCTGAATACATCAATAGATATTTTAAGTTTCTAGTGGTTTTGATATATATGTGGGTGTGTGTATATATATGTATATCAGGTTACTTTGGTTAAAAACATTTAAAAAATGAAAATAGGCACTGAAGTACAAAAGATTGATTTGGAAAACATGGGTTTGCAGATTGTGTACCCGTTTTTTTTATTCCCTTCTGATTTGTGAACTGATCTATATACTAATAGGTCAATTCGCAGAATCACCATTTGTAGTGAGTCGCAGTTAAATTTACCTCTTCAATAATAATGAATTATTGGATATCAACTTAGGGATGGTGGCCTGCTGGTTTCAGCAGGCCATCATGTACTTGATTGCATTTAAATAAGGTACATGTTTTTAATGCAGTTTATTTTCCATATAGGAAAAAGTTTGTTTTACTTGGCCATGGTTGCTGCCCACTTTAAAAAAACATTGTTTCATTCACAAGCGGTAATGGATCCTACAGGGAATTCTTTTCCTTTGTGAATGGGTTCCCTCTTTTGAGGAGTCCATAACCTATCAATGGCTTGTGACTGAAATTACTTTCGCAAGCCAGTGATACATAGAATTCCAACTCTCACTCCCTAAATACATTACGTTCCAAATTGCAATCCAGTGTGCTTTTCTTAACCCATTTTAAAATTTGGTAAATAAGTACTGAATCTCAAAATGGGTTTAAGACATTTAGCGGTCACATACCCTATAATTTAGTGAAATTTGCAACCACTAAATGGCTTCATATTTCTGGCCCTTGGGTTTGTAGATATTAGTCAACAGCCTGCTGCAGGGCAGGCCATTCTCAGACCCGATCCTACAGGCAACCATTATCACAGACGCCTACCTTTCAGACTGGGATGTGAACTCAGTTACATGACTTTGCAGGGGGTGTGGGCTGCCAGTTAATTAATTAAAACTGTTGACCTTATGCCTAACCCTGATGGCCCTATTCCAGGTCATTCAAGGGAAGATAGTCCTCATTGAGATAACTGCATGACGCCCACGTGCTGCTTACAGATACTGAGCAGAATGCAGTCTCCCTAGCTCTTGGCAATTGCACAGGTGATCTGGGACTGGAAGCTCCACCCTGACGTACAGCTCGTACCAGAGCATCTTAGCTGCATGGACAATGACTTTGTAGACCTGCTCAGCTGCATCAACAAATCAGCGAGAGGGAACTCCACCTTTATAATCCGATAAACGTACTTCCAGTTTGGGGTGCCACCAGTAGACCTGCTCTCCACATCCGAGAAACGCAAAATGCCCAAGCTTTGCCTCCAGGTATCCACACCCGAATGCCATGGCCAATGCGCTATAGATGAGCTGGTAAGGGATCTTTGGCAATGCTTTACTTCCTCTCCCAATCCTCCCATACATGGTGAGGAGGATGAGAACAATATCCATGAGGCTCATCCTGGTAGCTTCCACTTTCCTTAAAAGATACAGGACAGCATTAAAAAAAAAAAGGTGTTTTTTAGAGTGTGAGTTAGTATTTGCCTATGCCTCAACCCCTTCCCTTTTGTGAATGAGTTACCATTTCGTTTGAGGTCTTGGCAACTTTTCAATTTTTTGTGACTGACCTTTAGTCACAAAACATTGATACATTGCATAATGATTAGTTTTTTTTAAAGGAATACCTACAAAACACCCCTTCAAGATACCGAATCACTATCTGTTCACATTCCCATTTTAGAAGTTGGAAAAGCTTTCTCAACTCCTAAAATAGGCATATTGATGGTACCCTTAGCCAAAATGGAACATGTGTGACCATAAAAATGCTTAGTACATCTGGCCCGTAGTGCTTGTTCCCCACTTACAAGAAAGAACAGTAGCTTTTCTAGTCGATATTCCTATTGTGTGCTTCCTCTTTTACAGTATGGACAATGTCTTTCTTGTGCCTATCGTGAACAGACTTCAAAAAGGCTTATCTGTAGTTGCTACTATATTTCCATTCACTTTTAATATGCATATAACTTCCATTTTACCTTATTATATCTTATACTGTATGATTCGAAAAATTGCCCTTATTAAAAATCTGCTTGCGGATTCCATTTAGCACTACGAAATCGCTCATGAACTCACTGGTTTTCAGCAGGGGGATTGTTGAAGTTTTTCTGGTCAGCCTACCTAATTATTCATACACTTCACAAGATAAAATTGAGAACTCTGCAACCCAAACAGAGTTTCTGGTCCCCAAGCAGAATCCCACCTCCGCGAGCCCCAATAAATAGTACACATAAATGTCAAAAACAGAGTACTGTACAAATGACTAATGCTAACATACAAACCAACAAATGCTTGGCCTCTAACAATCTTGCCAGGACCCTATCTCCCCTATCTCATTAGGCACCATTGCATAACCATTGTTCGTGTAAACTCAACATTCTGACAACACTTAAGTCACCATATGAGTTTTCCAAATGCTGTGCCTTTGGCCTGCTAGGCTCATTCTTTTGGAATGCTTACCATCTTTCAGTCGGGGCTCTGGCTCACTACTGGACTTCAAAATCATCTTCTAAAACAAGAGGCCCACCAATCTATTGTATTTCTTTAAATAGTATGTGTCCTAGAACACGTGTCATTTACAAGTTTTAAAGTTGTAACTTCATGCTGCTTTCTTTCCTAGCTAATATCCATGTGTATGTCATCATGTCTATTCTGTCAAATCCATTTTATAAGTAATATAAATTAACTAATCTGTCCTGATCTATGTACAGTTTTGGATGTTAGATTAACACATCATATTGAAAATGTTAGGTTGCTGTAACTAACTGCATAAATACAATTCTGTCCAAACATTCTCATTAATATTTGGTTTTGCTTAAAAATATTTGCTGGTGCAACATATATGCTCCATCTTTCCTGATAGGATTCCTGTCTCTACTCATGCTTTGCAATTACCTTCAGGGATGTGCCCAACCCATCACCCACTCTTTGTACTTTTCAGCAATCTAAAACCTAAAATTCTTATAGAACAAGGCTGATGAGAACTGCAAAGTGTTAAGAAACTATTTCTGAATCTCTAGTTTAAAACTAGTTTAGAGATAAACTGTGTGCTGATGTCTAACGTACATGCTAAGTAAATGTCAATTAACATTGAGTTTGATGTCACATAATGACAAACTTGAGATGTGCTTTGCAGCAGCAGAAAAAGCTGTGTCAGACAAATTCTAATTAGTTGCTGATTAGGAATTGATAAAACCTGTTATTAACCCTTATAAACTTGTCCAATTGACAAAATAATGCATACAAAGTGAAGATGGGATTTTTTGCAAAGGGGTTTGGCCCCAAAGAACATTTGTTGAATTTGCATGCCACTCCCCTATCTAAGAAAAGAGACTTGCAGATTCTGGTTTCTGTGCTTTTAAGGAACATTCCTAAAGTTTATATCAATAAGTATGTTTTGCTTCCCGGTTAAGTGCCAGTCCAATGTTGCTGATTATTATGAATTTTGAGGTTTGTAAACTATTAGTTAAAATGATATCCATGGTCAATTGTGCCTGTGGATGGTAGGCAGATAGAAGAGCTCCTCCTAATATAATGCTGCTGTAGATTTGGAATTACTAGTAGCTGCCAATGAGGATAGCTACCGATGGCTGAGAAACGTAAACCGAATCAGGACGGAATTTGGGATTCATAGAATGGGAATTTAGGAGTACAAATGAAGGTACTAGTGTTTAAATGGAGGAAGAGTTTTTCCACAGGGAAGCAGAATTGGTTGTTTCAATGAATAAATGTGTATACATGAGAAAGCCACTCTTGTGTAGTAGGTGGTTCATTTAGACGTATACAAAAGTGTAAATTAGGACATATACCTAATCTCACCTACTTACCAATACAAATAGCTGTTCTTTTTTAGTTTGTAATCAGAAAATTGGTTGTGTTCTTTTCATTTGAATAACACTTGGAACTACTCAAACTGACAAAGCTGCCAAGTTGTCCATTTGCATATAAGTGACGGATATCCTGTCTGCCATATTAAAAGTACCAGAGAATATAATGCATTTGTAATACGGAGGACAGGATATCCATGATGTTTGTGATGGAGTATCACATTCTCTAAACTCAAAATCATGCCCTTTGTGAAATGTAGCAGTGTCATATGTATTTGTTGTTTTGACTGTCTATTTTCTACTCTTTTTGGTGACATTGTAACATCAGAGTTGCTGGGAGGAGAATGACCAAAGTGGTGCGAGACTTCCTGTATGCGCAGCAGGTTCAGTCGCCCGTGGAGCTCTACTCTGATTGGCTGAAAGTGGGTCATGTGGATGAGTTCCTGTCCTTTATTCGATCCCCCAGCAAAAAGGTAATCACTCAGCTGATCCCAACACAACACTCCTGAGCGTAGCCATTGCCTGACCACATGCGTTCATGATAAATGTAGTGGTATTGGTAGCATGGGGGAGCCGGTGCATATGAGCCTAGAAAGAGCAGGACTGCCCAACCGTACTGTACAACACAGGAACATTTGTAAAAAACATGAAATTACACTTTTCTATCCTCTTCTTTTCCCCCTAGTTCTAATCGAGGCAAGAGTCTGTATTTGTGTTTCTTTTTAGCATATCTCACTCAATAAGCTAGAGAGATACATTTATTCATTACACAATCTAGCCAAAATCAAGTGTAACTGTCAACTCCTGAGCCCAGGTTCTAGAGTGACACACAGTGAAGGAACATAGCAAGACTAATCAGCATTGACTAGACACCCCACTCTATCCCTTGAAAAAAATAGAAATAACTAAGATGCCAAAAGAAAAACAAAGGGATATACTATAAATTGAAACATTTAAATATATTCAATAAATTAGTAGGGCCCATGTGTGGTACTCAAGGTCAATATCCTTGCATCATACATGCAAAGTAGAGAATTGATAATGATACAAAGATGGTCCTCTTGAAACTCTTTTCTGCTGAAAACTCATGCCACTCCATCCAAAACTGTCTTCTGCCAGCCTACACTCTCTGCTGGTAAGCATTTGTGGTATCGGAACACCATTCCCAGCACTCCATCCACTGCTGCACAAAGACACTCTACTTAAATTCCAAATTCTCCCATCACAGATCTTTATGGAATTCCTGAACTGCTTCATCAACATCTAAGGCTTTGTAAACTTAGAACACGTCTCTCACCTAATCACCACCTCTCACTTCTCTTTTCACGGAATCCTTCACCATTTAACTGTTCTCCTTACGTGTCCCTTGCAAATCTTTTTCTTTCTCTACTCTCCATCTACAGGCCCTTTAACACATTCTTTTCTCTAATACATCCAATCTTGTAATATTTTACTTTGGGAGTTCCTTCCTCTGAACAGCTCTTATGGTATCTTCCTGGTGGTTTGAGGGGGAGATAACCAGTAAGGCTTAATTTTTTCTAGCATGTATTTTTTTCTAACCCAACCCACACCTTTTCCAGTTGTATCCCTTTCTTGAGAGCGCCTTAATTCTTTGTAGCAGTTATTTTTTCCCTATTCAACCAACACTCCTTTTCCAGTTGTATCCCATCCTTGATGTGTAATTCAGTCTCTCCACCGTTTCATTAGTCTGGGGATGATATAATGCTACTTTTTTTGTGTACTACACTGCAACTCTCCTCAAAGATTCTTTCTTTCTCTGTGGAACAAAATTGCATCCTGCTTTCCGTTAGAATTTTCTTGGGCATACCTCAAGGACACTTCTTTTAAGAATTCTACTTGGCTACAGGAACTGATGTCACACACCCTTCACACCTTTGTTCATCTTGAGAACAATTCAACAAGCACTAGCAGATAGGAAAAGATAACTTGCCCAGCCAGCGGCCCACCAAATCCAAGGTCACCTTCTTGGTAATGTTATGCACCTCATGGGAGGAGTGAATGTTTTTAGTACTCTTGCAACGTGCCCAAAACTCACTCACCAAAAGTCCAAATTTCGTATGGAGATCAGGACACTAACATTCTAGTTGCAACCTCTGTTTTGTCTTGACCACACCCAAAAATCCCTCATGCGCTAGCTCCATTGCCCGCTTCCTTAGTGGATTCCATTGGAGCCAATCTCGTACCTATAAAAACGAAACCCACCTTCTTAGCAAGTTCATTCCTCACCATCCAAAATGGCTTTATATCCATCCTCATGCCAGGCCTCACCTCCCACCTGTCCTTTAGAGCCTTAATTACCTATTGCATCCCAAACCCCCCCAACATGTTTCTCTTCCAATCCTCCTTTCAGATCACATTGCTGGTGACAACACTCATGATAGCCAATCCACAGCACAATTCTGGATATCAGGTTAATAGAGTATTTTAAAAGTGTAATCTTGAAGCCAAATGACCCTCCTTCTAATGGGAGACGATATCCACATCCAATCACCTTTTTTGCCAAAATATATTTTTAGCAGCTCCTGGTCCATGCCATAGAGACAACTCAAAAATGTAATAATGCCCAACTGACTGCTAATGGATCTTTCTTGATCACTGAGTAATTGAACTCCACTTATTTCACTGCTCTTAGTTTGAAGGTTACTGTCTGCTCCACAGTTTATCCCACTGATCAAAACTGCATCTTACCACTTCAATCTTGCATTGGTGGTCACCTCGCACACTCTCCTAGGAACAAATGATTGTAAACTCTGTGCTTTCTCCAAATATTCCTTGACCAATTGAATACCATGGTCACAGTCCTCAGTTCACATATATTCTACATTTGTTTCCCTACGTAACAAACACAACACCTGAGTCTTTGTCAATTTATTCACAAAACTGCTGCAAAGCTCTACTCTTCTGAGGAACAGTAGCTGTTCTTCCATGTTACTTTTTCCTTTCAGTTCTTGAAAGGTTTTTACTTACTCCTTTCAGGGTAGTGATCCCTCAAATTATAGGCAGATCAACCTGATTGATAACGGTCATAGTTTTTTCGCAAAACAAATCTCAGAGAAACTACATTGTCCCCTCTTCAGGCAGGTTTTAGAGCAAAGGTTAGCACAATTGATCGGATTTGTAGGTTTACAATTTTATACTGGAAATAGGTTTTAATACAAAATCAAAAGCTTTATATGGCTTTTATGGATTTAAGAGCTGCGTTTGATCTTATTCCACGTCCAAACCACCCAACACCTCAGCTGCACTCCACATTTAGGCCCTCATTTTGAAGTCGGTCGGAGGCTTTCCAGCGGCATCTTCGCTTTCACTTTTGACCGCCGTATTACAATGATGGCGGTCGGAAGTAAAACCAGCTGGTCATTCCGTCTGGCTTCCGACAGTCAGTACAGGCATGTAATGCCTGAAGGACGGCGTTTCGGTAGTTGGGATAACGATGTTGGGTGCCACTAGTAGGACCCCCTTGCAACAGTGGTCTCCAGATGGGGCCTTGGGGGCACATGTGGTGCTCCCCTGTCAATATCTGCACTGAGGGGCAGGCACCTTGTGGTACCTGCCACATGGTGCCAGGATTAACAAAAACTCCCATTTCTCAATGGTAGCTTGTTCAGCGGCCAGTTTCCCACCGCACTACACGCTCCTATAGAGAAACGAGAGTGTGCGCCTGCACCATGTGCGGTTGCATCTTAATACTGCTGCGGGACCGCCGACCAGAGGTCGGTCCGTCCTGATTCCGCAACAGTGGCATCCACCCAACATCGTAATGAGGCCCTTAATGTGCTCTCAACATTCCCCAATGAACCAATCACCGACTAGCAAGCAGCTTTATATAAATGTCTGTCTTTGAGAAGTACTATTCTGAACTTTTCTTTAATGATGAAATCAAAGTTAATAATGTTTTCTTGCATCATTTCTTGTTTCAGGGATTCTGTCTTCTGCTGGCCAGCCCCACTGGCTGCTGCCACCTATTCGAGGAAAAGAAGAAAGAGGGGCATGGGAATGCAGTCATGTTCAAGGGTAGGTATTACATTTGTTCTGTTATGACGTATGACATTTATATGGTCTCTTTTAAAGAATTGTCTGGAATGTACAACTGGGGTTTAGGTGGAATGCAATCATAGTTGTCACTGGTAAGCTTAAAGAAATAGGGCCTTCTTTAGAGTTTGGCGGTTGGGATACTCTGTCACAAACATGGTGGACGTCCTGTCTGCCATATTACAAGTTAACAATAGCCTATGGCACTGAAATACAGTGGGCAGTATATTTGTCTTGTTTTGACGGTGCATCCGATATGTCAAACTCTAAATAAAGCCCTTAATAATTCATCATTTACGTACTGTCACTTATGCTTGCACTCAGTCAGCCATTCATCAACACACTTACTTATTCTTGCTTTCTCTCACTCCTCGACATCCATAATAAAACACACACACAAACTCCAAAATCATAGGAAAGGTAAAGTGAAAGAGTAAAAGTAGAAAAAATACTGCTGCCTAAATGTGGTGGTCATGTTTGCAATGAAAACATTAGTAAAAACTAAAAACATAGCAACGGGTGGCCATCCTACAATGGTATTGTGCTTAATGTTGTACACACAGTGGCTCTCTAGGGGTCTTGGGAAGCTAGGTCAGTACTGATCCCCTCGAATAATTAGTAACACATGAGGTACGTCTGGCTGAGTGTGGAATCCGGGGAGAGAGGTAGAAAAAGGGAGGAGGTGCAATGTCAGAGAGCGCAGGATGGAGAAATCCTTCCAGGACGAGAATCCTCACTCACCGTTAGGTGGCATGCTTCATCATATGGGTTCCCTCCTCACCCCGAAGTGTGGGCCACAACTCCCCAAGGGGAGGAGCTGAGGTGTTTTCTCTTAGATGAGCAATAGAAGATGAGTGGGGGGCAGTGCAAACAATTATAGTAAGTGATGCTAAAATTGTCTCCACTAAATCGTTAATGGATGGTCTCAGGGACAAAGGTTAAAAGCGAGGACTAGGTATTAAGCAAAATATATCCCTGATAGAGGTCAACCTGACTGCCACATTTAGAAGCAGTGTGTTGGTCATCTTGAACTTGTAGCATCATGATACACTGACCATAATACAATTTGAAGATGGACTTCTTGTAAGTGACCCAGCAGCATTATGCGGGGAGATGTATGGCACTCTAATAAATGTATTTTTTTTAAATAGTAAACTAGAAATTAAAACGGAGAAGGAAATAAATAAAAGTGAAACTATAACAGAGGAAATGGAAAACAAGGACTGGTTCCACTCATTTATTTTCATGCGGATGTGCAAATACGAAAGGCAAAATACCATCACTAACAGGGCAGTAGATTCAGTGGATGATGTTGGCTGACCCACTGCAGCATACTGTATAGGTCATGATCTAAAGAAGAATGTGAATGACACTTAGACAGACCAAATGATTAAAAGGAGGGCCCAAACCCCTCTAAGCATGCACATGTATCTGTGTATATATTTTTTTAATTACAAGAGGCTGCCAAACCGCTAAAGCTGTCAGGTCAAATGTAAATACTTTACTACAGACAAAGCTAGATACTACTCATACAATTGCTGATACATACAAAATTATAGTTGGGGAAGCAAAATACTACCTGTCTGAAAAGGGTCTACCAAGGATTATCACATTGCAAATCCTTTACCCCTAGGTTTTCTAAACAACATCAAACCCTTGGCTACTATGGTAACCTGTGGGATTCCATTTAACAAAATATATGTGCCTCCTTCACCACAACTATTGCCTTTACTAAATATTTTTTGGAATAAACATTTCAGGCCTTCTGCCTCGTTGCAACTTTTCATAATAAATAGATCAGACCTATGGCATCTGACATACCTTTTTTCAATGAACTAATCCGGCCTATGGCCTTCGTCATTGGCTTGTCACCCTAACAAACTTTCGCCTACCTTATTGAACATAAACCTCGCCACAAGGAGAGAAGCACAGTTCAAGTACTCTTTCTTTAAGCAAAAGAACACACCTTCTGCCTAATCAGTAGGTTATGCAGTTTGTCAGCATGTAGGGGTAGTCTAAGCCCTTCCTTGGAACTGCTTCTAGAGCTTTTTTTCTAGTAATTACATAAGGTCAGTCGACAGCTGCATTGTCAAGACAGATCTAAACAAGCATTGGCATATCCATAGCCAATAGGTCTCGCCTTTGGGACCATATACCTATTTAGCCAGAGCTATTGGCTTTGCCAAGCTATGTTGTAGAGCTTGTCGCTGCTGTTCAGCATGTTAAAAAGCTATAATAAAAAAGTGTTATAAGCATGTTTGCTTTCTTATATATAACCAAGTAGACTTATATACAGCTGAACAACCCTATTAAAAAAGAATGAACATAAAAAACGTTGTTTTTGTCCTTGCAATGCTGGCAACTTTTTCTTGCCTGTTCTAATGCTTGCATGTTATATCTTCTTTTTCGTTATTGGGGGTATATAAACAAAAGGAGAGTGTAGGTTGGGAAATAGTACCTGAATTACAACACAAGCAGCAGATGGACACTAGAGGAGAATCCGCAGATGCCAGATTCTGAGGGCAGACTCGGGTGATGCTGAGTGATGTGGAGGTGATGCTGAGGTGGAGGTGTGCTTGTGCAGAGGTGATGCTCAGGTGATGCTGAGTGGTACAGAGGGGATGCTGAGTGATACAGAGGTGGTGCTGAGTGATGCTGTGGTGCCGAGTCATGCTGAGGTGCCGAGTCATGCCGAGGTGATGATGTTGCACTGGTGCTCAGGTGTTGCTCAGTTGGGGCTGTGCTGAGATGCTACTGTGTTGATGCTGCGGTGGTGCTGTACTGATGCTGAAGTAGTGCTGCATTGTTACTGATTTGCTGCTGAGGTGGAGCTGCGCTGGTGCTGAGGTGAAGCTGCACTGGTGCTGAGATGGAGCTGCGCTGGTGCTGAGGTGGAGCTGTGCTTTTGCTGAAGCAGAGCTGGTGCTGAAGTGGAGCTGCGCTGGTGGTGGTGCACTGATACAGAGGTGGTGCTGTGTTGAGGCTGAGATGGTGCTGTGCTGAGGTAGTGCTCAGGTGATGCTGAGAGTGTGATGCTGTGCTCGTGCTCAGATGGTGCTTAGTGATGCTGAGTTGATGCTCTGCTGAGGTGATGCTGCACTGATGCTGAGGTGGTGCTTCACTGATGCTGTAATGGCGCTGCGTTGATGCTGAATTGCTGCTGAGGTGGGGTTGTGCTGGTGCTGGGGTGGGGTTGCGCTGGTGGTGGCGTGTTGATGCTGAGATGGTGCTGAGGTGGTGCTGCATGGGTGCAGAGGTGGTGCTACACTAATGCTGAGTTGGTGCTGCGTAGGTGGTGATTCAGTGATGAGGTGGTGCTGTGCTGATACTGAGATGGTGCTGTGCTGATGCTGGGATTGTGCTATGCTGAGGTGGCACTGTGATGATGCTGAGGTGATGTTGTGCTGGTGTGGATGTAGTGTGCACTGGTGCTGAGTGATCCTGAGGTTGTGCTGAGCCACGCTGAGTGGTGCTCAGTGATCCTTTGATGGTGAACATGTGGTGCTGTGCTGGTGGTGGTGAGTTGGTACTGCACTGTGCTGAGGTGCCACTGTACTGGTGCTGAGGTGGCGCTGACTGATGCTATAGTTGTGCTGAGTGATGTGCTGGTGCTGAGTCATGCTGAGGTGGTGGTGCTGCGCTGGTGCTCAGGTGGTGCGGAGTGATGCTGAGATGGTGCTGTGCTGAAGTGATGCTGCACTGATGCTGAGGTGGTACTGCACTGATGCTGAAGTGGGGCTGCGTTGCTGCTGAGTTTTCTTTTGAGGTGGGACTGCGCTGGTGCTGAGGTGGGGGTGCACTGATGTGGCAGTGGTGGGGTGCTGATGTTGAGGTGGTGCTGTGCTGGTGCAGAGGTTGTGCTGTGCTGGTGCTGCACTGCTGGTGGTTGTGCTATGCTGATGCTCAGACAGTGCTGTGCTGATGCTGAGGGGGTACTCGGGTAGTACTGATGCTGAAATCGGGCTTGACTGGAGCTGAGGTGGTGCTGCGCAGATGCCTAGGTTGTGCTGCACTTGTGCAGAGGTGGTGCTCAGGTGGGGCTGAGTGATGCTGAAGTGCTGAGTGATACTTTGGTTCTCAGGTGGTTCTGTGCTGGTGCTCAGGTGGTGCTGAGTGATGCCAAGTTGGTGCTGTGCTGTTGCTGAGGTAATGCTACACTGGTGCTGAGGTGGTGCTGCGCTGGGGCTGAGATGGTGCTGTGCTGATGCTGTGGTGGGCCTGCACTGGTGCTGATTTGGTGCTTTGCTGGTGGTGGTGCACTTATGCTAAGGTGGTGTTATGCTAATATTGAATTGGTGCCGAGTTGCTGCTGAGGTGGTGCGCTGGGGTTGAGAGGGTGCTGCACTGGTTCTGAGAGTGTGCTGTGCTGATAGTGAGTTGGTAATGTGCTAGTGGTGCACTGATGCAGAGGTGGTGCTGAGGAGATGCTGCGCCGGTGCTGAGGGTATGCTGAGGGATGCTGTGTTTGTGCTGAGTCATGCTAAGGTGGTGCTGAGCCATACTGAGGTGGTGATGCTGCAAGATGCTGAGGTGATGCTGCACTGATGCTCAGATGGTGCTGCGCTGGTGCAGAGTACCTGCTGAGGTTAGTCTGCTCTGGTGCTGAGGTGCAGCTGCATTTGTGGTGGTGCACTGATATGGAGGTGGTGCTGTGCTGATAGTAAGGTGTTGTGCTGATGTTGAGGGTGTGCTGCACTGGTGCAGAGGTGGTGCTGCACTGGTGGTGGTGCATTGATGAGGTGGTGCTGTGCTGTAGTGGTGCTGAGTGATGCTGGGTGATGCTGACATGGTGCTGAGTGATGCTGAGATGGTGGTGCTGCGCTGGTGCTAAGGTGGCGCTAAATGAGGCTGAATTGGTGCTGTACTGAAAAGCTGCTGCACTGATGCTATGGTAGTGCTGCGGTGATGCTGAGGTGGTGCTGCATTGGTGGTGAATTGCTGCTGAGGTGGGGGTTGCACCAGTGCTGAGGTGGGACTGTGCAGCTGCTGAGGTGTGGCTGCGCTAGTGGTGCTATACTGATGTTGAGTGATGCTGTGCTGGTGTTGAGGTGGTGCTGCACTGGTGCTGAGATGGTGCTCCACTGGTGGTGGTGCACTGATGAAGAGGTGGTGCTGTGCTGATGCTGAGAAAGTGCTGTACTGATGCTGAGGTGGTGCTGTGCTGATACTAAGGTGGTGCTGTCATGGTGCTATGCTGATGCTGAGGTGGTGCTGTGCTTATGCCGAGATGGTGCTGTGCTGATGTTGAGGTTGTGTTGCGCTGGTGCAGAGGCACTGCTGCACTGGCAGTGGTGCACTGATGAGGTGGCGCTGTGGTGGTGCTGAGTAATGCTGAGATGGCACTGAGTGATGCTGACATGGTGCTGAGTGATGCTGAGATGGTGCTACGCTGGTGCTCAGGTGGTGCGGAGTGAGGCTGAATTGGTGATGTGCTAAGGTGGTGCAGCACTGATGCAGAGGTGGTGCAGCACTGATGCTGATTTGCTGCTGCACTGGTGCTGAGGTGATACACTGGTGCTGAGGTGGCGCTGCATTGGTGCTGAGTTGCTGCTGAGGTGGTGCTGCACTGATGCAGTGGGGGGCTGCACTAGTGCTAAGTTGCTGCGCTGCTGGTGGTGGTGCACTAATGCGGAGGTGGTGCTGTTGAGTGATGCTGGTGGAGAGGTGGTACTGAGTGATTCTGTGGTGGTGCTAAGTCATGCTGAGGTGGCGGTGCTGCACTGGTGCTCAGGTGGTGCTGAGTGATAGTGACTTGGTGCAGAGCGGAGGTAATTCTGGATTCCTGCTGAGGTGAGGCTACTCTTGCGCTGAGGTGGAGCTGCGCTGGTGCTCTGATGCGGAGGTGCATGGTGCTGTGATGCTGCTGAGAGGGTGCTCTGCTGATGTTGTGGTTGTGCTGCTCTGGTGCTGAGGTGCTGCTGCACTGGTGCTCAGTTGGTGCTGCAGCGATTAGGAGGTGGTTCTGTGGTGGTGCTCAGGTGGTGTTGAGTGATGCTGATGTGTTGCTGAGTGAAGCTGTGGGATTGCTGAGTGAGCTGTGGTGGTGCTGAGTGATGCTCTGGTGGTGCTGAGTCATGCTGAGGTGGTGGTGCTGCACTGGTGCTCAGGTGTGCTGAGTGATGCGAAGTTGGTTCAGTGCTGAGGTGATGGTGCGCTGATGCCAAAGTGGGTCTGATACTGAAGTGGTGCTGCGTTGCTGCTGAGGCTGCGCTGGTGGTGGCGTACTGATACAGAGGTCATGCTGATGCTGAGATGGTGCTGTGCTTATGTTGAGGTGGTACTGCATTGGTACTGAGGTGGTGCTGGTGGTGCACTGATGCAGAACAGGTGCTGTGCTGATGTGGATATGGTGCTGTGTTGATGAGGTGGTGCTGTGCTGGTACTAAGGTGGTGGTGCACTGATGAGATGGTGTTGTGGTGGTGCTCAGGTGATGCTGCACTGATGTTGGGCTGATGTTCTGAGGTATATTGAGGTGGTGGTATGCTTGTGTGAAGGTGTTGCTGAGTGAAACTGAGGTGGTGCTGAGTGATGCTGAGGTGGTGCTGAGTGATGCTTTAGTGGTGCTCAAGTGATGTGCTGGAGCGCACATGGTTCTGGGGGTTACTGAGTTGGTACTGTGCTGGTCCTGAGATGGTGTTGCTCTAATGTTGAAGTGGTGCTGCATTGGTACTGAGTTGCTGCTAATGTGACTCTGCGCTGGTGCTGAGGTGGTGCTACACCAATGCTGTGTTGGTGCTGAGTTGGTGGTGCACTGATGCTGCGGTGGTGCTGAGTGATGCTGTGGTTGCACTGAGTGATGTGCTGGGTCTGCGCTGATGCTAAGGTGTAGATGCTGCACTGATGCTGAGGTGGTGCTGAGGTGCTGTGCTGGGGCTGAGCTAGTGTTGAGTTTGTGCTGCGCAGGGGCTGAGGTGGTGCTGTACAGGAGCTGAGGTGGTGCTGCGCTGGGGCCAAATGATGCTGAGTTGGTGCTGCGCTGGGGCCAAGTGATGATGAGGTGGTGCTGTGCTGGTGTTGTGGCGGTGCCCAGGTGCTGCTGAGTGGTGCTCAGGTGGTGCTGTGTTGGTGTCCTGAAGTGGTGCTGAATGACTCTGGTGCTGAAGTGGTGCTGCGCTGATGCTGAGGCGGTGCTGCTGTGGTATTGTTAAGTAATATCACATTACATAGCACATTTGGAGAGCACAAGGCGGCATCCCTTGATATTGGCTTATTTCACCAACAATTGAAACCTAAAAGAAAGTTGAAAGAGTGCAACTTAAAGCTTCCATTTTCATAAAACGCAGCAATAATAGCATGTTTACCTCTTTATTCGTATACAAATAATCACACTGTCAAAAGCACAATGTAAATAGGTTGATTCTACTGTCGTCCGTCTTAAACTACACTTCCATTAAGAAGAATGGGGATGGGAGCACACTGCTACACCTCCCAGCAGAGTTTACCCCTTAGCATCCTGGTAAATGCAGTTCAGTTTAAATGCTTACTTGAAGTTTGCCAAAGTGTTTCACCAAAGTTGGTGCGGGTTAGTGCTGTTAATCTCTAGACGCATGTGTTTCTGGATATTATCCTTCCTCAGTAGAGGTAAAAACGAAATTCATTCCATTAAGTAAGCATATTATTTAAGGGTTTTTTCATTTGAGGTAATGAAACCAATAATGGTATAGGGTGAAAAATAACATAGCCTCTGGCTAAAAAAGCTCTCATGAAACCAAAGACAATGGAAAACAAGATAAGGACATGATTTGCAGCCCTCGGCTGAGCACGTTCGGAAAGCCAAAATAAGCCCAGACAAAATAAAAAGTAGCATGTGAATTTTGAAAGGCACATGAAGGAACAAATCGAAACGGACGGGCATGCTGAATGCTCATGCAGTAGATACAACATTTCTCGAGAGACAGCGCATGCGCTGCCTAGGCGAGACCTAAAAAGGACTAAGAGCCCTTTTACTTTTCATAGTTTCAAGTCTTTGCCCATCAGCACCAAATATAAGGTTTTTGAGAAGCTACACGTTAAATGAGTAGACTGCCGTGGAATGCCATTATGGGTGTAATGGTGTGTGATTTTATTTTCACTAGTAACTGGCATTTTGGTTAATTCACGGCTTTAACCCCTTGGCCGCGGCGGTAATTCCGCTGCAGCGCTGGGGGGTAGGGGGGGCTGTGCGGCGCCGCCATGCTCGTGATGGAACCACTACATCACGAGCCACGGGCACGCTGTGCTTGTGACGGAGTGGTTCCGTCACGGCCCCGCCCGCTCAATAGAACGCTCAGCACAGGCGCGGAATTGATGCCGCACAGGTGCGGCGGCCGGGCCGTGACGGAACCACTCCGTCATTAGCACAGCACGTCCGTGGCTGGTGACGGAGTGGTTCCCTCACCAGCACGCAAAGGGTTAATGTAATGTGAGTCAAAGATTTCTGTGTTAATGATGTCTTTTGTAAACCGAACTAAAAACGTGGCTTCTGCCTCAGTGGGTTTTTAACTGTAGAGAAAGGACTTTCCTTCATGTTGCAGCATAGAACGAAACGTTACCTTAAGACGTAGTGCATGATAGTGCGTTTATTATTTCAATATGGATTTAAGACCATCTCTCTGCCAAACAAAGAAATTAGTAGCATAATTTTTTGATTTTAATCAAATATTTACGGCAACAGATGAAATTTTGAATGACGTGAGGTTAAGAAATGATTTCACATATTTTAAAATTATTCAAAGGATTTTGTAAAAAGCTCAATTTTGGATAAAAGTATAACGTTACACTATTTGATTGTTTCATGTAGAGCAATTCTTTTAGTGTATTTATTTTAATGTCATTTACTTTGGTCAGAAACCTGTTCTGATACATTTTGGGGGAAATGAACAACAAATTTGGAGTAAACTTAAGTTTGCAGTATGGGAAATCATATTTTCATGCTTGTAATTTAGCTTGAAGACTGCTACTACCCTGAACATTACTGCAGACCAAAAGGAAAACACCACCTCACTGGGCCACTTTAATATTTGATAATATCTAAAGAGAGGAACAGTAGTTATTGTACATGCATAGGGATGAGCCTTATCTGCCCTAACATCGTGTTGAGTGGCAGCGAGGAGTGGTATGTGCTCTAGAAAGATTTCCAGTAGGTTTGGAGATAGAAGTGAAGGGACCCAGGAGAGGTTTGGGAAGAGGAGGAGTCGGATCAGGAGACTGGAAGCAGTGTGCAGCCATCCATAGGGGACTTGGGAGACCAGACAGAGGGGTTAGTGTAACAGCTAGGGACCAGGGACACTAGTAGGTGGCTATGTAGAGATGCGGGATCCTTGCACCTGGCTAGAAAGAGCAGTGGGAGCACTAAGCTTGGACCTGAGGAGGAGTCAATATCTAAAGCAATATTTAAACTACTATATTTGTCAAAGGGAACTCTTGTTGGCACACAGGGCCACAGATGATCTGATTAAAGGAAAAAATGGCAGAACACAAAGGGGTGGGTGAGTAACTATTTACGTGTGGTGATGTACACTGTACCTCTGTGCATTCATATTCCAGTCCATCTGGCATTGCAGACTGTGTTACTTTGAGCAATACCACAACTAGGGTCGAAAGCAGGGTCTTTTATTCATCAGTAAAAATATAGAACTCTCTAAAATTCCAGTTTAGGCAAACTGTATTTATTTTGCTTTTTTTATATTTTATAAAAGTGCTTATTCTTTGGTGAGGATGCTGGAATATAGTTGTGAAATTGACAGATCCAGGAACGCTCCTCTTTATTGTTCTTTTATTGCTAATATAACTGAAATATATATTTCTGGATTTACCTTATATGCAAATGTACAGTGTAAGGAAATGCCTCTTTTTGTATGACCCCCCTACACACACACATTTTGGAAGTGCTCTGGGCACTGCTGACCAAGCCCCAGTTGCATGGAGCCGGGAGCACGATCCTTCGTTTTGTAAAAATTTGAGTGTCACAATTGAGTATATTGTTTTTATATCCTACATGATCTCCCATTATTGCACCTTCTTTCGGGGCCCTTACACGCTCCTGCCTTGCCCGTGCAGCGGATTTTAGCGCTGCCACTGGACTTCAAAAGAAACAATCCCCCCGCCGCCATCACCGGCGATCACGCAGGCCACGCCCCCTTTCGAGGTCACGCCCCCGCCGTCTCCTTTTAAGTGACGCTGATTACAAGCGCCGCTTAGAGACCATTCTCCTGAGGCGGAAAGCCGGGAGCACGATCCTTCGTTTTTTAAAAATTTGATTGTCACAATTGAGTATATTGTTTTTATATCCTACCTGATCTCCCATTATTGCACCTTCTTTCGGGGCCCTTACACGCTCCTGCCTCGCCCGTGCAGCGGATTTTAGCGCTGCCACGGGACTTCAAAAGAAACAATCCCCCCGCCGCCATCACCGGCGATCACGCAGGCCACACCCCCTTTCGAGGCCACGCCCCCACCGTCTCCTTTTAAGCGACGCTGATTACAAGTGCCGCTTAGAGACCATTCTCCTGAGGCGGAAAGCCGGGAGCACGATCCTTCTTTTTTTAAAAATTTGAGTGTCACAATTGTGTATATTGTTTTTATATCCTACCTGATCTCCCATTATTGCACCTTCTTTCGGGGCCCTTAAACGCTCCTGCCTTGCCCGTGCAGCGGATTTTAGCGCTGCCACGGGACTTCAAAAGAAACAAGCCCCCCGCCGCCATCACCGGCGATCACGCAGGCCACGCCCCCTTTCGAGGCCACGCCCCCGCCGTCTCCTTTTAAGCGACGCTGATTACAAGCGCCGCTTAGAGACCATTCTCCTGATGCGGAAAGCCGGGAGCACGATCCTTCGTTTTTTAAAAATTTGAGTGTCACAATTGAGTATATTGTTTTTATATCCTACCTGATCTCCCATTATTGCACCTTCTTTCGGGGGCCCTTACACGCTCCTGCCTTGCCCGTGCAGCAGATTTTAGCGCTGCCACGGGACTTCAAAAGAAACAATCCCCCGCCGCCATCACCGGCGATCACGCAGGCCACGCCCCCTTTCGAGGCCACGCCCCCCGCCGTCTCCTTTTAAGCGACGCTGATTACAAGCGCCGCTTAGAGACCATTCTCCGGAGGCGGAAAGCCGGGAGCACGATCTTTCGTTTTTTTTAAATTTGAGTGTCACAATTGAGTATATTGTTTTTATATCCTACCTGATCTCCCATTATTGCACCTTCTTTCGGGGCCCTTACACGCTCCTGCCTTGCCCGTGCAGCGGATTTTAGCGCTGCCACGGGACTTCAAAGGAAACAATCCCCCCGCCGCCATCACCGGCGATCACGCAGGCCACGCCCCCTTTCGAGGCCACGCCCCCCCCTTGCTGTCCTCCTTCGCATATAAAAATGTGCTTCTACAGGACGCGCAGCGGACGAGCGCAGCGGACGAGCGCAGCGGGCGTGCCGTTTGCGCGCCAAAGGCGCGCCTAAGGCAAGCCCGTCTGCGCCCGTCCGCGCCTGGACCGGGCCGAGGGCTATACCCCTTACATCTCGGCCACAAAAGATCAGGCAATACAGTGCAGAAGCTCTCCTCAGGATAAGGCCTTCAGGAACTGATTGTTGCTTACATACCTATCATGCTACAGAACTCCCAGTGGTCTGCCCAAAATGTAAACAAATCCTAAAACCCATGCAGGTTAGTGATGCGAAACAGGATTACTGTATGTTCTTGTTAAACTGCAGGTCCTTGCCAAAACATAGGTTAGAAATGGCCCTTTGGTTAGAGGAACGCATGCCAGATGCATTATTTCTCACTGAAACATGGCTCGTGTCGGACTCCGACCCTGCCTTAGTGACAGCCCTCCCTCCAGGTTTCCAAATCATTCGACAGGACCGTCCTGATGGGAGAGGAGGAGGCCTAGCCATTATATATAGAGAACAATACCGCTGTCGAGTATTCCCTGAAGTAATTCCAGACTGCGAGAGCCTAGCATTCGCTCTGGAATTCTCCTCTACCAATTGCTTCTCAGGTACAGTAGTATACCGCCCCCCGGGGCCCCCGAAACAGTTTCACAATCATTTACCGTCGATCGTGGCTAAACGTATTATCACTGCCACTAATTACACCTTGTTAGGGGACCTCAATTTTCATTTTGACCCTGCTCTGGATAACACAGCTAGGACACTTGCAGGTGACCTAGCTGCATTACAACTTGTTCAACGAGTAAAGGCACCGACTCATGTTAAAGGCCACCTACTGGACCCTGTTTTTAGTAACTGTGCGGACCTTGTGGTTGGGTTACCAATTCCCCTTCCTTGGACCGACCATTTACTGGTGCCGTTCACCTGGACCACATTTAAGCCACTCCCCTCTAGACCCACTGTAAGGAATGCCAGATCCTGGGCGCGGTTACCAGTCAATGACTGGGCAAGTAGACTTGCGATTAACCAACCCTCCTATATTGAGGATCCATGTTTGGCCAACCAGAAATACGAAGACTGGATTACACAATCTCTCGAAGCCACTCTCCCCCTGAGTAAAATAACGTTGAAACGTTCCCAAACTACTGCTCCCTGGTACTCAGAGGCTCTTAGGGAAAAGAAACGCCAATGCAGAAAAATAGAAAGACGATGGCGTCTAGATTTCTCATTGGAGGAAAAAACGCGATATCGAGAGGCAATTAAAATCTACAAAGCAGCGGTTAAATCTGCCCAATCTGCCTATTTCTCCGATAAAATTATACAAGCCAAGTCCAAGCCTAAGGAGATCTTTCAAATACTGAAAAAACTCACAAAACACCCCTATCCCAGTTTTCATGAGGACAAAACAGTAGCCCATTGTAATGACCTGGCAGACTTTTTCCACCAGAAAGTTAATAACATCTACTCTTCTTTCCCCCTTATAGCAAGCGCCCCTACAGCTCAGGATCAAATAAGTCCAAGGGTCTCTCCTTCGGAACCCTTGCCAACACTGGACCACTTCCCTCAATTAGATCTTGAATTGCTGGAATCCATTGCTCGCAATGTAAAATCTGGATCCCCATGCGATCCAGCACCCCCAGAAGTCATGATGTCGGTTTCACAGGTCACTCTACCAACTATCATGGACCTCTTGAACGCCTCCATCATCTCTGGTACTGTCCCTCCCGCTTGGAAGCAGGCCATGGTCCGAGCTCTGCTAAAAAAAAACAACCTGGACCCCTCTGATTTTAGCAACTACCGGCCGATCTCTCTGCTCCCCTGGGTGAGCAAAATCCTTGAGAGACACATCAACCACCAGCTGGTGAACTTTCTCGAGGACAACCAGCTGTTAGATGCCACCCAGACGGGGTTCAGACCTAAACACGGTACAGAGACCGCCCTCTTAGCAGTCACTGAGGAAACCAGAAAAATCTTAGATCAAGGAGGATCAGTGGCAGTGATCCTCCTTGACCTAAGCGCGGCATTCGATACGGTCAGCCATGACACCTTGCTGCGCCGCCTCTCGAGTGTCGGAATAGTGGATGGAGCCTGGCTATGGCTCAAATCCTTCCTGAGTGACAGATCCTTCCAGGTTTTTGATGAAGATACAGTGTCCATGAGCAAACCTTTGAGGTGCGGAGTCCCACAAGGCTCCTCCTTAAGCCCCGCGCTTTTCAACATCTATATGAGACCACTGGCTGAGGTTGTTCGTCCATTTGGGGTTAAGATTATCTCTTACGCAGACGACACTCAGCTGGTGGTCTCCCTGGCGCAGGAGGCCGATCGGCCGTCGTCAGGTGGGCTAATAAAGTGCTTAGAGGAGGTAAAGGGCTGGATGACCTCTTCATCCCTAAAGCTCAATGGAGATAAAACGGAGCTGATGCTCCTGGGCCCTTCAAACTCCACCTTTTTCAACTCTCTGTGGCCCCCCTGCTTAGGTGTCCCCCCAGTGCCCAAGGATAATATTAAGAGCCTTGGGGTGTGGCTTGACAAAACTCTCTCGTTTAACACCCAGGCCACAAAACTCTCGGCTACCTGCTTTGGGCTTCTTAGGATGCTAAAGAAAGTCCTTCCTCTTCTGCCTATGGAGGCAAATCAGGTGGCCATCCAAGGTCTGATACAGTCTCGTTTAGACTTTAATAATATCCTCTACCTGGGCGCCCCGGAATACATCCTGCGCAGACTACAGATAGTGCAGAATTCTGCGGTTCGCACACTGTTACAGTTACCACGTAGACAATCAGCCAAACCTGTCTGAACAGCTTGCACTGGCTACCAGTACGACAACGAGTCATCTTTAAGGCCATGTGTATTGCCCATCAGGCCTTTTGGGACACAGGCCCAATGATTGCCCGGAACCTAGTGAAACAGTATCTTCCCAGCAGAAATCTTCCCTCTAGCCAGGCCTGCGTGGCTATAGTTCCCAGAATAAAAAGGGCAAGAGCTGGTGGCAGGACGTTTACTTACAATGCCTCTAAAACTTGGAATTCACTGCCTCTTCACCTCAGATCCAACCCTAACCTCTTCTCATTTCGAAAACAGCTGAAGACCTTTTTGTTTAACGCCCCTCAATAATTCTGCAAGGCTTCTCTACCTAGCAATTTCTACTCTGGTCTCTAGCGCTTGGACGCCTCTGGGCAGCAATCGCGCTTTATAAATTTACTTTTCATTTCATTTCATTTCATGTGCTCTGGCGCTCAAATATCAGTATATTTAACTTACCGGTAAGTCCCTGTTATACAGTATTTAGAGTAACCAGTAACCTGTAAGTTAAATGTCACTAGGGGACTGCATTACCCATTGTGCGACCACTGCAGTAACAGAGTTAAAACACAACTGTAGGCCTACCACTGCAGCCTAGTCCGGTTAGCTTTTAAACTGCCAATGTGGCATGGCAAACCATCCATTTGCTAAGCCTGAAACCTTCCTTTTTAATATGTAGGCGTCACCCCATAGGTATTTCTTAAATGGCCGTAAGCAGAGTACATGAAATTAAAAAGGACATCTTTATTTTGTTTTACATGTCCTGACAGTGAAACCTCACCATTGTCATTTCCGCTGTAGCAAGTCTGGCATTTCCATTGACAAACAAAGGGCTACACTTTCACAAGTGCCAACTTCTGTTTGGGAAAATCAAAAATGCTACTTCAAGGTATCAAATTAATAATTAAATCCCAAATGTTGCCAATGTTGAGTCTAAAATACCTATTGATGTAAGCCTGACTATAGCAAGTCGCCGCTTGTTGCCAAAAGGTGTCTCCTAGTCTCTTCTGATTAACTCCAGCAGCTGTTGCCTGAGACAGCATCCAGCCTAGTGCTAGGAAGTGTGAATGGGTAGCAGAACAAGAGAACATAGGGCTGCTGAGTGGGGGGAGTGTGATCTCTCCTGACAGGATGGTCAGGAGGCTGAGCCCCGCAAATGGTCAAGCTTCAAAGGGTCAGACGCCCAACAGGCAAATGTGAGTCACACTTTAGCCTACCCTCGCCTTTGTCCACTTAGACAGGCTGGAATCTTCCAAAAATTAAAAAAAAAACTATTGCAGAACCAGGTTTCCAGGAGAAATTGCTTATTATACTAGACACGCCTCAGGGGTGTGCCCACAGCTCATCTTATGTTATGTTAATTAATTTTTTTAAGTGCTCAAATACCAGAGGTGTCTCGGTGCAAGCGTTAAAAGCAGAGAAGGAGAAGAAAATGACCCAGGAGATACATAGTATTAAAAATCCAGGTTTCCAGAAGTTTCCTAAATGCTAATAAGTTAGGTTCTCCCTTGATGTGCAGTGGAAGCTCATTCCAAGCCTTTGTGGCTCCCAGCAAAAAGCTCCTGCCTCCCCAAACCGCTCACTTGAACCTGGGGACAACTGCGAATTTGGTAGTGGCTGAGCGTAGGATCCTGCCTGTGGTGTACTAATTGAAACTGTATTGTAGGAAGTCAGTACCAAGATCATAAAGCGCTTTGTACGCAATGCAGAGAGCTTTAAAAGTAATCATCTGTCTGATGGGGAGCTAGTGCAATGTTTTAATGGAATTAGACACTAAATGGTATTTCAGAATCTTTGAGTCTGGCCCCAGCATTTTGTAGCAGTTAAGAATGTATTGGTGACCGGTAAGAAGTAAGCCATTACAGTAGTCTAGTTTTGCCTTACGAGTGATGTGACAAGTGTTTTCTGAAAGTGCCCTGGGATGTAAGGTAGTTTCTTTTTTTATTGTCCTGAGCGTGAGAAAGGCAGAGGAGGTCACTGCATTAACTTGTTCTGCGTAGCTCAGTTTGTCATTGATCAGAACTCCAAGGTTACGGGCCTTTCTGACAGATGTCGGTAAAGGACCCATTTCCTGCGGCCATGAGTTCAGGTCTAGAAGGAGGTCTGGGCTTCAAACAGTATCCTGTCCATTGACTGCCTGCATGCAGTCACAAAATCTGGATCTTGTGCTTTTATTGTCGTTGGCCAGAGAGATGATAATTTGGCTGTTGTCTGCATAGGAATTCAGGGAGAAGCCAAAGGTATGGATTATGTCAGCCAGGGGGTGAAGTAGACATTAAAAAGTGTCGGACTAAGCAGGGCCACTGAGGGACCTCTCAAGGGAGAGTGAAAGGCTATGAAGAGAATTCACCCAGCTGAACAAACTGGTCTCAACCAAAAAAGGAAGAATTTCAGCAGATCCCAGGCGGAGTCGGTGTTCCCAATCTTAGCTAGTCGATCCAGCAGCAGCCCATAATTGACAGTGTCAAAGGCTGCAGAGAGATCAAGCAGAAGGAGGGGTGCCCCTCCACCTAGATCTAGCTCCTGCCTGATCTCCTCGGTAGCCTTGATCAGTGCTGTCTCCATGGTATGGTCGCTGCGGAAGCCAAATTGGGTAGCGTCCAAAAGGTTGTTTTATTGGATGTGCTTAACTAGTTGGGTTTTCATTATTTTCTTCTGTGATCTTCACTGGCAACGGTAAACAGGAAATGGGGCAGTAGCTGTTAGGGTCCCTGGAATTCAAGGTAGGTTTTTTTTTAGGAGTGAAAGCACACATATTTTCTTCCAAATTGATGGAAACAGACCAGACTTGAACATAAAGTGAAAAATGGCTTAGATGCAATAGTCTCTGCTGCTGGCTTAGTCACCTTTGGAGGGCAGGATCCTGGGGGTAGCATAAGGACGTGGATCTGAGTAGATTGGTGACTTCCTCCGAGGAGAGTGTGGTGAACCTATTAAGTGTTTTCCGCTCATCAAATAAGGTGGCGAAGGGCCTGTCGCTAAAAGTAGGCGAAGGCGGAAGTGATGAACCAATTATACTCTGCTTTCCGTGTTGTAGAAAAAAGTTGGCCAGGGTGTTACAGAAAGATTGGCTAATAATTCAGTGTTTTTGCAGTATCTGTAGTTAACTTAATGACCATTTGGAACAATTCATTTCATGCTTCTTCTATCTTTCTGGTGATTTAAAACAAAATGTAAGGAACAGCGAGAGAGCAAAAAATATAAAATGATTAAATGGAAGGGTTTCACCCTTTCAATATGGCCCCATGCAAGGATGGGGCAAGGCGTCTTCCAGAATATGGCAACCCAGCTGACTACAAGGAAATAAACTGTGAATTCTTCTCCAATGCATCAAAGCTCTCGCTCACGGAAGAAAGATTTGACATCCTGGATTTGGGCGGAGAGCTGCACTGTGGGATTGTTTAGTGCAAATCCCCCTGAAAGTGATGCAAGATTGCCTAGGGTTCCCCATGAGAATTGTATTCTCATTGTTTGGAGTGCCCCTCCTCCCCACAAACAGAGACTGGCATACAAGTGGCATCTCTAGATACCAGTTTCAAAACACTACCTACTGGACACTGAACAAATGGAAGAAGGACTCTGCTGTCTGAACCTGTGGACCACGGAAAGAAAGTCAACACAAAGGAGGACTGCACCTGCTGAACCAATGGCAGAAATTCAGGAAGAGGATAGCTCCTGTTAAAGTCGGCCGAGAGACACCTCAAGGGCTAGACCTGCTCCCACTTGTGTCAACGACCAGAGAGTGGATTCTACAGGCTGGTTGACTAGCATCTTGTTAAGCTCCTATATCACATAAGCTGAAGAAACTCTGCACCTGCAAGAGCCCAGCTGACCAGTTACAACTGGATTTGTCCTGGCCCCACTAGTGCATCCTTGGAGATCGAGTCATAGCCCCCAAGAAGTACCCACCAGGTCCTGGACTCATGGCTTTTGATAGAATGTACTCTTCTCTCTATTGGAGCTTCACCTTGTGAGGCTAGAGCTCAAAGAGAACAGTTTTTGCAAAACAAGCACAGAACAATTACTCAGCACCCTTTCAACTCCACCGTGGGTTCCTGACATCATCCACTGAAGGGTTTACCAGTTTGTGGGGAGCCTCAAACTCCTGTTAAAAATGAAGGCTCCCACTAGAGCTCTGGATTTCGCCTGTCCACTGACAGTGAGCCAATGCCGGGCCCAAGCTGCAGAGGACCCCAACAAAAAAACATATCTCCAAGGACAAGAACCAGAAAAGTTTCTAAGTGTGAATGCAAAAGGCTTTACTAGGACCTGCCAAGTGCCTGCAGGTGGTCTGAACCGTTGGATTTGGCCTGGACCGCCGAGTTTGAGTCTCATAGACTGCCACTACAAGTGAAACCAGGGGTTATTAAACCTTTTGAGTGAACTGCAGTAATTTAGAAAAGCCTTTGAAAAATCATACCACTGGTTTACTTCATCAGATTTTTGTGCTTTTGGTTTCTATTTCAAGATAAAAAGCGTGTGAAAGTTGTCATGTTTTCGACTATTAACTGTTTTGGTACTGGTTAATACTTTACGCTTGTTTCCTTTGAGTTACGCTTGACTGCTCTGTACCACAGCTACCCAGGACTGTGCTAAGGTTTAAATTAAAGTACCCTACCTGATGCAGAATTGTTATATTATTTGGTGAGGTGTTCAAAACAGCTCAACTATTAATCCACGTTCTCAAATACAAAAATATTCTGCTGATGTGTTTTACTCAAACTGCAAAGGTGAGCACGCTTTCTCAAGTCCTAGAATAGGTGTAACCATGTGTTGGCCAACATTTCAGATGAAGAATGGTCTCAATCATTCCTACTAGTGTCCGTTTTTTAAACAGGCTGATGTCTGTCATTTTTGTCTGTCATTTTTGCCTGTCATTTGCACCTGCTTATAAACAGGTCGACTAGCTCGTCACTTTTAACATGGCTAGTGTTTCCATACACCCAAATACACCAAATTCCAGTCGATCAGCAGCAACATGACCCACTACTTCGCACATCTAGCACCTCTACTTACAGTCCAGCAGCTGTTGAGAGGATTCCATTATTTTAACACATCCAGGAGGACCACTTGTAGTTCCCTAGTAACCACAGGCACGAATTGCTTTGGTAATTACACCCTAAAACCTTGTTACCAGCTTCTCTGCAGTGCTGCATCACCTTAATCCCGTTTACAATGATGTCGTAAGGAGAAGAGAGTGGCTTATTTAATATAATGTTGTCAGGATGAAGAGTGGGTGTGTGGATGGAGCCTTTTCTGTTCTAAGTGGCAAATTATGTACTTACCGGTAGAGGCAGTGTTTCAACCTTTTGTATGGTTACACCATATGGGTGTTTGCACAAGTACCTTTGAGAGAACTTTGAGGTTAGACTGCTATTGTGTGAATGATTTGCAATGTTGTACTTTGTTCCAGTGGGTTACCAAATTATCTCAGGATATCTGGCCTAACCAATTGGATAGGCTACAGAGCAAGTGGTGGTTACTGGTTCTCAACAGTGGTGGTTTTGGCTATTCACAACAAGCATGTAGGGATCCATCCTACTGTGTTGTATGAAAATGGACCAAGTACACTCTTACTGCATTTGACTTTCAGGGTAGCGGGGCGAGCAATCCAAGGCATCTCCAGGGTGTATGTGGAGGTTAGAGACTCAGAACTCCACCATCATACAGTAGGCTTAATAAATGTATGTCCAGCATAGTGTTGTTGATTTTAAAAGAAGAGAAGCACTTCTAATACTGTATATATGGAAGACGCAGCATGCTTGGATACACAAAACTGGGTCTGTGGGGTTCACTATACAGAGAAATGGAAAGGGCAGGTACAGGCTCACTATGGCAAACAGTGGAGCATCCTTCCTGTAGTCAGTCAGTTGTAGGTCAGTCCATAGCATTTTGCAAGGCAGTTCATGTCTGCAGGTTACAGTTAACTCTCAAAGTCCACCAGTAGATCTATTTAGCCAATTCAAAGTTAAATATATTTTAGATATTGGTCTTACCTGATCGTGGAAAGCACTCAGATCTTCGAAGTGTGGGCGTGCAGCTGTTAATCGCATGAGGTGAGCAGTCATGCTTGCAATCACTGGGGCTCATCTGGGTAGCCCAACCTTCTCTCTGTATCAGCTAATGAATTTTGCAGTAGCTTGGTGACACCACTCTGGACATGTGACTCCTACACTTGTGGTGGGAAATTCTTTCTTTGAAGTCTGAATCAGCACAAGTCCTCCGTTTTTTAAGATGGTAATTACAAAAGCAAGTGCTCAGGTGAATCATCGTTCACAAACTTAGTCTTAAATAGGACAGGAAGGTCAGGTGACCTTGCTGTTTTGTCAGTCTCTCTGAGCACTCTTCCTTGGCAAACTGTTTCTTTTGGGCTCGATAGGTGGGCTTCTCCTTCTGCAGACATCCCTTGTGGGACAAGGTGCTCCCCTTTTCCCTTCTTACGATGAAGGCAGACAGGCTCCCATATTTCAGGAAGACACCCAGCTTCTCCAGCAACATATGTAGCTTTTAGGCAATGTCCCCTCGCCTTTGGTAGACTAGCTATCAGTGCTACCGGCCCTGGATCATAGTAACTTTGTGGATTAGCCAGACCTTGGTCAGTGTAGTATCTTGGAAATCCAACCAAGTGGGAAGATATAGGTCCCACTGCTATACACAGTTTTCAGACAGGGTTGTGAATCCACTGTTTATAGTTGATTAAATTGATTGGGATGGTTCCTGTACATAACTTCATCTTTTATCTGCAGTGCAAACAATTCTTTATGTAAGGTGATGACTCTCACAGCTACAAGCAGGAATACCCTTAGCATGAGCACCTTGAGTGCAAAGCTCTATACCGGGCTGCCATCAGCCTTCCTGGATGAGCCATCCATGGAAGACAAAATGCCCAGTCCATGTTTATGAATGTCTCTCCCTTTAACAGCTGACTCTGCTAACTCACCCCATTCACCTATCCTCATTCAAATAGGTCACATATATTTTCTAATTGGGCTCTTTCCCCCGTCACCCAGTGACTGGGACTACATCCTCCAGCCCAGGAATGCAGGCAATACACTTCCACTGTTGGGAGAGACTGTATCAACTCCATGTTATGCCATGTCCAAACCAGGGGCCATCCAAAATGGATTCTGTTGGCTAAAAAACACATATACTTACAACCAACATGGAGTCGTCATACACACAATACTCACTCAACATGCACACAGGGATATCAGCGCAGGGTCTGGGCATGACACATGAGCAGTACTTTGCATGAACAAACTGATTGAGTGGAATAGGGAAAAAGGCATGTCTTGGTACTAAGGATTCAAAACCAGTATCCTGCCCCTACTGTTAATTGCAGATCTCAAATGGACACAGTCTTGCGTCGCTCAAGAGGTACATTTTTGGTGCTTGCTACTGAGCTTCAGCCCCAGGCCCTGCATCCCAGGGTACATTTTGGGCCTGGGTCTCAGTCAGCATGCAGAATATTACGGGTTTAGGCCAAGGACATCTAGATATTAGATTCACTTGCAGTTGGGTGAGTAGGTATGTCAATCAATCAGGGGAATTATCAGCGCACTACTCACCCATGAGGGTCTCAATCCGCTGGGAGGGGAGGGGGGTCAGCAGTTCTGTATCAGTTGAAGAGCCAGGTCTTCAGAGCCCTCCTGAAGGTGTTCAGGGTGGGGGCACGTCCTATGTTGGTGGGGAGCTTGTTCCAGGACCTGGCTGCAATGTAGGAGAAGGATCTTCCCCCTGTTCTGGTTCTGTGGATGTGCAGAATTTCGGCAAGGAGGAGGTTGGTGGAGGCGGAGGTTTGGTTTGGGCACATGGAGGGTGATTGTGTCGTTGAGGTATTGGAGTCCGGTGTTCTTTAGGCATTTGTAGGCGTAGGTGAGTATCTTGAAGGTGACTCTTTTCTCAACGGGGTGCCAGTGGAGCCTGCTAAGGTGTTGACTGATGTGTTTGTGTCGTGGGCCTCCGAGGACGAGTCTGGTGGCGGTGTTCTGTATTGCTTGGAGGTTGCGGAGGAGAGACTTGTTCATGCCGGCATAGAGGGCATTTCCGTAGTCCAGCCTGCTGGTGATGAGTGTGTGGGTGACTGTTTTCCTTGCCTCGGGGGGATCCATTTGAATGTCTTGCGGAGGGTGTTGAAACAGCTGGAGGTGACGGCATTGACCTGTCGATTCATGGAGAGGGAGGAGTCGAGTATGATGCCGAGGTTCTTGGCCTGGTCCATGGGGGTCAGGAGGTGCCGAGGGCGGTGTGCCACCAGGGATTGTCCCATGCCAAAGGGATGGTTCCGAGGATGAGGACTTCCATCTTCTCTGAGTTGAGTTTTAGGCAGCTGTTGCTCATCCAGGCTGTGGAGTCCTGCATTCCTTCCTGGACGTTTCGTCTGGTGGTGGTGGGACCCTTGGTGAGGGAAAGGATGAGCTGGGTGTCATCGGCGAAGCGGACTATGCTGAGGCCGTGCTGTCGGACGACGGCGGTGAGGGGCACCACGTATATGTTGGAAATGGTTGGGCTGAGTGATGATTCCGTGGTTTGGAGAGGAAGTGTGGCAGTCTGATCCTTTGGCTCCTGCCGGCGAGGAATGATCTGATACAGTCGAGGGCGGTGCCTTTTATGCTGGCATTGTGTAGTGTGGCTGCGAGTGTGCGGTGGGAGACTGTGTAGAAAACTGCTGATAGGTCGTGTAGAATCAGGACTGCGGTGTGCCCTTGGTTGAGGAGGGTGTAGATGTCGTCGGTGGTGGCAAGTAGGGCGGTCTCGTGCTGCGGTTGCTTCGGAATCTGGATTGGGAAGGGTCGAGGATGGCGTTGTCTTCGATGAACATTTTCAGTTCTGCGTTGACTGTCTTCTCGGCGATATTAGATTCACTTGCAGTTGGGTGGGTAGGTATGTCTATTTACCAAGCAGGAACAATATAGCCCCAATAGTATCATTCATCACTTATTGGTGCTTTCCTTACTCTGGACAAGCAGAGTTCACTCCTGCTGCCTCTTTTGATCAATTGTAGTCCACTGGGTGAAAAAAGATAAAAGCATGGTCTGCAAATGCTATTTAAATGGCTTAATGTCAAGGATTTTCATACACAAGCCCCTAGCATGCCAGAATTGGCAAGCTTAAAATATGCAAGTTTCAACTAGACCAAAGAAAGGCAAGTCTGCTAACATTGGGCTCTGAGTACTATCTGTGCTTTGCTTGGGGGTGGATTGTATGAGCTGAACATTTGTGCCTAAGCAGCTTGAGTGTTCAGTTCAACATTTGTGCTTTGAGGGCTCTTATCATTCCAAACATCCCCCCCCACACACACTCACCGGTCAACTGCTGACCTGGATAGAGCATTAGCTGTCTATTGTGACATACCTAGACCATAGAAAGTTTTTTATGTAAATCTGATGCATCAAAGTAGAAAACTCAATCTAGCATAGAACATGACTAACCACGTTATGTCATGCATCTCTTATTTTGAGCATATACACATTATCCCCTGTAGTCTGACCATCGTTCTCAGATCTCAATTGCTGGTACTGACCTTCAAATATGTGAACCGCTGCATAGCATACACTGTCAATCAATCAATCAATCAATACTTTATTCGTTTTTTACAAAGAACATGGTAAAAAGAATCTCCATCTGATGCATAAAACAATGCAATATGACCGTCATTGGCCCATATGTGTCGGGATGGGACTCAAGCACTATGTCAGAAGTTGAGGAGTCCAAAATATGTGTGGACATCAACGGACACCATTAAAATACAATATTGGGGGTAAAGATTATTTCAAGTGCAATGACAACATCCATCACAGCCCCCTACAATACAAGATTATAAACAACAGAACTTGAGCCAACAGATGTGGTTAGTATGATCAGTAAAATTTCCTCACTAAGGGCGTTTTCCTTCTTGATCCAAATTTTCATCCACAGCGATATGGGATAGCATACACTGAATTTCTTCCTGGTGCTTGAGAAAAGTTATCTAGTTACAATAAGCTATTGCCTGTGCATCAGAGAAGTTTACATTTCAGTATGGTTACACAAAACCAGGCCTTTTCATTGTCGTGAATAATGGAAGCCCCTGGGGCAGGGTCAGATACCTTACTTGTCTTATCTGTTCCTGTTGAGACTTGGCCTGTGTGCTCTCTTACTGCACACACATCTGACTCTGAAAGGAGGCATAACAAGTGAGGAAGCACTGTGCTTTCTGAACCAGTGCAATGTGCAGGAATACTTTAGCACAATGTGTTTGTGTTAGGCACCTCAGCACAAATACATTGTTTTTTGGTGGTGGTGATGTGCTAGGTGTGGCTCTTCTGTTGTGGACTAATGGTGCGGTACCAACTTAGATGGGACAAGTCATAAGCAGGAAGACATAAGCATGTGCAGACACCACAACCAGGTCTCAGTAGTCTATCATGATTAGAGCTGTAGCAATGACTGAGAATTCACTCATCTGATCTGCACCAAGTCTCACTCCACTTCAACTTGGAGTGGATGCGGAGCCGCAGCAGATGAGTGATCACTGTGTTGGTTTTGGGGCAAATATAAACTTGCTGATTATTACAGCACATTTAGTCCAGAGAAGACTCCCCCTGATATTCGGAAAAGCTCCTTCCATGATGCAGCGATCCACTCCCTTCACGTTTTCCCTCCCATGTCCTCCAAAGACATGAAATCCCTGTCAGTGAAGGTAAAATCAGGCTCCTCTGATGATCCTCTGAAACCCAATCTCTTCAGAGAATTCCATCACTTCCTCTTGTCGGAGGGATGGGAGCTGATCAATAAGTCACTGTCATCAGCAATGATCCACAAGTCCTTGAAACATGCTAAAGTAATTCCCTTGCTAAAAAAACGACTTTAGATGTATCTCAGCTGGAAAACTTTCACCCAGTATCTCTGCTCCCTTATTTTGCAAACATCATGGAGTCCTATGTCAACAATATCTTGACTCAATATTTGGAAGTAAACTCAATCCTAGATATGTCACAAAATGGTTTTCGTCCTAGACACAGCACCGAATCCGCACTACTTGCAGCGATGGAGCAATTACGGTCCGCCTTGGATGAGGGCAGAACCTCGGCTCTGATCCTGATGGATCTGAGCTCAGCCTTCAACACAGTTTCCTTTCCTATGAGATCCTGCTGTGCTGGCTGGAGGAGATCGGTGTCAATGGCAAGGCCCTCGCTTGGCTCTCATCCTTCCTGATTGATCAGTCTTTACAGGTTTCTGCCCCACAGTTTACCTCTAGCATTCACCCTCTCCAGTGTGGGGTGCCTCAGGGATCAGCCCTGAGGCCCACTTTATTTAACATTTACATACGCCCTCTGGCCCTTGGGACCAAAACTCGAAACATTACCCGGTATGATACGCTAATGATACCCAACTGGTGTTCACCTTCTCCAGCAAGTCCAACAAGGAAAAGGTGAAATTCCAAGAAGACCTCACTGCCATCTCAGATTGGATGCCAAACATTTACTTGCAACTAAATTCCACCAAGTCAGAGGTGCTTCTTGTAGGTCGAGACACCCATCTGTGGGGCAGTCAATGGTGACCCACGGCCCTTGGAACCCCCGCACTCCTAGTCTATGGTTAAGAACCTTTGAGGGGTATGCTAAGGCTGTTGTCGGTACCTGTTTTGGCCTTCTACGCGGCCTGAAGCCCATTCTAGGTCTTTCCGATGCACCGATTAGACAGATGATTGTCCAATCAACCGTGTTGTCAAGGTTAGATTATTGTAATGGACTGCTATTGGGAGTAAACAAATCTGTAAAAAAAAAGACTCCTACAGGCACAGAACGGGGCTCCCCATGCCCTTTTTGCACTACCGAAGTACTGTCATGCTTCAGACCTTCTTCGTCGGCTTCACTGGCTACCTATAAAGAAGAAAGTCTACTTCAAAGCCCTATGCATTACTCATAAGATTCTTTATGGGCTGGGACCCCAAATCTTGAACGAACTATGCTCTCTGTATGTTCCTGCTCAAGCCTTGCTCTCTGCGGATTTGCACCTGGCTCGTGTACTGCAGGTGCACAGGACAAGAGCAGGGGGGCTATCATAACGGGCATTGGCACCTGCCCTCTGGAACTCCATGCCTCTGGCTGTCCTTAGCATGCAGGACCACTGGATCTTTAGGAAAAGGATCAAGACGTGGCTATTCTCCAGTTACTAACTCTCTTGCTCTCTCTGCCTCTGCTAGCGATAGCGATGGGGCGCCTTGTTGCTGGGGCAGTCATGCACTCTATAAATCCGGATAACATAACAAAACATACTGTGCAATGGTCCACACATCACCATGTACCTACGATTAATTAGTTATGTTGCAGCTCTGAACATGCATGAACAATTACTGAGTGGTGGTGCAAAAACAAGAACAAAAGTAATAGAGCAATTGTAACCATGCAGCAGAGACATCTAAGTGATGGTGAAAATCTGGGCCATGCTATCAAAAGGCAAATTAGAGCATGCATTTAGGATTGAGTGGAGGCGCAAATCTGAGCATACACTAAGGATAACTAGGTGATGGGACAAATCTGAACCTACATAATACTGGTAATTTTTGGCATGTTGAGTGTTTTGGACCCATTGGTTAATTTTTGGTGCGATGGTGCCAAAATGATGCCTGGTATAATTCATAAGTGGCATATTATTGGCAATTCTTGACATTTTTGCTGCTGCTGCTCTTTGAAGTCCCAGTCTGTAACATTGGTGTAACCGGTCTACATCTGTCTCAGCACACGACCGCTTATTCAGGCATTTTCATCAGGGAAGCAGAACTTTCACTTAAATTAGACTGCACAGTTGGCTTTGATAATGCCGCTTTAGAAATGCAGGCATATTACAGGTTGGCTGTTATGAATCTGTACAGTTGGTGTTGGATGAGCAGTTTTTCAAACCCATTTAATAAAACATTGACTGGTGTGGTTTCATAGTCACAATGCAAAGATGATCTCAATTTGCACACCTTAGGTATAGACTAACCACTTTGGGCCTGATTTTTATGTTGCACAGCGTCAGGCATTGCGCCATACCTGCTTAAGGTGCCACACCAGCAGACATTTTACCTGATTCGATTTAGGCTTGGCTTGGCCCACTTTTTGGTCTCCTATCCCTGTAATGTGTACACTGAGAAAGATTTGATATTATGTCCTTTTAACTATACAGTGCCCCAATACCAACTGCACACGTGTTTCTTTTGTAAACTGTATAAAAAGCAGATAATTAGTTTCAGACCTCTTTTGAGGGACCTAAATATCAGGAAATGTAAAGAGATATTGGAGCATTTACAACTACTCCAAACTGATGGGAAGCACAGGAGAATAGTTGGTAAATAGGGTGGAATTAGAGTGTTGTTTTTTTTTTAAATATAACTTTCTGTTTTCTTTTAAGAATGTTTTTAGCTCTTATTCTTTGTTAATGATTTTCACTTTGTTATCTACTTATCTGTACACGTGGTCACTTTGTCTAAGGAATGTCTGCCCGCCGAATATAAATGCAGGCAGACTTTCACTTTGGCTATGTGGAGACTACTCAGTCATTGCCATAGTCAAACCTCTCCGATGGCCCTGTGTAGTAAGCGCTACATGTCAACCTCCCCAATCAGCATGGGCGGACATATAGTGCTTTTTAGGTCGAGCATTCACGACGTCTTGTATATACTTTAGTATATACTTATATGTGTATGCACTTTGTGGGCTGTGAAGAGCATCCCTAGGACTTGTCTACTTCCGCCTAGGGACTCTTTTTTTCTGTTCAACTGCCTCTATTTAACTGTCTTGATAGAAAATGACCAGTAGAGGTCAGTAAAATACCAGAATTGCTTTCTGCTGAGGGACTTTATTTTTTTTATTTTTCTGGCAACTGCCTCTATTTAACTTTCCTGATAGAAAACGACCAGCAGAGGTTGGTAAAATACCAGAATGGCTTTAGCATTCTTTAGATTACAGTCCATAGCAATTGTCTTCCACGAACACCCGTAGACAATAATAATTTTTTCAAATCTTGTATTTTTAGTGATATGACCACCGAAGGCCCTGATTTTATATTAAACACAGAGCTTTGGACTATATCATTTCTCGCTGAAAGGCAATATTTCTCTCCATGTGTTCCCATACCTGGCGTGTCACGCAGTTTGGTGCTTACTTTTGCTCCATGTTAAAGAACAGTAGATGCTTCAGCACACAGTCTAATGTGCTGCATAGCTAGATACATATAAGGTCCCAAAGGCGAGACCGATTGCATTGCAAATGCTTGTTTTACTGTGCATCACCACCAGACAAACCCTGGCAGTGGGGGACAGCAAAAAAGCAAATACATCTTCTCCTGCCACGTAGATGACTCCCATGGCGAGGGGAGCATTATTTTTTTATTTTCAAAAAGAAAATCTCGTTTGGGGATTTTTTATGAAAATAAAAAAATTATACCGTTTGGTGCAGAGTTGCATCATGCTGATGCAGCCCTGCACCAAACAGCTGATTGCATTGATAGAAACCACAGTGATGGCATTTCCTGGCAATTCTTTATAAATTACTGCCAGCGTGGTGGTCATATATACATTTGGTGGTCTGGACCTCCACCAAGGGAACAAAGGTATCTTACCCATTTGCCCTGGCAGAACTACAGCCGACCCTCAAAATATAACTGAGGCCCCTAATAATTTTTTATGTTTGTAGTGTGCTGTAGAGACACGTCTTGATCTAAAGATATTTCCAAAATTAAAGATAAACATTGCTGTTAGAAATCCTGTGTGGTATTGTACTCAGTACACTTTAAATAAGTAAATAATGTATATGGTTGTACTTCACATGGTCTAATACTCCTTTTCAAATTCATAGGTGATTAGCGGTCCTTTTTATCAGATGTTTGATAATGACAGATTTTTTTCATTTTATCGAAAATGAAATTATTCTGATCTCAAGCTTATCCAGTCTCAATGCATTTTGTGCTATCGAAGCACTGCCTCAGGAGAAATAGGCTTGGCTTTCAAAAACATGATGTTCATATTTAAAATCAGAGAGTAACAATGAAACTTGTAATTACTATAGGACTCCGTCAGACATCCTATGTGAGACATGTATAGAAAATGCAGTTGCAGTACAGGAGTCTTACGTTAAATGTAATGTAACTTTTTCGTAGGTCTTCGAAAAGGAACTCTTCTTCTGGGTATCGTTATATGTTAGAAAGTTTGTGTCACCATTCATGCTGCACATGGTGCATGTTTATGATATTCTTCCAGGGTTATGTGGTAAATAAATAAATAATACCTCTATTTTTGACTAGACATACAATAACAGATAGCTCAATAAATAAGAGTCAAGATTCGAGGTAGCTGGAGTTTGCAGGTTTAATACAGCATAAAGGACAGGAACAAGACAACCTGCACGGGAATAGGATGGCAGCTAGCTAGCTCAGCTCAACTCATCATTAATAACAGTGCACAAGCATATATATACTTAAACAAAATACATGATGTTCAATACAATAGGCGTAGCAGGGGGCGGGGCCTGTAGCAGTCGCGAAAGATAAGGCAGAAAGTAGGTGTAACAAGAGGCGTGAACATAGACATGTGATGTAAACGTAACGGAATATGTCATAAATGAGGCGGAAACATGGAGGGGGCTACCTAAGGAGCCGGGACCTCTAACCTAGTGGTGCGCGCAAGCTGGCAATGACGTGTTACTAGGAGGAACTGGGGCTATGACTTCTGCGCTAGAAGGAGAGACTGAAGTCTGGAGAGTCAGAGCGACATGTACCTAAACACTATCTAGTATCTGATGTTTAGAGAACATGTTGATAGAATCCAAAAGTTATCAGGGTAAAGGCTAACAGACTCTAAGACTAGTGCATGCATTATTCTACATGTAGTGCGTGTTGAGGAATATTAAATGACCATTAATACAGTATTTCTCTTACATGGAGACGTAAAGGCTAGACCATGACGGAAACTATTGATGCGATTCAGTAGCTTAGGAATGCAGAGAAGGAGAGCTGGACAGATAACTAGAATCATAACATACTCTTGGCAGACCAGCAGGCAGAGCCAGGCCGAGCCGGGCACTGTGAGGCAGGAAGTAAGTGAAGGGTCAGGGATACAGGTGGGGGCTGTATCGCTCCTCGGAGAGGGTTCAGGAGACAGGAGCTGAATCTGAATCCGGGCCCTTTTGAGGCCTAGAAACGGGGATTTTACAATGAAATAACGTGCACACTGTGAAACGTGGCAACATAACTTTACATAGGCCTGATGCTCGTAGCTTTCACGAGAACTGGGAACTGGCATACTAGAGTTGGACACAACTGTAATTGCGTCTTTAATCGATCATGGGGAATACATATGCATATTAATCATGCACACATAACATAAGATGGGGAACACGTAGGGACACAGAACATGGCAAAATTTACTTTTCCACATTCCCTCCTTGTCACTACGTTTCCATCAGGAAACATCAATATTCATGATACCATCTATCATTTCATACAGTATCATTTGCTCGTCTCGAATTGTCTTGGAACGGGACTTAGGACGGGACTTGGGACTAGGAATACAAGAGGTAGCACAAATGCCGCAAATCGCAGGGCCACATTGTATACACAGGCAGCAACTGAATATGATCGCTACTGCAATACCTAGAAATGACAGTACTTTCCATCCCCAGGCAGAAATTATACTCCAGAACCAACCGGACCATGTCCAGGTGCCTGGATTCTGGTGTAACTGATGGGCAATTTTATGAAGCCTGGTTATAGCTGAATAAACAGACGGCGCGTTATTAGGAATGAAAATGCAGCAACTAGATCCGATGACTCTACATGCTCCTCCTCTATCGGCCAGTATGACGTCAAGAACGAGACGATTTTGGAGCACGACAAATCTCATAGCAGATTGCTCTTCGGTTAAGTTACCTAGGGCAGAGGCAGTCTCATTCACTACTGCTTCAAGAGATCTTGTTAACCTACGGATTAACTTACTATTCTGGATAGGTCCTATAAAGAAGAAGAAACCTTTATTGAAATCTGTATACTGTTCTAGAGCAGTTTCAGTTTGATCGACAATTGGGGACTCGATCTCCCTTCTATGTCTAATGTGTACTAGATGTGTGTTTCTGTGATAATCGGACGGGGCTAGGAAAACTGGTGGCAGTAGGAAGGCAATGTAACAGGTTCCATCCCAATCGAGGGGCAGACGAACATATGCGGTCTGACCACAAACAAAATAAGAATGACGTGAAGCTTTGAAAATAGATTTCCCACTGTCACTATACTTGACAATAGTAGTACAATCACTATGTCCTACATGTGCGGAACCATTATTTCTGACACATAATTCGCCTTTGACTGGTAGTACTGAAATAGCAGGTAAGTCTGGAGTAGGATCAGACTGAACATTCAGGACCATGAAATTCGAAGAATAATTACCTAAATTATAAACTTCATTTTCTAGATCTAACCCTGTTCTGTGGGGAAGACCTTGCTTGTCTGGAAAACATGTACTATTCAGAAGGGACATATCATTTGAAGATGACGTTAACATGGACCAGGCTCCACATGAACCCTTATGTGAAAACGGATAAGGAAACAGTGGCAGAACTCCCTTCGGTGTCTGGAAAGGGGGGAGTCGACCACACACCCAACAATTAGTGGCATTGCTGGTCTGGTGTGAATAATGTAACATACGGATAAATGTATTGTTGCGCATAGCAAGACGATAGGATAGTTCGTGAGGAGGCAGATCACTAAACGTATGCTCTACTGTAGCATTAGAAAACTTATTTACATGAGAAATTGGAAAACATAAATGAAATGCATAACTTGTGCAGGTAATCATCAAACTCAAAAACAATATAAAACTTAGAAAAGCGATACATCGGATAGAGCTTTGACTAACTCTCTCACTATGGGGGTCTATCTCATACATGTCAGATACCTGTCTAACCGTTTCACCCGAGGGGGACTTAGACAATTAAACTGGCTGACTTATTTTACTAGACCGGAGCTTACTTTTATACTCCTGCTGCGGAGTTTTCTCTAACAGGGAGGGCTTTGAGTCAAAGTCAATAGCGGGACAGTCATTGATAATAGGGCAATGTTTAGACTCAGAAGTGTCTGTAGAAATGTTATTTAAAGTCTTGTTTCTTAGTCCATGAAATTTCTTGACGTGAGACAGATGCACCCAGCCTTTTCTGCCTTCCAACTTCACGGCCGTGCGGGTGGTCAGAAGGACTAACTTCGGCTCCTTCCAGCGAGGCTCCAGCGGACTTGAACGATCGAAATTCCGGATTAAAACCAGGGAGCCAGGAAGGACCTCGTGTGGCTTGACTTCAGTATTGTCGGGAAATGCAGCAGCAACCTGTGAACGACAAGAGTGTAGGGCAGACATCAAGGAAGCTAGGTAATCTGTCAGCATATTACTGGAAACATCTGTAATACTTCGGGGTCTGGGTGTACCCCACATATTCGGGGGGCGGCCGAATACGACCTCATAAGGGGACAGACCTGATCTGGAGTGTGCGACCATGCGCATATAAAATAGGGCAACTGACAGGGCTACTAGCCAGTCTACACCTTTCTCTTTGCATACTTTGGCAATACGGATTTTCAGGGTTTGATTATGTCTCTCTACGAGACCGGCTGCTTCTGGATGGCGTACACAATGGAACTTCCACTGGTACCCTAACAAAAGGGAAACGTGCTTCATAAGTTCGGATGAGAATGGCTGTCCGTTATCAGAATACACGACCCTAGGGAGTCCATAGCGGGGGAAAAATTCACGAACCAACTGCTTGGCAGTGGTCGCGGCTGTGTAATCTGGGACTGGATATGCTTCTGTCCACCTGGACAAAGCGCATACAACTACAAGGACATACTTGAAACCTCGACATCGCTCCATCTGAATATAATCCATCTGGAGGACTTCAAAAGGGTGGTCAGGAGGCTGGAATCCACCTTGTTCCACCGGGACACTTTTACCTGGATTGAACTGGCAACATATCATACAGGTACGGACTTTCTGCTTGGCTGCAGCTCGTAAATACTTGTTAAACCAAATGTTCTGGATACTGTCTATCATGGCTTTTTCTCCTAAGTGTGCTGGACTATGTGCGGTATTGATAATGACTTGAACCATAGAGTCGGGGAGAAACCATGTGGCCTTTCCCTTCGTCACCCATCCCTGATCTGTCTGGACCCCTCCTTGTTCGGACCATTTCTTAATTTCTTCAGGAGTAGCATGTAACTGGATATCTATGACATCTTGAGTAGGGTCCTTAACTGTCATACAAGTAGTCTGTTCTAGAGTGGATGTCGGTGTCTTGTTAACTGGTATGTCTGGTGTCTGTGCTGTAAGCTTGGCTGTTCGATCCGCTAGATCATTACCTTGGGAAATAATGTCAGTAACTTTAGTATGTGCCTTGCACTTCATAATAGCGATAGATGTCGGTAAATGTATTGCATCTAACAGAGCTTGAATAAGGAACCCATGCTGAATCTTGGTTCCATGAGAAGTCATGAAACCTCTCTCTTGCCAGAGCACTCCAAAGTCGTGTACGACTCCGAATGCGTAGCGTGAATCTGTGTAAATATTAACTTTCAGGTTCTTGGCATGTATGCAGGCTTGTGTCAGAGCGACTAGCTCTGCTGCTTGAGCAGACAGGGTGTCAATACGGTGTGTTTCAATAACTTCAGTGTCAGTAGTCACTGCATACGCGGCTACTAGTTCTCCTGTACTTGTTCTCATACATGAACCATCCACATAAAGTGTCAGGTCGGGATCTGGCAATGGAATGTCTGTCAGATCTTGTCTTGGCTTTGTCATAGTGTTAACAACTTCCACACAGTCATGTGTGGCAGGATTTGAAGTAACTGACGGTAACAGTGTAGCAGGATTTAGAACGTTGCAGCGTCTGATTTCTATGTGTGGCTGGAATAGTGTCAGTTCATAACCTGTCAAACGTGCAATCGTCAAGTGCTGAGTCTGTGTTCGGTTTAAAAGAACTTCCACGGAGTGTGGAACTTGTACTGTCAAGGAATGTCCTAATACTATGGAATCACTTTGTTTGATAGCTAGTGCTGTGGCTGCAACTGACTTGAGGCACGCAGGCAGAGCCTGGGCTACTGGATCTAGTGTGCTCGAAAAATAAGCACAGGGCTTGTATTGTCCTGCTTGATCTTGTGTGAGAACAGATAATGCAGTACCATCACGTTCTGTGACAAAAAGTGTAAAAGACTTACTGTAGTTCGGTGTAGCTAGAACAGGTGCTTGGCATAAAGCTTTCTTCAACTCATTAAAACTAAGTGTATGTTCAGATGTCCAAGGGAGGACAGTCGATACGGCTGCCTCCTGTGTCGTTAACTGTATCAGTGGCTTGGCTAGAAATGCATACTGAGGAATCCATTGTCTGCAATAAGAAGTGAGGCCGATAAAAGCTCGTACCTCCTTCTGTGTCTTGGGCTGTGGAAGACTCGCTATTAACTGGATACGGTCAGGTGTCAACTGCCTACCCCACTTGGACAGTAAGTGGCCTAAGTAGATCACTTGCTGGACACAGAATTGAAGCTTTGAAGGGGACACCTTGTGCCCCATCTCGGCTAGGAAGTACAGAACTGTAAGTGACGCTCGCTCGCAGTCACGTTCAGAACGGGCTGTGATCAGTAGATCATCGACATATTGGAGCAGGGCAGTGTCAGTTGGCATGTGAATGTTGTCCAGTTGTCTCTTAAGTGCTTGACTGTAAATACTAGGACTTTCTGTGAAACCTTGAGGAGCTCGTGTAAATTTATAGCTCCTTCCATTTAAACAAAAACCGAAAAGGTACTGGCTGTCTGGATGAATTGGAACACTGAAAAATGCATTCTTGAGGTCGATTACGGTAAAGAATATTGCCTCAGGATCAATAGCTGTCAACAGAGATGAGATATCTGGAACAACTGGGTACTGGGGAATGATACATTTATTGAGTTCTCGAAGGTCAATCACTAATCGATATACTGGGGGTGCATTTGGATCAGTACGTTTCATGACTGGAATGATAGGAGAAATACATACATTGGAGTCAGTTTCTACAACTACTCCTTGAGCCATGAGCTCGTCAATAATTTTGGATAAGGCTGCTACAGCCTCAGGTGGCAATCTGTACTGTCTGATTCGTGGTAGGACTACACCTTGTTTGAGAGTCACACGATGGGGTGTGATCTGCATAAAACCAACATCAGTTGGACCTTGTGCCCATAGATGCTGCGGAACATTAGACAATCTCGGATCAAAATCTCGTAAAACATAGTGACCCTTGAAGTCACGCAAAAACAAACGTATTCCCTCTGGGGAACAACATATAACTGCACCTAATTCTTTCAATGTCTTAATGCCTAACAAATTTTCTGGACATGATTTCGTAAGTAATAGATCAGTAGTTCGGGACAATGGACCAACTTCTAGAGTAACTGGCTTTGATATCTCGTTTACAATTGGCTTTCCTGAAAATCCAAGGGAAACATTTCTAGAGCCTGAGAGCGGAGCCCCTGGAACCTCGTCATGACTGATAGTAGTCCTACTTGCCCCTGTATCAATCAAAAACTTTCTGTCTTTCCCTAATACTTGACTATGAACATAGGGACCTTCTTGATCTACAGGAATCTCGATGAGAGGCAAGCCTACCTCCCTCTCTAGGCTGTTTCATGAATACGCTTGATACTCTGGATACTCTGTCTGTGCATACTGGTACATCTGCTGTGTAACATGCTGTGTTGCAGCAATAGGCTGCGGTGCTGTAACTGTCTGTTGTGCATTCTGTGGCTGAGAAGTCTGTGAAACTTGTTCTTGTCTAGGCGGACGTGGTCTTTCTTTAGTTTTACCAGTGGCTATATTGTGTTTCAGAACTGCACACTCGTTTATAAAATGACCTGGCTGTTTACAATAATTGCATGTCCCTTTAACGGGAGCTGCAGGATGACTGGCTTGATTCGGACCCCTCTTCTGACTGTCTTGTGGAACAGATTGTGCAACTAGTACTTTCATTTTCGTGTCTTTCATACGTCTTCTCTCGTGTTCTTGCTCTTCTCTGATTCTATTCTGGTGATACTGGAGCATCTGTAACATCTGTGACGGGGTACTAGCTTGCCATGTACTTTCGACTTTCAAAACTCGATTTTTAACTTGTGGACTTGAATTCTCGACTAATTTAGTAACAAAAAGATGAGGGTATGACTCGCTACTCGTCTTTAAACCACTGTTTATTATAAAACATTTCTCAAATCTAGAATAAAAATCACTAGTGTCTTCGTCTTGTTTCTGTTTACAGGCTGAGATCGCATCCCAGTCTTCCTTTTTAGTGGCTAATAATCTAGGCAAAACTTGTATTAACAGTTCAGGTAATTCTTTACATTTGTCTCCAAGACCGGTACCTGGCACTCGTATCTTATCTTCAGCTTCTAGAGCTGTCCAATCAATCTTTTTCTCTCCCACCTCCCAATCTTTTTCCTTGAGTTTTTCATATATGCCCGCAGGCAACAGGACTTTTAACATTTTAATAATATCTGGATACGTGTATTCTCCCATACGGAGCATGTCTTTTAATTCTCGGTGGAACCCTGCTGGATCTTTGTCGTGACAGGGAATTAACTTCTTCATTTCTAAGAGTTCCATCTTGGTAACTGGGGTGTAAACAAATACTCGTTGCATTTCACCACCCTCTGTCCTAACTGGGTGTACTTCTCGTAACGGATGCTGTCTGTCTATGTAAAACGGTTTACTTTCTGGAGGTGAGACATGAACAAAATGTGGGTTCAAAAACGTTCTATATTTGTGGCGCTGTTCTAGAATGACACTAATTAAATCGGTACCTAAACCTTTCCATCTATACTGGAGTAACTCGTTCAGGACATCATGTAACGGGCCTGGATCAGAATGTTGATCCTCATACAGTGTAATGAGGTGCTGGATCATATACATACCCACCAGTCGCTGCTCGGCTGGGGGCAGTTTCAGGAACATTTGTGCCACTATTTCGTCTGGAAAAGTGGTAGAATCAGTAATCCATCGGACTGCTGATCGGGCTAGTTCTTGTTCATGCATGGTACTTAACTCACTATAACCGATTCGTGATTTCAGAATGTGATCGGTAGCTTGAAATACTTGTTCTAGAGAGCCTTGTTCTGGTGCTGGAAGATGAAAGACTTTCTTGTGTTCTAGGCGTGACTGTCGGTCTGGAAATCTAGATTTACCTACATACGCTATTCTGGCGGTATTCTCGTCGTCTACCTCTTCAGTAGGGGAGTCATTTTCTTTCTCGCTTACTTGTGCTTCTTTGCGTTGTTCGTGTAACCTTATTATTTCTTTACGTATTTTCTTGTACATACTCTCTATACTATTGAGTGTCTTGTGCTTACCCTCGGCTATATTATCACTCCACTTTGTCAGAACTTTCATTTCGGTCGGATCTTTAGTCGGGGAATCTTGTTCTCGTATTAAACAATTGATCAGAAACTTTAATAGCATGAACTGGATCTCAGATTTTCTGTGAGACATGACTTCCCCGATACTTTCTGGATCTTGTCCTGTACGAATGAAACGATACATTCTGTCTAGATCTTCTTTCATATTCGGTAGGGTGACCAAATACTCGGACACCTGCCTTATACGTACGGAATATATAACCATACTATCCTCGCCTGGGACTGGATCATAACAGCATTCAGTAACAGCTCGCCTGATATCTGCAATGGACTGATATTTAGGCGTACGCTGTAACGCACGTTCATGTAACTCGACTGGCCCTAGACGTCTATTTGGCGGCGGGGTACCAGGAGGACCTCCTCCCGCGGCCCCTAAGCTGGAATCGTCGATTGATACTCTTCGTGCTGGCAGAGTGGCTGATGTGGCGGGAATTTGTACTACGGGCTGGACCGGGGGTACCGTAACAGGTACTGCAACAGGTGCCCCGGTGACTGGAGGACCATGAATTACATTATTTACAGGAGCTGGTGGAACAGGATTTGCATATTCTGGGACTGTGTCGTCCAAATAGGACGAGAGAAAAATATCAGCTGCGGTCGGTTTGTGACGAAGCTTGGTCGGAACTAAAGGTGGCGGGAAATTACTGGATGCCTCCGGGGTTGCTTTTGGCAAGCCCTCGGCAAGAAGAGGATACATACCCTTAATAAGGGCATTCCTCTGTCTGTCTGACTGTTCGGTTTTAACTCGTTCACCTATTTCGATTAGTTCCCTTTCTTGGGCTCTTTCTGAGGAATCTCTACTTAATTCTGACTTTCTGATTTCTTTTTCGGTTCTTTTATGAGATTCTTTGCGCCATAACTCTATGGCATCTTTCTGTGACTGTCTGGCTTTCTTTTTCCATAATGCTTCTTCTACTCGCATGATGCACTCGGCATCCCATGTACCCGATACGGGCCATCTATACTTTTCTTCTAGCTGTTTGGTGTACTCCACCCACAAATCTAGATACAATATGGCACTTATGCCAGCTTTTGATACATAAAATGACCTGGACTGTCCCTAGGCGGGACAGGAACTGCTTCTTCTAACAGACCTTTTCTAGTTTTTAACTGACGTAACTTGGAAAACAATGGCATGACTGGGCTGGAGTCTAGACACAATACAATACACAATGAACACGATAATTACTGAAGAACACCACTTTCATACCACGACATTGAAATACATGAATGACATTTAAAATAACAGTTCGGACAAAATACTACCTGGAATACTGAAAACAGAATACATGAATTTCTCGAGAACAGAACGGACTAGAACAGAAACTAGATGCACTGCTAAAACAGTACGAAACTTACCGGTCTCATAAAGAGACACGTCAGGACCCGCATCCACCTAAGTGGACACTTCGTGTTGGATCTGTGTACCCAAACCCACGGACCAGAGACAATGCAATTGACCCTGTCTAGATACTACCCCAGCAACGGTACTCACCGGGCAGCAAGAACGGACGGCCTCGGACTGGACTGGACTGCTACGATGACGGACGGACAAACTTCGGACTTCTGTTACGGGTGGGCCTCTGGATACCTCGGACCTTGGACTCTCGGCTTGGGCTCTGGTCGGGACTCGCCGCGTTCCTCCACCGCCTCGTCTGGATGCTGGACCGCAACCTCCGTCTCCTCCGTGGGCCTGAGGGATACTTGAAGCAGAAATATCTGCACGTGCACGGTAAGGTTCCGTCACGGCTGCAGAGGATCAGGGGGCTTGCGTGGCTTCACCGGCGCGTGGGAAAAGGGCAAGTCCCTATTCGGGCGTCATTATGTGGTAAATAAATAAATAATACCTCTATTTTTGACTAGACATACAATAACAGATAGCTCAATAAATAAGAGTCAAGATTCGAGGTAGCTGGAGTTTGCAGGTTTAATACAGCATAAAGGACAGGAACAGGACAACCTGCACGGGAATAGGATGGCAGCTAGCTAGCTCAGCTCAACTCATCATTAATAACAGTGCACAAGCATATATATACTTAAACAAAATACATGATGTTCAATACAATAGGCGTAGCAGGGGGCGGGGCCTGTAGCAGTCGCGAAAGATAAGGCAGAAAGTAGGTGTAACAAGAGGCGTGAACATAGACATGTGATGTAAACGTAACGGAATATGTCATAAATGAGGCGGAAACATGGAGGGGGCTACCTAAGGAGCCGGGACCTCTAACCTAGTGGTGCGCGCAAGCTGGCAATGACGTGTTACTAGGAGGAACTGGGGCTATGACTTCTGCGCTAGAAGGAGAGACTGAAGTCTGGAGAGTCAGAGCGACATGTACCTAAACACTATCTAGTATCTGATGTTTAGAGAACATGTTGATAGAATCCAAAAGTTATCAGGGTAAAGGCTAACAGACTCTAAGACTAGTGCATGCATTATTCTACATGTAGTGCGTGTTGAGGAATATTAAATGACCATTAATACAGTATTTCTCTTACATGGAGACGTAAAGGCTAGACCATGACGGAAACTATTGATGCGATTCAGTAGCTTAGGAATGCAGAGAAGGAGAGCTGGACAGATAACTAGAATCATAACATACTCTTGGCAGACCAGCAGGCAGAGCCAGGCCGAGCCGGGCACTGTGAGGCAGGAAGTAAGTGAAGGGTCAGGGATACAGGTGGGGGCTGTATCGCTCCTCGGAGAGGGTTCAGGAGACAGGAGCTGAATCTGAATCCGGGCCCTTTTGAGGCCTAGAAACGGGGATTTTACAATGAAATAACGTGCACACTGTGAAACGTGGCAACATAACTTTACATAGGCCTGATGCTCGTAGCTTTCACGAGAACTGGGAACTGGCATACTAGAGTTGGACACAACTGTAATTGCGTCTTTAATCGATCATGGGGAATACATATGCATATTAATCATGCACACATAACATAAGATGGGGAACACGTAGGGACACAGAACATGGCAAAATTTACTTTTCCACAGTTTGAGCAAGGTGTTCCATCGAATGTCCATGCAATCTTTCTCTCTTTCATTTGTAGTCTGCTATTCCAAACATGGCGCCCAAATATACTTCCTTATTTTGTTTGTAGTCTGGGAATCTGTTGATCAAGACACATTGGGGCATATGATCAAGAAAATTATCACCGCTTTAGCGGCCGTTTTTGGCCGGAAAGCGGCGATAATTGTATCACCCCATTAGCAAGGTTGCGCTATCGCATGAATTCTTGCCTCAGCGCCCTTTCCCTTAATGCCCATCTTTGCATCTCTAATGAGATGCAAAGTGGGCGTTCCTCCTCAGAATAACAGGAGAAATTTCGCTAACCGACATTTCTCCTATTATCTAGCCTCATGCTAACCTGCAGAGCGATAAGAAAAGTAGCGCTAACCTCGGTTATCGCTACTTTCCTTACACCTGCTTTTCATCTGACTTAGCCATGGTATCCTATAGAAGGTTGATATCATCGCTAAGTCTGCCCTGCCCTATCAGCAAGCATTCGCCATACGTTGTGCGATAATCGCTGGATTTCCAGCGATAATCGCATATTTGGCAGCTTGCGCCTTGATTTCAAATGCTTTGGAGATAAGCGTTGCTGATAGCACGCTATCTCCGCGATAGAAACCAGCGGTAGTCGGCGATAATGATCCTATCGCTAAGTGCGCTTAGCGATAATTATCGCCGGTTGTTGATGATATGCCCCAATATTCTTTGGTTGATATTTAAATGTTTAAGAACTTTATTGTTGCAGTTCATAATATTATGTTATCAGCCAAAGCAAAATTACAAAACTACTTTGTAACTTAAATGTTTCAGTATCTGGGCCCCTAATTTTTCAATCCAAGAAATTTCTGTTCTCAAATTATGTTTAAAATGTAAAGGCTAATTTATCTAAAGTGTTGTCCTTCCTGAAAATGTATAGTAACTTGGCAAAGTGTTTTTCCATTCATATATTGCTGTTATTCATTTGGAAAAGGAACGTCCTATTCGTTTTTCCAAGATATATTTTTCACATGAACATTTACCAAACACATACTAGCGTATATATACAAACAGTGTAAACTCAGGTTGTGTATCCATTGCTTTTCTTCTTGTTAACATAACACTGTTTCTTATCTCTTATAAGGAAATGTAGATAGATTTTCAAAACCCGATTTACTTTTGGTCAATCCCCAGTTTTTAGTAATTGATTTTTTTAATGCAATTACTTTGTATTAAGTAGATGTAGGCACCAACTTTTTGCTGTAACTGTTGTTTTGGTTGAAGAAAAGCTTTGTGGTCTAAATTCTGTCTTTAGTTACCTCTAAAATTCACTTTAGCTATCCCCTGCATTTGAACTTATCACTTATTTTCGCACATTCTGACTGAAAAATACTTTCATCTGAACTCGCTCTTTTCATTCTCCTAAACTGAGGTTAAGATGGATTTTCCTTTTTAAATATTGTTTAGGACTGCTCTGATAATGCACATAGTTGTTCCTATTCATAGAGTTTGTGAATAAAGATGTCTCTTAGCTTCCTTTTCTGCTCTCACATGTTAATTAATAGTGTTTTAAATATTCTTAATTTCACCTTCTTGTGGTGTTTTTAAAGCTCTCTCCGTGCCTCCTGCTCTGGTCTGCCGTGGCTGTATTGCCGATTGTGCAGAGTGCAGAGGGCATACTCACATCACTTCCGGCATAGGACTTCCGGGCAGTCAGCATTCGAATTTTTTGTTGCCCTGCTTGCCTATGTTAATCAATCCTGGTGTGGACGCGCCCAGCGGGTGCGCCACTGGCGTGCCAAAGGTGCACCTAAGACAAGCCAGTCTGCGCCGTGCACGGCCAGAGACCCTGGTCTTTCCCAACCATCTCCTAAAGTCTATACTTCACTAGCCCTCTACAATTTAAGGCCAACCCTCAATGCCTTATGGCAGACTTTCCCTCCGGAGGCACATCAATTCCTTTTCACATACTGTCAGTTCAAATGGACAAGCTATCGTCCTAAGGTGGTGCCAGTCTCCCCTAACCAAGAAGCGGCATTTCAGCCCGGGCTAAGGATCTAGCTTTTCTCCCCCACTCAAAATTCTCAGGTGTTTTTAATCTAAATTGTCGCTCCCTCGCAAAAAAACAGACTCATCTATTTAATTTCCTTTGTGATATGGACCCTGCTATAACCTTGTTAACTGAAAAGTGGCTCCATGATGGCTCCCCACCTGAAATAATGCCTGCTCTCCCTGCTAATTTCGCTCTTATGGGCATAAATAGACCACACAGAATAGGTGGAGGCATTGCCATTATTTATAAAAAAGGATTACAAATGGAATATTAAAGATCTACAACTCCCTAATTGCGAGGCTCTAAATTTTTCTCTTTTTGTCTCGCCGAAATTCACCCTTTCATGGGCCCTTATTTACCGTACCCCATGACCTCCTAGTAATTGGTGCTCAGTTTTACCAGATTATCTGGCGCCACACATCTTACAGGCACAGGCAGCTAATTTTACTTTGCTTGGAGAAATTAATTTGCATCTTGAGGACCCCAAAAATGAGCTATCCTCAACCCTCATAGATGATTTGGGATCACTTAATATTTCTCTTCTGAACTCTGTCGCCACCCACACCGTGGGCCACCTTTTGGAGCCTATCTTCTCCAACCTCTCCCCACCTATTGGACCCCCGCTCCAACTTTAATAGACTGATCATTATGCAGTACCTTTTAATATCACTGTTCCCTTCTCTCCCTTTCCTTGTTTGGCACGACAATTTAATAACAGGCATTGGGTTAAATCAGACATTATAGAATTAAACAAAATACTTTTACACACCTTCCCTGCCCTAGTTTCCACACTGGATACTGATCAAATTACTGTACATCACTGGCTTGAAATGGCCATGGATTCAATTATGCCTTGGTCATCTAAAACACAAGGCAGAATGCGTCCTCTGGCACCCTGGTTTAAAGATACGCTTCGCTCTGAAAAAAGGGGCTGTGAATCCTTCGAAAGGGGTTGGGGAAGCCTTATGCAACCAAGGCTGAATATATAGCTGCCTTGAAGAAATATCATGCCTCTTGCAAATCTGCATGGGAAGACTACTATACTGAATTGATTACCAATGCCCAATACTGTCAAAAGACTCTGCTTAAAGTAGTAAATGATCTGTCACCAGCTAGCATGTTCACACCGCCCACCTTCCCTTCTCAACAAAAGTGTGACTAACGTACCTCCTTTATTCTAAGCAAAGTTGAGCTAAGTCATCTGCAATTAAAAGCAGATGCTTCCATGTTAGTAATACCGTCAATGACTGACCCCCCACCACTTGGGCCACTGGTCCTACAACCTGTGGATGGTCAGCTCACAATTAAGTCAGACAAGCCTTTGGAAATCGGGGCCTGGCCCCTTTTGGATCTAGCACTATTGGAAACTTTACTGGCTACCATCAAATCTGGCTCCTCGCTTGATCCCCTCTCACCATCAAAACTTAGATTGTTAGATGAGGTAACCCTCACAGTAGTTCTGGATCTCCTTAATTCTTCCTTGATCACGTGTGAGGTACCTCAGAACTGGAAGCATGCCTTGGTAATTCCTCTGCTCAAGAGGAATGACCTTGACCCTCAATGTTGGTCAAACTTTAGGCCAATTTCTTTTCTCTCTGTTTTCTCCAAACTTCTGGAAAAACATGTTAACACTCGCCTCTCTTCCTTTGTCACTGCTTATAACCTGCTGCATCCATCCCAGTCTGGATTTAGGGCAGGCCACAGCACCAAATCCGCCCTACTTGGAGTCACAGAACTCCTTAGGCAACAACTTGATTCTGTTGGGACCGCCACCCTTATACTCCTGGATTTAAGTGGGGCTGTCGTTATGGTCTCACACTCCATTCTTCCTGACAGATTGGAGGCTTCAGGCATTGCTGGCATTGCCTTGAAGTGGCTTGCTTCTTTTCTTAGAGATCGAACATTTCAGGGCTCATCAGCAAACAATAACTCTACAACCCTAACACTGACCTCAGGGATCCCACAGGGATCTATACTGAGCCCTCTGCTTTTTAACATTTACCTTCACCCCTTGATGGAAGTGATTGAAGAGTCTGGTCTCATCGTATTTTCGTACCCGGGTGACTCAGATTATTTTCTCACTATCTAATGCTCAAAATAAATATCCTTTCCCACTCAGGCAAGGCCTATCTAATGTCGCTCTTTAGATGAACAGCAACACCATAAAACTCAATGGCAATAAAACTGAAGTCCTGATTCTGGGAAATTATCCATACTTTGGGGAGTTAACCACTGGCCCGTCATACTGGGTGTAGGATCTACTTCTTATGGTTACCCCCACTTTTTACTTGATGTGATGCTGTTTTTGACTAGTCTTACTGGGATCCTGCTAATAAGGACCCTAGTCTATCTGCTTTCTCCCTAAACTGTTGTGTTCAGTACCTAGGTACATCCGAGATTGGATACTGGGGTACTCTTGTCAGTCCCTAGTATATGGTACTCATGTACCCAGAGCATAGGTACCCCAGAGGTCTCCCATGGGCTGAAGCAGGCACTATGCCACCCATGAGTGACCATTCAAAATGGAACTACAGGCCTGCCATTGCAGCCTGTGTAAGTTGATGCATGCACCGCTTACTAAAGATATGCGTTTGCTATATCTAAGGGTCACTACACTTAAAACCTATAAGTCACCCCTATAGCAGGCCTTCAAAATCCTGAGGGCAGGGTGTTTGGTCCTAAGTGAGAGGGTGCCCCTGCATGAGCAGGACACTCCTGCAGCCTACGGAGTTCATTCTTCTGGGTTGTCAGTGAAGCAGCCTTATATTATATAGAGGGGCATCGCGTAATTGCATGCTGACCATCTTGAACATGGCTGCAACTAATCCTATCAGGTTTGGTATTAAACATGTTGGACTCATACCCCCACAACATGTGGGAGGTATAATTCCAAGTACCGGGAGAGCCCTACGTTACGCTCTCAGTGTTCCTGGTACCAGCCTTCAAGTCCTGAATTGCACAAAATGGTTGCTGCCGACCAGAGACACATTTATGCCCTCCTGCAGCTGAGCCAAGCTCTAGCAGGGGAAGGCAGAACAATAGGCATCCTGTCACAGGGAGGTGTGCCCACCTCCCAGACCGCATTAATTGTATTAGGGCTGGGTGGGTGTGCTTGCCAGCACCTGAAAGTCTGCATGAGGGGCACATTTGGTATCCCTGTGCATAGTCCAGTTCAAACCAGTCTTGGGAGCCGTTGGCTCCCGCTCAAAACTGGGCAAAGGGCATGGGAGTAACCTCCCCCTGTCCAGACCCTCCCCTGGGACGGTTACCTGAATCTTCCCAACCCTTTCCTTAGGGTACTTAAGGGGTTACCTGGGTGTAGGTCCCTAGATTTATTGAGGGATAAGATTCAGAACTGAAACCACTGCACTGTCTGGGCACTCTGGACTTTGCTTGACTTCGTTTGGGCCTGATTTCATCACCCTTCTCGTCTGCTGCATTGTCAAGACCTGTGCATCATACAGGAACCTTCCAGGGCCTGTGAAGAATCAAGGACAACTGAAGCAATCTCCATTGGAGTGAAGGAGTCACTCCCCTGCATTTGCAGGCACCGCAATGAAGACGACCTGTCTGCAGATCCCGAGCTCCTCTGGACTCCCTGAGCTCTGCAACACAGGTGGTGGTTTTCCTCAGCTACCAAGGCCTGCTCTACCCTCTTACCCAGTTTGAGGCCAGTAGTCCTTGTGGGGTTTGCAATAACTGAACTCCTGGGTACCACGTCCTTTTGCAGTTGCAAAGGCTTGTAGACATCTTTGCAAGAAGATCTTCGGGCTCCAATTAGGCCCAATCTCGAGCACCTGCAGTGACCAGAATCTTTGGCCACACCAAATTGTGTGCATCGTCGCCTGCATCTTTTGGTGAGCTGCTGCAGGTCCTCTCGCAACTCCAGTGCCTCTGGCCTGTGGGTCCACTTGAGTGTCACCTTTGTTTTTCTTGGGCTCCCCCGATTGCTCTGGGCCTGCCCTGACTCCCCTGCTTGGGGTGAGTCTCCTTGGCCTTGATGGTCCCAACCGTGCATCTTCTTGATTTCCTGTGTGGGTTGCATTTGCCAAGGCTTGTTGGTGCTCTCGCTGGACACCAACCCCTCAGCACTCGACATTCTTTGTGGGACAGCTCGAATCCCGATCCTGGTCATCCTCAGTTTCGCCTGGTCCTCGCAGCTGCATAGTCAAAGTCACTGTCATCCTCCCTAAAGCACCCGACATTGGAGGGCACCTGTCTTCCAAGTCTCCTGGTCACTCCCGAGTGACCTAGAGACGGTCATCTTTGCTTTTAGGTACTCCTCTTCAAGAATCCACCTTTTGATTCCTCCCAAAACTTTCTCCTCTTCCATAAGCGGAACTTTCCTTCAGTCCTCCAATGGGTGTGACTGCGGTTTCCGATGCCACTTCACACCTATTCACTCGGCTTCCCTGAGATATGTAACTTAGGTACCATGGTATCCACGGGTGAGTTGGCTCTCCAACCTTCTCTCTTCCACAGGGTTTCTTCAGGGCCCACTGGGAAAGGCCCCTAATCTTTAAAATTCCAACTGCGACTTGCACAAAGACTTGTACGGAGCATGCAGTCATGTTCACACACTCCACACGTTCTCTGTGGGTCACTATCTACTTACCTTGGGTGGTTCTGTGGGTCCCCCGCAATTCTATGTCCTCTCAACATTGTCTGACTCGAGTCGTGGGTCTTATACCACTTTCTTAGTATATGGTTTGTATGGTTTGCCCCCTCCCCCGGGTCCACTGTGTATTAGTGCTCTTTACTGTGATTTCTTTGCTTAAGTATTGTGTGCTTTGTGTCTATCTCCGTGTAGGAGATACTGTAACGTAGTAGATTACTAGATAGTGTCATATAATAAATACATATTTTTATAAATACTCTGTGTGGTTCAATACTATAAGATTACATTCTAGTAAAACAAGCTGCTTTACACTCCTTCAAGATTAAGCCTGAAGTCTGCTTTCCACAGCTACCACTTGGATAGCTTTCTATGGATGTCTGAGACCTCTTAAATCACCATAAGGGTTGTCTGGACTGGTGCAAGGTGCCCACTTACACTAGTGGACATCATATACCAGGCCAGCTTCACACACTGGGGCCTTTCCCATGCTGGTTGATAAGGTTAAGAATCTCGGCTGCATCATTGAAAAGAATCTCTCCCTTAAGCCGCAGGTCTCCAAGCTCACAGCCTCTTGCTTTTCCATTCTTAAATGGCTCAAGAAAATCCTTAGGCTGATTCCTATAAGTACCTAGAAAACATTTCTACAGGCCCTGGTAACGTTCAGATTGGTCTATGGGAAAGTACTGTATCTGGGAGCGAATAAAGCCTTGATCATTGCTTGTGGATCATCCAGAACATGGCCACCCACCTTCTTTTCTGGCTGCCAAGATATGCTTTCGTCTCTCCCTCGCTCCACAAATTACGTTGGCTGAAGGTTGACAAATGGATTAAATTCAAGCCCTTACGTTACATGTTTCGAACTAGACATGGTCTCGCCCCCTCCTGATATCCAAGATCTGGTGTCTCTTATGTCCCTTACACGATCGCTGAGATCAGCCAACCTAGCACTGTTTACCATACCTACGTTTCGTTGAGCTCGTATTAAGGGGCGCTCCTTCTTCTTTTTAGGACCAAAACTCTGGAATTCTTTTTTGGTAGCTCTCAGGAACTGTAACTCACTGCTTACTTTCCATAAGAACCTAAAAATCATGCTCTTCCACTGCCCTGACTGAGTCCTTTGTCACATGGTTATGATGCGGTGTCTCTTGCTTGATTTAGCATCTCTGCTGTTTGCTGTCTGTCTCTAGCGCCAGGAGACCCTTTTGAGTAGCTGTGCGCTCTATAGGCTTCTAAAACAAAAAACATTTAAAAGATTTAAAATGTCGGTACTCATACTGGAAGAATATTTCATTCTCTCTTGACCATTAGTCAGTCTTTCAATATTTTCCAGTGACTGCTCTTACCTTCCAGATCAAACAAACAACCTCTGTATCAAAAATAGGCAAATAGATCAGGCTGCTAATACTCCATTCCATTAATCCTCTTTTCTTCAAACTCATAAATGAAAAGATTTGAAGAGACTGTCCATGTAGAAGATCCCATAGCAATTCCCCAGTTGTATAAAAAATATTCTCCACCGTATTAAGTCTTTTTTCTATTCGTCTGATGTACTCTGATGTATTTTGCATTTTATCCAATTTATTAAATGTCCATGTGTTTTTCAAGGTTTTTTGAATTACTAATGGTCGTTGTTTCTCTGATTAAACGTAAGTCTTTGGTACTTATTCAGTTGGGTAGCAATAGTTTTATCTTTGTTTTGCTAAGTATGCTTAGGCAATTTGGTTTTAGGTTTAAACCTATAATAACTGATAAAACCCCACCGACAGGACTATAGCCATCACTGGTGTAAACATATATAAACACTGAAAAAACACATTTGCAACCACAAACTGAGTGCCATTCAAAGAAAGGAAAAGATGAGTGAAAGAGTAATTTTTATTTCTTCCAGAAGGGGCCAATACAATGGTACTTTGTTATACAAGGTAGCATTAAAGAAAGACTGGGCTAACATTACTCTGCATGAGTTTTGTTGTTTAGGGATGTCACTAAAACAGTGTCTCTTCTTCCTTCTGCTTTTCTTTAGTTCTGTGGTCTTTGGTCTAAAGATGCAGTGTTTAGATGCATGTTTAGGTCGTATTTAGTTATTTTATAAACTGTAGAGAATCGGTAAATATTAAAATCATATTTGATATTTTGGCTACATTTGATTTCACTGATTGGTAAACTGACTAGTTTCATAGGAATCTTTCCTAATATGTATCATCACATTTACCCACAGACAGAGAGTGGGTGTAATCCTTTGATACATCAGCCCCCTTTTCTGAAAAGAATGTTGCCACCAGGCATCTGAGATAGTTGTGAAAACATGATACCAGATGTTTGGTAAACATGAATGCAGTGTCACATGGAATGCTGCTGAAAAAAGTTCCTACCAAGTTCAATAAAGATTGGAGTGATATTGTTTGTGTTTGTAGTAATTCAGCTACGTATATGAAAAAGTTGTATGATGGCCTGTAAAAATTGATACCTGAGCTGAAGTGCTTCCCTGAAAGAGATCCTTGTCATTTGCGAGATGGTATGCTGAAAGTGCAAAAATGTGTAACCAATGATAAACACTGTTTTTTTAAGGTATTGAAAAAACTGAAAAACCCTACCAGAATTTACCAGAAATAGAAACTGAACTACATTCTGTTCATATATATATTATAGGAGCCCACGACCAACATACGTCTAAGAGTTCACAATACAAAACTATCTCAACTGAATCTGTTTGCTGTGTATTTAGAGTACTGGAGTTACACGACTTGAGGCTACAACCATGAGGGGAATAGTTGTGATATCTGGTTTTCTATTTGTATTGTTTTAATTAACTAAGTGACTGCAACCTTTTTTTTAAACGTCATATTGGCAGTAATGACAGATGATGATGAGAAAAAGGCAATCTCAATCAGGTACATGCATCAAAGCTTTTAGCGATCGCAAATGGTGCGATTCGCAAAAAACGTCCGTTTGCGATTGCAAAATTAGCTTTTGCGATGCATGAAATACCATGCCACTCACAATTTAAAAAATCGCAATTTTTTGCGATTTCTTAAATTGCGATTGCATTTAAGGGTTCGCAATTTACGATTCCTTAAATGCAATGCAATAAAGTAAAAAGAATTGCGATTTTGCAATTAAGAATCGCAATTTACCATCAAATGAAAGGTGATGGTAAATTGCGATTTCTTTGAAAAAAGCACCAAAGTGCATTTTCCAAAGTCCCATGTTATGCACACACATGCCCTTGGGGCATGTGTGTGCGTAACATGGGTGCACATATCAATTTCAGGGGTGCAACAGGGTGTCCTTTTGACATCCTTGCACCCTTGAAATTGCATGTGCAATTTGCAAGAACATGTTGGGTACTCGCAAATTGCGCATGCAACTTCCCATTCATTCCTATGGGCCTGTAGGCCCATTGGAATGAATGGTAAACCATTCCTTAATTGCGACTCGCAAATTGTGAGTCGCAATTAAGAAATTTGTAGAAATCGCTATTTTTTTTTGCGATTCCTACATGCATAGGCTTTTACGATTCCTTATTAGCGAATCCTTATTTTTCGCTAATAAGGAATCGCAAATTACATGTTTGGTGCATGTGCCAGAATGTGTTTAATATTGTATCTCTCCATTTTCTATCTTTTAATTCTAGTCATCTAATAGCAATTCAAGGGCCTGATTTTGCTAATGACCTCATTCTGGGCCTGATTTTGCTAATGACCTCATTCTGGGCCTGATTTTGCTAATGACCTCATTCTAATGTGCCGCGGTGAAGTGAGTGCGAAGAACCACCCAGAAAATACAGCTTATTCACAGTATCTGATTGGTTTTTTGCCCGATTCCTGGCTTTAATCCGTTCAATGGCAATAATGTGCAACAGTGTCTGGCTTGTCTTCCCTGAGGACAGAATCATCCGAGTAGAGATGTATTTCAAAAAGTAGTCTGTCGCCTCTCAGGCAACCTCTGAAAGAGTTGCACTACAGACTAACAGACATGAATTCACCTTCTGTATATTCGAAGAGTGAGCTAAAAGTCTTCTCAATTATATTGCTAAAAAATGAGAACTCATGCTTCTGTGCAATCTGCCACGAGAACATCTCGTAGGATGTCCTGTACATTCTCATAAACGTGTTACAGTAGCGCTTAACAAATAATTTAGAATTCTTTACTAATAATTTGAAGTCTGCTATAAAAACATTTGCTTTTGTGGAAGTTTGTCATTTATCCATAAAGTCACATGACTCCTTCTTGCTCTAAAAATCAGCACCTCCCTCCCACAAGGTTTCTTTCTCCACCATCCTCAACATTTACCATATTTCTCCCTGCAGAATCAAGCAGGAAGATCTTCAGAACGTAAAACCAAAGTCCAAATTACCCTTCCTTGGCAAAATTATTGAAAAAGTGGAATAGATACAGTATCTCATCTTAAAAAAAAAATAATAATAATGAACTACAGCTGCCCAGCTGCCTCCCACACTAAATATAATACAAGACTACCTTGCAGGTCATGCAGGACACACTGTAGATGTTTGACAATGCCACCGGCTTCCCGGTTTTACATGAAATCTCAGAGGCCTTCCATTCTGTTTATCATCGAACTCTTCTACACCTCACTCTAGCAGATGGAGATGGAAGGAGAGTACTGAACTAGGGGCCACATGTACAACCGAATCAGTTTGCGAGTCCATAATTGTGCATTTTGGCGACTCGCAATTAGGAACCCGCAAAATGCGATGTACTAATGTGTCTCAGACACATTTAGCGATTCCTACTGGGATCGCAATTGACCTACCTCATCAATATTCATGAGGTAGGTCGCAAAATGCGATCCATTGAATTGCAAAAAACACAGGGATGGTGGCCTGCGGGGGACAGCAGACAACCATGCCTGTATTTGCTTTAAAATAAAGCAGCTTTTTCTTTCTAAATGCAGACCGTTTTCCTTAAAGGAACACAGGATGTGTTTCAAAAAGAAAAATGAAAGTTTCACTTTAATTTTTTAAGAGTAGGTAGTGGTCTCTGGGGCCACTGCCTGCTCTTACTAAATGTTTTTGCTGCCATCCACAAAAGGGAAGGGGGTCCCCTTTGGACCCTTTCCATCTACAACTGGCTTTCCACCTACTTGAAGTAGGCAGTAAACTGCGAATGTTTTGTGGTCAGGCCCCTTCCTACTACCATTTGCAAACCCTATTTTGCGAGTTGGTAATGGGTTACCGACTCGCAAAATAGGGTTAGTACTATCCAAAAGGCTTCTTCGCAGTCGCAAACGGCCCGATTTGCCATCTCATCCACTAAATCCTGTTGTATATGTCACCCTAGATATCATCTTTAAGGGTAAAGCCTAGCGCAATCAGCTGTCCCTCGCCCTCCTTTGAATTGAAAAGGGGAGTTCCCCAACACTCAGCCCCCTCCATGTCAATCTTCAATCTCTCAGTTGCATACTGGGAGACTGGATCTCTGGAGAGAAAGGTTTACTGCATATCAGTATGCAGATATATGTATAGCATTCCTCAATATGTTCTAATGCTAACCTCGAGATCGAAGCAATTTCTTCTCATAACGTGCCATAAAATATTGCAACATTGATGTGTGAAAAATGATGCATTTACATTGTAATGCTGAATGTTACTGGTTATGTATTTGTGAAAATACCAATAAAATGTTTCATTAACAAAAATAAAAAAAGGTTTTATACATTGCGGCTAGTCTAGTGGCAGATTAAAAATATTTGGTTACATGCAGAAACATTTTAAAACATGGGCAAGGTGGCTTATCGCAGGCCCCCAGCCTTTCAGGGGGCCCCCTGACTGAGCTACCTCTGTTACACACACATTCCTGTTCTGGTGACCTTGATGATTCTAAACATAGATAGTTTTAAATACCATTTTCTTTTAATGTATTTTTAATACGGGTAATGTTTGCGTTTTTCACCATCATGCAAAATCCATAAATGTGTTTCTTTTAAATCGAAACAGGACAACACATATGAGAAATGGAAGGGGCATCACAGACATTATTTGCAATACCATTAGTGAGCTAATGCTGCAATACACTATTGAAAAACAATATTACAGTTCCTGAATATAAGATGGAAACACATTTATGTTTTGAACCAGTGAACCTGTTCACTGTCCATGACCTGGCCAAAAAGGGCATGATAAGACTTATTTGGTTCATAAATTCAAAGCGGTTCCAAACAGGGACCCCCAAAATACGTTTGGCTAATGCTTGATTGGTAAAAAATATAAAAAATACGCTCCCGGACTCTTGACAGGAGGTCACTGCAGCTTGTACCATCCATTGCTCCTGTCAGTGTTGCCAATGACAATCCCAACTCAACTACAAACTATGAATAAACTGCTGTTGTTATGCTCATCCCTAATTAGGCAGACAGTGCCACCATGTGGCAATGGCTGTGCATTTACACCATGTTAAACAAGTGCTGTGTTGTGGTAATGAGTCATGCTTGTAATTACTGTTCTCTTTTGTGTAATGCATTAATGCTGAAAACATAAGGGTCGTATTGAGAGTTGGCAGACCGGATACTCCGTCAAAACGTGATTGATATCCCATCCACTGTATTACCAATGTCCACGGCTAAAATGCACTCGTAATATGGCAGACGGGATATCCGGCACATTTGTTCATCAAACTCTGAATAAGTCCCCAAGTCTCCTCATTTTTTTCAAAACAAATGTCTGATTTTTAGGCAGCACCCAGGTCTAGACATACAGACACTGAGTCTGCTTTTTGGTTTCAGTAGGTTGTTGATTATGAACTTTATCAGCAATTCTATCAGTTTTTTTACATCCAAAGTTACAAAGTTGTAAAGACTGCACCTCTTTAAAACCCTATCTGACTGGTAATCAAACCTGTGACCTTCGTGCAACACAGCCATCCACAATTAATGCTTTTATCCTCTCTGCTATCTGACTGGTTCCACTGCAGTTAATATGCTACAATACATTTTGTGCACATTTTAGCTGTACAGCTTCACATATAAATTGAAAACACATTCCAAATCAACCAATCAAATACAGAATTCAAGCCTTTCATTTAACTTAGACAATAGCCTTCCAACCTGTACACCCTACTCCAGGGGATCTCCAACTGTTTGACCGGGCTCTTTTTGCATGGTTATCCCACATTTTTTGTCTTTCTCCTGTATTTTTTCTGACCTGGTTTTGTTGGCTTTAGGACTCTAGGCACTTTACCACTGCTTTGCAGTGCTAGAGTGCATATGCTCCTGGTGTGATTGGTCTACGCCGGTTCAGTGGTATCCCATATACCCAGGGCCTGTAACTAAATGCCACTAGTGGGGCTGCAGCGCTGCTGGCGCCACGCACAGAAGTAGCCTTTGAAACGTGTCTCAAGCCTGCTACAGTAGGGCCTGTCAGCACAGTGTTCTGCCACAGTGACTTGGCATTTAAAGTTACGTGCCAAGCCTAAAACCTCGCTTTTACAACATCTAGGTCACCCCTAAGGTAGGCCCTTGGTAGTCCCATGGGCAGGGTGCTGTGTGGGTAAAAGATAGGACATATGCCTTTTTATTGTGTGGCATGTCATGGTAGTAACAAATAGCCTATTTGGTTTCTCACTGCTGTGAGTGCTGGCCCTCTCATTGGTTAGCATTGAGAATTCAATGATGTTTTTAAGTGGTCATTTCTGATCTAAAAGGAGTAGCATTGCCATGTTTGATATAGTGGTGAGACGTCCTGCTTGGTGTAAGTATATTTTTCATTACCATGGTAGAAATGCCTCTTTTTAGAAAGTGGGCATTTCACTGTGCTTTTGACTCTTATTCTTTGCAGCCTTACTCCAATCCACGTCTAGGGCAGAGTGACAGCTAGGCTTTGTGCATACTTTCCAGACAGCCATCACATAGGGAGGGTTAGGTGTAACATGGTTGTATATGCATTTAACTGCATACTGAATGATCTTCCTGGGCTGGGAGAGAGGGAGGCGGCCCACACATACGTTTGTATAGGTAGGGCCAGGCCCTCAAAAAAAGGGCTTGTTTACCCCTTACTGATGTCTGGAGTCAGGGCTGGATTTGAATGGGGTGTTGTGCACTTCTAAAATTAATTGAAGTTACCTTCACATTAAAGACATTTTGAGTAAGTACAGGGGCTCTGACACCACATTTTTAGACACTGCGTGGGACTGGTAACCAGACTCTGCTGGCTCTACATGCTGCACTAAATTACTGCTGTGCTGTCAGAAAAGATCACCAAAGGACTGTTGTGCTGACCTACTTGCCCGTTTGGCTGCTAGAGTCTTTACCACTTTGCTACACCTATTGTGCTAGTCTGCTGCCTGTCTGGCTATGCCTCATGCTCTGGCTGCCGGTGAACACATCACCACCCGGACCTGGCGGCGTGGGTAGGTCGAGCAGCTGATTACACGGGTGACTAGAAGTAAGTAAACGAGTAGGAGCGAGATTTATTTCAATTTAGTGCCCCATAACCGGGCCGCTCTGCGGATGCTAGATGACGCAGACATGGGTCTCCAGGAGGCCTTTTTTTAATTTGCCCATTACCTCCTCGTTAGTCTTCCTCGCCACATGACTAACATAGTGAGCTTCAGCTCCACGACAGAACCCTCCAAAGTAAAAAAAGCCTCCCATCCCCTCCCAACATGGCCGACCAGTCACCCTTGACCTCTATAAGAGGCGGGCCGGCCCAACCAACAGCCTGTTTTTTTTGTTCTACGCGATTCTCTCCAGAGGCGCTGTACAGGTAAGTTGGACCTGCTCTAGCTGGTCCATGGGTTTTGGGTTGGAGGTCCTGCCTTAGCGGACCCTGGAACCTGGGACTTCAATCCCCCCTTCTTCCTTCCCCCCGGTCCTGTGGGGCCGGTTGGGTACTGCTCTAGCATGCCGTGGGTTTACAGGGGGGGGGGGGGGGGGGCGGCCGGGGTTGTGGATTCATTCCTCTTGTCTGCCCCGGTCGTTAGTTTATGGGCCCTCGCCCTTTTCGGGCTCTGGTGTCCAGCGCATGCATGCCCCTTGTCTGGGGCGGCCGCCGTTTCCTTTTTTGTTGTACGGGTCCGGCCTATGGTTGTGTGTGCTGCGCGTCCCGGTCTGCCGCGTTTGTGCGGCTTGGCCGGGCGCATTTCCAGCGGTGGCTGAGTGTGCCTGCTGTGAGTCCCTGGGTATGCCCGCGGGTGCTTCTTGCGGCGCGTCCCTTCTCCTGCGTTTGTGCGGCTTGGGCGGGGGTTTTCTTACCGGTATTCTGGGCACTGCGGGGGCTTCCCTTCTGCCGGTCTGGTGCTGGTTTCGCGGCGCTGGACGCTGCCGCCTTTGGCGGGGTTTTCTACCCTTCGGCCCTCGGCTGTGTGCCGCGCTGAGATTGGTCCCGGGCGCGTCCCGCCCCTTGTGGGCGGGGTTTCGCGCCGGGTGCTGCTTGCTTGTCAGGATTACCTTCAGCTGGGTTCCCCGGCTGGCTATTTAGTCTTCCGGCATTCTGGGTGTCCCTGTGTTTTCACCTTGATTTCAAACAGGGTGGTGTGTTGCTCTTGTTGTGATGGATCAGGATTCTGTCGCTGCGGGGTCTGGGTCTGACTCTTTTTCTGCTTTGCCTTTCACTGCAGAGTCCCTGCAGTTGATGATCCAGTCTGCGGTGGCTGATGCCCTTGCACAGCGTGATGCCCAGGGCCCTTCCTCTCCGAAGCGTCCTCGCAGGGACCCCACTCCTGTGTCTGATGCAGAGGGGGAGGAGGAGGATCTCCATGGCCGTTACATCCAGGGCCAGGAACTTCGTGACGTTCTTTCCCACGTCAGGGATAACTTGGCTTTTCCTCCTCCTGCGGCGGAGGATCTTTCCGAGGATTTCTTTGTGCAGTATCAACGCAAGGCTCCGGACTCCATTCCTCTGCATGCGTCCATCAAGAAGGTCATTGAGGGAGAGTGGTTGGATGTGGATAAGCAGTCTTTTCCACGGTATCTGTCGAAGCGTTACGCTATTGATGAATTCACCAAAGACTTCCCTCCGGCGGTGAAGGTGGACTCTCTAGTGGTGGGACTGTCTTCCCAGGGTTCGATCATTTCGGAGAACGCCTCCACTTCTGACCCTGTGGACAAGCGTGTGGAAGCTGCTGCTAAGCGTTCTTATGCTGCGGCTAATTTCTCCATCAGGGCCTCAGCCTATTTGTCTTGCACGGTGCAGTCTTTTTTGAAGGACTTCCAATCCCTGGGTGAGCTCCTGGATCAGGGGGCTGATGTTGTCCCGACCCTTGCCTTGATGGAACAGCAGACGCGCCTCCTGTCGGACATCTCCTTTGACACTCTGGGTGCGGCGGCTGCCGCTGGGGGTGCTGCGATACAGGCTCGGCGTCAGATCTGGCTGCGGCATTGGAAGTCGGAGGCAGCCCAGAAGGCTTTGCTCATGAAGATTCTGTTTTCTGGGGCTAAGTTGTTTGGCCCTCCTCTGGAGGTTATGATTAAGAAATCTGCTGAGGACCGCTAGTTGCTGACTCCCATCAAGTCGTCTGGGGCCCGCTTCCCTGGTCGCGGCCGTGTTTTCTCCTCGTCATCCAGGGGTAAGGGCAGCGCGCCCTTTCGAGGGAAGGGTCGCGGCCGGGGCGCCCCGTTCTTCAACAAATCCCGGTCTCAGCCTGCAGCTGCCGCTTCCTCTTCCACCCCTAAGTCCTGACTTTCGGCCGTCTCCCTCCGGGGTGTTCCCTGTGGGGGGCCGTCTCCGCCATTTCGTCCCGGCCTGGGAGGAATCTGTCTCAGACCTTTGGGCTCTTCGGATTGTGAAGGAGGGATTTTCCATCGTCTTCTCATCCCCTCCTCCGGATTTTTTCCTCGCTACGCCCCTGCCTTCCTCCCTGGTCAAGCGACGGGCCTTGCTGGCCGGAGTTCAGGACTTGCTTGCCAAGCGGGCCATCCGCCGGGTCCCGCCTTCTCAGAGGGGTTCGGGCGTCTACTCCATCCTTTTTCTGGTAAGAAAGGTTTCTGGGGATTTTCGGTCAGTTTTGGATTTGAAGTGGTTGAATTCTTACATTCCACATACTAAATTCAAGATGATCTCTCTGCGGGAAATTCTGCCTCTTCTGGTTCAGGGCGAAGTGGTGGCTTCTCTGGATCTCCTCGACGCCTACCTCCATGTCCCGGTTCATCCGGTTTCTCAGTCCTTCCTCCGGTTCTGCGTTGGGGGTTCCCACTTTCAGTTCCAGGTACTTCCGTTTGGCTTGTCATCTGCCCCGAGGGTGTTTACTAAAATCCTGGCTCCCCTGGTGGGTATTCTTCACCGGGAGGGGGTCAGGGTTTTTCCTTACCTGGACGATTGGTTAATCTCTGCCTCTTCTTTTTCCAAGGGGATTCTGCACGTCGGACGGGTCTGCGAGGTTCTCTCCTCCCACGGCTTCCTGATCAACGAGCGGAAGTCCCATCTGTTCCCCACTCAGGACTTGGCCTTCATTGGGGGCCGACTGGACATGGTGCTGGTGAAGGTGTTCTTGCCTCTGGGTCGCCGGGACACTTTGTGGCAGGATCTGGGGTCCCTTCTGGCTCAGGGATCCGCTCCTGTTCGCCTCTGGCTAAGGGTTCAGGGCCTGATGTCGGCGACCATCAATGTTCTCCCCTGGGCTCGCCTCCACCTTTATCCCTTGGTCAACCATCTGCTTTCCTTCTGGGATCCCCGCTCGGAGGATTACGAGTTCCTGGTCCCGGTCTCCCCTCAGCTTCGTTCGGAGTTGGGTTGGTGGTTGGTGGAGTCTCACCTCTCCGAGGGTCTTCCCTTCTTGGTTACCCCTTCCCGGGTGGTCACGACCGATGCCAGTCTCCTCGGCTGGGGGGCGACCTTGGGCTCAGGGTCGGTTCAGGGTCGTTGGGATCTCCTCCAGTCACGCTGCTCCTCGAACTATCGGGAGTTGAAGGCGGTCCTCCTGGCTTGCCTTCATTTTGCTCCCTCTCTCCGGGGTCACCATGTCTTGATCAGGACGGACAACCAGGTTGTGAGGAGCTATGTCAACCATCAGGGGGGGTGCAGGGTTCGCTCCCTTTGGTTGCTGACTCAGGAGTTGTTGTCTTGGGTGGAGTCGTCGGCCCTGTCTCTTCGGGCTGTCTATCTCCCGGGGTCCGTCAATGTGGAGGCGGATCGTCTGAGTCGGATTTTTCCGTCTTTGTCCTGTCTCTCCCTGTCTCCGGTGGTGTTTCGCCGCCTGGTGTCTCGCTTCGGTCTGCCTCTGGTGGATCTGTTCGCGGACGAGGAGTCGGCCCTCCTGCCGAAGTTCTGCTCTCTCCTCCCGGTTCCGGGGGTGTGGCGTGTGGATGCCCTGTCGTTCCCTTGGCCCTCCGGTCTCCTGTACGTGTTTCCCCCCATCCCACTGATCCCTCGGGTCCTCTGCAAAATTAGCTTGGACAGGGCCAGGGTGCTTCTGGTGGTTCCCGGCTGGGTTCGCCGCCCCTGGTACCCTCTCCTTTGCGAGCTGGCGGTTCAGGCCTGCTGGCCGATCCCGGATCTTCCTTTTCCATTGAGGGGCCCCCCACTCCCGGGGTCGGTGTTGCGCCGGCTCCATCTGCAGGCCTGGCTCTTGAGCGGGTGACGTTGCTTTCCCGTGGTTGCTCTTCGGGGGTGGTGGATTTGCTGCAGGGCTCCCGCAGGTCTTCCACCTTGTCCTCCTATGCCCTGCACTGGTCTTCCTTATCACGTTGGTGCGGTCTGCAGGGTGCTGAGCCCGCCTCCGTGGATCCCTTGCGGGTCTTGGATTTTCTTGCTGAGGGGTTTTCCTTGGGTTTGGCGCCTTCGTCCCTGAGGGCCCAGTGGGCGGCCTTGCGGGCCTTCCGCAGTCCGGATTTCGACGAGCTGGATTCCCTGGTGGCTCGTTTGCTCTGGAGTTGTTTTCTCCGTCGCCCTCGGGCGCTCTGCCTGTCTCCCCCTTGGGATCTCCCCCTAGTTCTGCGGGCCCTTCAGGGTCCCCCCTTTGAACCCCTGGCCTTGGTGGCTCTGAGGTTTCTCACTTTTAAAGTGGTTTTCCTGGTGGCCATTGTGTCTGCTGGTCGGATGGGCGAGCTGGGTTCGTTCCTTCGCTCTCCTCCCTTCTTGCGGGTTTTGCCTGACCGGCTGGTTCTCCGTCATGTCCCCCTTTTTCTTCCCAAGGTTCCTTCCTTGGTGAACCGGTCTCGGGAGGTGTCGTTACCTTCTTTCCCTCCCGACGCGGATCCTTCCCTGTCCTTGCTGGATGTCCGGCGTGCTGTTTTGGTTTACCTTGATCGCACATCTTCCCTTTCCCGGTGTGATAGCCTGTTCGTTACATTCGGTCCCGTTCATTCTGGCCACAAGCCCTCTCTTTCCACCTTGAGTCGCTGGCTTAAGCAGGCTATCCTCCTTGCCTATGCTTCACTGGGTTCGGTTGTTCCTGTGGGGGTCCAGGGTCGTTCCACTAGGAGTGTGTCTGTGTCCTAGGCCTCCTTCGAGGGTGTCTCCACTGAGGAGATTTGTCGGGCGGCGACGTGGTCATCCCACCACATGTTCATAGAACATTATCGTGTTATCCTGGGTGGTTCTGTTCCTGGGGAATTTGCTGGGGCCGTACTGAGTGCTGGAGCAGTGGCTCCTTGATGGCCCTTTTTGTATCTTGATTCAGGTTTGCTGATATTCCTGTTTTCTTTCTTTTGTACTGAATAAACCTTGTGTTGGTTTTCTACTTCACCGTGTGGTGTTGTTTTTCTGGTGGTCAATGAAGCCTTTTGGCTTGGGTATTTGCTCACTATGTTAGTCATGTGGCGAGGAAGACTAATGAGGAGGTAATGCCCCGGTTACTTACCGGTAATCTTCATTACTCCGAGTATAGTCTTCCTCGCCACATGAGTTCCCTCCCCCCCTCCCTGTCTGGCTATCGGCTTCATTGTTTGCTTGGTGGTTCAGGCTGTTGGTTGGGCCAGCCCGCCTCTTATACAGGTCAAGGGTGACTGGTCGGCCATGTTGGGAGGGGATGGGAGGCTTTTTTTACTTTGGAGAGTTCTGTCGTGGAGCTGAAGCTCACTATGTTAGTCATGTGGCGAGGAAGACTATACTCGGAGTAATGAAGATTACCGGTAAGTAACCGGGGCATTACTTTCGTTTATCAGCCTCGCACGCACCGCTTTAACAGTTTGCGGGCATCACGCCTATTTTACCTAGGCGGGGCTCTAGAACGGAAAGCACATCCTCGGGGCACTGTTACTACTGCTCCGTTTATGTTGTGGCATACACGTAAGCCTGGTTACAGCACGCTAAACGCTAAGCCCAGAGTGCCGATTTTCTACAAGTACACCACTGAGAACATTATTACCCCACAGCGAGCCTAAAATACCACTCTTTACAAGGCTCCACTTGTTCTCTATGTGCTAAGGGTATTGACACATTGATATCGCTACAAGCTTATTCCACATCGCCTCAAATCTAACACGCCATTCTCTGAGTGCCGCCTTTCTGCAACTTTAGACCTATGAGCGAGAACACCACCTTCCACCGCCCATACTTCCTTAACAAAGCACGCCAGACTCTGCGTGCTACTTCCCGGTAAATATAACCCTTTGAGCCAACACACCACTTTCCACTCTGACCCACTGGGCCCCTCATGTGGGAGGGCGCTTGACGCTTTTTTAAGGAGCTCTAGATTCCGCTATTAGCTACAGGCAATATTTGAAACCACCACTTTTCTCCACTAGAATAAAAACAGATGAGTTTTAACCAACAAACATACAACCTTGTAGTTTTACTCCTGAAGGGTGGAATTTGACAGCATCGATAATTGTATGTTACTACATAACCAGCACCTTGACTTAGGAACCAGTCACAGATTAACACCATCTCTACTATATATTTTTCTCCTACACTCAGCCATATTTTGGATGTCTGAACCCGATGTACAATCCGCCGGGTACTGTTGTTGCATATACACTTGACCTTTTAGGTGAGTCTGGTGTTCAAACTACCTACTGTATTGCTGTTGTTTTTATAGTTTTTTCCACAGGAGCATGCACACCACGTTGCTCACTGAGGAATAATATCCACATTGATTTCTAATGGTTTTAACCCTTCTTGCTAGCAGCACTTTGTCTAGCATGACGCATGGAATGTACGAGGTCACCAATGATGTTTGCTTATAATTACATACCTCTTGTGATTTGCTCTTTTTTTCCCCAATCCAGGCAGTAGCAGCGCAGCACAGGTACACTACCACATGGAGCACCTTTTCCTTTTTATTTTACACACTAGATACTCCGATAGATCGTATAAAACGTAGACAGTTTTTCCTTTGAAGATAATTTCTTAATTAAGGTCCTGAAGAATCGCGAGTCACTGTACACACGCGAGAAACATGTCGACCGTTCAGAGCACTCACTAACCTATACTCATTCAGGAAACATAGCATTCCAGTGAGTACAGGCTAGTCCTTCCTTTTAATTAAAGCAGGGGACCCCCAGAATAAACCTGATCCTGGAACGCCTAGCGTTATTTTAACTCACATATACGTCTACGCTCTTCTGGCCCCACACCCGCACTTCACCTGACGGCAGTTGGATAAAAGATCTCCGCCAAAATGCCCCTCTTTGAGGTGTTGCCCGTTGGGTGCTGCACCGCCGACCCAACGAGGAGCATCCCAGAAGATGAAGCATGACACCTGAAAGGGTGTGTGAGGGCATTACATCCAACATAATGGATGCCCATATGTAGGACTCAATGAGACCTTACAGTATCCATACACCAATGTGACACGTACATTCATTCAATTGAGGAACAGCCCAGCATTTTTTGTTACACTTATGCCTCATGCTCCCCAATGTTCTCCAGAGGCTTGTGTGCTTACCTCATCTCCCTCTGTTCTTGTCACTGATCTCCCGGGATCCAAGAAGACTCCTGTAACCTTTTCAGCCTGCATTTACAGCGTCTCCGGCATCAGTGCGGTAAGCGCTTTATTTCGATTCTGCTTTTGGCAGAGGTGTGTGGCGAGCACTTTATTTGGTCTGTTTCTAGCAGTAACAGTCACGCATAGTAAGCGCTACGTTTCTTTTCTTGGGACAGGTATCAGAGTGTCTCCAGCGCCTACGTCACGGAAGCCTATCTTCAGTACGGCCCCTACCCAGGGAGGCCGCAAAGTGCAACAGCTGAAAAGGGGAAGCCCTTTGCTGCGGCACCATTCCCCTGCTTCTGGCGTCCATACCACATGCCCAGTTGTGATTTCACTTCCCCACTGCCTGTAACCTCTCAATGAGGTATCTCCTGTGAGGAGGGGCATGATGAGCAGTAAAAAAAGGACCCGTGTGATCGGCGGTACGACTGCCCGAGACAAGGAGAGGGCTCCGGAAGCCCTACCTCTCAGTGCGGCTTGTGGGAGACTGCAGGCGCCAGCAGCTGCACTGCACGTTCATGGGCTGCTGTCGTTTGATTAGTCCACATTCGGGAGAATCAGCGAGGTCTCCCTGACGACTTTGGCAGTGCAGTGCTTAATTTGTGCCGGTGCTTAGCACCAATTTATCAGGGCCGAGTCTACACACGTCTGCACGTCATATGGCATTGATGATAAAATTACCTCACTGACTGAGTGCTTGTTCATCTCCCGAATGAGTCCCAGTGAAGACTGTTGCGGCTATGAGAGCCAACATTGATATGATATGATTCATTACTGGTCCATCCCAAACTGGTCCAACCATAATTATTTATCCAATATCCATATCGCATGCACATTGCAAATTTGCTTTAGCCGGCGCAGCGACGGTCCTTAGTTCAGTGTTGCCAGCAGCAGGCGGGACACTGATTGGGCTGAATTTGGTTCTGCAGGGGTAGGGGTTGTGCGTCAGGCAGCGTGCGCAGATGTTTTCAGAACACCATGCCCTAGCACACCCGCACCCAACGAGTCATCAGCAGTTCAGACAGATCAGCCTGACGACGTCGAGGGCAGGCAGCAGCAGCAGCACCAGGCCTATTAGTTATTAAAGGCAGTGCCCCATAAGTACTAAGAAACTCTGCCATGCCCATTGCCAAACCAACGCTGTTGGCTCCACAATCTGAAGATTCGATGATGCCCAGAGCCCTGGCCTCGCCGTACATTGTATCACGATAGGGCTTGGGTTGCGTTAAAGTCCCTGCCAGGCCCCTGCCCTTTCAGCCTCCTAGTTCTGGCTGGGGGCTAATGAAGACTGTGTGCCACCTGAGTATTTGATTAAGCACAGCAGCTCAAGAACTGTCTGGGTATGTGATGGGTAAGCTGTCTCAGCCCGTGCTGATCGCCAGCGCTTCGGATCGACCTCTCTATAATGATGCCGAGAGTCTTGAAGAGAGATCAATCTCTGCCTGGGGTACAGTTGAATCTTTTCCCAAGGTGCTACTCAGGGCCGGACTGGCTATTGGGCAGTTGTGTGTGCTGCCGAGCTAGGGGCTAATTTCTCTGTGGTGGGGGCTTATTTCGTTGATGGGAACCTGCATGCGATTTGAAATAAAAAAAGCAAAACGAATTTCGTTTTGCACACGCAGGTCCCCATCAACGAAATTAGCCCCCAGCACGGTAGCACACACAACTGCCCGGTAGCCAGTCCGGCCCTGGTGCTACTGCAACAATGTTAAGTAATAGCTCTGAGATGATAACGTGTCGGATAGAATTATCCGGCAGCACACTAATTATTTCATGTGTGCGGTAACCTCAAGACTCCTACATCATGGTTTGCTGAGACTGGAAGCCACTGAAAATTGATTGAGGCCCTGAGACCGGCTTAAGCGCCTCTGTCAAAGATATCGAAAAACAATCACTACAGAAATGAAACCAAGATTTAATTTATTGCGCGCCTGAATGGTGCCTATAGCTGCACTCAATTAATTTGTCAATTACTTTCCTAACTGTATACAAACTAAATTAAAAAATATATATATTGCGGTGGGTGGGGGGCTGAGGGAAATTGCTTATGTTTGTGGTACATCTACAGGCCTACATTCTCGTTGCTAATATTTAATTTTCCAGTGTTCATCGTTTTGTCATCTCGGTGTAGCCTCCCCAATTATCGTTCGTAGGAAGAAACTTCTAAACACTACACAACTTGGACTCAATTAAAAAAAATATATAAATATTTAATTTAAGCAATAGAGTTCCCTTACTTCTTGAGTAAAAGAAAATCATCTCGCTGTTAATTCCGAGAGTTGAAATGCTTCAGCTGAAGTGTAAAAAAGGGGGTTCTCCTGTGCTGTGTGTGCCTGAAAGAAATATAAATGGATATTGGAAGTTGGTATCGGCATTAATTGATGAAATCACTTGAATCTTCCGGATGACACAGATGTATTCTTTTTGAGTGGTAGTGCAAGGGAGTTACCAGTTGAGCTGTTATAAAAACAGTTGCACTACTTACAGTCTGGGAATTACTAAAATGTTTCTAAAAATCTTTTTGCATATTTTGTAGCAGCCTATCCTATACTTTGCGCAATGCAAGTTTCAAATAATGGCTTACATATTCACAGCGCTTTCTGTCACAGACTGAGACCTCACAGCACTAAATACACAGGGCACGGGAACCTCCTATCAAAACCTTACTATGAGGAAGGATCCCTTGCTGAAATTTAGATCTGGAATTGCATCTGACTTTTAGCAGTGCCAGTTGAGGATGTGGGTGGAGCCTATAAAGTAAGTGGGTGTGGCCAGTGGAGGAAGTGGGTGGAGCCGGGGGAAAGTAGATGTGGCCTCTGATAAACATTTGATCACCTGGACTTCATATTTTACAAATTAAACACTGTGGCAACGTGTGCATGCCCCCATCCTCGGCCATACCTTGGGGTACTGGAGAAGTGTGGCTCAATGGTTAGAGCAGGCAGACCTCGATGCAGAGCTCTGGCCAGGGACCAGGGTTCGATTCCCGCCTCGGCGGGTCTCTGGCTCATTAATTCCCCTGACTGGATATTCTCACCTCAGTGCCTATTCTGATCATGGGTCCCGCGCTGCAACTCTGGGCAATAGCTTGCTTAGTCTCCACAACGGCCCCCACAACGCGAGGGATGCCTGGTCTGCACCATGGGGGTGCCCAGGAGTGGACACCTCACAGGGAAAGCCAGGAAGGGTTCCCTTGCGGTATTCGTACAAGCGCCGGGAAACCCACTGCGGGTAGCTGTGCGCTATACAAGTACAAAAACATTTACATTTACTTGGCCGATTTCCTGCCTTACAGGGGGCGAGACCTGGCCAGAAGCTCCCTAGTTCACTGTTCGGTGAAATCTGCTAACTTGCCATATTACACAGAGTAGGCGCACAGGTTTTCCTGCGGCCTACGTATCATGACTAAGTACGCTTGTTCACATTGGACTCAGATACCTACCATACTCCCGCTAATAGGAGCACCGAAGTGCCGCTTTTCTGTCATGTTTAGTGGTGGACTCCATGTGTTTATCACAAGTTCCTTACCTAATACGTATTCTGGGTTTTCACGTGATATGGTGATTCATGTGGTTTTCTTGGTATAACCAACTGCTGCATTTTATGCCCTGATGTTGTTAGGTATGTTGTTCCTCAACTTTGCACTTTCAGGATAATGAGTTCTAATTCAGGATTGCATAGTATGCACAGCATTTATGATTCTATGTGTTGCTCTCCCTAATCTAACTGCCCCATTTCATGCCCTGATGTTCTGATATGTGTCTTTCTTACCTTGCAGTATCAGGATGACGAGTGTTATTTCCGGATTTGCCTTATGTGCGCAGGGATGGTGTTTTCTTGAAGTGTGCAACCTTCAAGTCTTCATCTTTTTGCACTAACTGTGACGTATTGACAATTAGCTAGTTGGAAAAGGGATTATTGGTTTATGTGGTTTTGGTCTATGTTCATATGCCTTACAGAAATGCATGTTTCTATATAATATAGTATGGGATCTCTTTTGTGGTGTATTTAGTGTGTTACTGGTGTTAGTGTGTTGCACCAACGCTTTACGCGTTGCCTGTGTGTTAAGCCGACTACTCGTGCCAAGCTACCAAGGGGTTGAGCAGGAGTTATATTGGATGTGTAATTCCCTTACTCTGACTAGAGTGCTGGGTTTTGCCTGGCTTAGGTGAATACTCTAGCTAACCAGACACCTCATTTCTAACACCAACCTTTTCTGTAAAATTAGCTACTTATGTTAAATGAAAATTATTCCGAGCTACTATCATTAATAATTTTGTAAAAGTGACCACATCATACAAGATTACATTAGTAGCCACGCCATGCAAGATTATCATCAATGGTCACCTCGGTGTGTCAGGCAGCATTCACCATGAAGCGAATCTTTATGCTGAAATATTATTGTTACCCAACTCAATGGTATAAATAGTTACATTTAAAAACAAACTGGTAATGCAATTGAAAATTCAACTGTTCTTCTCCAAATAACAGTTTATGCAAATACACATCTTTTCGTCTCAAACGCTTTTCAATTTTGGTATAAGTATATTAGTTTAAACAACCAAAAGCTTCTAATTTAATACGTTGGACTGCACACAAGAGACTAGAAGTAACTAGAGGGCTATAAGTAGTTCATGAGCTACTCGTTGAATAGTGTAGATTGCTACCCACCCGGGAAGTGCGTCAGCAGGCCATACAGGTTACTAAGCGCAACATAAATGTTACCTTACAATACAATAATTACCTAAACAAATTCAACAATTTACTGTCTCTAGTGGTCTGTCACAAATTTTGATTGAGCAACATTACCATCTTGTGGTCATGAGATGTATTCTTGCAAATTGCATTTCATAAACCTGTAAATGATCTTGCCGTTCTTAATTCTATTTTAAATTCAAACTAATTTGTTCTTTTTTTCAGCAAACCATTGGTCAAACATTAAACTGCAAAAAAATGGAATAGAAATTGTATAGTAGTAACCTCATTTTTAAATGGCGGTGGGTAAAGTTGCATTTGGACATTTTCTCTGCTGCGTTAAAACATTAACAATAAATTCCTTTACATTCCCCACAGTTTTTTTTTCTGCAACCGCACTACATTATAAAAACTCGAAATAAATATACTATCGGTTGCAAGAAAACAATACACTTTCAGCAAAGCTGTTATTGTCGGTTAATCCTCAGCTTTACTGTAAAATCAGTGCTTAATTTGAGCCGGTGGTTTCCGGTACTTGGCACCGGCACTTAATTGTCAACACTGGCACTTATGACAGATGCCACATTGTGGCGCTGTCTGTCTAATTTAGAGATGAGCAGAACAACAGTTTATTATTAATATAATGTATATTAAAAATGACTAATAGCTGCGTCCCAAGCCATTCTTATAGCTTTAGGGGCTTGGAGTTGTCTGAATTTGTCATTGGCAGCATTGGCAGTGGCAATGGGTGTAGCAAGCTGCAGGGGCCTCCTGATGAGCTCCCTGACACTCATATTTTTAGAAATTAAGCACTATGTGACATTCTAAATATTACTGCAATGCTGTGGCTCACCTGAATGAGACTGTTAGAAATGGTGGTCTCTAGTTGGCAATGGTTTGCACCCTTGTCCAAGTAGGGACTATTCCTCCTAGTCAGGGTAAGGGGGATACACTTCCAAAATAACTCCTGCTCACCCCCTTGGTAGCTTGGCACGAGCAGACAGGCTTATCTCAGAGGCAGTGTATAAAGCATTTGTGCATGCATACAGTAACACAGTGAAAACACTACAAATGGACACCACACTAGTTTAGGAAAATAAGCAAAACTTTATCCGAACCAACAAGAACAAATACTACAAAAATCCAACACACAATACTGTAAAAATAGTTATGTTGCAAGATAACCTTAAATTGTAGAAACATCCACAAAACACAGTTCTTCCGAGTCAGTAGCTCCAACCAGGGCTACAGCTATACTGAAAACAATAGAGTCTAACAGTTCCAGCCGACCGCGTCAGTACGGGCCAGCTAAAGTGTTGACAAACTCGTTAACAGTACCTTACTCTGTGCGGCCGGCATGTTGGTGCTGGTCAGTCTGGGGCAACCGTTGCGGTGCAAAATGGAAGTGGTCCAGGCAGGGTGAGGCGGTGCGGAGTGCGGTTCCCACAGGATGTGGTGCAAGCAATGGCTCGGTGACGATTGTCCAGAAGGCGTTGGTAAGACCAAGGATGTGGTGCAAAGTGCAGTGGAGCCTTCTGCTGTGCCTTCACTACACAGAAACCTGGACGGATTCTTGACAGAGTCTGCAGCTCCTTTCTTGTGCGGTACTGAAACCAGCGGTTCCAGAGATGGTGCCCAGAAGGATGGTGAGGTCTTTGCTGTTCCTGAGACCTCTTGAACAGGGGGCAAACTCCACATCCAAGCCCTAGGAGATACTTTCTCAAGCAGGATACACACCCAGTTCCTCTCCTTGGGAGGAACCGCTACTGCAGGCCAACCCTAGACAGCCATTGCAAAGGGGCAGTACTCCTCCTACAGTTTCTTCCAGCTCTTCTCATTGGCAGAGGTTCCTTCTTGAAGTCCAAAACTGATCTAAAATGTAGGGGTCTGTGCCTCACTCTTTATAGTACAAAATCCTTTGTTCTCTGGAGGCAGAACCACTTCTGTCCTCTCTGGTGCAGCTTCCTGGCAGGAGGTGGAGACTGCATTGTTTAAGGCAGACCAGGCCCATAAATGTGTGAACAAAATCTCCTCCCCTTCTCTAAATACAGCCCAGGTCTATTCAGCCCATCCCTGACTCACCCTGGAAAGGCAGGACACACATCACCCCCAACTGGCTGTCTGAAACAGAATGCACATCCCCAGCACCTGTCACTTCAAAGCCAGACAGTCAATACACAAACCTAGCAGAGGAACACTGGATGGCTATGCAAGAAAATACATATTTTCTTAAAGTGGTATTTTTCAAACCCAGAATATAAAAATCATCCTTATTAAAAGATGCATATTTATATTCTGGGTTCAGGCCAGTTATACTTATAAGATGTTATAAGGAAACTCCCTGTCTATTTTATGGGACAGATAGCCTTTCCATAGTGAAAATGAAATTGGCAGTATTTCACTATCAGGACATGCTACACACTTCAGGGCATGTCCTACCTTTCACATACCCTGCACCCTGCCCACAGGGCTAACTTGGGCCTACCTTAGGGGTGGCTCACATGTAAGAAAAGGGAAGGTTAGGGCCTGGCAAGAGGTTGCACTTGCCAGGTCGACATGGCAGTAGAAAGTGCACACAAGCACAGCAATGGCAGGCCTGAGACCCTTTTGCAAGACTGCTTCTGTGGGTGGTACACTCTGTGCTGCAAGCCCACTAGCAGCATTTGGCTTACAGGCCCTGAGCACACACGTGTAATGTTCTCCTCATTTAACAGTTCTGTTCGTTGTGTGAAGCGCTCTGACGCCTTCGGGTAAAGTCCGCGCTATATAAAAACGCATAATTAATAAATAAATAAATAAACAGTGCACTTTACTAGGGACTTAGGACTTAGGAGTAAGTCAAATAAGCCAATCATGGAAGCACCAATTCCTAACAACAGTTTACAGAGGGGGCACTTGCACTTTGGCACTAAACAGCAGTGGCAAAATACCCAAAGCATCTAGACCAGCAAAAGCAAAGTCCAACACAGAGCAAAAACACAGGAGGCAAAGGCAAAAATACAGGGGAAACCCATGCCAAGTATGCCAGGTCTAACAGAGACCTTGAGTATTTTTAAGAATAAAGCCTGGAAGTGCTCAGTTGAAACATTTTAGGCAGTCATATTAAGACCACTCGCACAACTATACCAATTACACATAGCATTGAAATTCGGTATGATCTGACTATCTGCCTATACTCTGTGTTGCTCCTTCAGACGACAAATAAACTGATTTCTTGAAAATGACACCTTCATCTAGAGTACTTGTTTCTGAGGGCCTCATTTATGACATTTTGGCTTTGGGCAGTGCTGCAAGCCACCTTGTTGTGCTGCCCTGTGCCAAAGTGAAAGGGCACCGTATTTAAGCAAAAAAGGGCATTCCTGTCCTTTCTGCCTGTGCTGGCATCGTTTTGACAGCATAGCACCAATTTAGGCCCCCTTGCAACATGGTGCAATGGTTCCTCCGTCGCAGGCAGGATTTGTTTGTGCAGAAAGGGGCACTTTCCTGCACAAAACAATCCTAAGAGGCGTTTTCCTCTTTCTGTGTGTGGTGCAGAATGCAGCACACATGAAAAGAGGAGAAACGAGGAGAAATAAACCAATTTCTCCTTGTTAAACCTCACCTCCGGAGGCGTACAGATTTGACGCTGCCACAGGTTTACATCACTTTGTAAATGTAGGGAAGAGCCAAATTCCATGGGTGTTGTGTGGGAAAACCCACTAAAACGCCCAAGGAACGCCCCCTGGGTGGAGAGAAAGGCGACGCAACGATTTGCACTGCATCGCCTTACTCATGATTGATGAGGCCACTCAAAGCCATACAGGGTGGCTTTCCGTGGCTTTATAAATCTTCATTAGACCCCTGCATCACGCATTCACCACTATACTCGGTACAAAAGTGACGCAGGGCTCTCATAAATAATCCCCTGGGTGTGGAATATATCCCACGTCTATACATGAGCAGTTTATGCTAGTCAGGTTTTTTCTTTCTATTCTTTTACTTGTTGTCTTTAATTTATAATTGAGTAACCAGCACTTTAAGTACCAGAACACAAGGAAAAACACTGGCATGGATGAACTACCCATGATTGAAACATCAAAGAGCTGTGCAGATACCTTTGAAACTTTTTTGCAGTTCCCAGCCAAGCAATTTTTTCAACTCTCTGAAAGAAATAGTTTATTTCACCTTGTATCCTGTTTGCATAATTCTGTTAAATGGTTTTAAATGTTGCTTTTCAAAACCACAAATTTTAACTTATTGTTTTAAGTGGGCTATTCTTGTTCCTGTGGGAAAAATACAATATAAAAGATAATCACTGAATCTAGAATTGGAATGAGGTGATTGAAACTGTGAAGTCCAGATGATTTTGGGAAAGTTGCTTTTCCCCGAGGAAAGCCTTTTCCACTTCATTATTTCATAAATGTTGGTCTTTGTGGAACAGTGTTCAATAATTTGATTGGCATTTAAATAACCAAAGTACAGTACAAAGATGCATAGGACTTGCTTCAACCAAGATGTAGTCATAGTACAAAATAATTCATTGTATTACAGTACATTGAATAAAATATGTGTAATAGTACATCATCTTACCAAAGGACAACATAATGCGGAAAACATGGAAGACAGACATAAGTGGCACAGAAATAAATAAATCTGGTAAAACAATAAGGTATAGGGTTGTGTGCCATTAATAATTCCTTATAATAGAGCTAATTGAAGTAAGACAAGAGAGATTCTGAGAACGTCTAAAGATGGCACGGAATGTAGCAAGGTGTAGCACCTAACCTTTTCATGCAAAAATGAATGTAATGAAAGGGCAAAAGGAGAAGGAGACAGGGTGGGGGGGGGGTTGCACAGCTAAGTCCCATAAATAAAGTAAATATCTTTGTGAAACAGTGTAAGAAATTGGAATATTAGTTGAATGGGATGATCACAATCCTTGACTGGGTGAAACACAAAATGAGCTAAATAAACTTGTGCTTAACCCCTGGGTAATTTGGCACATAAGCAGTCCAGTTTAACAGGGAGGCAATGTGTAACGTATCTATGCAATACTCATACAGTAATAAAGTCAAAACACAACACAAGAAAAACCCCAGCCCTATTTAGAAAAATGGAGATAATCTTAACAAATAAAATGACACCAAAAACAACAAAAATCCAATCAGTAGAACTGGAGATATGGTTTGATAAATTTAAATTAGCATCACAAAGCTCCAACCCAGTTTATCTGGTTGTGCTAGACTAGGTCAAAGTCAAAAGGTAATGCAGACCATGATGGAGCCCAGGCCGGATACAGGGATCATGTTCATCCCAGTGGAAAGTTTACTTTCTGACATAGAAACTTTTATGGAGAGAATGCGCTTATCAATGAGCCATCAGTTAGGCAAGCTGGTTCCAACATGTGACTAGAGGACGTCATGTTGCTGAAGAGTAGGGTCTTGGTGTACTCGTCAACGAAGTTGGAAAAGCTCAGAGCACTGAACTCTGAAGCCTGTGCCCAGGAAGGCCTCGACTAGTTGCTGCTTGAGGTCAGCGCTGACGAAGTCCTCTATCTTCGGTCTTAGAAACATTTCTGAAAGCCATATCTCTTTCAGTGGGGCAAACCATCAAGCTGATGCCGACAGGTGCTTCGACTTCAACAGCTATCCTCGTCTCTGATGGTTCTCCAGACAAAAAGTTGGCAAAATGTTTCTAAATCCCAGATCTTGCAATTTGGATACAGGAGGAGTACACTTTAACAGCAGCCAAGAGTCCAGAACCTGAGGGGCAACACTTGGTGGTTAGGACTCACTCAAATTAAGACCAGCATCAGGGTCCAATGGTGAACTGGGCAGTTGCAGGGAAAGGACTCTGGAATCTTGTTGTGTCCCTGGGCTCAAACAGGAGATCAGTCAACTGACCCTCGGAGTCATTTCTGGGGTCCTTGGTTCAATGAAGCAGGTCCTTTCTTCCTTTAGGATTGAGACAGCAGGGCAGTTCTTCTTCTGGTCTTCACAGATTAAGGAATGTTCTGAGGAGGGCACTGGGGATACCATATATCTGCCCAGTGCCACCCTCTGAGTTGGTAAAACTCCTGGCCACTCCCTAACCAATGGGGTAAAAGTTGCTGTGGACGTATCCTACCCACTTTTTCAGCACTCCCTGTGTAAGCTATCCCACAGTATCCCTCTCTACTTAAATCCATCAAGGCAGAACCATCCTCCCCTAGTCAGAGCTCCCTGTGCCCACCCCAAGTGTGGCTAGGATGATAAGCAAACCCTCCCCTTTGGTCACTCAAAACCTGTTGTAGGGCATCTCCCACTGGGTTAGAAGTCAAGCCAAGTATTGAGACAAAGGGAGGCAGGCCTAGGTGTGAGCAATAACTTAAAGGTATAGGATATGCATCCTTTGAGGCTCAAGAAGATTCTGGACACAGTTTAACAGGTCCTCCTGCTATAGAAGCAAACCCACCCTTTCCACACTCAAGCCTTTTGGCCATTGTCTGGGATCAATCCACATCTCACCACAGGGGAACCTGGTGACACTGGCAGAAAGGCAATTTCGGCTTAGGCACGAAAATGCCAACTTTCTAAAACTGTAATTTTCAAAATATTATTATAAAAGTCCCACTTTACCGTTAAGTTGGATTTTAAATTACTAGTCCTTCAATTATTGTTCTAGCTGTTCCCAAACTAAGATTAAGCTCTATAAGTAGATATAATGTAACCCAGTGTTTTGCCCTGGGGAGCTAGCCTTGCAACATGAAAAACGACTTTGGGGGTTTTTCCTGCCAGAGCATGCAAAATATTACATTTACATGTCCTGCACCCTGCCCTATGGGCAATTGGGGCATATTTTAGGGATTAATATATCAAAAGATGTATTTTGCCAGTTTGAAATGGCAGTTTAAAACTGCTCACATAGGCGGAAAGTGCAGTCTTGGAGACCCGTTTTACAGTGCTACTTTGGTGGGTGGAACAATGAGTGCTGCAGCTCACCTGTAGGATTTAGTTTACAGGCCTTGTGTAGTGCCATACACTAGGGAATTATAAGTAAATGAAATGTGCCAATTAGATGTATTTCAGTTTTATCATGTTTTCGAAGGGAAAGCGAAGGCAAATCAAATTTCAAAGCTTTATTCGACATTTGTCATAAAAGCATCAATCCCTATCCTATACAATAAATACTATAGCTAAGAAAAAATTCCGTTTAAAAAACATATTAAACAGTGACAGTCGAATGCTTTTTACATTTAAAAATTATTGTCAAGTTGTAAAAACACAGTTAAAACAACAGTTATAATGTACATCTATTTCATATAATTAGAGCCATTTAGACAGGACAGCCATATTTCATTATATTACATTTGACAGTAGTGAGCGTGAACGGATTACCCAAGCCCAAGCAAGAAATGTTGCTACCGCAATCACCACTAAAGCGGAACAATCAGATTTTAATATTCTTAGTGCAGTTGATTGACAGCGAGTTCCCATATTTACACAGACTGGCTTTAACCATTTACGCCTTGGACTGGCATATAGTGGGCAACAGAACAATAAATGGGATATGTGCTCTAATTGGTCCTTGCAATAATGACAGTGATCGTCCCGTGATGGGTTCCAGTGCTTCGTAAAGATATTCACAGGAAGTGTTCCAATCCGGAATTGGAAATATAGTTTCCTGTCATAAGGACGTTCGATTAAGTCCCAATAATCTTCACATGATGGAAACATCTTAATGTCCAAAAAGCGAGATGACAAATTAGATACAGTGCTTTTTTGATACATTGTTGAATACACCATCTCCCAATACAATTCTTTCAATGTGGTTTTCGTTGGAAAATCAGCCACATCCGTATTGCCCCACAAATGTTCCAATTTCAGCTTTACCAGAGTAGCGCGTAGTTCTTTTAGCCATGTAATACAATGGAATTGATCACACTTTACTACATCTAATAATGCTGTTAAATAATGGGATAGCTCTGGTGTCACCATCAGGCGCCTCCAATATAACAAAGGCCGTAGCCGAGCTATGTCCTCTACATTTTTTCTGCCAAGATCCAATTTTAAAGGAATTGTGGGTGTACTCTGTGGGGCCATTACAAGTCCTCGAAGAAATCTATTTTCTGCTCTCCCCAAGTCACTCAAATTTGAGAAGCCCCATAACTCGGAGCCATACAGACAGGAGCTCAGTACCTTCATGTTATAGATTTCAAGAGCACAATTAATTTGTTTTGACAATGAGGCACGGTGTTTACGGGCTACCACCCCTGCTAGTTGGTTAAACTTTAGGACTGCCGTGTTAATGTGTGATTTCCACTTCATGTCTCCCTGTAGGATTATTCCTAAATAAGAGAAAGCATCTACTTCCTCAAGTGGGGTGCCCTTGTACATAATCACACCCTTGAACTTAGAGTGATGATTAAGGCACATGAATTTGGTCTTGGTTGTGTTCAATTCAAGGCCCCTCTCATCACAAAATTCACCAAAGGCATCAACCACTTTTTGGAGACCACTCGGTGTGCGCGAGAGTAGAAGCGTATCATCCGCAAACATTAATACGGGTACGCGTGAACCTGCAATAATTGGCTCATCAGTAGGAAATTTCTTCAGGTGGTCAACAATACCATTAATGTAAATTGAGAACAAGGTTGGGGCCAAGACACAGCCTTGCCTCACCCCTCGCTCCACTGGAAAGGACTCAGTCACTTCTCCCTGTTTGCCCCATCTAATTTTAGCAAAGTTGTTTTCATGGAGGCGTACTAGGAGTGTAAGAAGTTCCTGACTTAGCCCATTTGCGGCCAGGGTCTGCCAAAGTTTTCCTCTTGGGACCAAGTCAAAAGCTGCTTTCAGATCTACAAAAACAGCATATAATGGGCCCTTTTTTAGAGTGACGTTTCTCCAAAAGATTGTTATAAAGTAGAAAACTTGGTCGACACTACTGGCCAATGGGCGAAACCCTGCTTGGTAAGGTGACAGTATATTATTTCCATCAATCCATTGCTGCAGCTTATTCTGGACTAATCGCCCCATTAACTTTTGCGCTGTGTCAATAAGACTGATGGGTCTATAATTTTTCGCCAGTGTTTTGTCACCTTTTTTAAATATAGGGATGATCTCTGCTCCCTTCCATGAAGCGGGCACTTCCCCTCCCATCGCCACTGCATTTGCCAACCATGTGAAGTAGGTGCACCATGAATTCCTGTCAGATAAGAACACATCTGCCGGAATTCCGTCCATACCCGGTGCTTTTCCCCCTGATACGCAATCCATGGCCAGGCTGACATCTCTTTCAGTAAATATGTTATGTTTATAATAGATGTTTAAAGGGGGGGGATTTTCGGCATGAATTGGGTTACATGCGTACTGTGGTTTAAAAAACTCAATCCAGTCTTTTTTTGCTACATGATTTTGTGGCTGTTCAGCTATCCCGCCCCTGTCCCATTTGACTGTGGCCCAAAAAAGTTTAGAATCCTTTGCTGCGCAAGCCTTCTTCAGCTCACACCAGCTTTCTTCGTCCCAGCATTTTTTTGCATGTTTTTGGGCTAATCTATAGGCGTCTCTCGCCTTCCTAACTAGCGTGGGGTTGCCCGTTCTTAGTGCTATGCTTAAATTTTGCCGTGCCTGTCTACAATGCGTATCATACCAGCCCTGCCTAGGGTATTCCTTTTTATCTCTTCTGGAATTTACAGATTTGACAAAAAAAACCTGGAGTTTGGAAAAAAATGTTTTATATCTCTCCATCATGTGGGCCTGGAAGTTGGGTTTCTCACAGTAGGGCTTAATGTTGTTTACCTCGTCTATCACTGCTTTTTTAAGGTCCTCAAGTCTCGATGTGTCCTCAATCAGCATTCTCCATTTCAAATGGCGCTGGTTGTTCGAGCAGACAACATCTTGGGTGACCCGTTCAATTTCATTTACATCATCCATGGTCTTGTGATAGGTACGGAGGGTCAAACACAAGGGATTGTGATCACTTTCCATTCTTGTCTCCACAGACATATCTACCAATTTACTCCATGCCCTTATGTCTATCAGAAGGTAATCAATTCTGCTGGTGGCCCGTCCATTGTCAAATGTGTTGTTCCCATTTATATCTGAGGGCGTACGCCCATTTGCCGCTCTCAAGCCTCTTGCTAGGCAAAAGCTCTTTAGTTGTATTGCTACAGCACTCCATCTTTTAATTGCTGGCACCTCCAACTGGGGTATGCCCCATTTACTATCCTCCTCCTCAGACAGAAACCTGTCTTCTTCACCCATAGGTTCAAAAGTAGAGTTAAAATCCCCACCCACAATTACGTGGGAATGTGGGTCCAATGATTCCAGTTCATTTTCTAAAGTTGTTACCACTTCTGAGGTTTTACCTCTACCTACACCCCTAGCATATACATTAAACAAAGCTAGTTCTTGACCATTGTCCCATCTAATGATCACTGATAGAATATCATTTGAAGGGGGGGATCTTTGGGTTATAGAACAATTCAACCTCTGGTCAATCCAGATTAATAGGCCTCCAGAAGGGCGTCCTGTCTGGTTTCTAGTTGCTGGTATAAAATAATTTAGATAACCGTGGTGAAAGACTGGTTCTAGTGCCCAAGTTTCTTGCAACAAGATGATGTTGAATTGGTCAATGAAATCAGCCCATTCGGGAGATGATATCTTATTAAGTATGCCCGCTATGTTCCACGAGATAATGGTCACAGAAGTTGTTCCTAGTTTACATCCTAAAAGGCTCATCTCCTCAGAATTTTCCACACAAACATTGCTCATTGCTTTACCCCTCTTCAAACCCTCCTCATTTTCTGCTCTCACCATATTTCCCCCCTGCTGGTCTTCGTCTGCCACCCCAGATTTTAGATCTTGGATTCCATTGAGCTGTATTGGCTGTTTGGACAATTGCATACATGGGAAAACAACTTGCTTTTCCATATTTTGCCTTCCTTTGTGAGGAACTGAGGAATATTCGTGCGTTGTAAGTCAATCGCACTCATTTAAGTTGGATAAAGCCGAGAATCTGTTTTCCAGGTGCAGCCCCCAATCATGTCTTGTGCTCTCCCTAGCACTACTGTTACCCACGACAGACCACTTGGTTCTTAAGACACTCGGCTTTATCCCTGAACCGCTTCTACTATAAAAGAAGTCTAGTGTAAGTGGTATGAGTTCTGCTGTTCTTCGTTGTGGTGGGTATAGATTAAGCAAGATTTCTGATAACACTTCTGGGCCCTTTAAATTTAACACCACACAGTCCCCCGCAAATTTCTTAGCTTTGCTCCCTATCCACTTCACTCTTCTAGCTGAAGTCAAGTCATCTATCAGCTTTTCTTTTCCCCAGGGAGAGATATGCATGTTATTACTCAGCCAATTGAATGCTTTATTTAACAATGTTTCTGGAGGCTCAATCTGTCCTTCGTTCAGAGGTGGTACATTAGCAAGAACGAGGATCAAAGGTGACGCTTCTATAACCAGCTCTACAGGTCCTATTTCTATGTTTGGGCCTGGATCAACTGTTTTCCCTGGGATGGATGACAGTTCAGGATTGGTTGGGTGAGGTCTTTGTATATCAGGAATTGGACTAGTTGTCTGGGTAGGGGCTACAACATCTACTACTCCCCTAAATATCGTACCTGCTGTTTCTATTTCCTTAATTTTATCCAGTACCAAATGTGGTATCTCCCCCACATTATCATTAGTGGTTTTCAAGAGGATCTCCATTTTATTAACTTTGTCGGTGAGGTGGTCGATTTTAGATAACAATGGCTTGATTATCTTGTTAAGTTTGTTATCCATCAGATCCATAAGTTTCTTTACGATTGCATCATTCCAGCCTAAGCCCCCTGTTTCTTCTCCCCCTTTGCCTTTTCTGAAGTTCTTTCTAGGAGGAGTTGCTGGTCTTTTCTTTTTTGATCTCAACCCTTCTCTTCTAGGGAGAACATTAGAGCCCCCACTGGTTGCTCTAGGGGCAGGGACGGGGGCCAATGGTGAAGAATGGCACTCAATAAGTTCCATGTCCTCTTGAAGGGTATCTATTTCTCTACCACCTTTATCAATTATGTCAGGGTTAGTTTTAGCTAACAAATCCACAGAAACATTCGGCTCTAAATCATCCGCAAAATGCTGAATGAATGGATCTGTGGTGTTTCCTACATCTATATCTACGAGATTCATGCATATATTTCCCCCTTGAGATGATATTGAGGAGTTACTAAGACCCAAAGAAGATCTACGCTCATTATTAATTTTTGCCACCACCTGCACCATGTAATTGTCCATGGTGTTGGCTGGGGCAATGGGGGTCTTCAATTTTGACATGTATGGGTCTGATGAACACAAGTACAGAGATGGAGTAGAACGCCCCTGAACACCCTTACCAGTATTGATATACAACACTTCAACCCGTCTTCCCCCTAGTGCACTCACTTAGATAGAAGGAGGAAATGTTGTCTAAATACCTCACAACGGAGATTAGTGTTCAATCAGGGGTTGTGGCCCAGTCCAGTCGTGGCCAGTCTTGGACTGTCTTAGACTGTCCCGCCCTTGTCCCGGGCTTCTCCCGGTCGCTCCCGCGCGCGCCCTCGCGGGACGATGGACCGGTCACCGCTTTATGCGCCTCCTGGCGCGCTCCGGTGACGGGTCTCGTGGCCCAAGGGCAGCTGGGAACTGTAGTTCACTAGCTGACCGACGGAGCGAAGCCCGGCCGGTCAGCCTTCCACTGGTGCAGGCAAAGTGCTGGCAAGTGCGGGAAAGCGCGATGACAAGCCCGTCCTCGGGCAGGAAGCCAAGCTGCAAGTCAGATTAGAGGAACACAAAGGACTCCGCACCGGTCACCCCTTTATGCGCCTCCTGGCGCGCTCCGGTGATGGGTCTCGTGGCCCAAGGGCAGCTGGGAACTGTAGTTCACTAGCTGACCGACGGAGCGAAGCCCGGCCGGTCAGCCTTCCACTGGTGCAGGCACAGTGCTGGCAAGTGCGGCAAAGCGCGATGACAAGCCCGTCCTCGGGCAGGAAGCCAAGCTGCAAGTCAGATTAGAGGGAAAGCAAAGGCACTTTACCACTGGTTAGCAGATAAAGTGTGGAGAATCCTTTGGCCCACAAATACGGGTTTAGTTAAAGAAGGTAAAAATGTTGGGGCATGCCACTCAAAACATGCACTACAAACAGACTGGCTCAAATAACAATGTCATACAGGAGAAAGGTTTTCTTTTAAAATTTGGTTAGAGTTACTCTTTAATGGAAGTTGTATAAGATGAACATTGAAAAAACTGCCAATGTATCAGAATTTAAGACAGATTTTTATTTGCAGGCCTTAAATTCTATATTTTGAAACGTAAAATCTTGTCAAAGGGGCACTGCGCTACCCCTCGCCTACAATTCCTACGCTCTCTGTCATATGAGATGAGGCATGTTGCTTTTCCGCTGATGGTTGCATGCACACTTAGTTTTCCCCTTTCCCTTAACAGGTCTTGAAGGTAAGGAAAGAACTATTGAAGACATCCTTGGTGACACAAAGCTAATGAAACTGAATACATTTGTTCAGGTAATAGAAAAAACATTGTCTGCTACTTTCACTAGCCAACATGTATCTTTGATGTATTCCTGTATGAAGCAAGTGGTGCTAGAAATTCCAGTAGTCACTGGTGTCTTCGCCTTAGATGCTGTGTGCTTGTTATGGTAGATGCCAGCGCTACTGTGTCATGCAGAATTTTATCTGACTGTAGCTCTGTGGGAGAGTGTAAACACTATTCATCAAAAATGTAGAATAGGTTGCTCATCCATATTAATATCTACAGCCTGCAAGTTTCCTAAAGAAATGTGGAAATGAGTTAATTCTCTTAAGGGGCCAGGAATTGGGAGTTTAGGTGTGCAAAATAAGTAAGTAATAACTTTATTTGTTTGAAATAGCCATAAAGTACACAAAACAGATACGTCACAAGAGGGTTTCAATTTAAAATAAAACTAAAAACAATGAAATGATAAAAGTGAATAATGCACAATGTACTAAATACTCTGTATAAGGGTTGATAGGGTTATTGCAGTCATACATAAAAAGCATAGTGCATTAAAGTGCACACTCAATATTCAAGCAAATAAAATCTGCTAGAAACTCCTTGTCGAGGGTTGACAGGTGTGTCAAAGTCATGCATAAAAAGCATTGTGCATTAAAGTGCAAGGACAATATTCAGACAAATAAAATGTGGAGCATACATATACCTTAATAAGACCGTTCCGGCCATGGCAGCAACCTTTGAGGCATACAGGAACAGTTGGGCCGAGAATTAATCCTACATAGAGTAGAATCGCAAATGCATTTAAACAATCTGCAGAGCAGCAAAAACATTAAAATTACTGATAAGGCCGGATTCCGTACCCTAAATTTATTTGGAACTCTCTGGCTGATGGTCTTTATTGCCTGCTAAAAAGTGTGGAGGGAAGAATAAATGTTATCAATTATACAATTTCCCTCCCATCCGTATCCACGAACTGCGGATTTAGCCTTTTTAGATTTATTACAAAGCCAGGAACAACAAAATATAGACACACCTCAAAATCAGAGTATTAAGATACATGAAAACTAATGCAGAGCCCAATCTATGAATATAGTTCATGCAACAAAATAGGCATAAATTATACATTTCAAAATAAGAACACAGCTGAGAATAGATGCTGCGTCCAAATCCTTTTTCATTTGTATTTCCGAATTTAAATAATAATCTGTCCCTACTCTGCTTCTAAAGTGGCATCCCTTTTCTCCCTTCCTAGTAAGTTCCCCAAAGGTGTCAGCACGTGTTGACTTCCAAAGAAGTACACTCACGTTAAATGGGTCTAGTAGCATAAAGCTACAGAACTCGTTCTAAGATGCTCTTCTTCCTCAGTCAAACGCAGAAGTCCTGCAAATCCTTCCCTGTACCTAATGCAAAAAGGCAAAGTTACACCCCTAACAGGTCACATGGCACATTGTTCCGTGAACACCTTCTTGAGTAACTTTCCACAAAGTCCAATTAATTTCACATCTCTATCTGTCAAATTTTGTTCCCAATTTTCACCAGGCACGGAAGGTGACCTCCCTTTTCCCTGTCCGAGCGCCTCAAAGACATTCCTTTCCTTCCATGTATCTTCTTAAATCTAAAATAACGAGGTCAAATTCCTGCACCTGCAGTAGGGGTGAAAAGAAAACTTTCTACACACATGCATTTCAATTAGCTCCTGACCTTAAGAGCAAACAAGGAGAAATGAAACTTTGAAGGAACGAATGTCAGGCCTACAAATCTGGCTACCGTGAAACATCCTTTGATATGCACTCATTATACAGGCCTTTATATGAATCTTATAACAGTGAATACATCTAGTTACTTATTAATCAACATATATGTGCACAATTACATGTTTTCTCTAAATGCATACAAAATATTTATCAGTTCTGTGAATCTCGTCATGATTTCACTCCATAGATTTTCAAACAATGATATATAAACTTCATTTTAATATGCACAAAGTTCAACCAAACATTGAATATATATGAGTGGTTTGTTCATGAATATAATGCACCCCTTACAAATTTAAGAGCGTTGAGTGCTCTATCAATACAAAGACAATGTTGGAACATATATGGTGCAAGACATGCATATAGCTAAAAATAGCAGTTAATACCATAGCATTGATGATTAAGGGCCATATGTAGGTAAATTGCCAATACCGAATCCTTAATACCGATTCATACCGAATCGGTATTAAGAATGAGGTAAACGTGATGTAGGTAAAAATTCGGTAAACATTACCGAATCGTAGCAAATCGGTATTAAATACCGAATGTGAACAGATCGGTGATAAAAATACATACCGAAAGGCTATTACCGAATCGGTGATACAGATTCCACACCCAAATTCGGTATTACCGACTCGGTAATTCAAAAAATAGCATTTTGGTGAATCAGCCAATCCTGATACACCCATTTACTTCCCAAACAGGAAGTTGCCACACCCAGCCAGGTGCACAGGGCCTGGAGCTCACTGTGAGGCAGGCAGGCAGGCAGGCAGGAGAGCTGAGGAGCCAGCACCAACACAGTCAAGAAAATAAAAAGGAAAACCACTGAACAAGCATTGAAATGGCAAGCCAGGACAAGGAGAAGGAGGCAGGTGAAAGAAAAAGAAAACTCAAGTTCAGTGACAAGGAGCTTGAGATCCTGATCGAGGATGTCACACAAGAGTACCACAAGCTGTTTGGAGCCCAGTCCCAACAAGTGCCAGACGCACAGAAGAGGCAAATATGGAGTGGCATTCGGGACAAGATCAATGCCATAGGTGTGACCCTGCGCACCATAGAGGACATCAGAAAGAGGTGGTATGACCTCAGAAAAACTGCAAAACAGAGGATGGCAGAGAGACATAGGCTGGCAGGGAAAACTGGAGGAGGAAAAAATCGAGCCCCAGTACCTACACCACTGGAACAGATGGTAGAGTCCACCATCCAGCGGGAGAGTGTGAGTGGCATAGGAGATGCAGACAGCTCCGCCAGAGCAGCTAGAAAACAAGGTAAGAAGCATGCCCAGCATGCTGCCCTACCCCCTCCCCCACCCCAACCCCCATAGTGGTAAATGTGCTCCCACTCCACACCATGTCTTACTGCTTACCTGCAATGCATTCTGGGTGATGTAGTCAGTGTGAAATCATGATCAGGACTGTCAGGGCAGCTAACACAATAGCATGGTAATAGAATTCGATAGGTCAGGATAACCACTGTGCACTGTTGGCATGTACTTTAATGCAATGGCAATGCAGACAGAGCATTGAGAATATTTACATTTGTGTCATTGCAGGCGAGTCATCTCGCAGTGCAGCTGAGGGCAGCAGAGGCAGGTCAGCCAGGCCAGAGGGGAGTGGACGGGATGAAGACAGCATGCCTGCAGGGAACACCAGCTCTGCGCCATCGCAGCCAGCCAATCCTCCACCACAGCCATCACCACAGCGCCAGGGAGGTCCGCAATCCCCTCTCACTCAGTCACCACTGCGACGTTCACCAACACCACCACCACCACCACCACCACCACCACCACCACCACCACAGTCAGGCAGGAGGCATGCCGTGAACACCCTCCAGCAGATGGAGTCGTCGGAGGAGGAGGGCAGCCAGCGCGCACAAAGTCCTATCGTAGAGAGATCCAACAGGGCGCGGGCTGGTTCTGCATCCGAGGGTGCGAACATCTCATCACGACGCCGCAGGGCAAGGCCAGACAGTCCAGTGGCAGTTCAGCAGGGTGACAGTGTGTTCGATGGACTGGAAGGCAACATGCTGAAGGTCCAGCGCCTGCAATGGAGGGAGATGAAGTCATTACACAGGGAGGTGGCAAACATTAACAGACATGTGCACAAGATGGAGAAGGGTATCAGTGCCATGGGGGAGAATATGTCTGCAGGGATGGAGAGGGTAGCAACCTCGGTGGACAACCTCTGCAGCCAGCTGGAGCAGGACCGTGTTGGCATGCGCCGGGAGAGACAGAGACTCCAGGACTATACCAAGTCGGTGAACCGGCTGGCCACTACGACATCACTGATGTGTCGCCGGTCCATCGCCATGCAGGAGGAGATGGCGCATTGCAGCAGGGATGTGGCCAGGGGGATGGTGTCCATGACCTCAGTGCTAGAGCTCATGCAGAATGCCAAGGCCTCTAATATGGAAGGGGGGGGGACAGTGAGGAGGCTACCAGCCGTGGTAGCATTACACCCTCACCCACCGAGTGCAGGAGGCGTAGTGGACGTAATGCCCCAGCACAGGAACGGTCCGACTCACCAGTCTGTGTCGATGGGGAACAAGCACGTGCAGCACGGGGACGCAAGAAGTGAAGGACACTGGCTGTCCACATGCATGTGATGGGTGATGTAACCCATGTCCAATTGGACTATGCTCACAATGCTGGAGGTGTGCCAAATAAACACCTCTACATGTAATTTGAAATGCCTCAGTGTCGTTACTCACTCAGAAATAGTGTGATGTAATCTCTGCCCGTCTATGTCTCCCATCATGTTCAATAGCAGCACCAGCCACGCTGGGCTCTGGCTGAGGGTTGTCCTCGTCCTCGTCCTCTGACTCAGTTAGTTCCACTGCTGTTCCTTTTTTAGTGGCCAGATTGTGTAGCATTGCACACGTAGCAATGATCTTGCAACATTTGATGGGGCTGTACAGACGCGCACCTCCTGTTTTGTGGAGGCAACGGAATCTGCTTTTGAGCAAACCAAAAGTGCGCTCCACCACGTTGCGTGTGCTCCTATGTGCCACATTGTATCTCCTCTCCCTTCGGGTGGTTGGGTTCAGATATGGTGTGAGGAGAAAAGGCCGGAGGGCATATGCGCTGTCACCTATGATGAGAAGTAAGTTGCATTGATTGGTGTGACCAACAGCTTGTGCCAGGGTGTACATCAGGGTGTGTGACATTTACTTACCAAGTATGTATCCGTCGGCAAATTCACCAGCAAGCAGACGTGTATGTATGCCACTGTTCCTGAAGATGTAAGCATCGTGGGTACTCCCGGGGTATTTTGCCACGATGTCTGTTATTATGTGTTTAGCATTGCAGATCACCTGCACATTGATTGAGTGCGTGGATTTGCGGTTCCTGTAAATATATTCACTTGCTGCAGGTGGGCAGATGGGAATGTGGGTCCCATCGATGCAGCCGATCACGTGGGGGAAGTGGGCAAGTTGATAGAACTCCAGCTTGGTTCTCTGCAGCTCCGCCTGCGTACTGGGGAAGGATATGTAGTGTTCCATTCTGTCCATCATGGCGTCTAGGAAGGTGTTGAAGAACCGGGATAGGCAGCTCTGTGATACTCCACCCACTACTGCTATCACGCCCTGGAAACTTCCTGATGCAAGGAGGTGCAGGCAGCAGAGTACCTGGACATGGGTGGGGATTGCGTGGGCCCTTGGCGTCTGGTGCTCCAGATAGGGTCTTAGGTCCCGTATTAGATCCAGGATGGTTTGTGGGTGCAATCTGTATCTCTCGTGTATTTCTGCCTCTGTCAACTGGAACAGAGTGATGCGTACTCTGTACACCTGCTCCTCACGTCTCCAGATCCTCATTCCTGCTGCTCTCAGGCGTAGCCGCCTTGCTATGAGATAGAGGCCTGCCATAGTGTCCACAGTGATGCATTTTGGGTCTGTTTATATAGACTCTTCCTGTTTACCACATGCTCCTGAAACGTGGTAATTAACGAATCGGTATTACCGATTTTGGTCAAAATCGGTATTACCCGGGTTTGCTACATAGCATATTTGGGGTTATTACCGAATCGTTTATACCGATTCGGTATTCATTGTTTCGGCAATTCCGAGTCGGTAACTTATGTTTATTACCGATTCGTTATTATCGAACCTATTCAGTATTACCTACATCTCACATGGCTACATTTTTGTCGGTAACACCGGAAATGACCCTTTTTCGGTGTTAGCGATCGGTATTTGGCCACCTACATATGGCCCCAAGACTTTAAAAAATTCATTAGACCCATAACTTATCCCACATAAAATATAGTTATGGGCTATAAAATTCATATGTTTAAGATCCAACAATCGAAGCTCATGAAGTATCATATTCTTGGTCTGCCTGCTCAGAGAAGAGGCTCTCCACTACTTGCCCCAAAGGGGAAGCACATTTTGTTAAATATGAGGTTACCCAAACGTTTTGGTTCTTCAGGACCAACTTCAGTGCAAAGATTTAGCAACACCGCAGACAATCGAGACTTTTATTTTGGCACGCAACAGCCTGAGAGCCATATAGCACAATCTGGTTCAAAGCTGCCTACAAATGGGTAAAATCCAGTTCTTCCTGAGGCGCTCATAATCGGGGCAGAAGAATGGGAAATGTAATATGGTTTAATATGCTTGCAAACATACTGGGCATACATTGCTCATGTCAGCAGCAGCCTTCCCTTTTTTAACAAAGGGAGTTACATGGACGAGTGCCATGCCGTAACCTAATATACAATTGTTTGGACAGTTGGAAATGCAATACAGTCAAGAAAATATTGAAATCTGCTATGATTTTTAAGATCTATAAATTCTGAGGTGAGAGATCCTTGCACTTCCAAATCCCACTTGTATGCCTAGAATACATCCTTAAAACAAGCCCTAGGGGTTTCTGGGGTGCCCTCCTTTCCCAGTAGTCACCAAGCTCTACCTTTGATAGGGTTTCCTTGAAGTTTTGTAGCCACTTTATTTTCTTATCCCTGTCCAGGTCTACTATTTCCTTAAAAGCTCTGCAGTAATCTTCAAGAGCTGGTTTGTACTTCAGTCTCTAACAATATAGAACAGGTCTTAGTTTAGCCTCATGTATGATAGGCTTCACACTAGGGGTAGGCACAACTTGCTGATTTTTACTCTACAAAATTCCACGGAGTTGCAAAAAAAACTCAGCGAGTAATGACCACCCATATTGATACCAAAAATGAATATTGAAATATGAATACCACTGGCGTGTTTCACAAGTCATAAAAAATGTATTTAATTGCAGGAAGTCAGCTGTTGCTGAGCACTTTCATAACAGTGCTGAAGAACTTAAGACCATTGCTCGAGTTGGGCAGAAATGATAAGCATAGCTAACAACTTGCACATTGCAAATCCCGTATTTTGGCTTAGTGCAAACATTATACATTTTATTCTGTTCATGGCTTCCATGATACTTGAGGTTTTCAGGATCAAGACCTTATGCTCATAGCCAACGTGAGCTCTGCATAGGGGTGCAGGACTTCACAACAGATGCAACTCAGAATCGCCAACATTGCCTTGGAATCAATGTGTACCTGCCACACACCCGGACTGTACAAATTGATGCAGCTTTACTCTTCCACCAGCAGCCCTTGGACAGGTGGCGAGCCTCGGCCATATATCAGCTAGAAGCTGGAAAGAGAGCTAAGCGCCATGATTCTTCTTAACTTCCTCAGTCAATCTCTTCTACCCTGGGTCAAGTTCTTTAAATCAAGTTGCACCCGGAGGTGGGATTATGGCATCACAGGTTCAAATGGGCTGACAGCCTGCTAACTCCCATTGTTTGGTTCTGAAACTGACCAACCTCCCACACACACTGATCGCTTCCCTCATTGGGCCCGAGCTGAGCTCTTTAAAAAGATATTTTCCATTGCTCGATGGAACTAATACACAATCACTTTCCCACAACACTATTGCAAAACACAGCACACACTGGTGTTGTAGTCTGCCAAGCTGTTTGGGCACATTACGACGGAGTCACGTGACAACTAACTAAATCGCCAATGGCCTAAATAACACTTATGACCTGCACTGGGTCATAAATCGTTATTGTCCTTTTCAAGGTGGCCCATCCCCATGCCTGCCAACCCTCCTAATTCAGGCGGGAGACCACCCATTTCCAGGCTAGTCTCCCGCCTCCAAATTCCTGCTTGCAAAAACCTGATTCCTCTGTGGGCTACAGGTGACAGGGCTGGTATTATGTAAATGTGTATGCACTGGCAGTAACCTGCTCCTGCAGGCCAGTGCACAATACCTGCATTACGCTCTCTGCCTGCCCCAGCTCTTTCTCCGTGCTTCTGACAGGAAAGAAAAAAAAACATACATTTGCATTTCTAATATCCGATCCTGCAGCAGCACACTTGCAAAGCCCATACATAACAGTATCCCGATTTAAGCCCCAATAAAAGTCAATGGGTTAGTGCATGTCTCAGATGCCTATATTTCAGCCACTGTGCAGTTGGCATCTGATATTCCTCCTGTAGGTGGCCGAAGGGGAAAACCCCATTTGCATCCCACACCTCAGCCAATGTGTTGATGTCTATCCTGTTCCAGCCTTGGAAGTCCTTCAATTCAGCCTCCCATTTCAGTCAAAGGGGAGTTCCAAGTGTGAGCCTTCATTGTCCTCAGTAAGCTATTCCAGACAGCCTAAACTGTAGTGGGCGGACATGCCTGCCCATCTAAGCTGCCCCCATATAGCACATGTATATAGCTATAGTCTCCCATTTGTAGCGTACTTTCACACCATTCCCGATGTATCCACTGGAGCCACCTGGTCATCCGACCCTGCGTAGACCCAATTGTTCACTACTCCCATCTACGCTGCCTCATAATACTTCCTGAAGTTAGGCAGTGCGATGCCCCCATCATATTTAGACAGGTGCAACTGTCGCCCCCCCACCTCAGAGCAGCACCCTCATGTGGGCGTCTACTTGCTAGAAGAACGTTTTTGTCAGCCTATATGGGCAATTCTACAATGTGTATAACAATCGAGGTTTGGCTGTAATCTTGAACAGGGTTTTAATTGAGGGGTCTTAGACAAAACTTCTAATCTCTGACTCTGTACCTCACAACCTAGGGTCATAGAATGCCTCCATATAGGTTCTAAATGTCTCCAAAATCTGCTAACTGCCCCTCACCACATGCCTTGATTCCAATTGCAGTTCTTCTCTGCTACCTATCCAAGGCAACAATTTACCTGCTGTATCTCTAGCTTCATAGGTGTACTTCTGTTTGCTAGGAAGGAAGTTTTCGTTTTGCGTTACCTCCTTATAATCCGTGCATTGGCACTGTAGTGTCACAGAAAGGGACGTCTCTGGGTGTGAGACCTCTTCTCTCTAAATCTTCTAATTTGAGTTTCAACTTCTCAAGGCACTGCACTCTATCCTTCTTTTCCCTTACCTCCCCATCTATCAACACCCCCCTGAGTGTGGCCTTGTATGCCTCCCAAAAAACACTGGCACTATCAACCTTGCCAGTATTTTTCATTGAAATACCGGTCAGTGGCCTGTTTACTTCTTTAACTATGTGTTAGTTCACTAGCCTCCGGATGGCCATCCGCCATGCATGGGGTTCCCTATCTCAAGCAGTTGTTATGGTGACCTGTAGGGGTGCATGACCTGATATCCCCCTCACTAAATATCTAGCCTCCGAGAACCTCCTCCTAGTATCCCTGGGTCCCCGGATATAATCATAAGCAGATACATGTTGAGGAAAATCACAGTTTCACCCTCTCACTCCCCTTTAATCACCATATAGCAGCCACCTTATCCGTCCAGGTGTAAAGGATCTGGAAGGTCAGAGACTTTTTATATTAAAATGACCACCCCTCTTGAATTTGAGGTATGCTGCGCAAATAAAGCTACCTTGTATGTGCCCCTTCCGAAGCTATTATGTTGCTTCTTCATCAAGTGAGTCTCCTGAAGGAATATCATGTCAGCTTTATATCTAGTGAAGGCTATAGTCACCAAGTTTCTCTTCAGCTTATTACCCAACCCATTTACATTCCACGAGGCTAGGATTGTTATGTGACCGAGCCATAACATTTACAACTGTCCCTATACACCAAACCTAATCGCATAGGGGTGAACCACCACTGCTGTGCATTTTGGTGCAATGTTTATGCGTTGATCCCTTAGTGAACCGTAACAACTCCAAACAATTCCCCTCACCCTACCTTACCATGCTGTGATTTAAAACTCAATAACCCCCCCAATTAAGGTATGTGTGTTCCCTCAAACCCTGAAACATGATAACCCACCGTCTTATACAATGGTCATACGAGGGCGGCTCCACAGGCCCCCCCAGTCCAGCCTCGAAGTCTAACAAAGTATCCTCAGGCCCACATTGGGTGCCGCCAGATGCTTTATTCACCCCCTGGGCCTGTGTCGCTCATTCAGTACTTACAGTTCACTGGCCGCACTGTTGGACACCGATCAGACAATATGGTTTGACGTTTTTGGGATATTCACCAGCAGGTTCTCACTTTCCCTCTCTGTGCCAGATCCCGCGGAATCCATCCCTCTCTCCCCCTCCCACAGCTAGGGCCCTCGATTTAGTATTGTCCAGTATGTCCCTGCAGTTTTATATGGTGTACACGCCTATGCTTGTTCTGCCTTCTTCTGCTTCTTCATAGGGGAGGATCTGTTGCCTGCATCTCTCCATTTTCTGGGCATCCGTTGCTGCCATTCCGAGTCGTTCCTCAATGACACTACTCACTGGGATCCAAGCCCTTTGCCCTCCAGCCATTGCCACACCTAATTCACAGAGAGCAAGAAATGAGCCTTCTCCTGATACACCACCTGTAGTTTTGCCAGGAAGATGAGGCCTAGTTGGTGTGGTATGTTCTTACTAGGTATAAATGCCCCCTCTGTCTTTGGACGAGGGACGTGTGGCCTAGGTAGATGTTGACCTCCTGTCCCTCCAGCTACCACGGACCGTTCCTATCCCTGTAGTTCATTAGGCGTGAAATTATCGGTCGAGGAGGCCGTCCCAGGGCTAGGGCTCTTGTCAATATGCAGTGTGATCTCTCCACCGAATAAAAGCACAAGGGATTACCCTGCATCACAGTATTCTACAATCATTCTTCCACAAAGTGTTCAATGTTCTGGCACTCCACCTTCCCAAGTACCCCCACAAGTCTTATGTTATGTTTCCTAGACCTCCCTGCTGCGTCTTCAAAGCGATCGGTGAGGGCAGCCATGTCTTTTCCCAGTGTTGCACAGTGCTGCGTGAGGTCCTGAACTGCAGGGTGTGTTGTGTCTAGTTTCAATTCTGCGTCTTGAACTCTCTCCGATAATGTCATATGGTCTGCCAGCAGTATGCTGACTTTATTCACAACTAATGCAATTTGCGCCTCCAGAGTCAGCTTAGGGTCCTTGATTGCCGCAAGAATGGCCACAGTATGCGCCACAAGGGAGTGTTGCTCAGAGTCCAGAGACAAGCCCTCTGCTCCCTCCCCTTCCACTGGCATATCTGACCATTTGATCTTTGCCGCCTTTGTCTTCCCCATATTGCACCAAGCTGTAGTATGGTGCGCAGGTAGGTAACGTTGGACCCTCCGTAGGGTTTGCTGAATATGTGTGCCTCTCACTATGGGGCTCAGTAATTATGTTCATGGTGCCCTACCACAGATGACTCAGTAATCCTCCCAGCTCTCTCCTCGTTCTGCCGCACCTCCTGCAGTGTGTTTCCAATGTCACAGACGGGACAGCCAGGAGATCACCAAGAGTCCCCCTTGGTCACCATACAGTGCTCCGCGGGATGTGAGGGGAGGGCAGGTGATGCCATGCAGCACTATAAGGGTCTTCCATCTCCAGCGGTGCCTTCTTCTGCCCCTCAGAGATTGGGGCCTTCAGTCAACCACTGCTACTTTCCGCAAGCAGGGGAGGGTTAGTAGGCTGCCGGTCGGGATCCGTGCCTTGCGATCCCAGGCCAGGTCCGAGTGTCCGTTCCTAATGGGAGGGTGCTCCCATCTCCACTTCACCTGTGTGCACCTGCTGCCCCCGTCGACACTCCGCTGAGCCTCCTCAGCTCTGCTTCGCCAGGTGTCTCCTCCACCTGTATGTTCTTGGCCATTCTCCCCCTCGGTCGCGGTTTTCCAGAAGTGCTCGGCCGAGGCAGCACCTGCCCTATCAACACTGTCCAGATGCCATTTGCGGGGTCTGGCCCTAATTTTGGGGACTATGTAGCTCCGTGCAGCAGTGAAGAAGAGTCTCCCCGATGACTGCTCCATCAGCGCTGCTGGTATCCCAAAGTGGGTAGCAGATGATCACTTCCGGGGCCTCTCAGACGGCAGGAACTCAGCCAAGCATATCTGCCACAATTGCCTACCAAGCCACGCCCCCCCCCCCCATATGACTCGCTATTAATGTTGCCCAGGAAAATAGTTTAAACTAAAACAAGTTAAGCATTTTGGAATTGAGAGGATTTCATTAGTATTCTTAGGAAATTGTGAGTCTCAAGTTCCCATGGGCAGTTCTCAAATTCTTTTGTGAATTCCAAGGTTCTTGCATACAAAAGATTGTTCATATGTGAAAATGTAACAGCTAGGCCCTTATGCTTGTATAACTACTTTGCAAACTTACATTTTTTGGCTTTTCCCAATCCTCATTCTCTCTCAGGATATAGATACTCCTCTTGCCAGGCCTAATTCGCTGATTATATACACAATAAGACTGAATTGAATATGCAATTTTAACAGCGTTCACTTACTTTACAAGTTATCCACGAACAGCAAGTTCCCAACTCCTGGAAGTACAGTATCACAAACATAAAATGGCACTATGTTTCAATAACTTGTGCGTGGGTAGTTTTAGGGGTGGGCGGAATTTGCGTAGTTGCGCCACACATAGCTCCGCGAAACGATCAAAAATCTCAGCCAGCACGCAAAAGTTCTACTAACACGCAGAGTTGCTTGTTCCGCGTGTTTGCGATGCTTTTTTCCTGTTCGCGAATGCTGTTTGCGTGCTCGGGGAGAAATATCTCGAGAAAAACGCATTTGGAAAGCGCGAACAAGAAAAAAATTCCATTAGGCTGCAAATTTACCAAAATTCCACGAACGGAATGGAATTTACCGCCCAGGCCTAGTTTTTTTACAGTAAAATTACTCCGTGTTAGTGCAGTTTTTCATGTCTAAATCAACTTGGGAGTGTACATTCACAGTTAATGAAAAGAGTACATTCACAGTTAATATAAAGAGAATTTACAGATGTGAAACATGTAAATTACCAGAACAAGTGTTGATTATGTGGGGTGTGTTTAAATTTAGAAACATGACCGAAGTTTAAAAGGGGCTTGGTTTTTCGCCATATAAATTTTTTTTTAACAAGTCTTTTTTGAGAATACGTACAATGCAAAACATGTCAACACAGTGCATTCGATAATTATACATACATTGTTACCAATCACCGGTTACCCCGTAGAAAAAATATCAGCTTCCGGGCTCGGATACTGTATCTCTTTGGATATCGCTGTCAAGTGTCTGCAAATCGACCAGTTAGTAGTCGGCTCAGCAGCAACTGAGCCTACTCTATCATAACACATGACATAAATTGTACAGAAGTATATGTAAAACTAACTATGTAACTTCTACAATTCTAAGCAGCAATAGTAGTAGTAGTGTGCAACCGTGGTAGCACTTTTACCCCCAACCTGCGCCAGAGGGGAGGAGGAGAGGGAGGAGGGCAAGTGGGAAAGGGGGAGAGGCGGCAGCTCTCCAGAACTGACGGCACTGTCATCAATTTACCCACGCATGTGCATACATGCATGCGTGTCTGCCATCTATTTTTGAAGAGCGGGTGGCCTCAGTTGCGTCCAGTGGATGGCACCTCGTGCCAGTACCAATACTATTAGGGCAAACCTGTGTCTCATTTTGGCCCCTCGTTTGGGGCCAGCAGTACACCCACCAGTCAGTGTTTGACCGAGGCGTCCAACTGTATGCGAATGGCTTCTTGCAGAGCCCGCAGCACCCCCTCCCAGTATCTCTGTAGCTTTCTGTACTTTCGAGTCATATGTAAGAACATTGCCAGATCTGACCCACATCTGCGACATGCAGCAGACATCAACAAATTATACCTGTGTAACCTTTGCAGTGTTAAGTATGTTTGATGCAAGTAATAAGACTAGGTAATTTTGAACCATGAGTTGCTAGCTATTTTCCTGATCTGAGCACAGGCCCTCTAACATTCTCCGTAAGTGGCTCAGGCAAGTCGCCCATCCATCTATCGCGGACCACCTTCATATCTGTCTTGCAATCTCCAATCAGGTCTTAATAAATGCAGGATATTGGGCCCCTGTTGGAGTCCGGTTCCAGTAGCAGCCACGGTGTCTCTTATTCTGCCAGCTCCGCAAGAAAATCTGTCTAGACTTCACGAGCCATACGGCACACCATAGAATATAGCCTAAACAGTCCATGCTGTCGCTGAAACAAATCCTGTGCTTCCCCCATCATGAGGACAGTCCCATACAGGTATAGGTCTCCAGCCATGTTGCAGCCCCTTCAGGCCAACGTGATATATCCATCACTGTTTATGTATGCCAGAATGGCTGTAGCTACCTAAGGGGTAGTAACCTGGTTTAAGGTGCCCTACGCAACACAGCTTGTGACTGCCTGCTCCCTTGCCGGGAAAAAAACAGGCAATCGCACAGGACTCTTGTCCCCTGCCTTAGGTACCTTGGGAGGTTCATACTGTCTCCCTACCCCGTCAGCTAGGTATTTTCCCCATTTTGGCTGTCTGCGCACCGGATATTGTAACAAGACGCAAAATAATATATTTGCAGGTCCTGTAGACCCAGTCCTCTGAGCTCCATGTCCAGCTTCAGTATCTCCAGTTTTACTTTGCTCCTCTAAGCAGTCCATACGAGGGACATCAGGAGACTATTCAATTTGGCAAAGGTGGATCTCGGGATACTACTTAGGAATTCTGGAGGACATACGGTCATTGAGGCAGCCACCCCATTTTACCCAAGGCCACCCTACCTATCACAGACAGTATCAGTCGGTTCCAGAAGCGAATAGATGCTTCTAGGTTCTCCAGCACCCTACCCATATTAACATGGCTTAGCAGGCTTCTGAGGTATGAGCCAACTGTATTTCCAGTTGGCGGAAGTGATCCCGCTCTCACTGGAGCTCAGTCATGGGAGACCGGCCAGGTTCATACTCACCAACCCCGGTAGTGGGAAAAGCACTGTTTTCTGTCTGTTGACCTGTAAGCATGACACCTCACCAAATTTAGCCATTATCTCCAGCAGTGCTCCTACCAACCTTTCTGGGCGGGTGACATAGACAGACTGACATAGAAATACACCTGTATATAGCGAGACAAGATGGGTATTACCCACCTCCGCGATATCTCATTCAGCCATGTCTTGGTGTAGCCAAATCGCCAAGAGCTCCATCGCCAAGGTGAATAGAAGTTACAACAAAGGGCAGCCCTGTCTCATACCTCTCTCAATGGGCTGGCAGTCAGATACTATGTACTCAGTTCGAACACACGCAGCAGCCTGGATGTAGAGTAGCTGCACCCAGGACAGGAAAAAACAGCCCAGCCCTATCCTTCTCAGCACCTCCCAGAGATATTCCTAGTTGAGCATGTTGAGCGCTTTTTCGATATCAAATGCTACCAATGCAGCCTCCAGGTCTGTATTAATCACAGAGTGTAGTACATGGGATAGTCTGCGCAGGTTCATCTGTATCCCCCTACTAGGTAGAAAACTGCACTCATGTTAAGTGAGGCACCACCCCCACAATCTAGTCACAAGAGCCTTCGTTAGGACCTTAATGTCAACCCCTAAAATAGACAGAGGCCTGTAGGAACCAGGGTCTGCTGAGTTCCTGCTTCGCTTAGGAAGCATGACAATCTGGGCCTCCCTCATGGACTCTGGCAGTACCCCCCTGCCGTCTCAACTCCTGTAGAGTCTCGAATAAGCGGGGAAACTTAGGGTCGGAGAACACCTGGTAATATTGTGCCAGGAGCCCATCCGGGCCCAGCTCCTCCACACTGAGCTCTTCCTCCAGCCCCCTTCCCAGCATCTGTAAGATGGGGGAAGGACTAACCTATCCAGGAACCCTCTGGCACCCACCAGCCGGACCTCAGCCACCTCACTGTACACTGCTGCCAGGTGATCCCACAAGAGAGAATTAATGCATGCCTGTGTCCCGGCCACAGTTCCTTCCTGATTTCTCAGTAATAGGATCAACGAGGCGGGCGTTCTCTCTTAAGCAGCCATGCAAGTAGTTGCCCTTACTTATCCCCCTCCCTGTTCTGCCACTGAAGGTGTTCATGCGAGACCAGGTAGGCCAACCTGTCACAGATCTCCTCTAACTTCCTCAAGGACATCAACAACCCTTCCAACCTCTCTCCCACAACATATGCATCCTGTTGGAGGTCTGCTATTGCTCTCTCCTCCCCGGCCAACTCCGCCTTGTGGTGTTATTGTTTACTGCTGATCCTAGGCATGCACTCTCCACGTGTCACCACTTTCAGGGCATCCCATTCTACCCCTCTCTTCACCATTGTTAACCAATTGGTCTCATAGTAACTAACTGTCACTTCCCAGAGTTCCTCGCAGAACTGGCACATCTCTGGGCACAAGCACCACAATAATAATACAATTTGTATAGCACATGGCTAATCCAGAAAAATGTGTCCCAGCGCTAGAGAGCTAACACCATAAGCTCTAGATAACACAGTTTAAGGGGGCGCTTACTCTAAACAGAAGAACCAGGTTGTTCGTTTTCCACAAGGGCACCCTCGGGCTAGCTCCACTCAGGCCCCACTCTAAAAGTAGCGGCACCTTGTCTGAGAGGAATCTGCCCATAATATGCACATCCAGAACCTCAGCAGCCAGCTCCTCCAACACCAGAAACCAGACGGCTATACGCTTCAAGCACCGGTGCATAGCATGTGAACTCCCTGACCCCCGGGTGTGTCTCACAACAGATGTCTGTACAATTTTTGCATTCCATTACAGCCCTCAGCACGGCCGACACGCTCGATATCGTGAGCTGCTGCGGAGGGGTGCCTATCCAGCCGCCCACCCAGAACACATTTGAAATATCCAGCCCATGGAATGGAATGGAATGGAAAGATAATTTATAAAGCGCGATGGCTACCACAAGGCGTCCCAGCGCTAACAGAGGAAGGGCTAAGGCGGAGTACGCTAGAATTTATATCGGTTTATTAAAAAGCCAGGTTTTGAGGAGTTTTCGGAAGGTAAGAAGTTTAGGCTCTGATCTGATTGTGAGGGGAAGCGTGTTCCAGATCGTGGCTAGGTTATAGGAGAGCGAACGGCCTCCACACCTTGCTCTCTTAATTCGGGGCACTGTGGTGAGATAAGATGTCCCGGATCTGAGGTGTCGATTGGGGTGATAGGCATTTACAAGGGGACGGTTGATAACGGGGCCTGTTCCCCAATAGGAACGATGAGCAATACACATGGCCTTAAATTCAATCCTCGATTTTACAGGGAGCCAATGGAGGTCTTTCAATCGGGCTTTAACTGAGACTCGTCGTGGGATATCGAGAAGAGTCCTGGCAGCACAGTTTTGGACAATTTGGAGCCTGTTGAGCGTGGACTGTGGGGCCTCGAGGTATAAGGCATTTCTGCAGTCAAGGCGAGATAAAATCAGCCCTTGGACCATGATCCATCTTGAGTGGAAAGCGAGAAGGGGGAGGATTTTACGTAAAAGCCTCAGGAGCCCGAAGCAAGTGGCGGATAGCTTGGTTGCCTGGTAATTAAAATTAAGTGTTCTGTCAAGATATATGCCAAGGCTTTTGATTTGTTCTTTGGGTACGGGGGGAGAGCCTAGGCAGAGGGGCCAGATGGCATCGATAGATTTAGAGATGGTATTTCCTAGGAGCATGATCTCTGTTTTCACCCCATTTAGTTTTAAGCAGGAGACCTTCATCCAGGCGGCAACTGCTTCTAGACATTTATGTAGGCTATGGCGGGAGTTGAGAGGGGGATCCAGTGCTACCACTAGCTGTGTGTCGTCCGCATAAGTCATAACATTTTCACTCCAAAGGGGCGGACGACATCAGCCAATGGGCTAAGGTAAACATTAAAAAGAGTGGGGCTCAGGGAGGAGCCCTGGGGCACCCCACAGTTCAAGGGTTTTCTGGGGGAGGTGAGATCTTTCTCGAATATCTGAAAAGATCGATCTGTGAGAAAGGATCTCAGCCAGGTGAGTGCCGTTCCCGAGATGCCTATCCTACTGAGACGGTGGAGAAGAATGTTGTGGTTTACAGTGTCGAAGGCGGCACTAAGGTCGAGGAGAACGATGGCCGATGACCCACCGCTAACCAGGATCCTTCTTGCCTCCTCCGTCACTGCGACCAAGGCTGTTTCTGTTCCGTGGAGGGGCCGAAAGCCCGTCTGCGAGGAATCAAGTATTGCATTTGATTCCAAAAAGTGTGTCACAACAGAGTTGACATACTTCTCTAGTAGTTTGCTGAGCCAGGGTAGCAGAGAGATAGGTCTATAGTTGGAGGGGTTGTTTTGGTCAAGGCTTGGCTTCTTTAATAGGGCTTTGACCATTGCTCATTTCCATGGGGGTGGGACGATACCAACGTGGAGAGAGGAGTTAAGCAGGTCCAGAATAGTGGGTGAGATCTGACTGGTGATCGGGATGAGAGCTCGCAGGGGGGCCGGGTCGATAGGTGATCCTGATTTGACCTGCTGCATGATACTCTCTAAATGACTGAGGTCCAAGGGCGGGATATATGTGAGGGGAACGGGTGATACTGACGCCTGATCTGGATCTGGGCAGCTAGTCGGAGGGGAGTTTTGAGTGAAAGAAGAATTGATGATTTCTATTTTACGATAGAACAAGTCCGCTAGCTCATCACAGTGGACTTGTGAGGTACTGTGCTCTTTTGGTGTCTCTGATAGTTGAAGGAGAGATTGTGCTATCCGATAGATCTCCTTAGGCTTAGAGGCTGCCTTGTCAATTTTTTCCTCAAAATACTTTGCCTGCGCAAGTTTAATACTAGTTTTGTAGCTTTTGATAGCTGCCCTGTAGGCTGTTTTGCCTGTTAGTGAATAATCGAGGCGCCATTTCCTCTCAATTCTTTTACAGTTTCGTTTGGCGTCTCGTAAGTCAGTGGTGTACCAAGGGGCAGTCGCGTTCCCCCGCTTGGGGTAGATACATTTGAGTGGGAGTACTAGGTCTAGGGATTTGGTGATCCAGGTGTTGTAATTCTCATTGCCCTCTATAGGGTAGGAGGTTTTGGTAGGTTTGGTCGAGTCAAGGTTCTCCAGCCATTGCGGTTGGGGAAGCTTGGACCAGTTACGCGACTTTTGGACTTGGGTTTTGGTCTTGGGTTTTGGTAATGGGTGGTTGGGAAGGGTCCATGTGAGAGGAATAAGGAAGTGATCAGTCCAGGGGAGCGGGGAGGGGTTTTCAACTTGTAGGTTCGGGCAATTGCTGAATATGGGGTCCAGAAGATGGCCCTTTTGATGAGTGGGCCCGAGGACTAGTTGCTGTAGTTCGAGGGCGCCTAGGCTAGAGGATAGTTCTCTGGCGTTTGAGTCATTAGGGTCATCAAGGTGGGTGTTCAGGTCTCCCAGGAGCGTGAAATTAGCAGAGCTAAGAGCAAGGTTTGCAACTATTGGGGCAAGGTTAGAGAGAAATTGTCCTTGCGTCCCGGGTGGACATACCTGAGAACCTATTAGTGGGGCTGAGTTTTATAGTGAATGGAAGGCATTCACTGTCAGGGACATAGGCGGGGGTGCTAGTGATTTCGTAGCCTATCTTGTGGATCACTGCTAGTCCACCACCAATTCCTGTTTTGCGGTCATGGCGGAATATTTGGTATCCTTCTGGGAGGGTTTGCACCAGATCAGGTTCAGAATGTTCATGCAGCCAAGTCTCGGTAAGGAAGAGGATGTCCGGATTTGCTTCCTCTATCAATAAAGAGATTTCCAAGGAGTGCCTGGGAAGGGATCTACAATTGAGCAAGAACATGGAGTATTGTGTGAGTTCCGTTCTCGCATAAGGTGAGAAATAAAATCCGCACTGATTACAGGTGGGGTGTTGTATCGAAAGATCCCAAGCATGATGACATGGTGGAACGGCATCCTTCCTTAATTGGAGGAGGGAGTGCGGGCTATAGTTTCTGACCCGGTGGGGTGACTGGACAGGGGGGGTGGCCCCTTGCCCCGGCCGGCCACGGACGGGCGCAGACGGGCTTGCCTTTGGCGCGCTGACGGCGCGCCTGCTGCGCGCGTCCGGGGAAGGCACAATATATTTATATGAAAGGAGGGGGTGTGGCCTCAGGGCCGTGGCCTGTGGCCTGTGGCCTCAGGAAGAGAATGGCGTTCAGATTGGCTGTGCGGCGATTTAACAGTGATTAGGGCGGGAGAGTGCGCTGAGCAAAATGAAAGACCGGTAAAAACAATTCAAATTCCAACAATTAAATTTTTAAAATTTCGAGCGTGCTCCCGGCTTCCGCCTCAGGAGTGTTATAGCCTCTGAATGCGAGCTGTTCCTATCAGCGCGGCTTGTATAGTCAGTTTCAAGAGGGGGCGTGGCCTCAAGGCCGTGGGCGTGGCCTGTGGCCTCAGGAAGAGAATGGTGGTAGAAATCACAGTGCCGTGGCAGCGTTCAGATTGGCTGCGCGGCGATTTAACAGTGATTAGGGCGGGACAGTGCGCTGAGTAAAGTGAAAGACAGGTAAAAACTATTCAAATTCCAACAATTACATTTTTTAAATTTCGAGCGTGCTCCCGGCTTCCGCCTCAGGAGTGTTATAGCCTCTGAATGTGAGCTGTTCCTATCAGCGCGGCTTATATAGTCAGTTTCAATAGGGGGCGTGGCCTCAGGAAGAGAATGGCGGTAAAAATCACAGTGCCGGGGCAGCGTTCAGATCGGCTGTGCGGCGATTTAACAGTGATTAGGGCGGGAGAGTGCGCTGAGCAAAATGAAAGACCGGTAAAAACAATTCAAATTCCAACAATTAAATTTTTTAAATTTCGAGCATGCTCCCGGCTTCCGCCTCAGGAGTGTTATAGCCTCTGAATGCGAGCTGTTCCTATCAGCGCGGCTTGTATAGTCAGTTTCAAGAGGGGGCGTGGCCTCAGGGCCGTGGGCGTGGCCTGTGGCCTCAGGAAGAGAATGGCGGTAGAAATCACAGTGCCGTGGCAGCGTTCAGATCGGCTGTGCGGCGATTTAACAGTGATTAGGGCGGGAGAGTGCGCTGAGTAAAGTGAAAGACAGGTAAAAACAATTCAAATTGCAACAATTAAATTTTTTACATTTCGAGCGTGCTCCCGGCTTCCGCCTCAGGGGTATTATAGCCTCCGAATGCAAGCTGTTCATATCAGCGCGACTTATATAGTCCGTTTCAAGAGGGGGCATGGCCTCAGGGCCGTGGGCGTGGCCTGTGGCCTCAGGAAGAGAATGGCGGTAGAAATCACAGTGCCGTGGCAGCCCACAGGAGGAAGTCTCGGCATAAGGGAGTAGCTCTCGCTCTGTCTCGAGGTAGAAGTCACCATCATCGGCATTCATGCATGTTCATTTAACAGACACACCTCCACACCGTCAAACAGACCGTACAACAAGAGGCACCTACCCTCAATGTTGGCTTTAAATCCACAAACTTGAAAGAAGACCTGCGGGGCAACCGAGATCATAACCCCCTGTCCATAGTTCAAGTATGTGGTAGAGTACAGTCTCCCTCTGCACTACCTTTACACTTACTGTATCTCGCCCTCCATCAAATGTTTCTCCTGCAGCATAGCAATATAAATGCCCTGCCGACGGAGGTACGTCTCTATCCTATATTGGTTAACGTATGAGTTAAGCCCACTGACATTCCATATCGCCAACCTAAAATGCGCAACCAGAATACCTCAATCTACCTGCCAACACCACCCTGGCCCCTTAACCTCCAACCCCGCCAACTCCCCCAAATCACCACAAAACAATGACCACACCAATGCTGCTGACACAACTGTAACATACGCCCCATCCCACAATCCAGGTAAACACAGAAACTCAACTTCTGCCTCCCCAAACATCTCAGTCCTGCTATTCCCACCCCTTTAATAAATCCTCACTCCTACATGTCACAACCTAGGCTTGGTAGGTGTCTCAGCTCACACACAGATCACAGTCTTGGTAAGTATCTGGGGGGTGCTTTGCCCAGTGCCAGCCACAAGAGCAGCCACCCAGAGTGCAACAAACCCCAAGCCTACCCCTGCCAACACACTCGATAGACACCCACATGACCAGCACACTCAACCACATACACACAGTGCCACCACACTCAGTCACCCCATCACTCACACTCAATACCAAACAACCAAAACTACGGCGGAAGTGGCCCATCCTGTTTACTCAGTGTATGCTACTCACCTGTACACATGCCATCATATTTCTCACATAACATGCGAGCCAATTCACCAATCTGAGCAAGTGGAGCTTCCAGCAGACCTCCAAACCTCATGTTCCATGAAGCTATTTCATGAAGCCTCCCATTCAGAAAATTGGAACACAGTGTTCAACCAGTGCAGAGGGGTACCAGTGTCATTCGGAGCCAGCACAGTGTCAGGTTCCTATTGTTTCCAGGGTTTCCTCCACCACATCCACTATACTCTCGTCAGAATTGGTGGCGGTCACCACTTCTACAGGTTCTCTCACCTCCTCTCCCTTTGGCCACTGCCGCTCCAGATCCAATGTGCCATCCTATTGGACTACCGGCTGGGTGGTGGACCGAGGGGCACCCACCACCCTGTTGCCTGTGTCTCCCGTCTGCCTCAAGAGGCGTGCACCCTGAGTATACTTTCTCGAGCTACAGGGGATCGGCGCTGGGATCCAACCTTCTCTCCATATCTCCAGCCAGTGCCATACTGCCTCCGGTGTAGTGAAGAAATTCATGTGGTCATCATGGAGTATTTTCATCTTCGCCAGGAAGAGTAGCATTAATGTAGTCCCATTTCTTTCTACTTTCCCATTGCATTAGCTGCACCTATCACGTGTAGCCTGGGAAAATGCGGATCATCAGATTTTTTAATGTAGGGTCCCTAGCTTGTTGGACTGCTTTCAGGGTGGCATCTCTGTCCCTGTAGTTGAGTATGTGTGATCATGCATGGGGCGTCCCCACAGGGGGCCTGTGTGCCCTTTCTATCACAAAAAGGGATGACAGTTTAGCTGACGGGATCGCAGATGCAACTCAGCACTCAACGAAAAGTTTTGGGGTCTCTCCCTTTATACCCTTCCTCTGGAAAGCAAACGAACTGGAGATTGTATCGCTGGGATCATCTATCTGCTTCTTCGGCCCTGTCTTCCAGTGTGGCAATCCTGGCCACAGAGGCCAGTCAGTTCTGCCCACAAGACAGTGACTTCTTCCTGAAGCTCAGTCACATCCTACTCTGTGGCCCGCAACCTCTCTGCCACCTTTCGGAGGTCCACCCACAGCAGGATGACATCCTGCGAGACAGCCTATATCTTAGCTTGAACAGTTACAGCCAATATCTGAGCACTGGTGAGGCCCTGCAGCCCCTGCAGGCCCACCACTCGATCCAGCAGTAGGGGGGGTCCCCTACTGAACCTGTCCCCGGGGCTATGAACTGGTCCATCTTGGTATCTTTCCCCATCGTGTCTTTTTTTGCCCAGTGGGGGGTGAGCCAGAACTTAACCACATTGAGCCCCTCACAGCTTGTCCAGAATCTGCCCCTGCTAGCCTCTCATATGTGCCTCCAAGGGCGCCACAGCACTCACCAGCTTCTTCCCATGCGGCAGAGTCAGACTAGTCTCACCCGTAGCTAGTCCTCTGGTCTCAGCGGAGGTGGTGGGGGGAAGTGCTAGCGACAGTCACAACTAGTTCCCTAATAACATCATGACCATCATAGCGAAATGTCATAATATCAAAACAAATATATACTTTTACTTTGCATGCGTTACATCGCATGCCTTTATAGCGCGGTTGTTACAATGACTGCGTTTTTACAAGCTGAACTATTACATCGCAAGTAATTTCAACGACTTACTGTAGGGGACGCACTGGACTTAGGAATAGTATAATATACTATTCCTACTCCAGTTTGTGCAACAGCAAGGAAGGTGTTGGATTCTAAATCCAACACCAATGTGCCCCCTACACCAAGTCATTGAAACAACTTACGATGTAATGGCTCGCGTTGTAACAACGCGGACGTTGTAACGACCGCGTTGTAAAGGCATGCGATGTAACGCATGCGTTGTTAAGGCTGTTGCCCTATCAAAAAGCAAAGTCAAGACAGGCATCATGTACTGAAAAAAGGGCCCTAAACACTTTCAGATATTGGCATTTGGTCAAAATATGTGTTTCCTCTTAAGAACCAAGTCTTTCAGACAACCATTTTCTGGGTAATTCTTTATTTTTTTTAAGGATTTTACAAAACCATACAAACCTTATCATGCAACCCAATAAAGGTAATCACAATTATTTATATCTTAGCAATGTTCAGCAGTTTTCAAACGTTTGGAAAAATAATCAAAGTGATTAAATTGGACCGCCCCAACCCTGCTCTAGTTTAGAACAGTAGAAAAGGGGGTGGTGATGGACGGAGCATCTGAACCAATCAAACACGCACACCCAGTCAAAAGATCTGGGTTTGATCCATCACCGTTCTTTAGCCCAATCTGCCACCCCAGTTCAGACATGGCTATATGCAAATCAGTCTGACCCTGTGCCTCATGGGAACAGTCCAGCCCGAACTGCCAAGCCATGCCTTCACTGGACCGGAAACAAGCTTCCGAGGACCGGTTTCTGGCATTCCAGCCGTCTTCAGCCCGGCTTGCTTGAATCCAGTGGCAAAGTGAGAAAGGGACTCACGTCTGAGCATACCCTGCCACACTTATGGTGGCCAAAGCGGTAGAAAAGGGGGTGGTGATGGACGGAGCATCTGAACCAATCAAACACTCACACCCAGTCAAAAGGTCTGGGTTTGATCCATCACCGTTCTTTAGCCCAATCTGCCACCCCAGTTCAGACATGGCTATATGCAAATCAGTCTGACCCTGTGCCTCATGGGAACAGTCCAGCCCAAACTGCCAAGCCATGCCTTCCCTGGACCGAAACAAGCTTCCGAGGACCGGTTTCTGGCATTCTAGCCGTCTTCAGCCCGGCTTGCTTGAATCCAGTGGCAAAGTGAGCAAGGGACTCACGTCTGAGCATATCCTGCCACACTTATGGCGGCCAAAGCGGTAAAAAAGGGGGTGGTGATGGACTAGTTTAGAACAGAGCGGAAGACACTACATTAAGGTGTAGTAACAGTCCACTATTGCATTCGGAAACCAGCCACCCTCCAATCACTCATTGACTGTGCCTTTGACCCGGGTCTGCCATGTCTGTTTTGTTTTTTCTCATTGTCCTGATTTCAGGAGGAGGTTTTAACGTATTCATTTTTTGGACAAGAAAACTCTCTTTCTCTGTATTCAGATAGATAAAGATACTGGTTAGCCAAGATGTAGAATGTTTGTGCCAATAGAAGTACTCCTTGAATAGAAACACATTTACTTCTTTTAGCATTCAGACATTGGCAGTAGTAGGTTTGAAAAGCTGCACCAGTCTCAAGTTTCCAGGCATACTACTGCCAATCAGACACTCACATGTCAAGGAGGTGAATGCTTGCAAGTAATCTAACCACTGGAAATCGCTCAGGGCAGCATTCCAAACTACTGTTTTCCACTTTCAGTTCCACTCTAGACCGAGGGGCTTATTTAGGATTTGGAATATGGAATAAAGGTAGACATTGTGTTGGCCACACTAACTTTACGCTGCCCACCAAATTTAGAGGTGTCGGAAGGCCCTGCGGACATCCCTGTATATTGGTAGGAACCAGTGACGTCTCCTCTGCTAAGGCGGAGGAGTGGCGCTTCACTGCTTTTTAGCAGTGAAATAAAGCAAAAATAAAGTGATAATAACTCGTGTTATTATCCTTTTATTTTCTCCTACTTATGCAGCTTTGTGTGAGGGAGCGGGGGCAGTGGAGGAGTGGTTGCACACTCCTAAGTGCGCAATGACTGCTTGGCCGGCCCCTCTTGGGCCGCCCAAACCAGTCTTGCGCACTTCGCATGTTTTCCATGCACGCTGCACTACAGCCTGCATGGAGAACATGCCCAGGCTCCCAGTCTACGTCTGAGCTCCGAAACCCGCGCTCAGACCAATCACAACGCTGCTAAGGCAGCAATGTGATTGGCTGACTCAGAGCCTGGGTGTGCTTCCTGTTGTTAAGGTCAGCGTGGGAGGACAACGGAGGAGAGACACGGCGAGCAAGTGGCGAGCAGGTACGTTTTTTATTGTATTTTTTGCTGAACCCTTCCCACGCATTGTCGCCCCTGCCCCTGCTCCCCTACCTTTGATCTATGCTAGCCGCCGCTGCCTGTTTCCCAGTGAGAGAGCGCAAACTGATATAAATATATGAGTACATCACATTTACCTATAGAGAGCATAATTCATGAAGAGAAATGCCATGAGTGCTAATAGTATTTGAAATTATATTCTAAATGTATAGCTAATATAGAGATTTAAGTAGAAGTGGAATTAATACAGAAATGTGTGACATTATATGATTTTATTAGACGTGATTATTTTGAATCTATGTCGTGTAGCTGTTAACATATAAGATGGTCTGTGGTAAAACGCAGAACGTGGTAGGCCTCAGGGCCAGAGCTGGAGCTAAAAGGGAAGGTGTTTCTTTTTACGACACAGATTGTTTAACGTTTTTGGTCATTGCATTAATGGGCCATGATTTAGAGTAATGTTTTCTAAATAATAGAATAAGAGTTTTAACATGCTTTAATTAAATGAAGAAATTGAATGCTATAATCATAATGTGAAATATTGTAGGCCTGAAATGTTTTAGCATTGATTTACACGTACATGTCTGGGCTGAGAAATGTTGCAAGCCTTTTTAGAAGTCTATGAGAGTTGGGTTCTTGGCGGCAGATATCTGTCTGCAACAGGAAAGGGGGGATCCAATTATAAGTGAATGAATAGAGGCCTGTTCAGTAGACGGCCCAGACATGGAGGAGGGTTCTGGAATGTTTAAGGGGTATCAGCGGGCCGGAGAAGAGACTGAGAAGCAAGGTCAACTCTAACGTCTGAGGCCCAATACAAAGCATCATGGAAAAAGCCCGAAGTTGCACCACGTGAGAGGCGTTTCGCAAGGGGCGTCTCAAATGTTGTTGACTGTTTTGTATTAGGGACAGCACCCCTGGGTGGAGTTAGAGCAGAGACCTGAGGACCCTTTAGAGAGAGGATGGGTAGGCAGTGAGGGGTCATGACTGGAGAACTTTAGGTTTTCACCAAGAGACTTAGAGTGGGTGACTTCCCTTGGGGGTCATTCATTGCTGACACCTTTGTTAGGTTGGGATTTGGTTAAGTAGGGATACCATCTAGAACAGGGTAGGGACGCCTAACCTGTGTTTGTTTTCCTCCAACCTAAATGAAGGAGAGATATGCGTCTATGCTGATAGCTTTGCTATTTTTAGAACTTGTGTTAGTGATTTCTGTTGCTCGTCTGAGGGCTTTTCGAGAGCACATGTATGTAATTGGACCTGTGTATCTCGTGAATCTCATTCTGAGATGCTTGTATTTGCAGCTCATTATATCTTTACAATAAACTTTTGAAACCTAGAAGTTGTCCGTGATCTTTAAGAGTAGAGTCCTTTCTTGGGTGAACTAATTTGCAGATAGGTGTACTGTTTCCTTCCAAGACAGGCAATAAAGGTTCAGTCGACCAGATCGAGGTTTGGATCAATAGAAATAAGGTATCGATCAAAATCTCGCCCTTTCAGTTGGTAGCTATAGAGGATGGTTGCCTTCTTGAGGACGGTGACCTAGGCCAGGTTAGCTTACCCCAAGGCCCCTAGAAATCGATGATCGGAAGAACAGCCCGCAGATGAAGATCCGGATGACGTGAGACAGAAAAAGCAGCAGTATCGGTCGAGAGTGAGTATAAAGGGTTATGCGTGTTAGATTGCGGTGTTTTTGTATTGTATCTATGTTGTAATGTCTGGCGGAGTTGAATGTCTGTAGAGTGACTGTGGAACAGGTTGTGAGCGCGCGCAACCGGTGGAAATCTTAAGTTCAAGGAGAGCTTAAGTGGTTCGGGTGTATCGGACACCCAGAGTAATTGTCAACTAGTGTGAAGGGGGTCATGAGGTACCATTGATCACCCGAGAGACCGAGATAGGGGGAACGTAAGAGTGAGTGCGTGAGTAACGGACGCTGGTCGGAAGTTACTGTGTGTGTAAGCAACCTATCAGAGAGACGATAGACATCTCGTCAGTTGTGTTGACAATTACAGATAGACTGTGGACGTACAGTCGAGAGAAGTGACCGCTTGGTCGGAAGTAGTCATTTTTCAGAGTATGAATGGGACGCATGCATAACCGGGAGACGAGTTGAGAAAGGAGGGGTGCTGCTGCGAAGCGGAGAAAAGTGACGTCAGGTGGTGTCGCGCAGTGATTGGCTGACCGGCGAAAGACCGCGCTGTGATAGGCCAGCTAGCGAACACGTCAGACAGGGTCGCGACGTGATTGGCCGACAGGAGAAAGACCGCGCTGTGATAGGCCAAGCTAGCAAAGCCGCGACAGGATTGGTGGATTGTCATCAGGAAGTAAACAGAGTAGCGAGGCTGGATTTTGTGCGCATAATTATGAAGTGTTTTAAATGGTTGAAAGCGCTGTTTAAAAAAGAGAGAAGAGGATCGTATGAAGGGGAAGAAGCCCCGCCGGAGGGTACGCCAGCTCGTTATATGGCAGTAAATGTTGGGTTGCATACGATCCTTTGGATATCAGAGTGGAGTAAGATTACTGAAGGAAACGAGGAACTGACGTTCCCGAAGTACGGGACGTTCAGATTAGAGGTGTTACATCGATTGAAATCAGTCATGACCTCAAAGAGACCCTTGCCTAGACCAACCCAGTTTGAAGCCCTTGAAGCATGGCTTAGGGCAGCGCATGAAAGGAATATGAACAGACGACAAGAAAGGGTGAAACGCTCGGTAAGGGCAGTACAGGATGCCAGGTGGGATGCGGATGCTAAAAGATGGAGAGTGCATAATTTGGAAATAAATAAACTGTACCCAGTGTTAGAGGCGCCAGTAAATAAAAGCCCCCTAGAAGAAGATGATGAGAGCGAAACAGAGGACAGCCTGATAAACAGATTACTGACAGACAGGCCACCCCCGTATAATAGAGCAGGGGGAGAGGTCGAGAATACGGAAGGAGAAAAGGGGGGCATTGCAGGAGAGCATAGACCGCTTCCCAGTTCACAGTGGGATCCTGAGCCAAAGAAAGAGTTGTTCCAGCCTAGTCAGGTGCAGCAGGTGGTCGGTAGGTTTGTGGTACAAAGAGCGCCGGAAACGGAAAGTGCCACATCCTACCCATTACCAGATGCACTACAGGTACCTGTTACCATAGGTCCTATAATATCGATATATGACCAAGAGAGAGCAAAAGGGGAAGAACGGAAGCGGAAAGACAGAGAAAGAGCAGAGCAGGCAAGGAGGAACGATACCACTAATTCCCCAAGTCAGATGCCGATACCCAGAGAGTGGAGCACCCCGATGCACACAGCAGGGGACCCAGGGGGAGATCCTGGGGGCCCCAGATGGCCAATGGATCTGAGGGGATCTGGACGAAAGTCCTTTCAAGAACTAAATGAGTACATGAAGCAGTGGGATGAGGCAGTGAAGGCTCAAAAGTGCATCAATGCTGCAGAAGCAGAAAGGGAAAGTCAGGACAGCAGAGCACGAACTCACTGCGGGGCTGGGGAGAGTAGCCCGGAGTGGGACTGTAGAGGGAGTAGGGGAGTCACCCATTGGGCCCGGAATGGAGGTAGAACAGACCTGGAAAACGGGGGCCCCGGGAGTGGAGGGGTGGCGTGCCCATTACTCAGTGAAGGGGAGAAGAGAGCGCAAGAGTACAGGAACAGCTTTAAGTGTCCACACTGTGTGCCCGGCACCGGAGAACTGAATGGGAGTTGTGAGAGGTCGCACCATAGTCCCTGTGATGACAGAAATGAGCGCAGCCCAGGGAATATGGGGAACCAGGAAGGATCGTATCGGATATTGAGCGATACGAGGCAAAGGGAGTGTAGCGACCAGAGGGAAAATAACAGAGAGATGTGCGGTGAGAGGAGAGAAGAAGAAGAGAGTGGGCAGAGAGAGAGTAGGGATAAAAGGCCCGTGTTCCATCACCTTCCAAGATCGGATGGCCGAGCATGGGACCTGGAGAGATGGGAGCAAGGGAGGCCACCCATTAATTCTCCCGAGCCCAAACGCAGAGCTCGAAGTTGGGATGGTAGGGAGACCAGGGAGCCCCCTTCAAAAGACATATTGCGAGCTGAGATAAAAGCCAAGAGACTTGATGTCTCCAGCTTAAGGTCAGATCTGGATGACATGGTAGATGGTACCCTGCCTTTAGAAAGAATGGAAATGTATGAACAGGATGAAATACTGTATATGGCAAAGGACATCACACGAAAGGCGAGAGCAGTCCATGAGAAGTTAGTCGAACTAGCAGGCAAATATATGGTGGACTTGTCAAGAACCAAAGCATTACAGGGTAACCACAGGCTACATTACTCAGATCGAGATCTAGATGAGAGGAGAACGATTGGGCTGAAAACACACATAAGGGAACTGATTACTGGAATAAGGACATGGAGGGCACTAGATAAATGGGAAGAGAGGTGGTCCAAGAAAGGGACCGGCAGAAGAAGCATGATTGGTATAACACCAGGACAGCAGGGAATAGAAGCTTACCCTTTGCGTGAAGTTGCCAATGGGAGCTATGTACATGTCCCTTGGAGTAGGGGAGATTTAGCTGCTTTTACCACATCTTTCCCCAAGTTACGAGAGAGCCCCGTGGAGTGGTACAAGCAAGTCGAGAGGTTTGTAAAGATCTCAAAAGTCCTATGGATAGATCTGAACACGCTGTTTGACATTGTAGTACCAGGAGATCTGTGGACAGCATGCAAGGTTAGCGCTGAGTGGCCCACAACGGAGCCAGAGAGAGATGCTAGGACTAATGGGCCGTCCGAGATCGTGATGGCAAAATTCGAGAGAGTGATGACTTGGCTGAAAGAAAAAGTGCCAATGCAAGACATAGATTGGGTCAGAATAGACAGAACGAGACAGGAACCCAAAGAGACAGTCCATGAATATTACGAGAGATTGCTGAAGGCGTTTAAACAGTATAGCGGCTTGGATGTAATGGATCCAAAGGACATAGGGCAATTTGTGTCCAAGTTCGTCCTGGGACTGAGACCGGATATTAGTTTAATGATTCAGCAACACTCGATTTGTTGGCAAAGTAGACCCCTAGATGAAATACTGAGATATGCCAGGTACTGCTGTGATGAGGTAGACTCCAAGACTAAGAAACTAAAAGAGAAGCTGATGGTGGTACAATTGCAGGCAGCAGGAAAGGGGGGACCGCAACAACAGCAGCAAGGGACAGGTACAGGAGGTAAGAAGCAGTACAGTCAGAACAAGGGTAATGAGGAGAGTACTACCTTTAGACCCAGAGTAGACATAGCTACCTTGAAGAAAACGACTAGGTGCCACCAGTGCAACGAGTTGGGGCATTGGAAACGCGAGTGCCCTTACAATGTAGAGATCGGAGAGCAAGAGATAGAGGAGGAAGAGGTTCAGAGCGCACCTATGAGAGGGGCGACGCCATACCAAGGAAAGGTGCTCAAAGGGGGGGGGGCTCCTCCCCGAGCCCAGTTCCCGCAACCTCCTCGAGTAGGGAGTATGGGTAAGACCTATAGACAAATGCCCCTGTTTGTGGAAGGTGAAGAATGCTATTATGTGGACCCATTAACCGGACAGAGAGTGGAAAGAGAAGACTGCACCCTTGGGGCAGCCTTAGAGGTAGATCAGAGGGGACCCTATGTGGAAGCAGAAGTAGCAGGGTGCCCTACGACATTTCTGGTGGACACAGGAGCCACTAGATCCACGATCAGATCAGCTGCAGTTCCAGACCTGCCCATGTCTGGAGAGACCATACAGGTGGTAGGGGTCGCAAACAGGAGAATAACCAGCCAATTGACAGAACCGGTACAGGTGAAAATAGGGAAGTACCGCGATGAGCACCAATTTGTGGTTTGCGATTCAAGCCCTGTGTGTCTGCTAGGAAGAGACCTGTTGTGCAAATTGAATTGTACTATATATTGTACACCCCAGGGAGTGGAGGTATTGACTAATGATGATGATGCAGATTTCAAAGTTGCAAACTCAAGAATATGTGTGGAGCTGTACCCTACTTTGACAGTAGACGAGCTTCCCTGGGATTTGAGAGAGACAGTGGCATCAGAGGTATGGGATTTCACTGGGGAAGAGATTGGATTGGTCAAAGGGGTGGACCCAGTGAAAATTGTAGTGAAACCGCATGCTGAGTTCCCAAGAACACCCCAGTATAAATTGACTCCAGAAACGATTGCAGGCATAAAACCCGTGATCGAGTCCATGATTAAACAGGGAATACTGAAAGAAATCGTGGGTAGTCCATGTAACTCCCCGATTATGGGTCTGCAGAAACCAAATGGGAAATTCCGGATAGTGCAGGACCTTCGAAAGATTAATAACATAGTTGTTTCATGTTGTCCAGTGGTACCGAATCCATCAGTGATACTGTTTCAGATTCCATTCCAAGCTGAGTGGTTCACTGTGATAGATCTTTGTCAGGCTTTCTTTTCGATCCCTTTGGACGAAGATAGCCATTTTCTTTTCGCATTTAAGCTGGAAAATCGCGTCCTAACATGGTGTCGTATCCCTCAGGGGTATACAGAGAGTCCATCGATCTTTAACCAGCTTCTGAAGAAAAATCTTGAAAGTCTAGTGCTGCCCCAGAAGTCAGTTCTGGTCCAGTACATAGACGACCTCCTTGTGGCGTCAGAAACAGAAGAAGCTTGCAGGGAAGACTCCATTGCTTTGTTAAATCACCTAGCTGCCAATGGGCACAAGGTGTCCCCGGGAAAATTGCAATACTGCCTGACAGAAGTACAGTACTTGGGACACAGAATTGAGAAAGGCAAACGAAAGGTGTCACCAGACAGGATAGAGGCGATCATGAAAATGAACGCGCCTCAGACACAGAGAGAGGTCAGGATGTTCCTAGGGATGGTGGGTTATTGCCGACAGTGGATCGTGAACTTTTCACTGAAAGCAAAGCCCTTGCAAAAACTGACGCACAAGGAGGTGAGTGATCCGGTACCATGGGACAAAGACTGTTTGATGGCATTCTTACAGCTGAGAGAGGACCTGTGTCGTGCTCCGGCATTGGGAATGCCTGATTACAATAAACAATTCTTTCTTTACTGTTGTGAGAGAGAAGGTTGTGCGTTGTCTGTGTTGGTCCAAATCCATGGGAATGCCCGTAGACCAGTTGCTTATTTCTCAGCTACTTTAGACCCAGTAGCCGCAGCGTTGCCCGGATGTCTCAAATCCGTTGCTGCAACGGGTGTCAGCATTGAGAGATGTGAAAATATTGTTATGGGGCACCCGTTAGAGGTGTGCGTGCCACATTCTGTTGAACTGTTGATGACCAGGACCAAAACACAGCATCTGACCAATAGCAGGCTCACGCGCTATGAGCAAGTTATTCTTGCTGCAGAGAACGTGACCCTCAAGAGATGCTCTGTTTTGAACCCTGCTACCTTAATGCCACTTCCAAATGATATTGATGATGATGATGAATATACAGACCATGACTGTCTCGATGTGACTGAACTATGCACCAAACCCAGACCCGACATCGTAGATGAGCCACTGACCGACCCAGACGAAGTTTTCTTTGTCGATGGCTCATGTGTAAGAGACGAAGTTGGGCAGTTGAGAGCAGCTTATGCTGTTTGTACAATTGAAGGAGTTGTGGAAGCTGGGTGCCTGGAAGGAGTACACTCCGCTCAGGTAGCCGAGATTATTGCCCTAACACGTGCTTGCTTAGCAGGCAATCAAATTCGAGTCACCATCTACACCGACAGCCAATACGGGTTTGGGGTAGTTCATGATTACGGGCAGTTATGGTCTCAAAGAGGGTTCATGACTTCTTCAGGCTCTCCCATTCGCAATGGAGAGTTTGTGCGCTTGTTGTTAGAAGCATTGCAATGTCCAGCAAGTATCGCAGTTGTAAAGTGCATCGCACATACCAAAAATGAGGACTTTGTTTCGAAAGGCAATAGATATGCTGATGAAGTTGCGCGGTATTGCGCGGAACAAGGTTACTCTTTCACAGAGGTGGATGTGGGTGGAATAAATGTAAGAACTGAATTAGCCATGATACTGGAAACTGTTGATACTTGGGATGAACTGTCAATCATGCAAGAAAATGCTCCAGATTCTGAAAAAGAAACATGGGAAAGGGCAGGATGTGTAATGGGTGAGACTCATTTTTGGGTCTCAGCAGACGGCAGAGCAGTGTTGCCTAATGAGATGGTGAGTCCAATGGCTAGACTCATACATGGTCCCGTACACTTAGGGAGAGATGCTATGCTGAGAGTGTTTAGACAGACTTGGTACAATCCTAAGTTTAGAATAGCAGCAGAAGCAGTGTGCCAGCGTTGTGTGACCTGCCAGCAGCTGAATGTAGGGAAAAGAACACCAGTTGCACTAAGTCACATAGGAAGGTCTGGAGGTCCATTCAACAGAATGCAGATAGATTTCATTGAAATGCCAAGATGCAACCGCCTCCGCTATGTCCTGGTGGTTGTTTGTGTGTTCTCCAGATGGGTTGAGGCATACCCTACACGTAGGTGCGACACCCTCACAGTGGCTAAGTTACTGCTTAGAGAACTTATCCCTCGGTTCGGGGTGCCGGCCTTTTTGGAATCAGACAGGGGAACACATTTTAACAGCGAGCTTGTGAAGATGATTTGTGTTGCACTGAATATAGACCAAAAGCTCCATTGCAGTTACCGACCAGAAGCCTCAGGAATTGTGGAACAAATTAATGGCACGATCAAGTCCAGAATAGCGAAAGTTTGCTCCTCAACGACCCTGAATTGGCCTGACGCCCTGCCATTAGTACTCATGAGCCTTCGTAGTACCCCAGACAGAAGAACAGGGTTGTCACCACATGAGGTGTTAATGGGGAGAGCAATGAGACTGCCATCTATTCCAGCTACTGCACTGTTAAATATCACAGATGATATGATCCTGGACTATTGTAAGGGGCTGTCTGACGCCATGCGTTCTGTGTCCCTTCAGGTGCAGGCTGCAGAGGTTCCAGCGTGCCAGGGCCCTTGCCATGACCTGTATCCTGGGGACTGGGTCCTGGTGAAGAAACATGTGAGAAGAAGCTGCTTGGATATTCGTTGGCGTGGGCCCTACCAGGTCATCCTGATCACAAGTACAGCTGTAAAGGTGGGAGGCCTGCCCAACTGGATACACGCGTCGCATACGAAAAGGGTTCCAGCACCTCTGGAAACAGCTCCTCTCTCGGATGGACGTCCAGCTGAGGACCAAGAAGCCATAGAGGGGGCTAGCCAAGCTGTAGAGGTGCCAGTGGAAGCAGGGAACGAGTCTGACCAAGCTGAGGACGGTCAGTACAACAGCGAAACAGAAGACGCTACAGAAGGAGAAGACAGCTGGGAGTACGAGTCTGACCCTGACAGGTCTGAAAGAGAGCGAGAACAGACCAGAAGGAGAAGGAGTAGAAGGGCACGTGGAGAAGCAAATTGGCCGCAAAGAAGAAGTTCTAGCCTGAGGTCAACTCCAGAAGCAACCCTTCCTCCGATATCAGAAGACTCAGACCCAGAAGAAGGTGCTCAGGGCGCTGAGGCACCGAACCGAAGGAGGTCAAGAAGAGTGCGTGTGCCTAACAGAAGATACTCCACACCTGAGTGGACATATCTGGCGACAAATGTCTGTGAAACCGGAGACAGGGAGGATCCGAGCGGTGGTGGTGTCCAGTTCTGAGCCCATTATCACCGTGGAAATACAACTGTTGGTACCCGGTGTCGAACAAGAAGGGTCACTAACATTCGTGCTCCCCAGACCTCCCCGCCTCAGCAAGTTAAAACACATGTTTCTTACAGAATTGAAATTCCCCGACTTTGGTACCACGATAACAGCACATGAAGAGCATACTCTTCGCATGGAAATATTGAACTATGCTATTGAAGCTGCAACCACAAATCTAATAGTCGATTGTTAAAGGACTTTGTAAATAAAGCAAGCAGAAGAAAAGAAGATTACCTAGCGCCCAGGAAGCAGAGAATTTTAGGGAACCCCTTGAGTGGATGGAGAAGGGCTAGGGTTGTCTTTTTGAACTGTGAAAGGACTTTTTGCGAAAAAGGCTGTCAGCCTCCAGCTGTGTGGATTCTAAAGACACAAAAGGATTGAAAGAGACTGTAAAGGAACGAGAGGAAAAGAACTTTTTTTGCAAAGAGAAAGGGAAAAGCTAGATTGTCTGACGAAATGGAGGCCGGCACCCCGAACCGCAGAGCTAAATGTATAATAGGTACACTAATAGTAGGAGTGATAATATTAATAGCTTTAGTGGTAACAATTTCTTATGTAAAGGGACAGGAGGAAGAGGTAAAGGTAACTGATGCGAATTCTGTAGTAACACTTACACCCACTGTTGCAGGTGAGAAAAGGGAAAACACTCAAGAGAAAGCGTTATTGGCTGCAGAAGCCCGCAGGTTACATGTAGACGAGTCCCAAGGAGACTTTAGGTCAAATGCTTATGCTAAACTTTTGTATGAATACGTGGATGCCATGGAGGTTAAGGATTGCTACGTCTGCATGCAGTTGCCTGCGTCTGTAGATGAAGGAATTCGATATCATCACCTCCCTCTGACATATGGCATTACATGTAGCTTATTGCTTAGTATATTTTATGAGAGAGATAGTTTTGAATACTATTTCTCCAATTATGATTCTGTGTTGCCAGAAGTCCCGAATTATAAGCAGATGAATAAATGGGATTACTGGAAGAGTGAAGACAGATTGGCCAAGTTCTTCATTCCTTGGATTACCTTAGATACTTCACATGCCCGTAGAAATAACCTGACATGTAAGGTGTCCGAAGTCGAGAAAAAGTTCATAGGGCAGGTGGATGATCGTTACAGGAGACAAAAGATTTTGAAAAAATCAGGACAAGGGAAATTAGATTGGACCGAGGAAGAGAAGTCACACAAGAGAAAGGGTAGTAGTGGTCCAATAGCTTTAGATAAAGCGCAGAAAGGAAAGTTATGTCTTCACCGAGCCAAAACGTATTATGAAAATGTATACGTGGGTGAAGTTGACTGTGAACATGCTTTTAATTTAGAGTACTACACTAAGGATTTCCTGAAGGGAATGCAAGTGATTCCAAATGTGTATTTTGTATGTGGAAGAAATGCTTACGTGAGACTACCTGACAACTGGTATGGATCATGTTACTTGGCAATTGTCTTCCCCAAAATATATCATGCACAAGACTTATTGATCATTGAGGGCCAGACATCATCGAGGGGAAGGAGGGATTTAGGCGATGCAGAAATGGTTGGAGATGTCTTTGGAGCTATGTTCCCTCTTTTGGGAATAATCCTTAATGATGTTAAAATTAGACGACTGGCAACAGTTGTCGACAGGTTGTCTGCCAGCACTGCTCAGTCCTTAATGCTGGTAGAAGGAGAGATGCAATCGATAAGGGCTATGGTTCTTCAAAATCGGCTTGCATTAGATGTCTTATTAGCAAAAGAGGGCGGAGTCTGTAAGGCTTTGAAGGTTCAGGAATGTTGCACTTACATTCCAGACCTTTCAAAACCCCTTGAGAAAGTTATTAAGAACATAACTAATATACACAAAGAGATCGAAGACTTGAGTAGAGAAAATGTCTGGGAAAAGGTGGGCCACGGAATGAGTACAGTTGGAGGGTGGTTTTCCACCTTGGGCAAAAGCTTTATTTGGTACATCCTAAAGCCTATCATCATAATATTGATCTGTGGGATAATATTGTGGGGATTGGTGAGGGTATTCAAATGGTACAGAGCAAGAAGGTCAGAAAGGGCCCAAAGAGAACAGTTGCAGAGATTGGCTGCCATACAAGATAATCAGTACAGGAGCCTGAGAGCTCTGGAAGCGCAGAGAATGCCAGCAATAACTGCAGTTTAAATGTTAGTGATGACCCCGAGAGGTCATCAAAGGGGGGAACTGAGAGAGCGCAAACTGATATAAATATATGAGTACATCACATTTACCTATAGAGAGCATAATTCATGAAGAGAAATGCCATGAGTGCTAATAGTATTTGAAATTATATTCTAAATGTATAGCTAATATAGAGATTTAAGTAGAAGTGGAATTAATACAGAAATGTGTGACATTATATGATTTTATTAGACGTGATTATTTTGAATCTATGTCGTGTAGCTGTTAACATATAAGATGGTCTGTGGTAAAACGCAGAACGTGGTAGGCCTCAGGGCCAGAGCTGGAGCTAAAAGGGAAGGTGTTTCTTTTTACGACACAGATTGTTTAACGTTTTTGGTCATTGCATTAATGGGCCATGATTTAGAGTAATGTTTTCTAAATAATAGAATAAGAGTTTTAACATGCTTTAATTAAATGAAGAAATTGAATGCTATAATCATAATGTGAAATATTGTAGGCCTGAAATGTTTTAGCATTGATTTACACGTACATGTCTGGGCTGAGAAATGTTGCAAGCCTTTTTAGAAGTCTATGAGAGTTGGGTTCTTGGCGGCAGATATCTGTCTGCAACAGGAAAGGGGGGATCCAATTATAAGTGAATGAATAGAGGCCTGTTCAGTAGACGGCCCAGACATGGAGGAGGGTTCTGGAATGTTTAAGGGGTATCAGCGGGCCGGAGAAGAGACTGAGAAGCAAGGTCAACTCTAACGTCTGAGGCCCAATACAAAGCATCATGGAAAAAGCCCGAAGTTGCACCACGTGAGAGGCGTTTCGCAAGGGGCGTCTCAAATGTTGTTGACTGTTTTGTATTAGGGACAGCACCCCTGGGTGGAGTTAGAGCAGAGACCTGAGGACCCTTTAGAGAGAGGATGGGTAGGCAGTGAGGGGTCATGACTGGAGAACTTTAGGTTTTCACCAAGAGACTTAGAGTGGGTGACTTCCCTTGGGGGTCATTCATTGCTGACACCTTTGTTAGGTTGGGATTTGGTTAAGTAGGGATACCATCTAGAACAGGGTAGGGACGCCTAACCTGTGTTTGTTTTCCTCCAACCTAAATGAAGGAGAGATATGCGTCTATGCTGATAGCTTTGCTATTTTTAGAACTTGTGTTAGTGATTTCTGTTGCTCGTCTGAGGGCTTTTCGAGAGCACATGTATGTAATTGGACCTGTGTATCTCGTGAATCTCATTCTGAGATGCTTGTATTTGCAGCTCATTATATCTTTACAATAAACTTTTGAAACCTAGAAGTTGTCCGTGATCTTTAAGAGTAGAGTCCTTTCTTGGGTGAACTAATTTGCAGATAGGTGTACTGTTTCCTTCCAAGACAGGCAATAAAGGTTCAGTCGACCAGATCGAGGTTTGGATCAATAGAAATAAGGTATCGATCAAAATCTCGCCCTTTCACCAGCAAAAACCAAACTCAAGCAACAAACCGTGATACTCTTCATCACAGCCATCTGTCACATTATAAACATTTCCATAAACGAGAAAAGTGCAGAAATCAGCAACAGCTTGGGTGCACTGGTAGCAAATCCTGCATTTACTAAATGGGATTGTGCCTTTATTTATTGATAACCACATTTTTTCCATTACAAGACACATGGTCGGCTCTTCTGTCCAGATTATAAATCTCGTGTACTCAGTCCTAATAAATGCTTAAGAATGAGCCTGTCGGAGAGGTCTTTGGAATTGAATTTAAGAAATAAAATGAGTCTGAGAGGTGGATGGCTCCTCCCCATAAGGGCACTTCATTGACCTGTAAAGTGTAGCAGTGTTCTTCAGATTTAATTTTTCACATTCCCTTGTTTAATAAAAATATCAGTCTAAATAGAGCTGCCATTTTCATCTTCTGCTATCTTCTATCCTTATACCCCTTGCTCAAAGCAGATTTAGGAGAGAGGGAATGTTAGAATGTTGGCACTTTTTCAGATACTTTGACATTTTCTTTGAAGTTGTGGAATCCTTGCAGCACAGTTGACAGTGCAGTGTAAACTAGCGAGTGCTACTCTTCAGTGAACTTTTCAGGCAATGGCTTCTGTCACAGTTTTTGTTTCTATATTTTTTTCCTCTCCAGGGCTGCATTGACTGGAACCGAAAGATCCTTAAGAAGGAGTTGGGTTTAGAGGAGAAGGACATCATTGATATTCCTGTGTTGTTTGAAAGACCTGAAAAAGAGGCCAGAGTGGCTGCTCTCTTCCCAGACCTGGTGAGCAGAATATTAATGGGCCTTACAGACCAGTTTGGAGCCATTGCTTGAGATTGCATATACTGTATGTATTGTCACAAATAACTCCTTATTTCTTGTGATACCAAATCTTCTGTGTGCCTTTGTATTCCCATTTCCAAGGGTTTTTTGTTATGGGACTTGTACTGGATGCCTTTTATGTAAGGGCCTCTAGAGGAAGTGAGAAAACACAGGCTCAAACTCCCTCTGCCACATAATCACCGTCTCTCTCTCTCTCTCTCTCTCTCTCTCTCTCTCTCTCTCTCTCTCTCTCTCTCTCTCTCTCTCTCTCTCCCTCAGCAGCCAAGAGAAACCACACATTTCCAAAGTGAATTTAGTTTTTGAAGGCCCTGTTAAAGAGTCACTAGGCAGCTAAGACTAAGACATCAGTATTCATGTTGAATCTTAATGAAAATTGTAAAACATTGAAAAATAGATGAGATTGCTTATGGGTAAGAAAGTAAATATATGCATTGAAATAGGAACTGGAAGTTCTGTAGCTGAGTAAATCAACACCTACTGATTAAGGGATTTTATTTAGACGCAAATCATCAAAAAGGTTATCGAAGCGTCGAGACAAACTAGGAGCCTGATTCTAAGAAATTGTCTTGGACAGTAAAATGCAAACAAGCTGTGCAAACACCGCAATGATGGCGGTGAAAAGATGAACCATCTAGATGACCGACAAGGATCACAAGGTGGCTTTTTGCTTATAGCCCCACTGGTATCCGGATTGTAAGTACTAGAATGCTACCCAAAGAAGCAAGGTAAACAGAATGGTTGGACTGTTAAGTTTCCACAAGGGATTCGAGAAATCTTCTGTTAGCAATACACCTCCCACTAGAAAAATGACCCCAGAACTACTGTCTAGCAGATCGATCAGGACAAGGTTTAAAGAATGGCAATTGATGAGCGACTGTGCCCCTGAGTAGGGAGCTGGTGGCTTATTGTCAAATGCCCAAGTCTCTGATCGCTCCAGAAATCTCCTGATCTTCCTGAATGCTGGTCCACTTTGTATTACAGGTTCCCAGTATAAGGTTAACTTCAACAGGCATTTGTACAATGTAGTGCGAATAAAAGTGATTAACCTTTCCAGCCATTGGTTCTAGAAGAACATATTCTCCCCGTGTCTGTCACATTGACAAATCACTTGGTTATCACCTCCAGGAGAGTAATGCATCAGTTACACAGAGAGAATTACTTAACCTACAGGAAAATGAGCTGTTCCCCAAAGATGAATTAACTTAAGAACTGAATTGTATGCCTGCCACGATTTATCAATTATTCACTCTATCTGCCAATACCAAACTCATTGTCATTAGAGAGGCACTAGTGGGGTGAGGGGTCAAGAAAATGTCACTCTCAGGAATTAATGGTGAGGAAGATGAATTGAGCTAAAGATTGGATCTGGATGACTTCTTGACTGAATTTTGTAATATCCCTTTGCTCTCTTTGTCCAGGTGAACATGATAGTTCTGGGGAAACTCTTGGGCATTCCAAAGCCTTTTGGCCCCATCATCAACGGCAAGTGCTGCTTAGAAGAAAAGGTGTGCTCCCTGCTTGAGCCCTTGGGACTGACCTGCCACTTCATTGATGATTTCAGTTCATACCATGCGAAGTTAGGTGAGGTACACTGCGGTTCCAATGTCCGCAGGGAGCCCTTCGCCTTTAAATGGTGGAACATGGAGGCTTGAGCTGTGAAATGTGTTATGAATATTATGTAAAGGCAACTGTGAAGAATGCAAGGGCAACTTGTTCTCTGGAGCTGATGGAAATAAATGTACCTGTTGGAAATCATTTTGCTTTTTATTCAAGAAATAAAGTTGGACACTAATTGAACAACTAGGATCATTGTGGTCTGACATGTACACCAGTGAGTTATTTAAGTATGGATGTTGGGGGTAGAGAAGTAATGTGGAATATGGCTGATCAGGGACAATCATTTGTGATATGGGATTGCCTGTGGTGAAGTAATCATTTGTAAGGGAAGCGTTAGGGTTTGGCAATGTTTCGGATGTGATTGTGCGATTGTTTTAGCTTCGTTGAAGTTTTGGAGTGTGGCCGTGATTATGCGTGTCAAATATTGGGTTTATTGCAGTTTTAGTTGAACAGTCGTTAGAGTAGTTAAATCACTGGGATTAGAATTCAGGGATGGCAAGAGTAAGGTATATATTAATCGAAAATGTGACCTTTCTGTTGATCAAATTTTTTTTTATTGAAGATTCTGATTGATAATGTACCCTTCACATAACACGTTTTGTTTCCTTATCTATTGATTAAAAGTCAGCAAACCAGAATCCAATATAAGTCTGATGTTATTACGATTGCTATTCTAGGATCTGTCCTGGAGTACCTATGCTCGTCTCCTTGTCATGATTATGTAGCATGGCATTACTATCACTGTGGATGTTTTGGCGTGTGTAATTTTGATAACATTTCCTCTAAAACAAACTTTTGAGCAAGTGCTAAGTACCAATTTGCTTTTATAGAGATAGTTTCCCTTAGAAGACATAATACTGAGAGTATGCAGCCTGTGTGTGTTGCTGTTTTTGGCGTGGATCTGTAATTAGTGGCTCAAAGTCACCCTACAAGTCACCACGTTCATGAAGTCATTAAAGTGTGTCATTTGTTGTGTTTGGAATATTGCAGTCATTTTTAGCATGGTGACGATTTGAGCGTAGCAGTAACTTGGTAAGAGAAAACCCAAATACAGAACCACAACATCAACGTGTACAGCAATGCATATCAGTGGACTGGATTCCAGTCATCTGCGGGCCAGCAAAAGAACAGATGGGCTAGAATTCTGGAAGCCATGCTGCTCTATCAGAAAAAATACTTTTCAGAACAACAGGTATTAAAAAATGTGACTAGTATTAGAAGTAGAAGGAAACTCCACTGTAACAGAACCCAATAATCGTCTCCAATTTAGAAATACTGTAGAAAGAGAACCAGAGGCATATATTTATGGATAGCTTTGGGGAAATAAATCTCAAATAGCTGAACATGCTGTTAGATTCTTGATTTAGTACAAAATATGTGTTGTTTCCATATATCATCAAGAAGATATTCTTAAGCCAATCTGACGATTGTTAACTGATATAACGCTTCAGGATTCAAGTTATAACAGAAGCAACATTACTACTATGAGGCAATATCCCATTACTTGCGTTTACAACATTTTGTAAATAACAGTTAATCAGTTTGTATACATAAGCCTTATCATGCTAATAAGCTCTGAACCATGTGGTAAGAGACTAAAATTAATCTCACCACTTCTTTCCCGGGCATTATCTCACCACCGATAAGGTCGACATTTATGGACATTTATGAGCAATAGTTGTATATCATCTAAACCAAGGCTTTGGAACCCCATCAAGTTTCTTAAGTATCAGCTTGAATCTGTCTATCTCAATAAATCTGCAGCAGGGCCCTAAATGTCATTCAGCTTGTTGTGGGTGAGGTGAAGGATAGCAAAACAATCAGTTGAATCTTTGGAATATACTGCATGTTGTATCCATGCTTCAGTCTTGGGAGACGGCCCCTTTAGCCATGCTATAGCCACTCCATATTTTGCAAGCATCAGTAGCAGAGGTCTGGAGACCATCACATCTCCTCCTCTTCCACTAAGAAACGGATGCATCACCTCCCCTGCATAGCTGCAAGGAACCAACTCATCACCTATCTTGGGAGTAAGGAACTGACGCATCGCTTTGATTTTCCAGCGCTTCACCTCTTCCACGCCTAGCATCATCTTTGATGCATCTAAGATACTTATTGCTAAAAGAAACACATCATTGATTTTTATGGATGTAACTTATTTAACTTTTGAAAAGTGATATCTTTACTTGTGTATGTTGGATTTTTGTTGTTTTGGTCTTGTTTTATTCAGGTTAATATTGGATATTTTTCTAAACTGGTCTGGACTCATTTTGTAGTTACTTTAAACATTGCCTCTGAGATAAGTCAGACTGCTCGCACCAAGGTACCATGGGGTGAGCAGGGGTTATCTTAGCGGTGTGACACCCTTACCATGATTAGAGTGAGGGCCCCTATTTGGACAAGGTAAAAACCACTGCCAAGTTGAGACCCCCACAAGCAGCCATCCAGCCATTCATAGCATTGCTTCCTGCAACCCACACCCATCACTGCCTGTGTCTCCCTTCATTCTGCTCCAGAATCTTTGCTCTCTGCTTTTCAGGCTGCTTCGACAAGCTCTCACATCAACAGTTGAAGTGTTTGGGAAAAGTGTTGAGTTTCTAACGTCATGATACGTAAATATCATGTCAAAAATATTGCTGCAAATAAATATAGTGTCACTGCATATTGCTGTCAAGAATATTGTTTTTTTTGTATTTTCCAATTTTTATAATACTGTAATATGGTTTACTTAAATTTAGTTAAAAACTAGTGTTTTTTCTTTAATATGTAATATATATACTAATTAACCCCTTTAGATAACCCCCAATGGTAGACATTCGTATCCCCTTCCCACTGCGTCTGTCAGCCATTGGCCGAAATTGGGGAGGGATGGTAAGAAATCTCCGGTGCTTGCACTGGAGTATCAATTCTTTTACAAACTAGGCCGGGGCAAAGCAGAATTGCTTCTTCTCCGGCCACAGTGCCCCAGGAGACACGCCCACATCACTTATTCCCACCGGAGTGTTACGGAGAATTGTTATTGTTTCTCCACTGTGACTGGTGCGGATTTTGTCCCTAAGGTGGCCTACCCAGTTTTTAGGGAGGTAACGCTGGAATGGGGTGAGTCTCCTCTTTCCAACAATGTCTTTTTTCAGTGCATTTTCTGATTGTGGATCGTAGATGGACAACGATCCACAAACAAGAACCAGTAGACCCCAGGGATTGATTTTGGGAGTCGGCCCAACAGGACACAAACTAACCCCCCATGAGCATATCAACATTATCTATGATGTTTTTTTTCCTAAGGGGATGAATTGTGCCCCCATGGCAGCCACAATTGCTCCTCCAGAGGAAAAACATGGAGGCCAAAAATAGTTTGTTTTGGGGGTCGACTCCCCTGAAGATGGCATGAGTACCAGATGGGGGACATTTTTTTGTTTTTTAACGTTGTTCCTTTTTCACCTAGAGTGTACGATTGTGCCCCCAGGGGAAGTGAAAACCTGTTTAAAAATAATAATAAAATTGTCAGAGGGTCAGCCCTCCTGACATGCAGGCCCTGTTGGCCACAATTGTTTTTGGAAATGTGGGCTTTTTCCCTGGGTGCTCGATCGAGGCCCACAGGGGAAACAACACTCCCTCCGCTCCACCCCCAGAAAAAGTGAGAAGTAAATAAGTGGTCTGCCCTCTACGCATGGGTCGACCCACCTTTGGGGACGATAAATATATTTTTATTTAGAAATGTGTGTTTTCTCCCTGGGAGGGCATTCTTATCACCCAAGAGTGCCAAAGTGCCATATTTGCCAAATAACCTTCCACTACATAATGTGCAGATTATATAAAAAATGATGTAGCTCAAACGGATCTAAAGTTACTAAAAATGTGGTGACATGTTCATATGCAGTGGAAGACACTGCACAAAGGTTGTCTGACCTAGCAGCTCCCCCAACAATAATGTTTTCCATAAGCCATGACAAAAGTATGTTTTGGTATTGGGTTAGTGGCAATGTGAAGTAATACTGCTTAATTTTTGTCCTTTTTAGTGTCTTTGGAAAACTTGCAGCTTTATCTAGAAAGACAAGTCTTTTCTTTTTTTAGGTCTCGCGCCTGCGATGCATATGGCGGAGCCATATGCATCGCGCCAGGCGCGATACTATAGTTGCGGAGTCTGCTTCCCAGGAGACAGAGACTGGCGCGCGCACGCTCAGGAAAGCGATCGGAGCCGGCCGCGCGCGCGCGTTCCCAATCTCCTGTCTCTCTGGGAAGCACACAAGCAAGCCCAGCAAGCCCCGCCAAGGCATCACGAGCACGTCCCAGCCCGGGGTGCCAGCCAGAGCCAGCCCGCGCGAGGACACCCCCTTTTTTATCATGTGAGAAACTATTTGAATATTGAATTATTTCCTTTAGCAGCTGAATCAGTTCACTTGCCTCCCTCCAAAAATATGAAAGTGTGCTGATTTTGCAGGAATTGGATTGTGTTCATTTCGGGTTTCCTCATTCGTGTTCGTTGGTCTATCAGAAGAGCATACGCAGCGGGCAGATGGGAAGAGAAGACGCTGGAAAAGTACGTCGCTTTTACACTACAGCATAGTTAACCCGCCCTTTCTGTAGTATTTTAGCCCACTCTACACAATCCCCCCCCACCCCGTACGGGTTAGCTGTTACCCAGTCACCTCTTGTCCCGCATTCTAATGTTATATTTATGATCGAGCGTTATTTTACCACTCCCTACATCTTCACGTGGATACATGCTGCACGACAGGACTTGGGTGTCCCTCGCCTGCTTCTTGCTTCCGTAGCCTGTGCTCTGAAGATCTTTTCATTTAATAAGCAGATTAACAATGCAGCAAAGCAACCTTTCGCCCTCTCCCGGGCATTCAAATGAGGACCATTGAATTGGGTAAATGTAGAACATTATATATTTCAGACTGTGGAGACGATTCATCCTGTGGGGCAGTAAAATGCTCTAGATGATGTCCCGTGCAGGTTCTTCCCGCTCTGCAGAACACTGACGGTGTGTTTAAAGTAATTTCCGATGTGTGCGCCTGGTCATCCGTTTTACTAAGGCCTAACTAAAGCTTTAACGTTCTGACACACATTTGTAATAAAGAAAACATAATATATAAGCTAATGCACACATTGGTGGGTTGGCTGCCTTTAGACTATTTTGTTCTGGAATGGTAATACAATTTTTCGGTCATCCCACAACACATCATACAAAAGAGTGGGTAAATGGGTCAACCCCTGCAGACCCGTGTCGCCATATGTTATGGGAACATTCGTGCTCTGAGCAGGAACTGTTACAAAGCACTGGCTCTCTGTGGACTTTTACATCACTTTGACATTCACGTGGCACGTGCATCAAATCACACATGCGGGGCCTTGGCGGCAAGGCGCAGTTGCATTTACTTCTGATTACCAAATTTACAACCGGTGTGAGGAGTCAGGCTGCTCGAAAGCACTCCTAATCCCCTGAACACGTCATACTGTAATGCCTGGATTATTTACCGTTAATCTCATTACTCTGATTTATTGTTCCCCAGCCCTTACCCAATCACAATGGGAGTCTATCTGACGAGTCAGGCGCTCAGCTGCACCTTCTTTAAAACCTAAATGTAGCATTTTGCTTTTCATTAGCCCCTCCCACAGCTGAGCAGTGCCTGCTCAGTCTTTGATTGGCTACAAAACTCCAAACAGTGAGTTGGAGCAACTAGATCAACAGCAAGAATTAAGGCATTTTTTCATAGTAATCTTAGTCATCCATCCCATACATAATCATGTGTATATTAATGTAATATTATCGATCTTCTATCTAAAGCACTTTAAATAGAACATATTGCATACATAATTAATAATATTCAATCGAAGTTGGTACTCATTTTTCTGACCTCTGGGGGGGTAGAGTGGGCTCTGCCGGGATGCAAACTTTCTAGTTAATCACAGCCCTCGACAGGAAGTGCTCAGCTCACTGACCCATCTAGCCAGCCAGAATTTACTTGCCAAGTGCTAGCTAGCCAATTTGTTTACGTAAATCACCAGAAACACTACGTGATTTATTGAAACTGATATAAGAAGACTATAAGCGGTCAAGGTAACCTGCTGCACTATGTAGCCAAACCCCAGTGCATGAGGTTAACCCACCTCTGGGCAGTCATGCATGATAGAAGTAGAACAAGACACCCAGGGTGCTACATTGCAAATCTGCAACATAACCCTTTGAAGCCATGGCTCAGGTAGTCGACATGGCTCTGGTGGAATGACCCTAAATTCCCACAGGGTGTGCTAGATTAGACACATTGTAGGCAGGATGGTGGGTAAAGCGCCTGCCCATGGACATGCAGCTGAGATGGTTATAACTTGGGTGAGCTGTCTAACCCTTTAAGTCTTCTGAAGTGGGAAAAAACCCATATATTATTAAGTGCCGATAAACAATCTAATACTTGGTGTGCCTTGTTTTATTATTCAATATGTTACTTTACACATTTGTTATAAAAGGAGAACCTAGGAAAAGTATTGGCAATACCTAGCAAGACTATTATAAATGTCTAAATGTTGAAGGTTCTGTTGTGCTGGGATGTTGTGTACTGGCGTGGTCCAGTCCCCAACCTACACCCCGTTACCAAGACGTGAAATAAACATTGCACATATACAGTACTTATAATTCAGTGACGCTACACAAATACAGCAAGGATTGAATTTAGTAGTTTGTAACTTTCTTGGACAAATTCAATCATTATTTCTTACCTACGGAAGGTAGAGAGAGCCCAACGTGGATGTCATCTTTACTCAATGCAACATACACTCCAAATACCACTCAGTGCCACATAATTATATGCTACATAATTACACTGCGCTCAACGCAACATACACTCCAAATACCACTCAGTGCCACATAATTACACGCCCCATAATTACACTGCACTCAATGCAACATTCACTCCAAATACCACTCAGTGCCACATAATTACATGCCACATAATTACACTGCACTCAATGCAACATACACTCCAAATACCACTCAGTGCCACATAATTACACACCACATAATTACACTGCACTCAATGCAACATACACTCCAAATACCACTCAGTGCCACACAATTACACACCACATAATTACACTGCACTCAATGCAACATACACTCCAAATCCCACTCAGTGCCACATAAGTACACACCACATAATTACACTCTACTAAATGCAATACACACTCCACACAATACCACTCAGTGCCACATAATTATATGCTACATAATTACAATGCAACATACACTCCAAACAATACCACTCAGTGCCACATAATTACACTCCACACAATTACACTCTACTGAATACAACATACACTCCTCATAATACCACTCAGTGCCACATAATTATATGCTACATCTTTACACTGCGCTCAACGCAACATACACTCTAAATACCACTCAGTACCACATAATTACACTATCTATCTATCTCCCTCACTAAATCTATCGCCCCTTACTCCATCTATCTATCGCCCTCACTCTATCTATCGCCCTCACTCTATCTATCGCCCTCACTCTATCTATCGCCCTCACTCTATCTATCGCCCTCACTCTATCTATCGCCCTCACTCTATCTATCGCCCTCACTCTTATCTATCGCCCTCACTCTATCTATCGCCCTCACTCTATCTATCGCCCTCACTCTATCTATCGCCCTCACTCTATCGCCCTCACTCTATCGCCCTCACTCTATCGCCCTCACTCTATCGCCCTCACTCTATCGCCCTCACTCTATCGCCCTCACTCTATCGCCCTCACTCTATCGCCCTCACTCTATCGCCCTCACTCTATCGCCCTCACTCTATCTATCGCCCTCACTCTATCTATCGCCCTCACTCTATCTATCGCCCTCCCCCCTCTATCTATCTATCGCACTCACTCTATCTATTGCCCTCCCCCCTCTATCTATCTATCGCACTCACTCTATCTATCGCACTCACTCTATCTATCTATCGCACTCACTCTATCTATCTATCGCACTCACTCTATCTATCTATCGCACTCACTCTATCTATCTATCGCACTCACTCTATCTATCTATCTATCGCACTCACTCTATCTATCTATCTATCGCACTCACTCTATCTATCTATGGCACTCACTCTATCTATCTATCTATCGCACTCACTCTATCTATCTATCTATCGCACTCACTCTATCTATCTATCTATCGCACTCACTCTATCTATCTATCTATCGCACTCACTCTATCTATCTATCTATCGCACTCACTCTATCTATCTATCGCACTCACTCTATCTATCTATCGCACTCACTCTATCTATCTATCTATCGCACTCACTCTATCTATCTATCTATCGCACTCACCCTATCTATCTATCGCACTCACTCTATCTATCGCATCACCACAGCATCACTCAGCACCAATCAGGAGCCCCACAACATCACTATCTATGCGCTACTACAGCATCACTGAACGCCACAGCATCACTCAGCGCCACCACAGCGTCAATCTGTGCAACCATTCATCAACAACTGGTTCAAATAGGTTCTCTCAATGTTTTAAGCTTTATTACAAATGTCACAAAAATATGTTAATATTTCACTTCTGTTCTTGGATTTTCATCACAATAAAATACACTGAACATAATCTTCACAAAAGTTATTTACAAAAGTTTAAGCTATTGCCATTATAAATTACAATAACTTTTATTTAAGTATTAATTATTTAAAAAAATGAAAAGCCATTGTTATTTGTAATATCAATACATCTAAGTCACGTGAATACAACACATATTGCATTACAAATGCTATAGGTGTCACATTTGCGAAAGTTATAACTATTGGCATTGTAAATGACAAAGCTATTAATTTCGCTATTTTCAAAACCAACACATAAATAAAAAAATTGTGATTTACAATACCAATAGCTCAAACGTTCCTAATGCGAGACCTATTGCATTGCAAATGCTTATCATTTATTGGTGCACACATTTCACAGATGCAGACACCCACCAACTGATTTAGAACAATACTTCTTCCTTCTACGTAGGGCAGTGTTTTAAAAAGTAGATTTTAGCAAGTCGGCAGACATATTGTCTCTGTGGAAGCTGCTGTCCAGGGCCTAATTCAGGTTATGTATCTGAGGCAGGATGAGTTACTGAGACAGCACTTGAGGGAGGCGCAAATAGAGCAGAATATTCAAGTGCTATATCAGTCGGTGGAGTTCCATCTGATGACTCGTCTTCCATAGGTTCTGAGGGATATGATAATGTCAGTCATGATTTGCCTTCATAAACACAGTCTGTGCAGCGGAGCGACCGTAATAGGGTAGACCAACCCAGAGAGTGGGCACCTGCGACAACAAGCATAGGCGCAGTGCTCTCCCCAAATTAGTACAGTTGCAAATCACCCCATATACTGGCGATGGTGTTTGTAAAGTCAATGTAGCCAATTTCTTGCTGATTGATTACTCCCATCTCATTTTGGATCTTAACTTCCTTGAGCAACTTCTGCAGCAAACAAATCTGTGTGCAGAACAAATTCTGTGGGAGCATGGAGGCACTCCACGGCCTCATTCTAGGGCACACCAATGGACCCTCACTTCACATGAGGAGTGGAAAACCTTTTGGGACTTACGCTGAAAATGGGGTTAGTGCATAAACCCAGCTTGCAGTCCTCTACTCGCCTACTCACAGGGTTTGCATAACACCCATCTTTGCACTGTAGTTGAACAAAGATAGTTTTTTGCTATTACAGTGTATGCTGTTGTAAAGTGCTCTGACACCTTCGGGTCTGGAAAGCGCAATTTAAAACTTTTATGGGTTGTTCGAAATTGGCCTGTCGTGGAACATTTGTCTGCCATTTTTCCAGAGATTTATATTCCTGGAAAGCATATAGACATTAATGAGTTCTTGATCCTGCGCAAAGGGTGTCTGCTGTTCAGGCAGTACATTGGGAGCAAAATAGCTTTCTATGGCATCAAGTTGTACAGCCTGTGTGAGAGCTCTGCTGGCTATGTTTACAGCTTGAGAGTGTATACAGAGAAGCACTCCACTCTAAACCCTGTAGGTTTTCTCCCCATGCTAGGAGTCATTGGAAAGATTGTAATGTAGCTTGTCCAGCCATTCCTTCACCACCTGTATGTAGACAACTTTGAAAAGGGAGTAGAGCTATTCAGTGAGCTGTACAAAGCTGGCACTGTGGTATGCAGTACAGTTTATAGGCGCAACTGATTCCTGCAGGGACTAGATTGTAAGAAGCTACAAAAATCAGAGAGCACTGCTGTGTGTGTCAATGAACAACTCGCAGTCAAGTACTCTGATAGGCATGATGTGTACATGCTTACTGCAATTCATGATGAGGGCACTTCCCCCATCACCGTTTGGGGTCAGATGGCTGAAGTTCACAAGCCCACCTGTATACATAACTACAACAAGCCCCTTTGTTTGATGGATAAGAATGACAAGGTTCTTCTGCTATACAAAGTGAGTTGCAAAACTCATACTTGGTATAAGAAGCTGTTCACCCAAGCATCCAGATGTCAACATGAAATGCGTATGTTGTTTATAGTCAAACCACCACAGGAAGATCCATGGCTTTATCTGACTTTCAGTTGATCATCATAGGCTGAGCCCCCGTGCAATTAGCTTGTGAAGCTTATGATATTGCCTTAGAGCACTCATGAAGGAGAGTCCGCTCACTGGGCTGAGTGGAGGTGCCAGAGTTTACTTTTAATTTTGAATGTGCCATTTTAAAATAGAATATGGCAGCATGGGATAAACAGGCATGTGCACCTTGTTCTTGGTAAAAATGTAAAGACCTGTGACAGAGCTGATGTGCATCATGGCTATTTTTGATGGCGCACTGAGGTGCCACGGTGCACAGATTGGGAACTTCTGAAGTATTGGGAATTTGACTTGGGTAGAGCTGTTGTAACATATAACTTCCAATAGCTTTGCATGGATACCTACAGAGATATGAGCATGTAGGAAAAGCTTAGGCGACGTGTGCTTTTAAACGGATATCACACAAGTAGTAGGTAGATAGTCAAGGTGGTACAGATACACATGTCAGCACGTTATTTTCACCAACAGGCTTAACCCAATCTGCACCTTTCTCACCCTGACACTGAATTACTCCTTTGCTCAACTAAGCAGATGACTCCAAACAATAGATAACACAGCAGGCAGCCTCCGACAATGCACACACCCTGCACCTCAAATAGCTTCACTGGCTCTCCATTTATTGCTCTTTTCAAACTCCAGACACTGACATTCAAAGCCTTAAAGAGCACCAGCCCAGCACACCACTTCAGATTCCAGAAAACTTCCAGACAGCTTTGTTCATCCATTTTCATTCTCGCATACATCCAATGCATGCACAGCATCAGGACATGGAGCAGTGACTTCTCTTATATTGCTCCGAAAGGGCGAAATGATCTGCTCGTACACATTTTTGCCATGCTGAAAGAAGTCTTTGATGTCCAGAGACTTCAGAATGGGGGACAAGCCAGCAAGCCCTTGAAATTACTCTAGGTTCAAGTGAGATGGGTCCAATTCTGTTCTCAGCAGGGCAGAGATCAGCAAGCTGCAGGGCAGCCCAGCTAAGCAGAATGCAGGTTCTTCATAGCAGCAGTCAGGTAAAGTGTCAGTCCTTGTAGCACAGCAGTCTTTACACCTGGCAGAGTTCTCCACAGGTCCAGTTGTATTCTCCCTTTGTAGGATTGGAGCCCCAGTAGTTATACTCAAATGTGCCTTTGAAGTAGGGGTGATTTCAAAGCAGGCCCTTGAAGTGCATTGTCCCCTTTCACCCCAGCCCTGTTTGCCAGGTTAACTGTGCTAGGCTATAAGCCCTTTGTGTGGGAAAAAGGTAACTGTCAATTCAGGTGTGTCTGTCACCCTCTCTTTTTCTGCCCAGAAAGAACTGTCAGGCTGCAGATGAGTTCCCCGTCACACCCACCCTTCCTGTGTTTGTGGCTTTCTGGAGGGAATGTATCTGTCACCCACCCCAGATGTGTATTGGCGATAGGCTGAAAGGCCTGCTAAGAGCAGAGAAAAACTCACTTTCTAAAAGTGGCATCTCTAAAATGGTAGTGCAAAATCCAACTTTACCAGTAAAGAGGATTGATCATTACCATTCTAAAGAAATTAAACATGATGAAGCTACTCCTTTCTAAATATGAATTACAGCTTAAAGTGTATCAAGGAATTACCAATGCTAGCGTATGAAAGGAGTAGATCTTACAGTAGTGAAAAATAAATGTAGCTGTTTGTCACTACAAGGACATGTAAAACTTGAAAGCTCATGTCCTACCTTTTAGTTATAAAGCACCCTGCCCACAGGGCTACCAAGAGCCTACTTTAGGGGTGACCTATATGTAATAAAAGGGGGGGTTTAAGGCTTGGCAAGTGGCTTTAAATGGCTTTAAATACACAGGCCTTGCAATGCCAGGCCTGAAACCGGCTTGAATGGCTAATTAGTAGCATTTAATTTTCAGGCCCTGGGTATATGGTATACCACTTTCCAAGGTACTTACAATTAAACTAAATATGCCAACCTGGGGCTATATTACAGTGAAGGCACATTTTCATTGTTTGCGACGCGCGCACCTTTCAAAAGGTGTGCCTGTTGCAAACAATGAAAATGCACCCTATTACCATGAATGCGCTGCCCCCAGGGCAGCTGCGAACTTGCGCTGCCCCTAGGGCAGCGCATTCAGGTGAAAAACAGAGCCACTGCTTTAAAGCCGCTCTGTGTTTTCACAGCGCAGGCAGCAACCCGCCGGCACCTATAAATATTCAAAGTCCTTGAATACATTCAATTTTACCTTTTTTAAAGAGAAATCAAATTTGGACATTTCAAAAGATATTCTTCTCAATTTTCATCACAGGGCAAATAGAGAGAAAGTTTGATCTTTATAGTGTTTAGTTTCCACCATAGATCCCCGATAGATTTCTAAGTCTGGGAAATGATGTCCCTCTTAACGTAGAGGGAGTTGCAGAACTGTAAAGGCTGTCTGTGGTTTTGCGAAGACCCACATAAACCTAGAGATCACCAAATGGAGTACTTTGCAGAACACTTGGAGAATTACATTGTTATTGAATTAGAAAGTATATGGCTGAAATGTATCAATTTATAAAGGCCACAAATATTATTTAATTGTGTGAAAATGTTTTTCCCGAATGAAAAATGTCCTAGCTAACAAAATGAAAAGTTTCAATTCTATTAAAGACACGGAAGCAAGGATTATGCTTATTACAGTCTTTACTTTATTACAGCAGCCATATTAAAAGTGCCAAACGAAAAACACATTTCCCAGGAAATGCAGAGAAATTGGTAAACACAAATAATAAGCAACAAAGTCCACCAGATCCAATTATCTAATCAGGTGCCAGGGTCCTCCATATAGTCCTTTGTTTCTATCCGAAAGATCTTCTTTCGTCACGACATTGGCCTTTTTCTACTCATCTTGCTTTCCAGTATCCATGCCGGAAGCAAATGAAGCAAAATTACCATGAAAATCTGGGCCAAAGGGACCAATTTAGCAACCAAAGTATGGACAAGAACATATCTACTGACAACGGCGGGCTTGGAGATGCCAAAGAGTGGGAGTCGATACCTACAGAGAGAGGGAGAGGGTTGCCCTGCGATCGTAGCAATAAACAGAGCTCTTACCAGAGGAGGCCAAATACCTGGGTGTACACAGGGGGAGGGCCCAGAGCCTGCCTGGAAATAAAATAATTTAAAAAAAAAGAATATCTACTGACATCATAAATTTGCAGCAATTAAGACCAAGAGAGCAGAAACTTATTACTTATTAGTCACAAGTAGGGCCTCCTGGATCAAATATCTGTGGGTGGGAGAATCCTCGCCTCCGTTTCATTAATAAAATTGAATCTTTCCATTATGTTAGCTAGGACATTTTTCATTCGTCAGGGCTGGAGCAAGGATTAGGCTAGTTTAAATCTTACTTCCTACTAAATGAGCCTTAGCCAAAATGTGCTTAAAATAAATAAAACGAATTTCGTTGAGTGCACTGCATCCCCAAATGCGATGGTGTGCGCTACGAAATTCATTTTATTTATTTAAATGTTTACTTACCTGTAAAACTCCGTAATCCATACATTACTACCCCTCCCCCTGCCCCTCCCCCTCCCCACGTTACCACCCTGCAGGTAATCCCACTGCTGCCCTGCAGGTAATCCCGCTGCCGGCCGCAGCTGGCCTTTTCTTGACACATACTTTAGTCAACCCTGCCACATAATTTGGACCTATATTGCCGCAAACCACCTGTGGCACTGGCTATAAGGATATTCGTACAGTTCCTAAAATGTATTTTGAAAAGTTGAAGTGGAAGAACAAGTTACCTGAAATAATGGAGCCACGTAATGCAGCACTCTGTTCAAAGTCAAGTGTTATTTTAATGTTCTTTACGCTAATTACAGTTACTGGCTATACCACTAGGATATGAGGTAATCACTCCTCGTTTTCATTTCAGGAAACAATATAAATAAACTATTGTTAACTCCTTTGCAGGTCTAGGAAAATAGGTGGGGCGCATGCCTATTTATCTAAATGAAATCGTTTAGACTGCCAACTGGTCACACACATTCCTCTATCCCTTCTGAGGCGAATGAAATTGATACTAATATGATAGGCAAATTATATTCATTTTCTGGTTCCCTATGGCTACTATGTTTTTAGTGTGGAGGAAACACATTAATAACATGATTATTGTTCCCTTCTTGCCTGAGTAGAGCTTTCCAACATGTAGACTTGCAGCTTCGTTGTGAATGCCAACAGCATTGAGGTAAACCAGATATTGCTAAACTCAGGGAAAAGGTAGGGAGAACAGGCAACCCTCTACTCAACAAGAGTTTGGACTCCTATGTGAGTTAATCAAGCTGTGTGTCTCTCTTAAAGGCTGATTTCGGAAATGGGAAGCTTCGAAGACGCCAAGAACCCACAATTTTCTTTAGTTTTCTTCTATATCTGATATTAGTCTTGACTTGTCAAACACTCGGGCGTGCTGTGTGCAAATTTGCAGGTATTCTGCCTCAATTTCAATGTTTTTATATCGACTGCCATATGGCAAGGTTCCAGTGATTTTATAGGAACTGCCTTTACGGCAATTTCTATCAATACATTAAATTGTGTAGGTTGCTCACCATAAGTAGGAATACCTAGCAATTGGTGATACTCCAGGGCAGGGATGACACCCCAATTCTAAACAAAACAAAGAAGAAGAATACCTAGAGGGATACCTGTTCGAGGGTCATAGTCCCGGACACGCTTCCCAAGTAGGACTCCATACCAGAGGGAACACCGTTGCAAAGGGGAGACTCTTCCCTTTGCAATGGCACCCCATGGGTCATGAATGGAGCCTGCTGGGCAGAACACGGAACGCCCTCCCCCCTAACATTAGAAGAATCCCATCCATCGCAACCTTCAACAAGCATTTACAATGCAACGGTTTCGCCTTTGCAAAAGTTAGAGTTATTGGCATTGTAAATGACAACATTTTTATTTATGTGTTGGTTTTGAAAACAGATAAATAAATGGCATTGTAATTTACATTGCCAACAGCTTAATCTCTCGCAAATGTAAGACCTATTGTACCCTACTGGACGAGCTCAGCAGACAGCAATTACTACCACACACACACACCCAGAGCCAGCCACACACACCCAGAGCCACACACACAGACCCAGAGCCACACACACACACACATCCAGAGCCACACACACACACCCAGAGCCACACACACACACACACACACACAGCCACACACACACACCCACACACCCAGAGCCACACACACACCCACACACCCAGAGCCACACACACACCCAGAGCCACACACACACACACACACACACCCAGAGCCACACACACACACCCAAAGCCACACACACACACCCAGAGCCACACACACCCACACACCGAGAGCCACGCACACCCAGAGCCACACACACCCACACACCCAGAGCCACACACACCCACACACCCAGAGCCACACACACACACCTAGGAGAGCTATTGGCATTGTAAATGACAACATTTTTATTTATGTGTTGGTTTTGAAAACAGATAAATAAATGGCATTGTAATTTACATTGCCAACAGCTTAATCTCTCGCAAATGTAAGACCTATTGTACCCTACTGGACGAGCTCAGCAGACAGCAATTACTACCACACACACACACCCAGAGCCAGCCACACACACACACCCAGAGCCACACACACAGACCCAGAGCCACACACACACACACATCCAGAGCCACACACACACACACACACCCAGAGCCACACACACACACACCCAGAGCCACACACACACCCACACACCCAGAGCCACACACACACCCAGAGCCACACACATACCCACACACCCAGAGCCACACACACACACACCCAGAGCCACACACACACACACCCAGAGCCACACACACCCACACACCCAGAGCCACGCACACCCAGAGCCACACATACCCACACACCCAGAGCCACACACACCCAGAGCCACACACACACACCTAGGAGAGCAAGCACAGTGAGGGGGCAGGGAAGCAAGGACAGCGAGGGGGCAGGGAAGCAAGCACAGCGAGAGGGCAGGGAAGCAAGCACAGCGAGGGGGCAGGGAAGCAAGCACAGCTAGGGGGCAGGGAAGCAAGCGCAGCCAGGGGGCAGGGAAGCAAGCGCAGCCAGGGGGCAGGGAAGCAAGCGCAGCCAGGGGGTAGGGAAGCAAGCGCAGCCAGGTGGCAGGGAAGCAAGCACAGCCAGGGGGCAGGGAAGCAAGCGCAGCCAGGGGGCAGGGAAGCAAGCGCAGCCAGGGGGCAGGAAGGATCAAAAGTTATTTCGAACTTGGTCCCAGGTTTTACTGCGCAGTGACCGGCCCTTTCTCACACAGTGGCAGCCACCTTTCAGGCAGTGATTGCTGTATTTATGGGGTAAACTTATATTAATGGAGGGAAACCTCTCTCTGGACAGTGTTGGATTGTAAAAATGACAGAATAGTGAAGTAACACTGCCACGAAATGTGTGGCGGTATTGCGCATAGTGTGCCTTTTCTTGGCACTTAATTTGGTCCGTCCCTGCTGCAAAATTTCAGGGGCCCTGGCTGGGACCCACAGCGAGTGTGATATGGATGTCATTTTGGGAGCACCTCTCGCCCAGGGGGTGTGTGAGCAGGCACACCCGCTGTGCACCAGCACTCGTCTCTTCCGAGAGACACCGATGCGTATAGATATTTATCTGGTGAGCGTCTCTACAGCCGTCTACACCTGTCAATCACACAGTGCGCTGAAGGTAGTGGCTGGAGGTGAATGAAGCCAGGGGGCAGCACTGTCGTGGGCTGGGGAGGGGGCACTGGGGAGAGGGGGGGGCTGCACTGTAGATGGAGCAAGTAGTGCACAGGAGAGACCCCCGGCCTCTCACACATCCCTCATCAGGGCTCGCCGAGCCCGCCACCCGCCGCCACTGGACCCTGAAGTCTGAGGGTCTCGGACCGGACCGTTCCTGGCCTTTAAAAAAGCGCGTGTGGCGGGGACTCCCCTCGGCCCCCTCCACACCCAGGTTTACAGGCACACCTCTGCTGCTTTAAACGCTGAGCTTCAAGGCACTACAAGAGGAGGGTGGGGGCCGTTCGGGGGATAACTGCAGCGCAGCCCCCAGAATCACCCTCTGCTCAGGGCACCCCTTGTCATAGATGGAGAAGAATCCAAGGGTTCAAACGAGGGCACCCCTCTACCGCAGTGGCACTGAGGGTGCACCAAGAGGCACCCCTGGTGTAGTGTTATGCCTTCTAATTGAAGGGGCTCGTCTCACAGCCCCAAGGCACCCCCTGCTTCCGGGCCCATCTTCTGGCAGAAGGGGCCCCTGTACTAGTAGAAGGGGCTCGCCACACAGCCCCTAGAAGCAGCCCCTGATTCCGGGGCACATCTTATGTAGAGGGGGCACACCCCACAGCCCCCATAGACGCTCTCTGCCGCGGGGGCACCTCTTCTGGTGGAGGGTGCACCGCCCTCATCTGCAGAGGCCCCCTCGGCTGCAGGAGCACCTTTTCGGACAGAGGGGGGCAAACCCCACCGCCCTGAGAGGCACACATGGCCACAGGGGGTGGGGGCATCTTCTGGGCGCCTCTTCTGGCTTGGGGGTGGAGGGGGCACACCCCACAGGCACCCTTGGCTGCAGAGACGCCTCTTCTGGTAGAAAGGGCACTGCTCAGCACCAAGAGGCCCATTCGGCTGCAGGGGCGCCTCCTTTGGTAGTGGGGGGCACACCCCACAGCTCTCACAGCCTCCCTCGGCTGCAGGGGCACCCCTTCTCCTACACAGCCCTTATCCGAGGGGGACCCCAGTGCACCCCGGCTCCGTTCTGTTATAGGGGATCCGCCCCCTCCCCGTCAACGCAGCCTGCAGCCCCTCCGGCGCACGGGCATCTTTTATTAATAGGAGGCAGACACTTTTTACCCCACCGCCCCCCCGCGCGCGCACAGACGCGTCAGCTGCACTGCACTGGACTCTTTGAGAGAGCGCCCAGCGGCGCTCTATTTGGCCTCTCTACTTCCAGGCGCTAGCGCTGCTGTGCAACAGAGGCAGTACCGCAAATACATTGTACTGGAGCCGGACGGCCTGATCCTGCTCTTCTGTGCAGCCCGTACCCATGCCGCGGGAGGGCTGCTGCAAAGGGGTGCCCCGTCGTTCACACCCCCCAACACTGCAGCGCAGCACGGAGGCCATGGCCAAGGAACACAAGCCCTGTGACTGCTGCTGGCATCGAGAAATATAGCAACTACCAGACTTCAATGACCCCCTCGGGGCTCTGGGGCCCGCCCGGTGCCACTGCACCTGCTGCAGCAAAAAGGAAAGCTACCCGGCCCTGCCACAGCACCACCCTCTAGAGGGTGCAAGATACTTCTTGAGGAAAAATACGCCCCATGGATTCACATCCCGATTTAGCAATGAGTCTCTGGTGCTAAGCTCAACCTCACCAGTTGTGTGACCCTGGGCAGAGTCACGCTGTCTTCCTGTGCCATATTTCTCACAGCATACCCCTTCTCCCTATGCAGACAACTCTGTTGCGATGTGGATGTTGACCAGAGGTGCAAACCCCGCCCCCCCCAGTAGACACCTCTCTGCTGCTATTTTTTATTTCTTTATTTACTTATTTAATGCATTTCTACATAGCGCAGACTTTACCCAAAGATGTCAGAGCGCTTCACAATAGAACCAAGTACGTTACATGAGGAGAATTTTACATATTCACACATTACAGATACAAATGAGAAAGAAGAAAAAGTAAAATAAAACAATAGATGGCAGTCACACAAAAACCAAAAAAAACACATTAGGACGAGGATCGTACAGGCATTGAATTTCAAATGTACAATATTGTAAGAACTTCCTTGAGGGATATGTAAAGGGACGTATCAGTTCTGGAAGTGTCTTTGGAAGAGAAGATGTGACTATGCCGAACAGTAGTGCTGACCCCACCCACACCCTACAAGCCTCTACAGTTTTAGAGGTAGCTGCTTTCTATTAATGACAAACAACAGAGCGGACCTCGTGTATTTTTTTACATGTGACAGAAAGCGCCTGACATAATTGCCAACTGCCCCAGTGGATGGTTGAATGTACTTGTACAACGCATCGGTGCAGAGAAAGTCGCCTCAATGCGCTTTCTGCATGGAAGAGCAGTAATCGAGGTGTTAAGAATAGGCAGTGAGTGTGAGCTTTTCCTTCTGAAGAGGGGGGCAGGTCTTGGGGTGGGGTTCACAGGAGCTTAGGCTAAGTTTAAGTGCCCCCAGGTTGAATGCGAAGGCTATGAATTTTGCTCGAATCCGGTGCTTGTCACTTCCGCCCCAAAACCCTCAGCTCCTTCCCCCGCCAACACACCCCCTTTATTTTATGGGGCATCATATCTCCCTCTAGTGAGAGATCGGAGCATTACACAAAGAAAATACCCAGCTACAAGTAGTGCCCTAAATCTCCAGGGAGATGCTTTGAAACCAGGGGACCCTCAGCCCCGCCCCCCCCCACACTGACGTTCATTATCACTCCGATAGCTGCACACACATACTCAGTTTACAGGCTGGCTGGCTGAATCGGACCCGCGACCCGCAGATCACCGCATCCTTCAACAGGAAGTGTTCCACTCACTGAGCCATCCTGAGATATTGCATTCAGTGAATGTAATGGGAGCTCATTTACATGGTCAGCGGCTGTCCTGGGCATCTGACCCGGGTCCGGCTCTCCTGGACCTGCGTTGAGCCTCTTGCTTGCACCGCCAGATAGAAAAGATCCGACGTACCACTGCACAGCTCTCAATGATGTGGGTTGGAAGGGTTAAACGGTTTCCATAAATGCACTCTACCTGCAAATGAACAAGCCCGCCCCCTGCCCCCAACACACACACGACACCTCTCCGAGGCTGACAACCCCGCTACAGATCTGATGGCTCGAGAATGTGTTCTACTGATACTATAGCACCTCGAAGACTCGGGTGCCAAGTAAGCGCTAGAGAGTTCACAATCTGGGACCACTTTAAGGAGCATCATCCCTCCTGCCGGGCTGGGAGTAGGATCAAGGAATAAGAGAGGGGGCGGAGTGTGCAACAAAGCCATGATAGTATAGCACCCCGAAGACTCGTGTGTCTAGTAAGCACTAGAGAGTGCACAACCTGGGACCTTTTTAAGCTATGGTCAGATCACCCCTCCTACAGACCAGGCCTGGGGGTAGGGGTTGTCAGGGTCAAGAATACCAGGGAGATCGGAGGGGGAGAGGGGCGGGGGAAAGCTAAAGGTACCTAGTGAAAGGTGGTAAAGAGAGGACAGAATAAGCAGATCAATAAAGAGGCAGAGGGTGAGAGAGAGATGGGTAATAGAGAAAGTACACCCAGAGGGGTGAGGGGGGACCCCGGAAGCGTGAGCAGGGAATGAGAAAGGCAGGATTACTATAACACGTGAGAAATAATGTGAGAAGGGAATGGGTACACGGACAGCAGGGGGGGCGGGAAAAAAACCTTCGAAGAAAAAAAAATAAACCACCGCCCACTGCCGCAATGACGTTCTAAAAGGGACGGGATGAGTAAAAATCGCCGGAACGCCCACGAATCTGCTCCGACAATGACGGACAGATCTCTCTTCCGATGGCTAGCCTCCATTTATGGAGCTAGCCAATGGAAGAGAGAGGCGGGACAAAGCCCCATACTGGTAAACATAAGATTTCGCCTGCGCGAGCACTGCTGCGCAGTGCTATGGCCAGGCGAAACCTAAAAAGGAGGCAAAATCGTTTTATATAAGGAAATTTCTCCCCTAAATATTTACAGTGGTTCGTCTGTTCATTAACCTGTCACGTTTGTTAAATTTCAAGCAAGCAGCTCTCTAACAAGCTTTGGACTTGTATATGCGTTTTATTGTGGTTTTATTTGTCAAGAGGCATTATGGTAATCCATCTGCTGACTACTATATATGTTTATATACTTTCCCGAAGTGTAAATGGTCGTAAACCGGAAATGTCGTGTATTATATATGTTTCGGACTGTTGAAAAGCCCTGTAAAGCGCTCTGACACCCTTTGCAGGGTCATGTTCGCGCTATAGAAAACACTAAATAAAATTTTTACAAAATAAAATAAGAAACCCCCTGGACATGTGCAAAAAAGAAACAAGATGCCCCCCTTATTTTCTTTTCACTGGGGGAGTCCAGGGCCTTGTTCCGTGTGACTGGCTGAAATGGGCCAGAGCTCCCTGCTTGGAATGGGGGCTGTTTGGAGTAAGGAGGGGGAAGATGTGTCCTCGCTTTTCCCAGCGATGCGGTAAAACAAGCTGATTAGTGCAGGCGCTCCCCCGACATCTGGTTGATGCTCCAAGAGTCCGTCACATCTACCCTGCATGGGGAGCATTCCTTCTTGGGGACAACAGTGACTTAGTGCCTAGCTCTACGGGTGCAAATGCTGGACCCATGCGGGTGCATTAGAGACCATTTAACAGCTTTGCCCTGAGGTCTGCGGCAGGGGGCAACCAGGCATGTTTCGGGACAGTACAAAAGATACTGAGCAGCTCCTTTGGGCTATGTATCTGGCCTCATCAGAAGAAAGCAACAGCACCTGGAGTGTGGAAGCGAGGTGACTTCTGACTGAAAAGTGAGAGTAGAAAGGCAGCTCCAAGGACTGGCAGTGCATTCACCCTGAGAAGAGCCACCTGAGGGGGCATAACAGCTTCTCCCTAGTGGTGGTGAGTGTAGTGGAGTGGACCCCCTCTATGATGGTGCATCGGAATTTTAGCAGTAACCTTCAGCAGAGATGAACAAGTGTGCTTGGCTCACGAAAATGGGGCAGTCTAACCTTGGGAACGAGAGCAGAGCTGCAACTGTGGTCTGGCACTATCCCACTTCAAATATGGCCGCTGGGAAACGTAAAAAAAGATCTCTGTCTTGGAGGCATGCTTAAGAGGCCTACAATGTCTAAACCAGTGCAGTTCAGCAAGGTGAGATGTTTTCTCTGTCATGCTGCAGGCGCACACAGCCAGAGGACGACACCAATATAACTGAGGGATGTAATGCAATACCTCAATGACAAATTAACAATGTGTCTGCATTTGAAGATTGTGATACAGCTCATGACAAAGAAGTTGAAATAATACAGCAAGAAAACCTAAGCCTGAAAGAATAGCACCTATACTTATATGCTCACATGGAAGACCTAGAGAATCTCTCCCGCAGAAAAAACTGAAAAATCCTGAAAGTCCCCTTAGCAAAGAAAATTTGGATATCGAGCAGTGTTCAGATTCTCTTCCAACATGCCCTCTCTGCTGATGATAACACCTATATCAAATTACACATAGTACACATAGCTGGTTGTCCTGGTGGTAAATGGGCTAGGCCCCCCAGACTTCTTTCCTGTATTCAAAACTACATGTTGAAAGAAGGGATCCTCTGAGCCGCCAAAGGCACAGATCCGATTGCCTTTCTATGTCACACAGTTTACATATTTCAAGACCTCTCTGTATTCATTCTTCAAAAGCACAGGGAAATTAAGAAAATAACTGAATTTCTGAGCCAGAAGGACCTCAAACATGGATGGGGGGGGCACCCATTATCTTTCGATGGCAGGACCAACTCCTCCAGTGGGCTCAGTCTCTGAGGCACCCAGCTCATCCTGGACCTTTTACATTACAAATGACAACCCAAGATGCAATGGACACACCCTTTATCCTCCCGCAGGCGCTACCAATGGTGGAGGGTTGATAGATCCACAAAAGAACTGAAACCAGATCGTCCATCTTTATCACCCAAGAGAGACAAGCTGTCTTTGTCACATTGATGGAAAATACCAGTCAGCCCCATTGCAATGGAAAAGCATGTTGCTGGGTCTCTTTTCATGGAGGTGGGGCTGAGTACAGGCTGTGTGTGAATCGAGGATGGGTCATGACAGAGATAACAAAGGAGAGCACCGATTTCCCATTTTTGGGTTACTCCAAATGGTTACATCCCTGTTGATCCTGCTAACACTGGACTCACAAATTCCTTTGCATTATCAAGTTAGGTTTGGGGTTACTGATGTGTGTCAGAGTGGTGGCGTGGTGGCGTGGAGTGAAGTGGCATAGAGTGGAGTGGTGTAGAGTGGAGTAAAATGGCATGGAGTGGTGTGGGGTACAATGGCATAGAGTGGAGTGGCATTATGTGAAGTAAAGTGGCATGGAGTGAAGTTGAGTGTTCTGGAGTGGCATTGAATGGAGCAGCGTAGAGTTGAGTAGAGTTTAATGGAGTGGAGTGTCATAGAGTATAGTAAAGTAACATAGAACAGAATAAAGTATCATAGAGGGGAGTGGCATGCAGGGACATAGAGTGGCATAGAGTGTCATAGAGGAGAGAATCGTTGAGTGACCTAGAGTGATGTGGCATAGAGTGGCATGGATGGTAGTGTCGTAGGTGGAGGGGAGTAAAGTGGAATCTGCATTGTGTGGTAGTGCACTGCCATTACAGACAACACATTTTCCATTAAAAAAGGGCATTTCTATAAACAGTTTTACTGATAAAACTATACAGTGAACAAACGATAATGGTGGATAATGGTGGAAATGGAAAAGGCATCACCTAGTGTATTGATTTGTTGTGATTGTAATATAATATTTGTATCCGCCACACTTCAGAATTACAAATAAATGTGCTACATTTGTGCTTTCTTAATTCTAATGTCCTATATTCTAATAATATTTGCTCAGTTTATTTGCAGACATTTAAACATTATTGTGTGCTAGAAAATACCTTTCCATTTCCATCCCAAGTATCCAGCAAGCTTGTCACATATATTTGGGACTTTTTGGTCGTTGGACTGTGTAGAGTATTGGCACTTCTGGGAAATACACAATGAGTATACAGTAGTGTACAAGTATGATTGCGGTGCATAAGGGTGGGGAGAGCCACCCTCCTCCCCAATGTGTGGATAATCATTGATGAACCAGAACAACAGTCCTTTGCACACGCCAACAGTATATAATATGTATCATTGACAATAATAAAAAACACTCTTGTTCCTCCGTTGAAACAGCCACTTCAGTTTAATCTTGAGATCCTTAGCCAACACGTGTTTCATCGCCCTTAATTGTTGTGCGCAGCGACTTCTTCAGGGCTCTAATCTCTTTGTATGGATCCTCTATACTGGTTGTATTTCCGACCTGGAATAGGTTCCAATACTCCAGTGATATTTGCACAGTATAGGGCAACAGTGATTACTGTGTCCAAGATTAAGTGCTTCTGCGGACACGCCTCTGACTGAACAGAGGGTTTGCGGTTACGCCACCAAAGACTTGGTTGCTGGCCAGAGGGACTCACTTAGCCCCCAAAGAGTGGTTTTACTACACCACGTCGTCATTCTTCATGATGGATTTATGACTGTTCTGCATTCCCTCCATCAATTGTTGTTTTTGCATTTATCACCCAGCGTGGGATGGGTATGCCTAGACATAGGTCCCGTGCTCTCCATGCCACTGGAGTCAAGATATTCTGGCTGATGAGGGCTGAAAGCCCGAAACTGGTCCTAGGATGCTTGTTTCCAGTCAAGGGAGGACCTGGCCTGTCAGTTCGGGCTGGACTGTTCCCATTGGGCGCAGGGTCAAGACTGATCTGCATATGGCTGGGTCAACCTGGAATGGCATGGTGAGCAAAAAACTGTGGATTTAGGCCCATATCTCTGTACTGGGGGAAATATATAACTTTGTTCTGCATTCTGTCCATCAATTGTTGGTTTTGGATTGATGACTTATGCACATAAGATCCACACTTAAAAAAAAAAAATCTGGAATACCCTAAATCTTGGACACAGTAATCACTGTTGCCCTATACTGTGCAAATATCCCTGGATTATTAGAACCTATTCCAGGTCGAAAATACAACCGGAACTGAGGATCCCTATAAAGAGATTAGAGCCTTAAGGAAGTCGCTGCCCACAACATTAAGCGTGACAAAACACTTGTTGGCTAAGGATCTCAAGATTAAACTGAAATGACTGTTTCAATGGAGGAACAAGAGTGTTTTTTTATTATTGTCAATGATACATAATATATACTGTTGGCGTGTGCAAGGACTGTTGTTTTGGTATGTCACATATATCCTCTCACTTTGAACTCAGCGAAAGGAAATAAAACTCCAAGCTTCCTTGGAAGACAGAGCCTGATGTTTGACCTATGTCTTTGAATGCATAGCAAATTTGATAGGATAAGAACAAAATGTAAAGGCCTGTTTGCAGATAGCAGGCATTGTGCAAGAATAAAGGAACTATGGTACACAGGCTACGCTCCACGGGAGGGACAAAGACATGCTGGACAGCCTACAATAAATAAAGCCAGCAAATACAAAGCAAGCAAATGTGAGTTACAAACCACATTGTCAATGATAACCAATGAGTGGAATGCAGCTCCTGGGAAGCTTTCAGAATGTCCCTAAGAAGTATTTTAGCAACCTGACAGCTGCTCTTCCTGGTAGGTTTTGACCATAAAAGGGAGAGTTTGACTTTAAGTAGCCGGTTTAAAGAATATATAGAGGAAGAGCCATCCTTCACAGCTAGACTTTACATATTTGTTCATCTCTCGCATTACATATGCATAACTAAACTACTTTCTAGGCAGAACACTCATTCAAAGTCGGGTCCGGGAGGTAGAAATTGAGAATATGTCCCTATCTAGTCACACTCCAGTATCTATCACTTTACATTTAGGGGCAACAGAGGTCAACCTGGTGCCTGGAGGCTCAGAGATGGTATAATGCAGCAAGATGTACATAAAGCTGCCATACAGTCCACAACCACCCAATATATGTTTGGCAGTGACACAGAAGAGGTGCCTATTGGCTTACTTTGAGTTGCCATAAAATCAGTCATCAGAGGGGAGGTGATAGCTATTTCAGTGAAGGAGAACAAGGAAAAGAAAAAAATAAATACATTGGGAAGAGCTGTATGTGATACAAAAGAGAACTAGATTCTGAAAAGTATGGTGCAATAAAAATGCAGCACGTGGCAAACTAAAAAAAGAAACTAGTCGTGTACAGATCTGAGTATGCTGTGCTGAGGCTCAAACATCAATTTTATTTTTTAGGAAAATTGTTAGCCCACAGACTACTAAAATAACTAAAGTAATAAAATGTATGGTAATTTAACTGGGTGGGGAGGTCCCTTGGAGATGATCAACTAGCGGCACAAGTTAGAGAACGCTACCAGATTTTACACAGTACAGGATCGCACCTCGGCCAATTTGAGGATTCACCTCTACCAGGCCCAGGCCTATATAACCAAATTGAGTCAGCCAAGGCTGATGTTCTTGGGAGACCGTAGATGCGTTAATTTCTGGCATTGATAAATTAAAATCCAATAACTCCCCAGACAGTTAGCACTGTGCGTCTACAAAAACCTTCTGTCAGACTTTAGTGCCAATCCTAACTAGGCTAATTAACTCATTTGCATTAAAATGCACTATTGTCCCTTCCATGCTATAAACCCCATAGTGATCGTTATCAAAACAGGCATTACTACTTCTCGTTGATTCTGAGAAAGCATTTAACAGATCACTCTGGCCATACTTAATAAAAACTCTCAAACACTATGGCTTTAGGGATAGATCCCACCAATAGGTCCCAGGTGGTTATAGCTTTTCCACAGCCAGAGTAAAAGTAAACTTAATTCTCTCCTAACCCTTCCCAATTTAACGAGTGACGTGACAGGATTGCCCATTATTGCCTTTACTTGCTCTGTACACGGAGTCTTTGGCCCAGAGGGTGAAAGAGTATGTAAACATCACTGGAATTTAAATGATACTGGAAGTGCACAAAATAAGCTTGGAAGCAGACGATAAGCTTGGAAGCAGACGATAAGCTTGGAAGCAGACAATGGGATCACTGTGCTCGCAGAACTTGGCCACTCCCTGCTAGTTCAAGTTGAGGAGAAACAGAACTTGGTGGCTTTTCAGGATTCAAATCGCACCTGCATAAACCCTTACCCTCTTCATCCCACAGGGGGAGCTAGATGCGCTCAACTCTAGATTGCATGAGTGACTCATCATATAACCCCTTAACCCCTCTTTGTAAACCATACCAACCTAACAAGCATACACGACTATTACTCTACTTCCCCTTTTCAAATCCACTCCTATCATTCTATCCCTACCCTAAACTGTACTTAACACACAATAAATCAAGAAGAGCACAATCCTAACATAACTAACGCACAAAAAATAAAAAACGATTTCACTAACCTACTAATTACTAATCTTGGGTTCAGAGTAACGTGCTATTCACCACAAACATGTGATTCAATGCCTTCTCAGGGTTTGTAAGCGTTATATAAATACATTAACAATTGTAATTACAAATATCCACCGGCTTGACGGACATTTATAAATTTGGCAGTAGGAACCTCCAGCAGGGTGTCAGAGTAAAATACTTCATGTCCCTTGCAGACGATAGCCAATAAATGAATGGGCCCTAAGTGTAGGAGTGTAATTACTCTTTTTGAGATAAATAAAATATAGAACTCTTAAGTAGCCACTTGCCTATTATAAACAGATGTCTTGCAGCAAGTTCCATATATTAGTTAAATGCTTGTCAAACAAATATAGTGCTATAACATTTATAGAGACCAAGATGCCTTCAGTAGTGTTCTAGACATTGACAAAGGCAGTCCATCATGGCTGACTGCCACCACAGGTTACATGACTGCTTGCACCCTTCATGGGTAGTTCATTGTTGCATGACCCATTCTGGTTCATTGCACAAACTTAATCATCAATCTTACACAGTCATAGTGATCCAGCGATTACCAACCTCAGGAACTCGATCACCATATATTCACCTGGGCCCATAAACACACACCCACTCACATAGGCTGGTTATCACCGCTGGGGGTACATTTTTATAAATGCTTTAATAAGATCAGTTGCCTGTTTTATTAATTAATCTTTTCACTGATCAAAAAGTTCTTTCCTCTGGTCAATAGACCTGTTGGTTGGAACTAGTTGATGTTGAAATGACATAGGTTTATTTTATTTTGAATTTTATTAAATATCCACAGACTCTGGAAAAGTTTAAAGGTTTTATTGAGTTAAAATTATATGAGCCAAACAAATTACAGTACGAACTCCATCTCTCCGAGGAAGTAAGATCAGTTTACCCAATATTTAGTTATCTATTTTAAATGAGATTATCACAACAACAGTACCTCAGGAAAAAGAGGACCGAGAGAGCAGCACATTGACATACTACACAGGAATATAGTTACCTAGGTTGGTATGGAAATCAGCCTCTTGGCCAAGAAATTGATGGATCCCCTGGGATAGATCAGGTGACTAAGACTTCAGGACAGGATTCAGGAGAGGATAGATGACATCTTCTGGACTTGACGCCTGCGTCGCACCCCTCTCTGACACTAACTTCCTCCTCGATTCTTCTGAGATCTTCGTCTAATAGATTACCTCCTTGATTCTTCCACGATCTTCTTCTAATTATTTGGCTTAAAAATTCTAAGTCTGCTTCTTCAATATTTGATCAGTACTCAGACAGCATCCCGGTCTCTCAGCATTTTAGTCTTGTTGCGACTGCCCTCTGTTCTAACTAAACTATCTCAATTATACCTTTCTAATGGCATGTACCACCCGTAAATATTTCAACTTTATGTAACTCCTATTTCTGATTGGACAAGCTAAGGAGAAAGATCATCACACCATGCTAAGTTTTAATAATTTTCTTTAGTTCTCCATTTTATGTTCCAGCCCATCAATTTGTTTTCCCAAGCTTTATTTCCCACCCTTATTCACATTTTTATCAACAACAAAGTATACATATTACAGTTGTCAATTGAGTTTGCAGGATGTCCAGCAGGTTCCCAGGACATGTACCCAGGATGGCCTTGGACGGGTTTCAAGATTTGTCATCATGGCGCCTGGCTTGGCATCACTGCGTCTGTGTGAGGAGTCACGTGTAGTGTAGACTTTAGCATCATTCAGAGGCCCAAATACAAACTAATAGAGAGATCAAAAGAAAACATTAATTTCAAAATAAAATGATTTCACTGTATACCACCTATCTCTACTCTAATCCCATTTACTTATAAAGACATCCTCCACATTAGCATTTAGTAAATAGCTAATTTTAATTTCAGCAAAGCAGAGTCTTAGCATGTGAGCTTCCAAGGGGCCATTTTATATGCATTTGCGCAGAAGCAGAACTTTCCCTCCAAGCGTAAAGACGTAATTCTGCATTGATGCAGTTGACGTATGCGCAGTACAGTTTTCCACGTTAGCAGCCATTTTAATATCCTCTCGGATTACTTTTTAGTAAAACACATATGCAAGCTTCGTCTAGCTAAAAATATATGTAATGTGGTGCATATTAGTTACACAACACATTACTAATACAACGTTACAGGTTTATATGAGAGGATTGCATCCGAGCAAGTCTCTTTTATACGAGTCTTTGCTCCATCAGTAGTCTCAGGCATGGGTTTATGATCAGTATAAGGTGGGGTTATTTCCTCTTCCCTGACCAAGAAGATGCAGTATATACCTTAGAAAATGATCATAATTTGAAGCAATATCAGTGCAACACCTGGGAAAGCATTTAAGTGCTTTGTTGAGGACCTTGCTTAATGTCCCGAGAAGGCCTTCAGAATCATTATGAGTGAATGAAAATTAACGAATGAATGAACGAAACAGCATTTATAAAGCGCACACCTATTCCAAGGAGTGTCCCGGCACTAGAGAAAGATTTCTGCTACACAGAAGGCTGGACTGATTAACTCATTTGCTGATCAGCCAAGTTTTTAGTTTTTTTCTGAAAATTGAGAGTTTCCGGGTGGCCCGAAGTGACAAAGGAAGTTGATTCCAGGCTTTAGCATCGTAATAAGAAATTAATCTGCCACTGATTCTAGTCCTGTGGATTTTTGGGATGGTGACTAGATGACCAAAAGTCGACCGTATTGTCCTAGGAGAGACATACATAGAAAACCTCCTCCTAAGGTATACTGCGCCCTTACAGGGCTTTATGCGCCATGACCAGTGTTTTAAATTGTATCCTCTTTTTCACGGGAAGACAGTGAAGTGCGTAAAGATGTGGGGACATGTGGGTTCTAGGGCCGAGATTGAGAATCAGTCTGGCCGCCGCATTCTGAACAATTTGCAATCGGCTCAAGAGATATTCGGGCGGACCCAGATACAGGACATTTCCATACTCGAGTCTGAATGTAATTAGGGCCTGGACTACTGTTTCCTAGTTAACTGAGAGGAGTGGTAACAATTTTTCAGGGCACATAGTAACCCAAAACAGGCACCAACCAGAGCTTGAATTTGGGGTTGCAGGGATAGAGCACTGTCAATTTTAATCGCCATTTTTTTACAGAGCTCTGAATAGTGGCAGATGGGGACATCCTGGTATCACCACGATAAGTAGTTGTGCTGAAATAGACAATCTCTGATTTGTGCGGATTACATTTTAATTGGTTGATGGCCAACCAGTAAAATACTATAGATAGGCAAATTTTGATAACACCCACAAATTTAGCCCCTTTATCAGAAGTGAAGAGAAGCTACTATATCACTTTGGCTCCATATGATTCAGCAAGAACGGCTAGAGGAGCCAGATAAGCAATAAAAAGTGTAGGGCTCAGTGCTGAGCCTTGAGGGACTCATACCTTCAAGCTCAGTATAGGGGTTGCAAATGGGGGAATCCATACTTCTTGGCATCTAGTGACCAGAATGGAAGTCAACCATTTTAAGGCCAGGCCCCAATCCCAATGTTATATAGTCGATCCAATAGTCTATCTTGAGGGATGGTATTGAAAACCTCCGAAAGATCCAACATGGTCAAAACGGCCTTGCCCATGCAATCAAGTTTGTCTTTGATAAAATCTGTTACCTTTAGCAAGGATGTTTCTGTACTACATCTTACTCGGAAACCCGATTAACTGGGATGCAGCAAGTTGTTACTTTCAAAGTATCCTGAGATCAGTGAATTAACATGCTTTCCCAACACCTTTGAGAATGCAGTGAGGAGAGAAATAAGTCTGTAATTGGCCAGGACCTTATGGTCGGCAGATGCCTTCTTAAGTAGTGGGAGGATTTTGGCGTGTTTCCATATAAAATGCATTTGTCTAGATGCTAGTGATGCGTTTAAGACTTTATTAGCCACTGGATTATTAGCCTGAGCCACTTTGGCCAACAGACGGAGCGGGCAAGGATCAGCGGGAGAGCCAGACTTCATACAATAGATGGTGGATAGGGACTCGTCAATGGACATGAGAGTAAAGAAGAGGAGTAAGGGTGCTTCGCCATGAGGTGTCCTTGGGGTGGGCATCTCAGTAACACAGTTGTCTGCCTGTGGCATATTCGCCAGGGAGGCTTGAATAGTAGCTACTTTCTCATGGAAGAATTCTGCCAGTTTGTTGGTCCATTCGGCCTAGGGTTGTTGGTGTTTCGTGATGGCCTCTGGGTTCATAAACATGTTAACAATTTTGAAGGATTCTTTAGATCTTTTTATCTGATTCTTTAATGGTTTTCTCAAAGATAGCCTTTTTCTCTAAGCTGACTTTTTAATGCTACTTTGTAGGTAAGGTTGTCTTCTGGATGATAATTTTATTCGCTATATCCTTTTGAGGCTTTTACAGAGTTTTTAACTGGAAAATGTGAATATTTGAGGAAGCAAGGAGCCAAAATAGCCTTTGGTGATCAAGGGAAGGGACCGGAAAAGCCAGGAGGTCTGTAGATCAAGACTCTAGCCACAGATTATTGAGGCAACAAAGAGCAAAAGAACCCCAAACATTCTGCTCCATCTAGATCCCCGAGAGTAATTGGGACACAATAAAATATTTTTTTATCGATAATGGCCACCCCCCCCCTCTCCTCTGCCTATCGGGCGGTCCCGCCTTAGAATTATATCCCTGAGGGAAGGCTGTTACTAGAGTGGGGTTCGAAGACTCTGTGAGCCATCTCTCTGTTAAAAATAACAGTTCTGGTTTAACATCCTGAAGCAGTTCAAAGACCTGCATATCACGCTTTTGCAAGGAGAGGGTGTTAAGCAAAACCGCAGAGGACTCCCCTGTGTTGGGTATAGTTTTATGATAAAGGATATGAATGGTGTTCTCATCTGAGGCAATGGAAGTCCATTGTCATTGTGGGCAGTGAAAATCAACGTTGCACACACTTGGTAGAGAGTGGAGTGGGCAGTTTGCCTCTAAAGAAAAACTGCATAGGATGGCACTATCATATACTAGTCAAGTCTTGCCATCAGGAGTAAAACTGGCAGACTGGCTGGCGCTGGTCACTTCTGGGACGATGACCGGCAGATATGGGCTTACCTTAGGGGTGCCTTTGGCGCGCCACAGCTGCGTTCGCGCAGCGCCTCTCTTTATATGCAAATTACCAGGGACTAGAGTGTGCACTGAGTTAAAAAGGTGCCTTTCAATGTCCCTGAGAAGAAAAAATGGGAGAATAACTAGCACAAGAAACCCCGAGTTTTTTTAGCTGCTCCCTCCTCCCTGCAAGCCCTTCAAATTCAAACAGAGTTTGAAAAATAGCAGAAGTTACTAACAGTATACAGGTAGTTAATTAAACCCCATAAAAACATTTCAAGTATCCACCATAAAAATTATCAGTATTTAGAGTTCAGTCAAGTGAGCAGAGATCCCGTCCGTGTAGCACCTCCCTTTATATGCATATGGTCAGGGAATAGAGGTACACTGAGTTAAAATAGCGCCTCTCAATGTCCCAAAGAAGGAAAAATGGCCGAGTGACTAGCACAAGAAACCCCGAATTTTTTAGTTGCTCATGCCGAAATGCATCACAAATTATTGAGGTATCATTTCACTAATGTTATGATTGTAGAATTCTAAATTAAATTGAAGTTGTCAGACAAATCATAAAGACTTTTTTAAAGACTGTTCTTTAGCCTCCATTTGGAATTTTGGCTTATGTAATTGTGCCTGGGTCCACGTGTAAATAAAGAGAGGACTTGTTCATGTTAAACTATTTTTTCAAAACGTATATAAATAATGTTTAACAACGGGATCCCCTTGCACACAACAAATATAGATAACACAATGTGTCTGGGTGGACACTTGTACATATAAGAACAAAGCATGTGGATAAACAAGAAAATCATCAAATTGTCCGTGAAAATTGCAGTGTTTTAATGTTCTTTAGAGCAATCCAGCCGACACGTGTTTCGCCGCAATTGGAATTGTTATCCCGAGACTCCTCAGGGCTATGATGCAAGGAAAGTCTCTATGGAAGTCGCTCTGCCAGTTATAATTCCGACCCGGCAGAGCCCAGGACTCCTAGGGCGATATGAACGTGCTGAGGAAGTGCGATCAGAACCACGGTGGATTTAAGAAGTTTTCCTGGGTCCTAGAAGACTAATGTGTATTTGTCAAAGCGAATAAGTAGGTGAAACTGAGTTGTTCTCCGTCAGTCGTAATACTATTTCTGTCCAATGTAATTTCAGGGGAGTGTGCCCAAACGTCGGTGAGGTTGGTGTTTAACGGGAGTGGATAACTCCTACTGTACGATGCGCCGTTTTTTACAGGGAATGTGTGCCTGTTCCAACCTCAAATGCTCCGGATAATGTTTAATATGTATGACTATTTCTAAATAAATATATTGTGTGGTAGCATACTTCTGAAGGCATCTTGGTCTCTGTATATGTCACAGCAATATATTTGTCTTATTAAAATTCAACTCATATTTCTGCTGCAGAATCCAGCAGGTAAAAACACAGGGATAGCCACCACATGGGAATAAAGACTGCATTCAGTGCTTAGTTTGCAAAAAATAAATAAGCGCTGGAGCCAATTTTCCCTCTAATTTTTTTTTTTCCCTGTCTGAGGCAGTAAATGGTCTCTGTGCACTGCAGCCAAGGCCATGTGTGTCAAAGAAAACTCACTGACCAAGCGAGTGAGCTACCAGAATCAGTGGTATTTTCCAGAATTTATATCACTCACCCTTTAACCCAATATGACTCCTCATGGCTGACCCCATGTCTGACTCTTAGCCATTCAACTGCCATCTATTGATAACTCAATAAGGGATGGAAGGACCAGGAGTGAGCACTATGCGAAGTATATTGAATTGCAATAAGTATCTGTTAGGTATGAACAGTAGTGGGGACGGCTAAATGAATCCATGCAGCTGGTCGGTGGGATTAGAAGATAGATGAGCTAAAGGAGATTAGGTATTGCTAGGTTGCACAGTCTGATTTACCAAGAAAGACAGGTTGCAAGCTTTGAGATGATGTGTGAGGAATTTGCACATATACAGTAACAGTGATTAGGGCAAAAATACAAATTACTCAGAGGGGAAGCATGCAGAGGATAGACCGCAAAGACAGGGTCAATCAAAGAAAAAAAGTGACAATTGGAAGTTTTAAATCAACGTTAACATTTTCAGGGACGGATTTAGGCAAATAGAGTAGATGTTTGACATAATACACCGAGGACTCCAAACTGTAAAAAGAAACATCATTATTTGCATATGAGATAGTTCTATATTAGGCACTTTTTTCATAGGCCCCAGGAATCAGGTGAACAGTAAGTCCACTTCTAGGCTATTGCTAGACAACGGCTTGAGCATGGACAGCTAATTAGCTAAGGGGTTTGCAAGTGTAAAGTAATGGCTGGAAATATATATATATAGGGAACTATGAAGCAATATAGGCTATGTTAGAATGATGCAATACTCATGATCAAAGCAACATGAGAGAACATGCAGGGTAAATAATGCAAACATCGAAAGGCTATTCCGCAAATGTGGGAGCCATGTCTTCTCATGTTTAGCCTTACAATTTGCTGCACAAATGCTTTGCCTAAGTATGAAAGGAACGCATTTGGATGCTTCTGCTTTAGCATGACATAGGATGGAGGTGAGAATAGCCTCCCAGACAGTGGAAGTGCCTTGGCTGCATTTCTGTCGCTGGAGGGAGTAAACCAAGACACTGAAGTGAGGAGGGAGAGGATGGACTAAAACCCTTCCCTACCAAATCCAGCAGAACACAAGCGACATGTTTCTCTTCCAATCTAAGGAAATAAAAAAGCCATTGCAATAAGCTAGCAAGATGTTGGCGTCTTTCCCATGATACAATTGATAAAGAAGCCTACAAGAGCCTTCTGCTACTTTACCATAAAGATCTAAAGAAGGCACGCAAAACCCACTTCGAATCACAACTTAACCAGGCAGGAAGAACTCGACCACATTCTTAACACTTTAACGAACCCTAAGGCATGTCATAATGAAGCAACCCTAACACAAGACCTTTGTGAAAAGCTGGCTAACCACTTTACACAGACGATTGAGAGCATTTACGAAAGTATCACCAAAGATAAGGACCCTCAGAAAGACCTCACCACCCTTCACCCCTCACACTCCCACAATGCACATTCCTTGGACTTCTTCCGCCCACTTACAACTGACACAGTGGAGTCCTTAATGAAAACAGAAATCAGGCTCCCCTCAGGATATCCTACCTTCTAAGGTATCCTCGCTACTTCACAAACAGTTGGCACCCATGATCTGCCCCATTCTCAACTCCTCCCTGACCAAGGGCAAATTACCTTCCAAATGGAAGGCTGCCCAAATAATTCATTTTAGAAAGAAACCTAATGCTCCTCCAGAAGACTACAGGGAAGTAACAGGAGTCTTTGGCCCCTCGCATTCCGGGTTTCGTCACAGATTTGGTATGAAGTCAGCACTTATTGCAGTCACACATAACCTTAGGCACATTCTGGATAATTAACAGGTAGCATTATTGGTGCTGATAGATCTGTCAGCAGCGGTTGACGTGATATCCCATTCCATCCTACTAACTAGATTAAGAAACCTTGGTATCCAAAATCTTGCCTTTCAATGGCTGTCAAACTTCCTAACCTATAGTACCCAAACTGTCAATCTCTGCACCTTCCTTTCTCTAACATCAGAGTTGACTAAAGGTGTGCCCCAGGGATCCTGCCTTAGTCCCACGCTATTTAACATTTATGTGGCTCCTCTTGCAGATCTACTTAGGAAACTGGGCTTCATCCCAATTTCATACACTGATTATACCCAGCTCCTAAAGGTATTTTACAAAAATTCCATCAAAACTCAGTATGCCTTCTCTGAAGGTATGACAGCCATCTCGGACTAGATGAGGAACAACTTCCTTCAGCTAAATGCTAGTAAAACTAAAATTATGCTCTTCGGAGAGGTGCCCCTACTCTGGTCTCCAGAGTGTGGCCTACTAACTTAGGTCCTGCACCAATCCTGAAAGCAGTGGTGAAAAACTTAGTAGTATATCTAGACCAGAAACTCACTATGTGGAGTGGTGTGGCTCACTGGTTAGAGGCGGCAGACCCGGGAGCAGAAGTCGGCCTGGGACCAGGGTTCAATTCCCGACGCGGCAGGGTTGAGGACCAGCGTCAGCAGACTCGATAATTCTCGCCTCGGTGCCTACTCTAACCTGGGGTCCCACTCGGCAACTCTGGGCATTAGCTTGCCTAATCTCCACAACGGCCCCATCAACGCCGGGGATGCCTGGCTCCACCTTGGGGATTCCCAGTAGGGACCATCCCACAGGGAAAGCCAGGACGGGTTCCCCAGCGGTATACAGCGCCGGGATGCCCCTTTGCTGGGGCAGCTGTGCGCTTTACAAGTATACGACATTTAACTATGAAAGAGCAAGTCACAACCACCGTGAGCTCTTGTTCCCACACGTTAAGTCTTTTGAGGAAGGTTTTTCCTTTCCTCCCTATGACAGTCTTGAAAACTCTCCTTCAGGCAATAGTAATAAGTTGTCTTGACTATTGCAATGACCTCTTGATCTCAGCTAATGAATCGTCTCTTAACAGACTCCAGGTGGTCCAAAACACCGTGGCACGCCTAGTCTCTAATTCTACTGCCAGGACCGCCTCATTGCCTTTTACTCCTGGGACTACACTGGCTGCCCATCTGCAAGTGGATCCATTTTAAAATCTGCTGCATAGTACACAAGGCACTACACGGCAATGCCCCCAGCTATCTCGCCGACAGACTCATAAGATACCAGCCTTCTAGAACATTCCGATCTGGCTCTAAATCGCTCCTCACTGTACCTTGTGTAAAGAAATCCTGTATAGGTGGGAAAGCCTTCTATCATTTGGCCCCCTCTGACTGGAATCAACTTCCTTTACACCTCTGCGAATGTACCAAATATTTGCAATTCCGCAGGTTTCTTAAAACCAAACTTTTATGAACCCCTCCATTGACTCTGTAGCACTTCCGTAGAGCGAGATACCCCTTCGGGGGTGATTCGGGCACTTTACATGACAAATAAATAAATAAATGGGCTCCATCAAAAAATATGATGACATTTTTCATTTAACAAGGAAATGCAGAGTAGTCTACTTGAGCACTGGCATTTGTGACAAGATTTGGGTGCAGTTTGTATTCAAGGTGAGGAAGTTTCTATGTCAGGTATGTTCTTTGTCTGTCCCTGACTGCTGCTTCAGGAAGGATGATTAATGTGAAAAGAACAATTGATGGATAGAATGCAGAACAATGTCATACATTCACCCCAGTACAAGGATCTGGGCCTAAATGTATAATTTTTTTCCTCACCATGCCATTCCAGTTTGGACCCAGCCATATGCAAACCAGTCTTGACCCTGCGCCCAGGCTTTCACCCCTCATCAGCCAGTCCAGCCCGAACTGCCAGGCCAGGTCCTCCCTGGACTGGAAACAAGCATCCTAGGACCGGTGTCTGGCTTTCACCCCTCATCAGCCAGGACAGCTTGACTCCAGTGGCATAGAGAGCACGGGACCCACGTCTGGGCATACCTGTACCCCTCGGGTGACAAATGCGAAAACAACAATTGATGGGCAGAATGCAGAACAATGTCATACATTCATCCAAAGTACAAGAATTTGGGACTAAATCCATTGTTTTCTTGCTCATCATGCCATTCCAGTTTGGACCCAGCCATATGCAAATCAGTCTTGACCCTGCACACAATGGGAGCAGTCCAGCCCGAACTGCCATGCCAGGTCCTCCCTGGACTGGAAACAAGCATCCTAGGACCGATTTCGGGCTTTCAGCCCTCATCAGAGAGGATAGCTTGACTCCAGTGGCATAGGGAGCTCGGGACTCACGTCTGGGCATACCCATCCCACTCGGGGTGACAAATGCGAAAAGAACAATTGATGGACGGAATGCAGAAAAATGTCATACATTCACCCCAGAACAGAGATCTGGGCCTAAATCCATCTTTTTTTTGCTCACCATGCCATTCCAGTTAGGCAGTTCGGTCTGGACAGTTACCATGGGGCACTGGGTCAAGACTGATTTGCATATGGCTGGGTCCAAACTGGGGTGGCGTAGTGTGCAAAAGAACGATGGATATAACCCAGATCTTTTGACTGGGGGAGAATGTTTGCATTGCCAGCATTCCGTCCATCATTTGTTTGCTGTAACACTTCTTGCCCTAAGTGGGATGGGTATGCCCAGACGTGGGTCCCTTGCCCACTGTCCCACTGGATTTAAGCTGGCCTGGCTGAAGAAGGGTGACATACTCTGAAACTGGTCCCAGGATGCTTGTTTCCGGTCAAGGTAGGATCTGGCCTGGCATTGCATATGGATGGGTCAAAACTGGGGTGGCATAGTGGGCAAAAGAATGATGTATTTAATCCAGATCTTTTGACTGGGGGAGAATGTTTGCATTTTCCGCATTCCGTCCATCATTTGTTTGCTGTAACACTCAGGAAGGACGATGACAGCCAGGAGCTAAGATCTCATACTTCCTTATGCCCATTCTGTGGGTGCTTCAGTTGAGAGACAGCTGCAGTGCTTCCTACTGTGAGAAACATTGCTTTGGACAAAGAATGTTTCTTAAGGGCAGCATGAAAAGGATGTTAGAGGTCCCAATTTAGCACAGGCACCTGTAAACTGTGGGATAGAGGCAAGACTTACTGAATTCCCAAATTTCTTGCAAAAAACGTCCTTAAGTTGCTCTTCATCAGCAGTCTGCAAAACAAAACTGGGCAAGTTACACACAATTAAGCTCTTTGAAACATCCAGATTTGACTTGTGCATAAGGTGAGTATTGTCAGTAGTGCACTACACCACTTGCATGTGAGGAGACAAACTTCAACAGCTTTAAAGATTACAGCAGTTTAAGAATGACACCAGCCAGACATATTTATTCAACATGGTACGTATACCTACAAATCCGTCAGTAAACTTTTTAAAAATATAACCAGCATCTACTTGTTTTAAAAATCTTAATTATATAATGCGAGAGCAACTTTACAAAGCCATTTGGTCCCAAGAGTTTCATAACTCTTCAATTTTCTAAGACAGAGTCAAAGCAGGCTGCTTATAGGTAAAGCACACAAACAGATATATTTGCAGATCAGCGGTATTAAAGTTCCCTCTCCCCACACAAACAGGTTGTGTCTTAATGTCCTTAGGCGGGAATAGTGTAACATTATCCTAAAATTAAGAGAAGATAACTTGTATTTGTAAATGTCAATGTCAGAAACTCAGACGTCATGCTACACCGAAGCTCTCTCTTTTGCAGGACTATCGGTAGAGGTGGGTGAGCCAACATATTAACAGGTAAAGCTGAACCAGAGCCGAGCCAAGGTTCTGGGTTGGCTCTTAAGGCCTGTGCACAACCTTGAAACATCTTGAACATGTGGAAGCTTTGACATGAATACTTCACATTACAGCAATGCACTGAGAAGTACTTATTTAAATTGATCGTTTTTAAACTTGAAACATTAGTGAACTAAGAGGCAAGGCAGATGCCACGTGAATCCTGAAGGTGGCCCAGTTTAGAGCAACATTATAGTCAATTAAATCAAGGTTTTGCAAAACTGGCATTCTGAACTCACATATTTGTGTGAGTATTTTTCTGCTGTTTTCATGTAGCACAAAGTATTGGAACACTTTACATGAGCACCAGTTACATTATACAAAGTCACATTCATTTTGTTTTATAAAGCATGGGAAGATTAAGTGATTTGCGCCGAATCACAGGATGTTGAGCCCAAGCCCCGACTAGAATTTGGTTCCCCAGCTCCAAAGTCAGCAGCTCTCGCCATTACGCCGCAGAAGCCACTTGAAAGGTCACTACCATGGAATTGAGGTTTGAAAGGTCTTGAGTGCATCTAAAGAAGAATGCACTTTACTCTATTAGGGGAGCAGACGGCATTGGTAACAGCCACCTGCCCCTGAAGTCATACTTTCCCCTTTAAGATGCCCCCATCAGAACAGTTATGGAGGAGCAGGTGTACTGCTAATATGACAGAGCACAGCAAGAGTATGCTTCTTTTAGCGCTAATGATTTTAAAACCTCAGGAAGTCTTTCTCTTGATGCTCGCTCCAGCAGAGGCCTTGTGCACCTTGAAAGTGTAGGGTGCATGCGCACCCTATAGGGAACATAGCCCAGGGCCCTCATCAGGAGGCAACATCTGCCTTGTACCACCTATTGCCGCTCTCAGTGCTGCCAATTACAGCCACAGCGCTACTAACCATCCCATCCCTACAAGTATGACAATTCTGCCTATTTCAGGCTCCCAAAACAATAAGAATGGCTTTGATAGCAGGTATTAGTCAATTTTAATATATATTGAATTAATAAACAACTGTTGTTGTGCTCATCTATAAATTAGACACACAGCGCCACCATATGGCAGAATCTCATAAATGCTGGGTGTTGACAATTAAGTGTCAGTGCTGAGCACCGGAAATCACTGCCTCCAATTCAGCACTGCCTGGATACAAGCACAGAGTTCTGTCACATTCAAAAAGACATTTCCCAAGAAGGAGTACAGAGATATTAAGCTGAAGTTGCACAATTCATATGTGAGAGAAATAAAGCCATCTGCACCCAAGCCTAGTCATTGCCTAAAACACATTGGGGCATATGTACAAGCCCCTATCACCACCACAACATCAATTTTACCGATGTTGTGGTGGTGATAGGGGCTTAGCCTTATTTATAAGGCAGGGTTAAGCCACTTAACGTGGATAACGTTGCCTTGTAAATAAGGCCCTTCTTTCACTCTATGGTTAGAGTGAGCAGTAGGTGTTGCGGTGAGCGTTCCACGGCAACACCCATTGTTTTTGACGCTGCGCCATATGTACAAGGGTGGCATACATAGGAGGCAACACTAAAATTAAGACCAAGGAAAACCTGGTCCTAAGTTGGCGAAACGAGGAGAAATGCATTATTTCTCCTTGTTTTTGCTTTTTCCCTGTGTGCTGCCTTGTGCAGCACACATGGAAAAAGCAAAATGCCATGGACTGTTTATGTACAAAAAGGTCCCCCTTCCTGTACATACACAATCTATAAAAAAAAACGAATTGTGACTTTCATCTGTGCTGCATTAAGCATTAACCATCGCAGGGGAAAATGCAAGGCTGCACCATGTTGTTGTAAATATGGTGCAGCCTTGCGTTTCAGAAGTGGCAGAGAGAGGCTTTAAGCCAGGAAGACTAACGCCTCTCCCCCCACTTCCTTGTAAATATCCCCCCATTCTTTGTTACGAGCTATAGATACAGGATCTCGACCTCAGCAGGAGGAAAGGGGTGATACCGAGTAAAAAACAGAAAGTATGTGTGTGTGGGGGGTTGGCGGGGGTGAGGCAGTGCCTCACTATTATAACACCATTTTAAACCTGGAGTAAGTTTTCCATTAATTGTGTAGCATTTATTTATGTTGCATGACTAAGCTACTTTTAACAAAAAAGTTATTCTGTTTGTTAATTAGCTGTTGATGTCTGAGCTGCTGTCCCCTACTTTTCATCCCTGAGAAACCTGTGACTTCTCGTCCTTGCTGTCCTGAGAATCAAATGACGAAAAGGTTGCATTTGGCTTTGTTTTCAGAGCCATACTAGGATGGACACCAGGACACCATCACCAAATTACCTCAGACACCTTAGTGAAGGACCTAAATACCCTGTGGCCCCCAGAATGTGTCTAACATCTTTCCTTCGATGCTGTATCAAAGTCAAAGCACAATAATTAATACTTAAGTAAAAGTTATTGTAATTTATAATAGCAATAGCTTAAACTTTTGTAAATAACTTTTGTGAAGATTGTGTTAAGTGTATTTTATTGCGACAAAAATACAAGAACAGAATTGAAATATTAGCATCTTTTTGTGACATTTGTAATAAAGTTTGAGACATTGAGAGAAGTTATTTGAACCAGTTGTTGTTGAATGGTTGCACAGATTGATGCTGTGGTGCCCCTGAGTGGTGGTGCTGAGTGAGTGCAATAGATAGATAGAGTGAGGGCGATAGATAGATAGAGTGAGGGTGATAGATAGATTGAGTGAGGGCGATAGACAAATAGAGTGAGGGCGATAGATAGATAGAGTGAGGGCGATAGATAGATAGAGTGAGGGCAATAGATAGATAGAGTGAGGGAGATAGATAGATAGATAGATAGATAGATAGATAGATAGATAGATAGATAGATAGATAGATAGATAGATAGATAGATAGATAGATAGATCCTATAAATAAACCCATTAAAAACATAAACACCTAATAAACAAAAATGCCTGATTATTGAAAAGGAATAGACCAAGATATTAGATTCGTGCAAATACAATAAACAGAAGCAAGACTGGCAGGGGCAGGAGAGAGTGAGACGGAAATAGAGGAAGAGTGGAGAGGCCCAGACAGTGAAGGGGCAGAAGAGAGTGAGACGGAAATAGAGGAAGAGTGGAGAGGCCAAGACAGTGAAGGGGCAGGAGAGAGTGAGACGGAAACTGAGGAAGAGTGGAGAGGCCAAGACAGTGAAGGGGCAGGAGAGAGTGAGACAGAAATAGAGGAAGAGTGGAGAGGCCAAGACAGTGAAGGGGCAGGAGAGAGAGAGATAGAAATAGAGGAAGAGTGGAGAGGCCAAGACAGTGAAGGGGCAGGAGAGAGTGAGACAGAAATAGAGGGAGAGTGGAGAGGCCAAGACAGTGAAGGGGCAAGAGAGAGTGAGACGGAAACAGAGGAAGAGTGGAGAGGCCAAGACAGGGAAGGGGCAGGAGAGAGTGAGACGGAAACAGAGGAAGAGTGGAAAGGCCAAGACAGTGAAGGGGCAGGAGAGAGTGAGACGGAAATAGAGGAAGAGTGGAGAGACCAAGACAGTGAAGAGGCAGGAGAGAGTGAGACGGAAACAGAGGAAGAGTGGAGAGGTCAAGACAGTGAAGGGGCAGAAGAGACTGAGATGGAAACTGAGGAAGAGTGGAGAGGCCAAGACAGTGAAGGGGCAGGAGAGAGTGAGACGGAAACAGAGGAAGAGTGGAGAGGCCAAGACAGTGAAGGGGCAGGAGAGAGTGAGGCGGAAACTGAGGAAGAGTGGAGAGGCCAAGATAGTGAAGGGGCAGGAGAGAGTGAGTCGGAAACTGAGGAAGAGTGGAGAGGCAAAGACAGTGAAGGGGCAGGAGAGAGTGAGACAGAAATAGAGGAAGAGTGGAGAGGCCAAGACAGTGAACGGGCAGGAGAGAGTGAGATGGAAACAAAGGAATAATGGAGAGAGGCCAAGACAGGGAAGGGGCAGGAGAGAGTGAGACAGAAATAGAGGAAGAGTGGAGAGGCCAAGACAGTGAAGGGGCAGGAGCGAGTGAACCAGAAATAGAGGAAGAGTGTAGAGTGGAGAGGCCAAGACAGTGAAGGGGCAGGAGTGAGTGAGACAGAAATAGAGGAAGAGTGGAGAGGCCAAGACAGTGAAGGGGTAGGAGAGAGTGAGAAGGAAACGAAAGGCACATGACGAATTGCGAACAAATGGGAACCTTAGCAATGCAAAAGTACAACAAAGCAAGGCGAAGTTGTGGTGTGCATGGACCTACACTGCATGCAGCTCTGCCATACCCAGGAATACCCTCGCCCAAAGAACAAACTGCAGGAAGAAGCTGCCTCAGCCATGTCTGGAGGATGTAAGAAGGGGTCGACAGAAGGCCATTCCTGGTGAGGCAGCCATTGTTCCAGTGTCGTCCCCTTTACATGGTCAGTAGGAGCAAGTGGTAGGAGGGAGTGGGAGAGGGGTGTGAGATAGATCAAAGCCTTTACTGTGATCAGTGGCCGCAGTCTGCCAGTGGGAGGGAACGAGCATATGGCGAGCAGCGGGGGAGTCTGGTGCGAGGCGTGGAGGGCAGGGGAGGGGGAGCAGGCATATGGGATGTGAGTGAGGCCAAGCACGTGCCTGGAGAAGCTTTTATGCTCTAGTACACAACATGCATTGTAGGAAATCCTGTTTGTTCAAGGGAGTTTGGTCACATGTAATAGGTTTTGAGCAATGAATTGCTCAACCTAAAAAAGAAAGGAAGAATCAAAAAGATATATGAAATAATATTACGTAGAGAGAGTGAGAAAGAGTTAACGTAAAGGAGGTTTAGAAGAAAGATAAGTAATAAAGGGGAGCCAAAGGAGATCAGATTTGATTTTTTGAGAGACAGAAGAAGAAGAAACAGTAGCAATCCTGTGTTCAGCACAAATAAAATTCCACCAAGTAAGTAACGATAACTTGGAATTATCTTTCCAGGATGATAAAATTACCTTAAAAGCTAAAGCAATAAAAAGATCAAACAGCCTAGAAACGGAGGGTACAATATCTATATCAGGTGATAAAGATCCTAAAAAACATGCATTAGTGATAAAGTAGTATTGAAGTTAAATATTGACATGCAAACATTCCAAACTGAATCCCAAAAAGATAAAAAAGAAGAACATTCATACAGTAGATGTTTTAACATGCCCATTACACCAGAACAGGACCAACAAAGAGGAGAAGAGTTTGGCGAAAATGTACAAATTGCTAACAGGAGTAATAATAGCTCTATGATAAATAAAATACAAAGATTGAGTTATACGCGCACAGCAGAAACTTTAAACAACTTAGACCATAATTTCTCCCATGTTATAACAGAAAGAGAAACGGACAAATCATGTTCCTAGCAATCGTAATATTGGATTTAGAATAATCGGTAACATTGGATAACAGTAATTTATATACAAGGGCGGCTTTAGGTCTGTAGGTTGAAAATAAAGGATATACAGGAGTAGAAGGGGTTAAAGAAGGTGAGTCGAGTGGGAGTGAGAAAGTAGCTAAATGAGATTGTATGGCATTAACAATGATACTGTATTCATTAGAAAAGGAATCAGGTAACTGATAACGTATTTGTTGTTCATGAAAGGGGATAATAGAAACATTATGAAGAAAATGGTAAACAAAAGAGATATCCTTTTCCTTCCAATATTTGTAGTAAAAAGATTTGCCTTGGTATTTAAGAAATGTATTGTACCATACAATAGAGGATAAAAAACATTGCAGAGGAGTCAAATCCTTGGAAAATGTATTATAGAGTAAAGTTTGGGCATATTTCAATGCAGGATTTTTGGACAAAAAGGAGCAAGTAGACATAAAAATGATATGTTGAAAAGAAAAATCTTTTAAAAGTGAAGGCTCAAAATGAATCCATCTGGCGACAGGAATATCTGAAAAATCATGAGCTAATGAAAAAGATTGTTTAATCAAAAAAGCTGAGTGATAAGCTTTAAAGTTAGGAAAGCGAACACCACCTTCATTTTTAAGTTGAATAAGTTTGTGTAGAGCAATACGTGGATGTTTATTGTTCCATAAGAATTTTATACGAATAGAGTTTATTCGAAAAAAATATACATTAGGGATTTGTATAGGAAGCATAGACACTGTGTACAACACGTGGGGAGCAATCATCATTTTGATAGTATCCAGTCTGCCCCACCATGAAAGATATAAGGGAGACCATATGAGGAGGAGGGATTGAAGTTTCTTCAGCAAGGCGTTAAATGTACATTTGAGAGTATCAGTTATAGTTGACGAAAACCAAATGCCTAGGTATTTAATTTTGGAGGGACACCAAGCAAAATCAGTATCACTGAACATAAATTGATAGCAAATGGAATTTAAAGGCAGAACTTCTGTTTTTGATAAATTGAGTTTGTAACCGGAAATAGAGGAATAGAGTCAGACTGCATTCATAAAATGAGGAAGGAAGTCAACAGGATTGGACATATAAATCAAAATATCATCTGTACAAGCAGATATTTTAGTTTCAACAGAGGAGAGCTTAAAGCTGGAAATCCGGGAGTTAGTCTGAATACGCTCTAAGAATGGTTCAAGGCATAAAATAAATAGTAAAGGAGAAAGAGGGCCACCCTGCCTCGTACCTCTAGACAAAGAAAAAAACATTGAGAACTGGTTATTAACAAAAATATTGGCACGGGGGCAGGAATACAAAATTTTAATATATGAAATAAAAGTGGGTCCAAAACTAAACCATAGGAGAGTTTGAAACATAAATTGCCAATTAATAAGGTCAAATGCTTTTTCAGCATCTAAAGACAGGGCAGCAAGGGGATCTTTACATTTTTTGCCATGGGAAATAATGCTAGTAAACATTCGAGCATTGTCAGAAGCTAGTCTACCTTTCACAAATCCAACTTGATCAGTTTTAATCAAAAGAGGGATGATGCTATCAAGGCGGGAAGCAAGAATCTTGGCAAAAATCTTGCAACCATAGTTAATTAATGATATAGGACGATCATTTTTACAATAAGAATGGTCTTTATGAGGTTTAGGAATTATAACAATTAAGGCGTCCATAAAAGACCCAGAGGCTCTAGCATCAGCAATGAAGGAAATAAAAAGTTGTAAGAGTTTGGGGGCAAAAATTTAATTAAATGTGGAATCAAATTCTACAGGTAACCCGTCAGGGACCCCGCTCCTACGCGTCTGAGTGGTACTAAACCTGGCAGATATTTGGCAGCCACCGGCAACCCCAGAACACGGCCTATCCCTGCTGACGAGGGGTGATACCCCGAAACACGTGTCCAGGGATGGCGAAGACGGTGAAGATAGCAGAGAATCGAGGGAAGATGCATCGCGGAACACGTAACTACATTTACCATGGTCCTTAAGGGCGATACCGCTGGTGTGTGAGTAGTGTGCGACCCCACCCCCAATTGTAATGTTAAAGCTCCCTCGAGCAGTTGGTTGACGAGCCTGGGACCCCGCACCTACGCGCTGAGTGGTACTAAACCTGGCAGATATTTGGCAGCCACCGGCAACCCCAGAACACGGCCTATCCCTGTTGACGAGGGGTGATACCCCGAAACACGTGTCCAGGGATGGCGAAGACGGCGAAGATAGCAGAGAATCAAGGGAAGATGCATCGCGGAACACGTAACTACATTTACCATGGTCCTTAGGGGCGATACCGCTGGTGTGTGAGTAGTGTGCGACCCCACCCCCAATTGTAACCCGTCAGGATCAGATGCCTTAAATTTTTTCAAAGTTTGGATGGCATTGATTATTTCCTGAAGGGTAATATCTTTCTCTAATTCGGAAAATGTATCAGGAAGAGATGGCGGAGAAGGAAGTCATGAAAAAAAAGTGTTTACATTTTCAGTGGAGGGAAATGTGTCATCAGAATAAAGAGATTGATAATATTCATGAAAGACCTCGGCAATTTCTTCATCTGATGAGACTAGTTTGTGAGTAGATTCGTTAAGGATAGGGCCAATAGTTTTACGTTCAGACTTAATTTTTAAGTAGTTTGCTAACATCTTGCCTGCTTTATTTTGACCTCCATGATATTTAGACTTAATCTTAAGCAAAATGTTACATGTTTCACTAGTTGCTAGTTTATTCAGTTCAGTTGTTGCTGCAATTAAATCATGAAGGGCATCAGAAGCTTTGGAGGTAAAATATGTATGCTCTAATCCTTTAATTTGTTGTAGTTGATCCTCATATTTGTTTCTGGCAATCTTCTTTTTTGATACATAGGAAATAGTAAAGGCACGGAGGGCGGCTTTAAAAGCATCCCAGTTATTAGGGATAGATGTATCTAAAGGGTTGTTAAAAGTGAAGAATTCATGAATAAAAGTGGTGACATCATTGACAAAAACTGTATCAGATAATAGGAAAGTATTACATTTCCAACGGCTAAACTTGGAGGAAGTAAGAGAAAAATCTAAAACAGCATAAACAGGGACATGGTCTGAAACAAAAATGGAACCAATTTCGGATTCTTGAATAGAGGGAAGTAGGCATTTACTAACCAAAATGTAGTCAATCCTAGAACGGGTATGATGCATATTTGAAAAAAAAAAGTGTATTCAAGTAAATCAGGATTACAGGTTTTCCAAACATCATATAACGGACGAGAGGTAATAGCCGATTGAAAAGATCTATGGGATTTGTCAGGTTGAAATTTGCATTCGGACAATCTGTCAGAATAAGGGCCTAACCATTGGTTAAAGTCACCAGCAACAATAATATTAGAGCAATCAGAGGAGGAGAGGAGAATTTTAACATCAGACCAAAATTTGGGATCTGGACGAACAGGACCATAGATATTTAACAATACGAATGTTTTGTTTTGTACCACAATCTTAGCCATTACCCATCGACCATCATCATCATTTTGAGTAGATAAAATTTGAACTGACAAAGCTTTGTGAAACAATATAGCAACACCTCCTTTTTTGTTGGATGCAGGAGAAAAAACAACTTGACCCACCCATTGTCTCTTCAAATTTAGCGATTCCACATCTGTACAATGAGTCTCGTGAAGAAAAGCAATTTGTGAATTAAGTTTAGATAAATGTGACAGTACCTTTTGTCGTTTGACCGGATTCCCAAGACCACGGACGTTCCATGTGCCAAAATTACACATAATGGCGGGTTAGGGGGATGGAAGACATATGGAGTAGAAACACTTCAAGGATGAGACTACAAAAAAAACACACCATACAAAAAAGTTACAAGACAAATCACCATAAAAACCCACAGTACCAAAATACATTAAACCTAACACACTGAACAATAACAATGAAGAATAAATATAAATATAGAGAAACCAAAAATATACGATCAAAGATAAAGCAGAAGAAGAAAAAGAAGAAAGAGAGATAGATAAAGCAAGAAGAGAAAGACAAACAAACAGATCAAGGCTAAACAACCAGATCTGTAAGAAAAAGAGAACACAGTGAAGAGGGAGCATGATGACCCACGGCAAAGCGGATCGTAGGCATGAAAGGAAAGGAGATAGTAAAAAGAGCATCTCAAAATGAGGAAGGACATAGAAAGAGAAATAAGAAAAGAAAAACAGGAGGATAAAACCAGACAAATGAGTTAAAAGAAGCAATCCTGAAGAGCAAAAAGAGAAAAAAACAGGAAGCAAAGAAATCAGATAGTCGTATCCATTCCAGTAGAAGGAAAGCTATGAAGAAAAAGTTTCAGTTTTTCCATCATGTGTGACTTTACAGAGACATGGATGGAGAATTCCGTATTGAAGATTAAGATGTCCCATCTGAGGACGCAGAGCAAGAAATTCCTTACGGCGAGCATTAGTTGCATTGGAGATGTCTTGTGAGATGTAGATATTATGACCAGACCAAATAAGACGGCGTTTGAGTTTGGCAGCTTTCAAGATAGACATTTGTTCAGTAAACTCTAAAAAGAGCATAATGATACCCTGAGGCCTCGTAGGGTTGGTGGTAAGGCGACCCAAACGATGAGCTCTTTGTATGTTGAGGGGAGTAGAGGAGGATGGAAGACCCAGAAGCTCAGGAAGGAATTTCTGAAGAAACAGCACCATATTGGGACCCTCAATATTTTCCAGAAGGCCATAAAGGCGTAGGTTGTTTCGACGATTTCTATTTTCAAGGTCCTCAGTATGTAACTTTAGTTCATGAATTTCCTGTTTGAGAAGTGGAATTTTAGTAGAGATAGCCTGAATGTCACTAACACGCTGTTCCAATTCTAATACCTTGTCTTCCATGACGATCCATCTCTCCCTTATTTGTTATAGTTTCTCATTTGTTGAAGAAATAAATGGTTGGAGACCCCAAACTTCATCCAAAACTGGGTTTGGAGAGGAATGAATTGGAGATTGCAGGTCATTTTTGTGTCTTTTTGGTTTCGTGCCCGTTACAGAGGACCTGGCAGAGTGAGAGTCATTGCCCATTGGCCATCGTAACAAAGAAGAGAGGAGACACCAGAACTCTAGAAAAGTAAAGCTCAGGACGCACCAATACAGCTCTTCAGAAAAAACATCAAAGCTATCTTCAATTGCTGTTAGCGCAGTATGGACAGAGCAGCACAGAAGATATATTGAAAGGATTGCAGCAATAGTGTAGTGGTAGTGGCAGATCAAGTACAAAAAGAAGGAAACATGAGCTCAGAGACCAAAAGAGGCGGCCGCCCACATTTCCAATAAGATAAATGGCGCCAAAATACCAGGGGTAGGCTGGAAGCAAAGATAAAGTCTGTGCATACCAAAATCGTTGCACATGACTAGTGTGGCAAGAGCAGCACTTCGTGTGAGAACAAAAGCCTTCCCCACATTAGAGGCAAAAGATACAACAATTTCCACTTGATAACAGTCTGTCCAGAAACACCATGTAGATACTGCCGATATCCATAAGTCCCCAAGAGGCAGTAATAGTGGAAAGAAAAAAGAAAAAAATACTTAGTTGATGAGGAGACGCGGGAACCACAACCGAAAATGGCGGATGCCCGCGCCTCAGCTGAGTACTGCCACTTAAGAACAGCCTGTTCCAGAATGACATAAGAAAAGGGGTCAATCATACAAATATCCAGGACAAGGCAGCGTTGAGGAAGATAAAATTAAATTCACCATGGCTTCATGAGAGGACGCGGGCGCAGCGACCCAAAATGGCGGCCGCCCGCGTCACAGCTGAGAAGAAAATCACCGGAGGTCTTAATGTAGGACCCGAGAAAGAGGAACAGTCCAAAATCGGTCCGGTGACTCACCGCATGTTCCAAAGCCGGCACCCAGCACTCCGATGAAAAAAAACGGCACAGGAACGGCTCCGAATCAAAGAGGAGTCCCGCCAAGTTGCGGAGCTCAAGCCAAGTCCGCCATTGCTCCGTGGCGTCCAAGGCACGCCCCCGTCAGTGTATACTTTTGATGCAGCAGGATTTCGCGAAAGAAATCTGCTCAATTGAGTACCCCTATAACGTGTACTAATAATATATAGCAATATACATACTAATGTGCACAAAACATTGCACTTGGGATGCTTGCTTCAAAATTATGCATGAACTAACCCGAATTAACATGTAAATACCCGTAAATGTAATAACGTTGTGATGTGAACGCATTATGATGGCCTGCATGGCAGGGCCGCATGCGAATCCTGTAAAGTGCATGGGGTGTGTTGCTTTAACCTAATGAATAATGGAGTTTTCTAGCTTTTGCTATGCTAGGCTAATCATTAATAATGACTTAGAGCTACAGTGGGTGGTAAACAGTGAGAAATACATTGTCACATCATTAATAGTTGTCTATTTCAGGTTCTTTTACTAATGGATGAGTCTTCCATGTGATAAAGTTGTCCAAAATCAAGGTGGGTTGAATTGCATGTGAACAGGAATCATGTGACCAGGAAACTGAACTGCTGAGCACAGCGGAGAAAGGTTGACCTGGTGAAGGACAAAACCATTGACAACCAGCCAAAGCCAGTGTCATCGTGGGAACGGAACCCGTAGTCGCAGAATTTTATAAACTCTACAAAATATTGTAACGTGTACTCATGAGAGGGAAGCCATATTGATGACTGTATAAAATATTATTTTGAACAATGGTGTAGTCAAAAGCAGAATGAAATCATGTTGAGGTGACATCCCACCCCAAGAATTTAACCAATCCCTTAGCTAGAAATTATGGGTTTGCAACTTTTGTGGGACGGACGATGTTCTTTTAGTGTATAAGAATAGGTACTTTGGGGTGTGGTTTCGGTCGCTTAGGCTGAAGGTGTCCGAGAGAGGGGTGCGTCGCTGTTAGCCGGTTTGCTGAGAGGCCTAGCTGTTACTTTCTTGTCCCTGTCCTGATTCTTGAGTCTTTGATCCCTGATTCTTGGTTTGGGGGGCCTCCACTGCTACCTATGCCTGGATGGTGGTTTTCCATTACACATCTTTTGGGTTTGTATTTTCATCTAAATTAGCATCGTAGAATTTATTTTACAGTTATATTCTTGTTTTTGTACCTTTTGTCTATTCATCTATCCCTCTGAGTTGCTGATAAAGAATTATATATTTTACTTGCATCTAATGTCTCCTCATCTATCACTTCTTGCAACGTATATCTGAACTGATAACTTTGTCGTGGTTGTGATTAGATTTTTGCTCTCTCTCTCATGAGGTTACCAGTATTTGAATTTCTGAAAGATGTCGATATGATCAATTATTAATACTTGATAAAATTATTAAATCTTACTGAGAGTCTGTGATTATTTAGCTGGCTTTCATTTGTTAAATAATTTAGAAGCGCCAGTTGTTCATATTTGTGACAGAGTGACAAGAGAAAGTAAAGGAAATAAACTTGACCCCAGTGCCTCAGGGATTTGGATGAATGTGTATGGGCCAAGTAAGTGATGTTATTGAATATTCATCCCTGATCAATTTATTGGGTTCGCACTCTATCAGTTTCTTGGTAGCAGAGGACAGTTTAAATATTTATTAGTTTGGTAATGGTTACTGATTATTAATTATAGGTTTTGACATGAAGAGTTAGTGTCTCGTTTTATGTTGTCGAGAGGTACAGGTACGGAGTTGCCTGAGGAATCCCGGGAAGGAATTTGCCTGAAGTAGACAGAAGAAGAGTGTGGAAAAGAAATCACACTGCAGAAGTACTTTGTCTGTTGTCATAATACTGATAAACAATGTAGGGCTGGCAGTATTATATTAAGTGAAATTTTGTAAGGAAGTAGAGTGTCAGAAATAGCGGGGGGTTCATTTTCAAAACTCTAGCAGTATCCCCGGGGGAGTAACAGGACACCTTTTTATGCCAGAAAGTCCTCTTGTGAAACTTCAGCTCTATCCCTAGAGGAGTAATGGGTCTACCCAGAACTTGTTAGAAAAATGAGATAACCCTGGTCCTTATTGTTACTTGCAGTGTAAGAGTCTTTTTGAAAAGTGAAGACTATCTCTTTATTTAGCAGAACAGACAAAGTAGCATTGTCTTATGTCGTGACTAACTGATTTTTTGTTGAAATTTTTGTGAAGGAGGGGTCAGTAGCAGGAGTAATACTGACGTCAAAAAGTGGTATTGGACATAGCAGTGGGCTTGTATCGAGAGCGGTTTGTAAAGGGAGGGTCAGTGGGAGGAGTAAAAACTGATGTTACAAAAGGCCGCACTGGCCTTGGTCAGATAGGGGTTGGGTGGACCAAGCTCCGACTGGTTGGTTGGTGTGAGTCATATTGATATTGGTTGAAACTGTGGTTACGTCGAAAGCCGCGATTGGTTAGTTAGTGTGAGTCGGGCTGGTATAGGACATAATTTAGCAAATCAGGAGAGAAGAATTACAGAGAAGTTTTGTTATTCTGATTATTGAGAAATCCTAAAAAATGAGTCAGAAAATGGGTTTGATAAAAGCCATAAAGAATTTCTTTAAGAAAGACAAACCAATTGTGAAGAGGGAGGAAATTCCAATTCTGCCCCCTAAAACGCCTGCATCTTATATGATGATGGAGCGAGGGTAACATATGGGTGTCTGGTTAGAGAATTGGAGGAAATATACAAAAGATGATAGAATGTTAACTTTCCCTGAAAATGGTACATTTAATGTAAGGATTCTTCAAAATATGAGAGCACACATGAACGCTTTAGAACCAGGTCCTAGACTTACTCAGTATACAGCGTTGGAAGAATGGGAAGTGGAAGCTTATGAGTGAAAGAAGGATAGAAGTGGTAGGAGATTCAGAGGATATATGCTTAGATATCCATTCGAGAGGCAAGAAGATCAAATGAAAAGATGGAGAAGGGCTGTAGTAACCGAAGGTCTACATCCAGTTTTGACAGAAGTCAGACAGGCACTAAATGTAAAGAGAAAAAGAAAAATATAGAAAAGTCCCGAGAAGGTTTGAATGAATCTGATGATGAATTGTTAGAAAATATTATGACTTAAAAACCTCCACCATATGAATTCAGGGGAGGTGACTGCAGAAGCTTTGACGGTGCCAGTGACCATTGGTTCAGTGATTCCATTATTTGGAGAAAAATCAACATTACCAAAGGTACATACTTTGACAGTTCCAATAAATAGTGTAATGAGTGAAATAGTGTCAGTAACAAATGAAAATAGACAAGATGACCAAAATATCTCATTGATAGACCTTCCGATTGTAGATTTAATAACAAAAACGCCTAGGAGAAGTATTCAATTAGTCCCAAGAAAAATCGTGCCAGATGTTACTCTGGTAGCAGGGAGTTCAGCAGGTCCCTCACCAGAAGAATTAACTAATTGGATAAAGGAAATGACCAAGCCCCAGCCTCAGCCGAAGAGTATAAATGTGAGTCAATTAAAAGTAGATTTAGAAGAAATGATTATTGGAACAGTACGCCCAGGTAGACTAGGGACTTATGGTGATGAAGAATTGTTATTCTTATGTAAAAGCATTACCCGGAGAGTGAAGAATCTTCATAAGAAACTCTCTGAAGCTGCTAGTGAGTTTGGTGTGGATATGGAAAGGTCGAAAGTGCTGCAGAAAACGTATAGAATGGCCTTTACCGACAAGGATTTAGAGAGTTTGAATGTGTCAGGAAAAAGATTGCAGATAAAAGGATTAATGAATATTCTAAAGAAATGGGGAAATGTAGAACGATGGAGAAGTAAATGGAAAAAAAAGAAAGATGAAACTACCGGAAAAGGAACTTCTATGTTTTCGTTAAAGGAAACAGAACAAGTAGAAAGGGCATGTCCACTGAGAGAGGTACCAGGAGGTGGAAACGTTCATGTGCCTTGGTTTAGACAGGATCTAATTTCATTAATAAATGATTGCCAGAGAAACCTGTTGAATGGTCTAAACAAGTGGACAGATTCATACAAGTTTCAAAGGTGTTGTTAAAAGATTTAGATGGTCTTTTTGAAATAGTGTTTCCGGATGATTTGGGGACCGAATTAATGATTACTGTGGACTGGCCTAAGGATGAATATCCTAGGGATGGAAAAACAGGTGTACTATCTGAAAAGGCGATGAAGAAGTATCATCAGGTCATTACCTTTTTGAAGGTAAAGATTTCCCCTAAGGAAACAGTTTGGGTTAAGATTGATAGAACAACCCAAAAGCCTAAATAATCAGTGCACACATATAATGAGAGATTGCTACAGGTGTTTAAACAGTACAGTGGGTTTGAGAATATTGGTGATAAAGATATGGGACATTTCGTATTCCAATTTGTGTATGGTTTAAAACCAGAAATAAGCGCAATGATTCAGCAGCATATGCTCTGTTGGCAAAGAAAATCGATAGACGAAAGTTTAAAGATGCCAAAAATTGTAGTGATGACATTGATTTAAGGCATAGAAAATTAACGGAGAAAATGATGTGGGCACAAGTAAAGATGGCAGGACAGCAACAAGAAAATAGTAATGTGCAACAAGGTCAGAGTCAGGCTGCTCAGGGAAACAATGAAAGGTGAGGAAAATCAAAAATGAGTAAAGAAGAAGCTAAAAAGAAATGTCCTTGTCATTCGTGCAGAAAATTTGGACATTGGAAGAATGAGTGTAGGTCTGGTCAGAAAGGTAATTTCGGCACTAAAAATTTAAATCCACAGATGCAGAATAAGGTGATTGGGAATCAGCAGCAGCAGGTAGTTACTCCACAGTTACAGGTGCCACAACCTCCCATACCCTGTAATGTGAAAGGTCATATGCAAATATACAGTGCAAGTTCTGAATATCACAGAGAAGAGCAGTTTGGTAAGAATCCACTAGTAAATGTAGTAATTGACTCCAGACTGGTTGAGGTATTTCAAGTGTATTTATTGTAAGATGTTAAGTATCCTGGAACAAACCCCACCAGGAGCAGCCAGCAGGCAGCTCAGCCCCATCATAACTGTGGCTTATCTTCAATCAGCACTCAACATTCCATGGTGCATCACAGTGCAGAGGCATTCCCCTAGAAGGCATGAAGTAGGTAAAGGTATGCATAGGAATATGCAATAGGTAAAATACAACATACCTCCTTTTCTTCCAAAACAAAACAATGAACAAAGGAGCATAGAAACTAAAAGAAGGAGAAAGTCAAACAAAACAATGAACAAAGGAGCGTAGAAACTAAAAGAAGGAGAAAGCGTACCGATCAATACCCGCTGACACATCCACTGGCCAGACAGATGTGGCAGAAGGTACCGTACAGCATGAGACATAGAAAATACAGAAAAGGAAAGTACAAATAAAGATCAGACACATTCCTTTTCTATAAATACCTAAAATGAAGAATACATAAAGTAAAGTAATAAGACTAGAAGAGTAATACCAAAAGGTACAAACACATAAATAGGTACTCTTCTTCCCTTCTCCATACACAACGAAAAAGAGAATAGAAAGATTCACCCAAGAACTACTCCAGATACACCCCTTAGGAGGAAAAGTATGAAAGGAGATAGGTATTGAATAAATAAGTATAGTGAACAGAGAAGCAGAGGAAAGTATAACAAAAGATCTTTCATATTACCCTGAAAACATAGTAATTAAATATAATGTAGACACTTTGAATAACGGGCAATACAATTCAGCAAGAAATGTAGTGAGTAATTAAGAGTGAAACACTCATATAAACACGACCTCGTGAAAGGTCACATATTGAAAACTTGAGGAGTGTAACCCCACAAAATAGTGAAGATTACCACTGCCATATTCAGTGGTAATACCATTGAAAAATTTAGAGGGATAAACCCCATATCGAAAACCTAAAAGGTTAAACATTGAAATTGATGAGAGGCGGTAAAAACATTTTACAACCTCAATCAGGTCACACATTGAAAAACTTAGAAAAAGTGAGAAATTAAACTTTTGATAGTGACCATTTGATAACGTGAGTACAGGAGCCAGTACAACACAATGTAATCCCAACAAGGGAAAACAACTGGAATGTATGCAAATTGATAAGTAAATTGAAGTGCAGATTTCCTACGAAAAAATACTACAAGCATACATGTACATTGACAATTGAGTAATTGAAAAATGAATTTAGATACACATTCCCTACCAAGGAATACTGCACGCAAGCATTTACATTGAAACAATTGAGTAATTGAGTACTTGAACTCTGAATAGAGTAGCAAAGGAAAATTGGGAAACATTGTGCATAGGAAATGCGGGACTAAATCCAAAACTTATCACTAACGTAGAGAAGTAAAAACGTATGTGTGCATGTGCACCACAATGTCCCAAAAAAAACTTAAATACAACCTAGGAGGATATTAAGGTTGCCAAAAACCTACAGAACAGTGAGGCATTGAACACGAAGCTTGCAACTACAGATTACACTTGAATTCAAGACAGTTTACAGCTTGACACTAGATGGCAGCGTAGACCAGTGAATGAATCATAATACTGAAAACGAAGTAACAACACACGGTGTAAATTGTCTAATGCTCCGGCAAACCTTTAAACCATTGTTTTGTCAGTCTTCAAGTTGGAGAGCGTAGAATTAAATGCTGCATAGCGTCTATGACTATAAAGACAAAGAAATGTACCTTGTATATCGTCAGGTGACATCCAGGAGGAAAATAATTCTTTCAACGCGAGATTCTTTTTTTCATGTTAGAGTGATAAAAAAACTTTAGTGCTCATAGAAGAACGTAGCTGTCAGAGCACAGGATCGAGGTTAGAAAAATACAGAGCAAACTGTAGAATGCATTCCAAGATCGCGGCACGCAGGGAATACGTGTGCCGAGTGGCTCCTAGTACGCTCCTAAGGAAAACGTGTGATGACACAAAACGTCCAGAAGCAGCTTAAATGGCGGAGATCAGAGGGGGCTGTCTTCAGCAGGGAAACGTCATGAAAGGCATTGAGGCAGATCCGCGTGGCCCAGAGAACAAGGTAGAGTGCGCGAGCCATTTGAATTTCGAAAGAAAGCACAACTGTATTTATTACTGGCCTCATAGTAGAAACAACAACCATTGACAAGACCACATTTAAATTATGCTTTCCTGAGCGTGTAAGCTAATCAATGAGCACAAATTGGTGCAGCGCTGGAAGGCAGAAGTAATAAAACATACAGTCGCACAGAAAGGCAAAATCTTGCACAAAGGAGTCACGGAGAAGCCTTATTGACGGAGACACATTGCACTTCACACTAGAGGCAAAAGCAGGTTACTTTGATTTATGTAGATATTTAATGAGGGACAGTAGACGCTTGTATTTGCAACGTAGACCTTTCTTGTGGCATTGTGGACTTTGGTAGAACAAGATGGAAAAACAGATATAGGCAGTCTGTTCAGGCAGAATAAATACCTTGTTGTAGAGACGCTTTTGAAAGTTCTAAGAAGAAATGTGTTCTTGTGTGATGACTGAGAAGTCTATTAATAAAGACAGGCTTGTGAAGCAGAATCTCACACATCCACAGCAGTTTGAAAAGTAGAAAACAAAAATGCCTGCTTATACCTTCCCTCTTGAGATACTGTAGTGGAAGGCAGCAAGGAGGCACAGACAGGAAGAACTGGCAAATTAAGAATCTGGTTGAGATTGATATGCGCAGAGCTTGAACACCATACTACGCAGGGAAACACAAACAGAGATCCACCAGTTACCTTCCTTGTTGAGATGCTGCTGTAGTGAGTTCTTTGAAGTTAAAGTAGATGATTTCTCTTGAAATTTGATGATGTTGAAAACAAACTTGAATTGATAAGTGATAGAAATAGACGTGGCATGTGCAGCACAAATATTGCTTTGATTTTGAAAGGCGCTTGTATATAGATAATTCATAAAGCCAAACTGGTCCAAATATTGAGACTTGTGAAGAGGAATCTGGCACATAGACGTTGGGGGCGACTGGTGAAATGGTCACTGGTGGGGCTTGGTGCCAGAGTCTTTGTTTGAAGTTGGAAAATAGATAAAGATTTTGAAAGACTTGCCTTCTTGAAGCTTGATTTCTTGAGTTGAGCACGTAGGTAAGATCAAATCGTCGCCATCAAAATGTAGTAATTGACTCCAGACTGGTTGAGGTATTTCAAGTGTATTTATTGTAAGATGTTAAGTATCCTGGAACAAACCCCACCAGGAGCAGCCAGCAGGCAGCTCAGCCCCATCATAACTGTGGCTTATCTTCAATCAGCACCCAACATTCCATGGTGCATCACAGTGCAGAGGCATTCCACTAGAAGGCATGAAGTAGGTAAAGGCATGCATAGGAATATGCAATAGGTAGAATACAACAGTTTCTCAGTATTTTGTAAGGTGCAATGAGAGTGATTCGGAGTCATCTCAATGATGGTGCCTGAGGGGGGCGGAAGAGTGCGTACTTGGTGCATCTTTAGCGGTAGATCAGTCAGGTCCATTTATTGATGGAAAGGTAGAAGGTAAGGATATAGAAACCACCAGCTGACCCTTTAGTAGCTGGTAACTACAGGCCTATATGGCTACTGCCTTTTTTCTCCAAGGTTTTGGAGAAATACGTAAATGCAGTTCTTACGGAATTTGTGGAAGCTAACCACCTACTTCATCCGAGCCAGTCAGGTTTCAGAGCTAACTTCAGCACTGAGACAGCCTTACTTGAAGTCTCTGAAACCATTACAACAACTCTGAACTGTGGGGGCGATGGGATACTGGTACTTTTGGACCTTTCCACTGCTTTTGATATAGTGCCCCGTGACCGACTCCTGCACAGACTTCGGGACTGCGGGATTGGAGGCACGGTACTTAGCTGATTCACCTCCTTTTTATGTGACCGCCAGCAAATAGTATGGTTCTCCCCCTTTCTCGGCTCCCATTCCCACCATGAAAGTAGGAGTCCCTCAGGGCTCGATCCTGAGCCTGTCCCTTTTTAATATGTACATAACGCCCCATTCACTCTTGGCGGAGGAATTCAGCGCACAAATTGTATTTTACGCCGATGACACGCAACTGTTGTTCACCTGTGAGAAGGGCTCTATGTTCAGAGGTAACGAGATAAACGCCTGCCTTACAAAGGTGTTCGCTTAGTTAAGATGAAATCAACTCAAGTGCAACCCAGAGAAGTCGGGGATTATTTTCCTTGGCTCCAATACGTGTGTAGAATGGCGCCAATGGTGGCCACAGGATATGTCACACCCTACAACCTCAGTAACTACTGTAAAAAACCTTGGGGTTAAGATGGATGCTGACATGTCCATGAAATCTCAAATTCAAACCGTTGCTGCTACCTGTTTTGGACTATTAAAAATGATAAAAAACATTCTTACATTGCTTCTGGTCCCTAACAGTAAGACAGTTGTTTAGTGCATGATTATTTCAAGATTGGACTACGTTAATGTCCTGTATCTGGGCCTTCCTGATTATTTACTTGGCCAACTACAGGTGATTCAGAATGTAGCAGCCAGAGCAATTCTTATGGTGAGCTCTAGGACTCATATGACCCCCCACTTGAGATCCCTGCAATGGCTTCCAGTCCGGAAAGCTCTAGCCCTGGCCTTTAAGGCCCTCCACGACTCAGGGGCAACCTACATCAGGAAAAGAATTCAGCACTATGCCCCTCTACACACCCTGAAGTCCTCTGTTCAAGGCCTAGCTACCATCCAGAGGTTTTCCCACTCCTGTACGTATGGCCGTTCTTTTCACGTGGTGGCATCCCGGTATGGAATAGCCTGCCTCTTTCTCTCAGACAGGTACAGGATCTTCTTGTTTTTAGGAGGAAACTAAAAACCTGACTGTTTCAACATTAAACTAGCTCTCGTACATCTGTGCACAATGTCTGTCACAGGTTTCTTCATCGCCGGGACACTACTGGGAGTAGCTGTGCGCTTTATAAGTACCTGGTAACATAACATATCACCTTCTTGTTGGGCACTGGTGCTATCCGTTCTAGTATGAGAGCAGCAGAAATCCCAAACCTACCCCTCTCGGGAGAAACTATCCAAGTTGTAGGTTTTGCAGTTAAGCATATTAGAACTCCCTAGGCCTGGATGTAGTTCGCGGAGTTTTGCTACGCAGAACTCCGCGAAGTTACAAAAAAACTCTGAAAAGTTCAGCGAGTGGTGGAGTGCAGTGCGAACTGCAGTTTGTGCTGGTATTCCTGCCACTTGGGTAGAAAATCGACCCAATCGGCAGCTCGCACTCGTGACGCGAACTTACCGTTTGCGATCGCTTGCGGGGAAAAAACTCCGCTGCACCTCGCATAGCGGTGTTTTCTGCACTCAACAAGCTCTACGTAGTGCGGAGTGCAGAAGACTCCGCAAACGGAGTGAAGTTCACCGCCCAGGCCTACTCATGTCACAGCCCGATAGAAGTTCATATAGGAAATTTCAAAGAATTTGCATTGGTTTGTGGTATGTGATTCCAGTCCTGTTAATCTTTTGGGCAGACATTTGTTGTGCAAATGAATTGCACCATTTATTGTACACTGGATGGTGTTGCATTTATTACACCTGATGAGGGTGTTGAATACAAAGCCATGATGGCCCAACGAGAGTCAAACGTAAGCGAATTATAATCACTCCTCCCTGAAGACGATTTGCCGGATGAATTGAAGGGTACAGTGAGAACAGATGTGTGGGATTTCACAGGAAAAGAGATTGGGTTAATGAAAAATGTAGATCCAATTTAGATTACAGTAAAGGATGGTGCTATATATCCAAATACCCCACGGTACAAAATGAGTCCAGACGTAATTGCAGGTGTCACACCTGTGATTGACCAAATGATTGAACAAGGAATACTAAAGGAGCTAATGAGCAGTCCCTGTAACTCACCCATTATCGGAATTAAAAAGCCTAATGGGAAATATAGAATAGTTCAAGATTTGAGAAAAGTGAGTAAAATTGTAGTGCCATGTTGTTCAGCAGTAATTCTTTACCAAATTCCTTGTGATGCCGAATGGTACACAGTTTGTGTCAGACATTTTTCTCCATTCGTATACACCCAGAAAGTCAATACTTATTTGTGTTCCGGTTCAGAAACTGTGTCTTGGCATGGTGCCGAGTTCCTCAAGGGTACACTGAGAGTCCCTCGATCTTTAATCAAATCTTGAAAAATGTTTAGAGACTTTGGTTATGCCTGGAAATTCTGTCCTGGTTCAGTACATTGATGAGCTACTGGTGGCATCAAAGACTCGAGAAGCATGTGTAACTGACACAATTGCTTTACTGAACCTGAACCATTTAGCAGAAGCTGGACATAAAGTGTCATCACCAAAATTGCAATATTGCAGACAGGAAGTTCAGTAATTAGGTCACAAGATTGAAAAGGGGGTTAGAAAGGCGATGCCAGAGAGAATCAGTGTGAGCAAGAAAATGAATCCACCCAGAAATCAAAAGGAAGTGCGAATGATTTTGGGAATGGTTGGATATTGTAGACAGTGGATCTGTGGTTTATCACTGATTGCAAACCCCCTACAGAGGTTGACACAAAAATATGTGAAAGATCCAATTGTGCTGGATGGGGAGAGTATGGAATCCTTTACAATATTGCAAAACAGTCTTTGTCGAGCACCTGCTTTGGGAATGCCACATTATTATAAAGAATTTGCGTTGTATTGTTGTGAAAGAGATGGTTGTGCACTTGCAGTCCTTACTCAGAAACATGGAATGGCGCGACATCCAGTGGCATATTTTTCTGCTACTCTGGACTCAGTGGCTGCAGCATTACCAGGTTGTTCAAAAGCAGTAGCTGCCACTAGTGTAAGTCTGGAACAAAGTGAAGCAATTGTGATAGGTTATCCAGTTAAGGTGTATTTACCACATTCTGTTGAGATCCTTTTAACCCGCACTCAGACTCAACACATGACCTCTAGTTGGCTGACTAAATATGAAACAGTGATTCTAGGTGCTGAAAACGTGACCGTGGTGAGATGCACCACTGTAAATCCTGCTACTTTGTTACCAAATTCAAGGTGTGAGGAAGTGATAGAGGAAGCAGTAGATGATTGTTTGGAAGTGACAGAACTCTGTACTAAGCCCCGTCCTGATATAGAATATGAATCCTTGTAGATTCAGATTGTGAACTGTTTGTGGATAGTTCATGTTTGAGAAATGAAAAGGGTGAATTGTGTGCTGGTTATACTGTTTGCACCTTATCAGGAGCACTAGATACATCTTGTCTGAAAGGGGTAAACTCCACTCAAGTTGCAGAGTAAATTGCCCTGACCAGAGCATGTAAATTGGCAAAAGGTCTAAAAGTAGCAACTTACACCGATAGTCAGTACGGTTTTGGCGTCGTACATGACTTCGGTCCGCTATGGATGCAAAGAGGATTCCTGACTTCCTCAGGGTCCCCAATTAGAAACGGACAAACTGTAGAAGAATTATTGGAAGCTTTGCAGTTGCCAAAAAGAATTGCAGTTGTAAAATGTGCTGCTCATCAATCAGGAGATGATAATAAAACAAAAGGTAACAGATACGTGGACCAATTAGCACGTTACCGTACACAAAATACATTGGCCACTAACAGAACAATAGAAAGAGTAAATACCGAATGCAACCTTATGTTAACAACCACATTTGAAACTTGGGTTGAGGTAAGGCAAATCCAGGAAGAAGCCACTCATAATGAGAAAATAGAGTGGAGCAGAACAGGTTGCAGGAAAAATGCAGAAGATGAATATGGGTCTATCTCGATGGGAGATCAGTATTGCCAGATTCATGTTTTTCTCACATGGCCAGGAAGTACAATGGAATCACATATGTTGGAAGTGACGCAATGAATAGACTCTTCAAACAGACATTGTACAATCCGAAGTTTAGGGTAATCGCAGAAAGTTTATGTCAAAGGCGTGCCATTTGCCAAAAGCAAAATCCGGGAAGGAAGAATATTGTAAGTTGGGGTGTAATTGGGAGAGCAGGAGGTCCCTTCACCTGTTTGCAGATCATTTTCATTGAGCTCCCACCATGTAATACATGCAAGCCATACTCAACTAGTCCCAAATACAATCGAAAGACCTGAAGAACAGCCACTGGAAAATGAAAATCAAGAACCAGCAGCTGAAGTGTGCGAAGCTGAAGAGTCTGGAGTGACAGATTCTGATGAACATTTTGATGATCATCAGACAAGCACTAGTCAAGTAGAATGGGACTAAAAAGACTGCTGTTGAGTCAGAAGAGGGTGAGATTGGCGTGGAGCCAGAGGGAAATGAAGCAACCGTCAAAACAGAAAAAAGTGAAATAGCTGATGAGCTGGAAGCAGGGTCAGAAGAGAAGTAAGACACAAATGAACTAGAAGAAGGTGAACTCACTGGTGAATCAGAAACAAGTTTTGAGTCATCAGAAACAGAAATACAAAAGAAAAATTAGAAGATAAAATAAAAGGAATGGTAAATAAAACACAGAAGATGAAATAATAGTAAAGAAAAAGAGACCTAGAAAAGGGGACGAATGGTCAAGTGGAGTAAAAAAAACTAAAGTATAGAATTTTAAGGAGAAAATTAAGGAAAAGACCAGAGCAAAGTAATGAAGTTTCAAGTCAAACAGGACCAGTGAATGCAAAAAGAAAAGCAACCTAAAAATCAAGAAGAAAGACTTCCATGCAGAAAATACAAAGTTCCTGAATGGACCTATGTTATCTTGGAAGAAAACATCAGTAGTGATTCTGAAAAAGAAGATGAGCACAAACTGAGACCACCTTAAAAGGAAATGTAAAGGAATATGGTGTCATTTGTCCATTGGAGTTTAATATAAGACCCAAAGACTTAAATAACAGAAAGGAAAGGGGTTAAAGAAGAAAGCCTAGAAGTGTATCATTACACATAATTTTATTTTTACTAACATTTATTTTTGTTTGTATAGAATAGAGTCCATATAGTTTTTAAAAAATTTTAATATTAATATTATGTCAACTGAAGGGATGAATTAATGTTTCTAAAAAGAATAATAATCTAGAGCAAATGGATGGAACTCTTTTCCATCATGACAAATCAACTAGTGATGTTTCGTTAATTGTTTTTACAAAGTTATCTTAGAGTATACTAATACCATGAATGTGAGTGACTGTTATGTGTGCATGCGTTTACCTTTGTCTGTCTCGGAAGGTGTAATCTATCATCAACTTCCTCAAACGGAGGCGCTAGGGGGCGCACAGCGGAATGGCTGGGTGACAACACAGCTCCGCCAGACGACTTACGGAAAGCGGCCTAAACTGTCCATTTTGGCCCCCACGACCGCCGGAAAACATGGATTCGGGGATGTGAATACATCCAGCACCGAATGCGGCGAACGCAAGTACCCAAATAGCGTTATAGCGGCATGAAACGGCGAAAGTCTCTGAGATCCCGGGCGTGGGATGACAAGATGGCGGCAGACGCCACGATCGACTGCTGAACATCGAAAGGCTGCGATCCCAGTGGCCCCTGAGATCAATCCAGGGATATCGGGTACTTACTACACGCATTGACTTGTGAACGCCAGAAATGAATTTGCTATATAACCAGGAGCTGTTGCGGCGCAATTGCGAGTGGCCCCTTTAAGACACCCCGTCCGGTGAGGCGCAAAATGGCGGCGCCCATAGGCAAGGCGCGAAAGATTGCTGGTTAGCCCGGAGGAAAACGAACTCGAGCCTGGAAGAGGCGGGCAACGACGTAGATGTCCGGTGCACTTGCAGCTGGCGGAGACAGTCCTGAATGGGAGCGGACATGGTGTGAAGCACACGGAGGATTATTGACGGAGCACACCATAGTGCACGCACGATTGCAGGACCGCGGAGCGTATTGACCACCGGATCGAGAGCACAGCGTGCAGCCACTGCCATCTGCCGCTGATCAGCCACCGGGTAAGCCTCTGAACCTGGATGACATACGAAGCATACGCCTGGGGGTGCTGGTGCGTACTCCACGCCCAAGTCTGACACATGCATAAAACTTTAACACTGGCAGTCTGGGAAAGAGGAAACCGCGTAAAAGCAGTGGGGCGCACCTAAGGGGAGAGTCGCATTGGCGGCGTAAGGATACCTATGACTCCCGACATAGCATAAAATGACAGGGCTCTGGCACGATCAAGAGACGTCTGCAACGCCTAGATGAAACGCGCTGGGTGACGTTTCCCTGCATCACACACAAAGGGACAACACTCCATGAGGGGCATTATCCCTGTCAGGGTAGATACCTACAACGTGCGACGGGCCGCGCACAGAGTCGCTCCATAGAGGCATTGGAAATCCGCGACCTACCAAGCGCAACCACGAACTGTGCCGTCAGACGGTTTGGCAGGTGGGACACTAAGCGAACATATGGCATAACCGTTCCATCACTGTGCTGAGGAGTGGATCTGCAGTGAAAGTCACGGCAGGGGCTCACAGTTGGAGAACAGCAAACACAAGCGGCCGCTTAGCTCTGGACCGACAAGTGGTGAGGTACGGTAAAGGAAGAAGCTGGGAGACCACTGTACTGCGGTGCCCCTCAGATTAATTACTCGGAGTGCGACTACGGCGGCATCGGCCAAAGCCACCAGACCCGCGAGACAACTGGGGAGTACAGGGCCTCCTGGACCGTCTATAATGGGAAAACCGGATAAACAGCAACAGAAAATCTCCTTTGAGAGCAGGAAAGCGCCAAAAGGCACGGAACAGGTGACGGAGGGAGATGGGACGACGACTGTGGAACCTACATCTAACATGGAAAAGATATTACTGTCTATACAAGCGAATGTACAAGATATCAATGGGAAATTGGATAATCTTACATGTAGAATGGACGGAATGTCGGACAAACTTGAGAAGCATGACGAAAGGCTAGAAAACACCGAATCAAGAATATCAGCAGTGGAAGATGAATCGCACGCCACGACTAGCAAGTGTACCGGTATGGAACGAGTCCTGGAGGTGATTAAGGCGAGGGAGGAGGATTTGGAAGCGCGCTCCAGACGCAATAATGTACGCATTGCGGGCTTGCCGGAGTCCACAAAAACGGGCAAGATGGAGGTCTACATAGAACAACTATGCAGAGACATTTTTGGGGCGGAGGCCCTATCTCACATTTTCATAGTTGAAAGAGCCCACAGATCCTTAGCGCCCAAACCGAAACCAGGTGCAACGCCGAGGCCGATTGTGGCAAGAATCCTCAATTACCGCGATAGGGATACCATTCTGAGGCTGGCACGCGAGAAAGGGAAGATCACGCATCAAGGAAACACCCTGGAGTTCTACCCGGATCACACAGTGGCAGTCCAACAAGCACGGAAAGAATTTTCATCGGTTAAGGCCAAACTTAGGGAATTGAACGTTGGATATTCCATGCTCTACCCAGCAAGACTACGAGTGACATGGAAAGACAAAGCGGTGGTACTGCCGTCACCTAAGGCAGCCCAAGACTTCGTCAAAAAAGTGGTGCAGCAAAACAGGCCGCCAGCACGAGACGACCAACACACGGATTCCGACGGAGCAGAGTAAGACTGGAGGGGGAACCATGCGGAATTATGGTAAGACTCCCTTTATTTGTTTGCCCAGGAGTGCTACATACATAGGACATGAGGCCAGCAGACTTGTGGACTATTGACTCAAGTACATAAGATTGGGCCCGATACTGTGAATAACACGGCTGGACCTGAATATGCATTGGCAGCATGACCCTTACATATTACTGAAGTGTTGATCTGCAGGGCTATATGAACAGTGGTCCCGCACGGTATAACACAGTGCACTATTGATCTCCGGAAGGGATGACCGCGCATAAAGGTGCACAGAATGCGCAACTATAAAACACGGTGCTGCACTGCTGAGTTGGTGCTACAGATTGCTGGGTTAGTAGGGAGGAATCGGCTGCTACCAAGTACTGTCTTGTCACTCCAGTATATCCGGGGTCTACGGGGGTACTGAGATGGATGGAAATAATGCGAACATATATATCGTAAATGTGTGAGTCGTCTGCACCCATTCAGTTGGGTGTAGAGTTGTGCCCCAGGCGGACCTCCGAAAGGGTAATCCCCACCAAAGTTGTTTGTATTTCACTGTTGAATAAGGGATGTTTACAATGGGTAAATGGCTTCGGCAGGATTGGGGTGCTGGAGTGGGTGGGGGAGGGGGGCAGGGGGACATTGTTACGGATTTGAGACTGGAGAGGATACCACATGTTCATCTACGAGGTGTTGGCGGGCAGGGGACTGATGAAGCACCGTTGTTTTCAACTGGGGAAATGAAATGCTGTTCTGTATTTACTAGACATCTGCTACTTGGATCGACCACTCCATTTTATGAATGGCACAGGTAGCTAGAGACACCGGTAGGAAACACATAAACCTCCTCACATGGAATGTACGAGGATTAACTCAACCGAAATAAATAAGGCAGGTGTTCGCTTACTTGAAGCGATGGGAAATAGACATTGCTGTGTTACAGGAAACACATATTGCCCCTAACACACATACACAGATAGGGGGTCGCTAGTCGGAATCCTCATACATGGCTAACTACTCCTCTTATTCGAGAGGAGTGATCACACTCATTCGAAGAGGCTTGAACTTCACAGTGCATAAGGTGATAAGGGATTCGAGTGGCAGATATGTTATTGTGTCAGGCACCCTACGTGGGCAAAAGATAACACTTCTCAATGTGTATGGCCCGAACACGGACTCCCCGGAGTTCTTCCAGGAACTGTGGGTACATCTCCAAACACTAGTGACTACTCACATCATATGCGGAGGGGACTGGAATGTGACGATGGTAGAAGGGGTGGACCGTTCCTCACACTCCTCGGAACCACACAAGCAGGCCAGGGCTAAACTTCTACACATGCTCTCAGACCTATCACTGACGGACATCTGGAGACACAAATTCCCAGATACACCGGGGACTACACACATCTCTGCGGCTCATCATAGCTGGTCACGCTTAGACTACTGGCTGGGTTCGGATAGCATTGCATTGTGGTCAAGAGATATAAAGGTCCTACCCAGGACACTATTGGACCACAATCCGGTGTTGTTGGCGCTTGTACTTCCGAACTATTCCACGCCTCCCTTTCACTGGAGATTTAACTCAAGTGCACTCACAGACACGGTCTACGCGGACACTATCAACAAAGTGATAAAGGAATACTTCCTAATAAATGAACCTATGGTGGCTGACCCGGGACTCTTATGGGAAGCATTCAAGGCCACGATACGTGGAGTGTGCATGAGCACTACGATAGGTATTCTAAAAGATATCCGACGGCAAATTACACGTTGCGAAACACGCATGAGGGAACTAGAGTTGGCCTACGAAGACACACAGGATATCACAGTTCTGGGTGAACTGAGAACACTACACTCGGAACACCAAACATTCGTCGAAGACGAAATTAAGTACTTAGATAGGAAACACTCAGCCAGAACATACGGGGAGAGTGGCAGACCAGGCAGTATGCTGGCGGCCAAAATTTGTGATGGCAAGGGGCACGCACCTGTTCTACGTGTTAAAACGAAGGAGGGCGTGCTCCACACGCAGACTACAGACATCTTACAATGTTTTGCAGCAGAGTACGAGGAGCTATACAGGTCCCGACCGATTGCACTAAGAGACAACACTTTTCACTATTTAGAAAATGTGGCAATAGGCTGGCTTTCGGACGGACAGAGGGAAGTGTTGGCGTCACCGATCACGGTAGAGGAAGTAACTGATGTGATTAGGACTCTACCAAATGGGAAAGCACCGGGCCCTGACTGGTTCACTAATGAATTTTACAAAAGATATGTGGACATTCTTGCCCCGCATATGGTAGGCATGTATGGAGCAGCGTTCGAAAAGTCGGAACTACCCCCAACATTGCGTGAGGCGGCAATATTTGCGCTCCTCAAGCCTGCCAAAGACCTGGAGGTGTGCGACTCTTATAGGCCGCTTTCACTTATTAACACTGACTCCAAAATATTGGCGAAGTTACTGGCCCTGCGACTGAAGCCACTAATGACGAGTTTGGTCCTGCCGGATCAGGCGGGATTTATCCCTACACGTTCCACTTCCCATAATACCAGATCGCTGTTCGCCCTATCCCATTATCTCCACCCATCAACTAAAGCAGTGGCGGTCATGTTAGATGCCGCTAAGGCCTTCGACTCCATTGAGTGGGAATATTTACTTACTATTTTACTCCGAATGGGGTTCCCCAAACGATTTGTGCAGTGGGTCTCACTCATATATACCAAACCGTGTGCCAGGGTGCGCGTTAATGGTTATGTATCGGAGTCGTTTCATATTCAGCGTGGTACCAGACAGGGATGCCCACTCTCACCACTGTTATTCGCGTTGGCACTTGAACCTCTAGCCTGCATAATACAACTAAACTACAAGGAATCGGCGTTACAGTTCCCGTCCAGACCACTACATATCTCTCTCTACGCAGATGACATGCTGCTGTATGTCCGCGATCCCGTCACACATTTAAATCCAATTTTACGTGAATACATCAAATTTGGTGGACATTCAGGTCTGGCTATAAACTGGTCCAAATCCTCCATCATACCCCTGACTGATACGACGGCCCCTCAGGACATTGACTACCCGTTGGAGTGGCAGTCGGACCCTGTGAGGTATCTGGGCGTGCTGTACCATAGAGACCCCGCAGTGGTTATCAGATCGAACTATGGCACAGCTGTATCCAAATTAGAAGATAAGATAACACGCTGGATACAGCTGCCCCTGTCATTAGCAGATCGTATAACGATCGTTAAGATGAACATACTACCTAAACTACTGTACCTCTTTAATAATATCCCTATTGAACCACCGGCAGCAGTGTTCCGTAGTATCAAGTCGCTGGTACTAAAACTTATATGGGCTGGGAAGCAAGCACGTGTGGACCTTCAGACACTAACACTGCCATATGTCATTATTTAGCAGGTTTTTCCTATGATTAATGTTTAAGAATTGCCATTATCATCAACTCTTCAACTAGTTGGTCCAACGACCAAATTGATGAAAAGTCGATTATCATTTGTTAAATAATTTAGAAGATCCAGATGTTCATATTTGTGACAGAGTGACAAGAGAAAGTAAAGGAAATAAACTTGACCCCGCCGCATCAGAGATTTGGGTGAATTTGTATGGGCCAAGTATGTGGTGTTATTGAATATTCATCCCGGAACAATTTATTGGGTTTGCGCTGTATCACTTTGATACAGAGGCTGTCACCTGGGGGGTGGGCAGTGGCGTAGCTAGACCTTCGGCCGCCCGTGGCGCAATGAAAGTGGTTGCAATTTCTGTGGAGCCCATTCTCCCCCCTCCCGTGATGCCCCTGCCCCCCCTTGCTACTCCACTGGGCGTGGGTGCTTAGCTAAACTGATTGTGATATCCTATTGGACCCCTTTGAAACATTTCAGCAGTCAAAGCACTTACTGCCCATTCTCTCACATACTGTATGTGGTCCTCGGTTTTACCCTTCGCTTTTTCCAGTATTATCACTGCCTCTGACTGCATGCGCACCCATTTTCAGTTTTCTCATTACTCTCATGCCCTACATGGTCTCCAGTTCCACCCTTTTGTACTTAAACTGTGTGTCACAAACAGCTTCTGTCGCGGTTGAGATCCTTTGGCGTCATGGGTACAGCACATGCATGGCTTACATCATTCTTGCAGGGTAGGACACAACGAGTGCAGTTGGGTGACCTACTTTCCACCTCGGCCCCGATCACCTGTGGGGTCCCACAGGGCTCTGCCTTGTCACCCCTACTCTTCAACATCTACCTGCAGCCACTGATTGCCCTCCTGAATAGGATGGACTGCCTAGTGTATAACTATGCCGATGACACCCAGATAATCATCCGGTTGGATGATGGTCCGGGAGCATCCACTAGGCTACAGGATATACTGAAAACCACAGTCAATTGGATGTCCGAGAACTCCCTGAAAGTCAATCCGGATAAGACGGAAGTGTTGCCCATCTCCACCTCGGGTAACCCTTGGAGTGAGAAATTTTGGCCTAAAGAGCTGGGCGCACCACCAAAACCGGCAGTTGCGGTTAAAAGCTTAGGCCTATACGTGGATAATAAATTGTCCATGGTAAAACAAGTTACCACCGTAGTAGGCACCTGCATAGGCCTCCTAAGACAACTAAGGAAGATCTCTGCCCTTCTCTCATTCCCTACTTTGAGACACGTGGTTTCAGCCACAATTTTGGCAAGGCTGGACTACGGGAACTCCCTATATTTAGGTTTGCCACAGCGGCTGCTGGACAAACTACAGGGAGTGATGAATGATGCTGCTAGGCTGATATTCAAAAAACCCAGGACTGCTCATGCCTCTCCCCTGATGCAGGAGCTGCACTGGCTCCCAATTCGTCAGAGAATTGTCTTCAAAGGACTGTGTATCGCTCACAAGGCTCGGTATGGCAAAGCACCAAAGTACCTGAAATCCCGATTATCCCCCTACACACCGGGTAGGACTTTGCGTTCGTCGGACGCCACTCTCCTGTCCCAATCCCGCTTCAAATTGACCACGGTGGGGGGCCGTGCGTTTTCCAACACGCTCCCAGCTTTTTGGAATAAACTGGACCCAGAGCTCAGGAAGGATAGTAACCTACTTTCCTTCAGGAAAAAACTAAAAACTGTATTGTTTACACAAGCATGGAGCAGATCTTAGGTGCGCAGCTGGTTTCAAGTGAATGTAACATCTTATCACGTAAATCTGGACAGACAGCGCTTAGAGACCCCTGTGGTTATAACGCGCCATATAAATTAAATAAATAAATAAATAAATAAATAAACACAGACTCTGCACGCAGCGACAATATCATAGTGTGCCTGTACCTTTAATAGTAAGGAGAAGCGAGAGAAAGAAGAGAGAAATTGAGTTAAAGGGATGGAAATGAGAAGGTAGAGAAAGTGAGGTCAGGAGGGAATTGGCAATTAGGATGAAGAAGAAGGTCGGTGTCCGGAAAACGAAGAGAAAGAAGGGGGAGAGAACGAGCAATGATGAGGGAGAAATGTGGGGGGATAAGCAGAGATTACAAAGCTCAGATAATTAAATAGCGAAGTGAACAAAAAGATTCATGGAAGGGATACAAGGGGAAATGCAAGAGGGACAATACGAAGAAGGGAGCAAACGAAAGGAAGGGTGAGAAAGAGTAAGTCAAAGAGATGATATTTTGAGAGAAAGGCAGAGAAACATGCAGAGGAAGGATAAAAGCTGAAGAAAGGAAATATGGGGTAAGAGATCCGGAAATTAAGGCATAGCAATGGGGAATTTGACAAGCCACTATAATAGGGGTTGGGGGGCAAGGGAAAAGGAGAGAGAAGGAATGGTGAGCTGTCAAAAATAAAAGAACGAGGGCAATGAAAAGAAAGGAGCGTTCGAAAATGTGGTGAGGAGGAAGGGAGAGGCCCAGACAGGCTACACTGTGTACCAGGCATTCCCCTGGTGGGCTGGAAGAGTGGCTGCCGCTTTTTCTGCTGAGCCAGGCCGTCCGTGTTTTCTGCCAGCAGCACTGTGGTGCTTTACAAAACAATGCAAAACAAATGGTTTTAATGCGTTCCGGTACCATACTCCATTCAAAACCAGTTGTGACTGGTGTGGGGGCAGAGTGGCAGGACTGGGGCATGACGGGGAAGTGGGGAGGAGGGGGGAAAAATAGACAACAATATACATTTTAAAAGAATTTGCCTGTCGCTCCATGCTCTTTTCCGTGTCCCCGCTGCCGCAGGCTCTGTATGCTATCCTTCCTCCTGGCACACTCCTCGACTGACTCAGGCGGAAAGGGAAGGACTTCGGCCCTAGTACAGTGGAAATCACCCAAACCTGAGGGGTGGCAGGAGCTAACCAACCGCTCATTTTGAGACTGGGGGCCTCTGGATTCAATCCCTCGGCTGTTTCTCAACCTTGGGATTGCAGGCTCTGAAGTGCGCAGGTCAGATTAGTCGGCTGTAGGCAGCCGGCCAATCTGACCTGCCCAATGGCAGGGGGCTGCATTACTAGTGCAATTGCACTGATCAGCCCTGCCATCATACTGTAACAGCGCAAGCTTTGGGCACATTAATTAAATGGTATTCATTACCATTTTATTAAAGTGTGTGCCTGCTGAACTTGCAGCAGGCAGTGCAACGCTCCTCGGCCATAAGGGAGGAGCTGCCGCTGTTCAAAACAATTTGTGTTTGCATTTGTATGGTCCTTGTCTTCTGCAGGTGCAGCACGAACAGGACTGACATACACAGAAAAGTGGGAGGAAGGGTCTGCTGCAGCTTGGCTTATAGAGTCCAGTACATGTGAGAATTAGGGGTCTATTAGGATGGCGGACGGATGGCCTCAGCCGGACCTTCGTTGGCATCTGCTGGGCCGGCGGTGGCCATACGTCTGCGATTGAAACCCGGATAACCGCCGGTCACATTAGCATGATGACTGTGGCAGTGAGAAATTCCACCTGCACTTTTCGGCCAGTAGCAGTACGCATGCTTGCCTGGTGGGCGGAACTGGACCGTTAAAATGAGGCCGGTGCAGGGCCAGGCTCCGCCGGCATGATTATGATGCTGGCGGTAGCAAGCCTTTCCGCTGCGGTGGAAACGCCATGGAAAAGCATGCAGAGAATGTCTCCGGGGGGCCCATTGCAGGCCCCCAATGTGTTTGGGGTTGTGGGTGCACTGGGGGGTACCGTTTGTACCCACCCCCTACATGTCACTGTACCAAATGGCAGGCACTGTGCAGTGCCTGCCACGTGGTGCAGGGATATATAAGACATTCTCCTTTTGACATTGGGCGGTGCTGCTGGCAGCAGCAACTGCCGCAAATTCAAAGGCCGTGATCGTACCACTGTGGTCGGATTTCAACTCCGGAGAATACTAATTGGACCGGCGATCCTGTCGGGCAGTCTTTTCCCGCTACTATGGCGGTCAGGGTGATTTTCCAACCACCATCCTAATAGAACCCTAAGAGACTTCAAAATTCAAAACGGTGTATTTCTAAATCATGTGGCCATTGCAAATGCTTTTCAGTTTAGTATATTAAATTATACCAGTGCGTTGAGTGGCATTTGTTACACATGATTGGAATCATGAGCTTAGAAACATTCCTGCCCTTCCATCACTTCAGTTGACTTCTGTCTCCCTATATGTGCAGATGGGTGTTACTATAGAAAGAGTAACATTACAGTCTTCTGTTGTGCAGCACACACCCTGAACAGATGTATTTAATGGTGCTCTGTTGTAATGGTGAAGAAAAAAGCGTCACTGTGAAAAAAAGTAATTGCATAGGATCACACAGGTAGAAGCCGGAACTTTTGCAAGCTTTCCTGGTTTCACATTATGCAATTCAACCACTAGAGGGTTACCTCTCTCTGATCAATCTTTAGCGCTTCGTGTCTAATTCTTTGTGGTGCAAAATAAGTATACTTTGTTTAAGTCTTCCTGGCTATACATATTTCATAAGGATTGGTGTTTGCAGTGTTTGGGGAGGGCGATGTTTTAATGTGGAAGCTACAATCAAAATCAGAGCACTCTCCCTTGGTTAGTGCATAGAGACCATTTGTTCTACATAGCTAAAAGTCGTTATTAAATACCATCCAACCATCCATCCTTAAATTAGTTAAACCACCCATTCCTCACACATCCAACTATTCATTCATCTATTGAACCATGAAGCTATAACTCCCTTCCACAAATCCATTCAATGATTGGACAAAGTTCTAGAATAAACAACTATGGGGTCGATTCCGATGCCGGCAGGAAGGGCTCTAACCGTCGGTCCGAGCCCTCCTGCCCCCATTGAAATGTGCCGTTCGGATTCCTTCCCAACTGAGCCATTCTGATGGGTTTTCTGGATGGCTTAAGATGGGTTCGGAGAGCCCGTCTGCCACCCCAAAACCTTTCAATACTCCCCCGGCCACCTCTTTCCAGCGACGCAGTACGATGGCTGTTTCCCACTGCCTTTTTGTGCTGTTCTTTCCTGCACAAAAAGGCAGTGGGAAACTGTCTTTGGGGGGCCCTAGCAGGTCCCCTATGGGTGTGAGGCTGCCAAATGGCAGTCTAGGGGGCACCTACGATGCCCCCTGTTGATCCCTGCACCCGTGCCACGGGGTGCAGGGATGAACTGCACCCCTGCTCTTTCAATGAGAGCATGCATTCCGTTCGGATTGCATGCTCTCATTGAAAGATATATCAATGCGACCAATCAGGGTTCAGTTGCATCCTACTTGCAGGTCTATAACCGACGACAGGAGGTCGTTTGGTTACAGTTCCTGACCGATGTCCGAAGTACTCCGGCCCTATGTTGTAAATTTGCATTTCTACAAATATTTCTGGGAGGAAGAACCCCCTTCCCCAAATCCCGCTATGAAGTGGTCAGGCTTGCTATACTCGCTTACTATGTGCAGTATGAGGGCTGTTCTGACAAAGTTTGGCATGGCTGATTTTGCCTCTCACTCCAGCCCTGGGTTTGAGGGAAAGTGAGTAGGGGAGGGGCTCAGGAAGATTTGTATAAAGTGACAAACAGAGCGACATAATCCTACGGTGGGGAGCAAGAGTGATTGAGTTGTAGGGGAAGAAGGGAGAGGAAGAGACGTGACTTAGGGACACTATTAAAGAAGAGGCACAAATGATGGAGGGTTAAAAGTAGAAATAACGAAAGGAAAGAGGGTAGAAAGAAATTGTGGTAGAAAATAAAGAAGGATAATTATATAGACTGAAGAAAGGGGTACATTGACATGAGATACAAGCAGGAAGAACAGAGAGCTGAGCCAAGGGTATAATGTGCACCGAATTGTGAGCAAGAGATTGTGAAAGGGCATCTTCTCCTCATCTTAAATCCAAATTAATGGGTATAAGAAACAGGATTATTAGCTGAGAGGGGTAGAAACCCCTTTCAAATAATAAACAAAATCCTTGTCAGGCCGTATTTAACATGATATGGTGCATTCCTGTCCTATTCTTATGCTGGCGCACAATGTGCTGCCTAATGCTAACGCAGGCACTCTTGCACCGTGGGCATTACGATGCGACCACCATGCTGGCGGTCGAAAAGTGCTCCTTTTTATAGCAGCTTGTGCTGCTCCCAAGAAAAAGGTCCGCAGCACAAGCCGCCATGATAAGGAGCACCTCCTACACGTCCATGGGCCATATGCCATGCACCATGCTGTGCATGGCACACGGTGCATGGAGGTGAGTGGGGGCACTGAATGTGTCCCCAAGGCCACTTTACAGTGGCCCTCAATGGTTTGGAGCCACCAAATTCCGTTTCCAGCAGCCTTTTCATGACGGTCTTCACAACATGAAAAGGTTGTGGGAAAGGGATATTGTAATCCCAGCAGCAGTGCCTGCCTCGGTACTACCGCCATTCAAGAATATGATTCTGACCGCTGCCTCGTCGGGATCAGTGCCCGCTGTGGTCCAACCACCGGGATTGTAATCCGGTGGTTGGACAGTAGGGCTGTCAGCAGTTGTACTGCCACCAACAGCCTGTCAGTGGCAGTCCAACCGCTATCATAATAAGGTCCAATGTGTGGAAATCGAGTTTCAGTGAATAATAATTGTGCATCACCAAGTAAACTGTTTTCATTTGTTCTGATCCTACCAAAGTCTTTGATTCCATCACACTTCAGAATTACAAAACAATGTGCTTCATTTTGCTTTAAGCTACTGAGGGGCCGATTACGATGTCGGGCAGACTTGCGTCCGCCCGACACCGTCTCGTAAACGAGACTGACCGACCTCCAGTCGTCGGTCGTGACTGCCTGATTTGGATGCGGCTGATCACTGTTCAGTCGCATTCGGACATTTTCCCATGGGAGCATGTGTTACTGCTGTAAACTGTATGTAGTACATGCCCCCATGACAGGCACCACAAGGTACCTGCCACAGGGTGCAGGGATTAATAGGGGGGGCACCATAGGTCCCCTCTGCCCCCAACCGAAGGCCGTGCACAAAACAGGGCCCTGCCAGGGTCCTCCATACTAGATCTCCGACAGGCTTTCCATGTTGGAAAGCCCAGCATGGAAAGCCTGCCGGAGACCGAGTATGGTAATCCCAAGGGCAGAAAGACCCCCTTTGGAATTACAGCCCGGCCTCCAATTGTCCAACAGGTTTCTTGAGCCTGTCGGAAGCCAGCACGAATGACTGGCTGGTTTCAATTCCGCCTAGCTGATTCCTAACCAGCCAGTTGGAATTGAAACCGACGATGGCGGTAAGAAAGATCGGAGGCTTTCTGACCACCATCGTAATAAGCCCTGAGTGTGTACAGTTCATTTACAGGTATTTACTTTTTGTTGTGTGTTGGAAAAACATGACATCCTCCAGCTTTCCTTTTGGATTTCAAGTACCCCAAAAGGATTGCAACATAATTCACTTTATTTTTCTCTCTCTACCTGCACAGCTAGAGGAGTTCCTAAACACCAGTCTCTGTGTTAAAAAATAAGCAGCAGAAGACATAGCTTGACATTTGACCTCTGTCTTTGAAGCACGGCTAATGTGACATGATAAATATAGAATTAAAAGGTATCTTTATTTATTGCCTGGACTTTGGTGACCCACCAAAAATTGTCTCGCAACCCACAGTTTACGGAACACTGTTCTTGGGAATTTATTATCCAGTGCAAAAGGTACTGGGCACCGGAAAGGTGCCCTCTTCTTAGAGCAAAAAGTGCTTTGCGCTGCTTTGCACAACTTTATGTCAAGAGGGCATTACTTGGGTGGATGAGCTCAAACAGCCATCAGATTTAACGCAAAGCCTAAGCTAGGAAGATTACCAGAGGAACCACTTTGTCAAAAGATAATGCCACTATTAAGCATGCAAAATGTTTTAATATTTCACATATTGCATGTGTGCTGCACTGTACAGCACACATACAACGTGTGGAATGTTTAAGAATGTGTCAAGTAGAATGTTTTGTACTGGAGATGTATGCTTTCAGTGCCAATCCTATGCTGGACGTCAAGTAGAGACTTCTGCACCTTAGTGCATGGATTGTGTGTGGTGCTAAAAAGCCTGTTTAAGCATCAATGCAGGGTATGAGAGCAGCGACAGGACTTTAAAAAAAATATGGCTCTCTATTGCTTACTTCTCCTTGCACTATGCAGCGCACTGCCTTAGTTTGCTGCATTGCCTTCGGCCAAAAAATAATAAATCTGACCTTGGTTTTACTATTCGTATACGAGGTCTGCCAATTTTGCTGTTCCAAATAGTATATCGGGATTACAAGATCAAGGGCCTCATTTACTAAGGTTTTACACAAGCTCTCGCACCTTGCAGAAGATAGCACAAAATTCAGTTGCATTGCGTGATAGCCTGCGCAAAATTTAGCTGGCCCCAAGAATGTGAAAAACAGGACTAGGGGCCAGATGTAGGTGGCCGTTTCAGGCCATTTACCGACTGGTAACGGCCGATTTCGGCCGTCACCGACCGGTAAATGGGTTTTCGGTATGTAGGGGCAATTTTTTACAGATTCGGTAAATTTACCGATTCTGTAAAATAACGATTCTGTAAAATACCGAATCGGTATTTTTACCGATTCGGTAAATCTGAGATGTAGGTGGGACTCTTCTGAGTCCCAAAAGCCTTACCGAATCGGTATTTTACCATCAAATCCAATTTGATGGTAAAATACCGATTCCGGTGTGCATGCACATGTGTGCATGCACACCTATGCCATATGACAGGCAGACCTGCCCTTAGGGCATGTATGCCTGCCACATGGCACCGAGCCTGTTTTGGGGGGGCCAGAGGGTGTCCAAGTGACACCCCCTGCACCCTTGTGAAAATCGGTATTTACCGATTCGGTAAATACCGAATTGGTAATGCCCATTCATTCCTATGGGCTTCAAAGCCAATACCGAATTGGTAATGCCCATTCATTCCTATCGGCTTCAAAGCCCATAGGAATGAATGGGCATTACCGATTCGGTATTTACCGAATCGGTAAATACCGAATTGTTCCGATTCGGTATTCCAGCACATCTGGAATACCTACATATCCATCCCTCAGATTTACCGATTCTTAATTACCGAATCGGTAAAATTCGGTAATTTTCGGTAATTAAGAATCGGTAAATCTATTCTACCTACATCTGGCCCTAGATGAGCTATTCATGCACATTAAACCACTTAAACTAACTGGTGATGCCACATACCATGGTGCATTGTTTGGATAAAATATAGAATTAAAAATATCGAAATTCTGAATGTAAAAATATTGAGATACTGAAATACTGTGTCAAGAACAGCCAGGCTTCATATATATCATGGACAGGAATATCGAAGGTAAAAATATAATTTTTAGTGTTGTTTTTAATATCGCTGTGAAAAAATGTATGTATGAAATATCATTGCATATAATATCGTTTTTAGTGTAATTAGTATGTGACTGTTTTGTCAATGTATTTTTATTTTAGTTATGTTTTTAAATGTATTAATGTTTTAAATTCTTTTTTGAAATATATTCTAAGTAGCGGGATGTTGAGTTATTTGGAGACAAAGGTGGGGAATATTATTATTTTTTAATATATATTTCAATTTGTTGGACTTGGCCTTGTTGGCTAAGGTGCACTTAAACTTTTTGCTTTTCCCCTAGACCGTTTTCCTGACAAGAGAGTTGTGAAGTTAGATGCTGTAGGTGCTTGTCACTGCTAATCAGTGTGCAAGTACAGATGTTCCCTGTATAAATGTAGTGGTGATTGGTTGTCTCTGGTTGGTATGGTTGCCTTACTAGCAAGATCCCTAAGTGATGTGCACTGTGTGTGCCAGGGCTAGTACTAAAGAAATGCGCTTTGAGGGAACATAGGTCTTCAGTGTATGGCTTGCGCACATTATGCTGAATTAGCATGCTGCCTGACAAGTGCTGCCACTTGTCCGGACTGACTTTCCCTTTTGAATACACATTTGACACCCCTGTAGGACGTCCTGGGTAACCCCTAGGCAGGGTGCAGTGTAGGTAAATGGCAGGACTGGTGTCAGTGTGGGTGCTAGGCCCTGACCGTGGAAAATACTCCATTTCATTTTCCCTGGTGAAATGCCATCCTGCCCATAGGACAGAATGGGGGAGGCTGGGTGTAGTATTGTTAGCCTAGTTTCCCAAGAATTGGAAATGAAACAGTGAAGTTTGGTATGTCTGAACTCACAGCATCATAACGCATCTTTTTGGGTACATGGTTTTGTCGCTGTGTGTCCAGAAACCTCTGTTTGAGAAAATGGCTGAGTTTGTACTTTAGACCTTTTTGTGTGTCTCAGCAGAATGTGAATGCCTGCCTTGATCTGGGAGAGGTGAGAAGAGCTGAGGGAGGTCGTGCACGAGGGGTGGAGACGGCGCCAGGCTGCCCTGCTCCTGGAGCGGGGAGAAGGAGAGGCTTTGCGAGGTGAATGGGTCAGAGCCATAAAATAATGAACTCATCTCCCTCTGATTGATTAAAGATCCAGGCCCCCAGTATCAAAGAGAGGATGGTCACACTGGGGGGGAGTTATGCAAGACTGATTAAGGAAGGGGTCATCGACCTCTGATCACAAGGAAACTTCAAAGACAATGAGGGGTATAACTAAAAGAACTGTAACCCCAAGACTTTGGTTATGTTGATGATGTCATCGAGAACGATGTCGGTATCGTTCAGAGAAGTGCTGGGAGCACTTTTAAGACACTGTGGACTGACTGAGATCGGGAAGAAAACCTCTCCCTCAGGAAGAGTTGCTGGACATGCTGCAGGAGACACTTGACCCTTGCTTCGTGATCTGGGGCTTCTGTGCAGTTTGTAGCTCTTGATCGAGGAGAGACTGAAGGGGCGTGGCAGTGGGTCATCTCCCCTCTTCTTCCTGAGCAGGACTTTGCTGTGTGCTGCATCCTGTACCCCAAGGGCCTGAGGAGAGTTTGCTCCCTGTTTGGAAACACAAGAACATAAAAGTTTCCAAGAAGTCTCAAGTTGCACGGTGGTGCGACCATGTCGTGGCAGCCTGAGACCTCCGAGGGGTGCCTACGGTGATCGTGGGCACCCGGAGCAAATCAAGACTCTGACGCGCAGGGTGCATGTCTTGGTGCGGCTACAGCTGTTGGAGTGCCTGTGGATTGTGATCATCGTGGAAGAGAGCCGAGATTCGGGATGCGCAGGGGTGTGTGTCACAGTGCAGTCCAGGCACTAGTAAAGAGTGCTGGGACATCGTGGGCACTAAGAAGGAGTGAGTCTCTGACACGTGGGTCTGTGTGTGGTGGTGCAGCCAGGATGTTAGTGGAGAGCACCTGGTACCTCGTGCGCACCAGGAGGAGAGGTGAGACTCAGAAGTGCAGTGTGCGTGTCGTGGTGCAACCAAGGTGTTCGTGGAGAGCGCCTGGATCATCGTGTGCACCAAGAAACGAGGTGGGTTTCCAGCATGCAGGGCGTGTGTGGGAGTGCAGTCGCAGCACTAGTGGAGAGTGCCTAAAGATCATGTGCACCCAGAGACGCAGCGAGACTCAGACGTGCAGGGTGCATGTCAGGGTGCCAGCCGAGGCGTAGTGAGGTGCACCTGGTCACCGTAGGAGGAGTGAGTCTCGGACGTGCCGGGGGTGCGTGTCGAAGGTGCCACCGGAGGTGACGGTGAGGAGCACCGGGGAGTGGTGAGCACCGGGGAGGGAAGAGTCCTAACAGCGCTGGAGAGGAGGACCAAGTGATTGGGCCCTCGAAGGCAATGTCGGGTGGCACCAGCATTGTGTGGAAGGCTTTGTGGAAGGAGTTTGTGCTGAACGTTGGCGGCCTGGACCGGCAGCCCCGCAGGAGCTGAATTACCAACCTGAGCGCCCCTTGCCCGTAGTGACACGGTTCTGGAGTGAGGCCAATACGCTGCTGCAGGAGAGGAGAGTGGATCATCGCCTGGGGCGGGGTGCGGGCTCAGAGGGACACTCTCTCGGACTCTCCATGCTGGCAGCTGTGCACGCCTGTTGCTTCGGACCAGATATTTGCCAGTGCTGGTACCCTAGGGGCAGTACAGTGGCCAGGGCCCGGAGTGGAACTTGGGTGTCATCATTGATCAGTGTTGGGGGCAACCGGTCACATAACTTCTAAAAACAGTCGTATAACACTTTGCATATGGGCTTCTATCGAACTATCGAACTATTGGACAACATCTGACACTAGTGATGTTTAATGAATTCAGGGGTTAGTGCGCTATGCACTAAGTTATGTTTCTCTTGCAGGATACAGGATCCTACCGTAGCGCACTGCATTGGTTGTTTAATGCACTGTACTGAATTGCACTGTGACACATTACCTTATTCCTTCCTTGCACAGGGCATGCTGGTGGTGATATGCATTGCATTGTCTTCCTATTGCACTGTACGTAATTGCAGCGTGACACATTGCTGTATTTCTTCCTTGAACAGGGCATGCTGATAGCAAACAGAGTTGCATCATCTTGTGTTGACTCAGAACATGATGGTGATGCTATGCATTGATTGTTTCACTGTGGCACTGTACAGGAACCCATTTTTAAGTAGTTTAGTATGTCTTGTATTTTGCAATGTGTGTGTTTCTAGTGATAATACGTCGCTAACCTGTTGAAAACGGTTAAAAGTCAGCGTAACTGTTGGTTAGTAGTGATGGTTGGGGATTAGAACCGCCAACCCACCGGAAACAATATTACCTATTGTATATGTGTCGAAGTTGTATCGTGTGGTCATTTAGTATATCTTTCTATATAAAGTATACTTGTTTTAGCCAAACTCGTGTGGAGTCCATTTGTGGTGACATCATTGGGATTGATGTGGGCATGGTTGCACATACTGAACACTCGTGCCTAGGAGATAAGCCTGGCTGCTCGTGTCAAGCTACTAAGGGGGTGAGTAGGGCTGTCTCGGACGGTGTCGTTTCTTGGCCTAACATGGGAGAGAGGGGTCCGGGTCGCGCACTTGACAACAACGGTGGGCGCGGGACCGCCGGCTTCTATCACAATTTAAAAAATAGATATATATGTATATATTACAGATATGCAAAAAAAAATTGGGAATGTTAAAATGCATATTATTATAATAATAATTTATTAAAAAAATTAAATATATAATCAATAATATTTATTTGAATGTAATTTATAAAAATAATTTGTAATTTAATTATTGGGAATATGTAAAATACAATTAAAAAGGCATCAAGAGTGAAATTTGTTTTTCTGGATATTTAACTTAAAACATATATCTTATTAATTTTTAATAATCGAAAAATTAATATTAAAATGTTTTATAATATGTGTAGTGATAATTGTGTTATTTGGAAATTATGAAATTGGATTTTAAAAAGTGGATGAATGGTAAGAAATATTGAACACAATATTGAGATTTTACATCAAAGTTATAATATATAGATTAAAATGTTATGCTAAAAATTTTTATATAAAGGTTAGTAGTTTAAAATAGTGTGTTTGAATCTTTTTTTACTGAAATTTTTGAACATTTAGTAGTCATTTTGTATTCTAAAATTTAAATGTATAATATTTTAGGTACATAACTGTTAATATGAATTGGATTTATAATTATTGAAGATTTTAGTGCCTAACGTCTTTTCTCAAATTAATATAGATTTGATTGGGACTAGTAAATGTCACCTCTTTAGTATCCAACACTTTTCCCAAGTTGGTTTAGATTGGAATGGGATTAGTAAGGGGCGATTCTGATGCGGGTTGGAAATGCTTCCCGACCAAATCGGGTTGGAAATATTTGCCGACCCACTCGGATTGGGAGAGTCCGAACGACGGTGTACGATGCATCCTGATGCTTCCCGATACGATTTGGTTGGACTCCCTTTGACTTCAATGGCAGCATATGTTCCTAACCGCATCATAATTGGGCCCTCAGTCGGTAAGACATGTTCCCGATCTGATTTGGAAGGAGCAAATGCTGTTAGGAGGCCTTCCTAACCGCATCAGAAACAGGCCCTAGGTGGGAAAGCTTTCCAACCCGCATCAGAATCGGGCCCCTAGGGTCATCCCTTTAGTGTCCAACACCTTCCCCAAATTTGTTTAGATTAGACTGGTAATAGTAAATGTTTGCCCTTAGTGTCCAACACTTTCCGAGATTGGCTTAGATCAGATTGGGAACAGTAAATGTCATCCCTTTAGTGTCCAACACTTTCCCCAAATGTATTTTGTTTGGAGTGGCAATAGTACCTCACCCATTTTGTGTCCAACAGCTTCTTCAAGTAGGTTTAGACTGGAGTGGAAATAGTAAATGTCACCCCTTTAGTATCCAACACTTTCCCCCGGTAGGTTTAGAAGGGAGTATCCAACACTTTACCCAAGTTGGTTTAGATTAGAGTAGGAATAGTAACTGTCATCCCTTTAGTGCCCATCACTTTCCCCAAGTTTGATTAGATTGGAGTGGGAATAGTAAATGTCACCCGTTTAGTGTATGTGTTCATGTTTTCATGTAATTATAATAATTTAATTTAGTATAATAAAAATATGTCATACATATTCCATTTTTTAAAATAATTTTCAATTTATTGTACAGTTTTGCATGTTATCAAATATATTGTTTAAGTAAATGTAATTACAAAGTGACATGAAAAATATTTGTTGTTAATTTTTTAATGTGAAAAAGTACATCTTATATATATTTGTATAATGTATATTTGTAATTGTCATATTTCATTGCTTACAATTTTTATATATTTATTCACTTTTTTCAATGATATTATTTTCACATTATTGTAACTTTTTTATTGGAACACATTACATAATTTTATATACTTTACAAGAATATTTAATTTATACTTTACAATTTGTTTAAATTTTTAACAAAATTATTTGACAAGTTAACATTTTAGAAAATGTATTACATGTTTTACATATTTATAAACTTTTTGAAAATACATTTTTTAACATTATTTGTATTGGAATATATTAAATAATTGTATGCATTTTACAATTTGATTAAAACATTGCCGAATTTGATTTTTATCTAACATCAAATTTGAAGTCAAATAGATTTTATATGACTAGGTATCGCTTTAACACCTTACATTTACTAGTGGCTTTTCCAAGAAAGTGGACTGGAATGGTATTATGCCAAGCTGCCCTTGCGATAATACCTCCAATCAAAGCACCATGCACTTTATTCTTTTTGGTCACTTATACTCCCTTCCCCGTAAGTGTTTTTTGATCCTAAATCTGTGCAGATCCAAGATCTCACAGAGTGGCATTTATCTTTATGCAAAGAATGTGGAAGGTGGAATTCGGAGTTGAATTGTGAGCTGAGAATAAGAAATAGATATTGGTCTGTATAATGCACTTTTTTGTTTGTATTTGGCTGCTCTTCTATGGGCGCATGTTTTTTAAGTCTTCTTTTTTAATCTTCAGAAGTTATCACTTTTATTTTTATATGTTTTAACTGCATTTTTGTTTTTTTGAAAGCCATATAAAGCTTATTTAACTGACTGACTATATACACATTTTTACTATTATTTAATTTATACTTTTCAAATGTTATAACATTTTTACAACATTGTTTGAGAAGTTCAACATTTAAATAAATGTGATACCATTTTTTAACATTTATTAAACATTTGCACTATATTTCTCATTGGTTTCTGAGGAGATATAATCTTTTTTTGTTTCATTTGTCGGACATTTTTGTTTTACAGCTAACTTCTATTTTATAGTCTGTTCGTATTACTTTGGATCATTTTGTCTAGAAACCAAGTTGTAGTTAGGTGCTGCTGTTCATTGGAACAGGTAAGTCCTTGTTTGAGGGTTTTCAGGATCTGGGGCATTTAGGATGCATGCTTAATAGATCGTATAGTGTTGTTTTAGTGTCTTTTGTATATTTATATGTGTTTTTTATAGTGATTTGCACTTCTTTGTTGTTTTGCATTTTTTTCTAAATGTGATGTAAATGTATCAATGTTTTATGTTACATTATGTGGTGTTATGTTTATTTTGAATATTCAGTGTTGTGCATTTGTATATTTGGGACTGTGATCTATTATGCGTGAAGGTTTTTAATGTTTATTTTACAGATGGTTTTTCTCAAACGATTTCAACAGGAGTTTACATTTGTTTTTAAGGGAATCTATTTGGTTTATTATGAACTTACGGCTTTTACTTAGATTTCTTTTTTTCAAGCTTCCCGGAGTGGTTCTTTGTTTTAAAATATCTTTTCAGGTTTTTTAATGTAACCTACAGATTTTGGGATGCTTCGAATGAATTCAATTGAATTGTTCATATGTTTGCATTTTTTATAGGATATTTTGCTTTTGGAATTTGATCTTTCGTGTGGACTTCTATTTTGAATTTTGTGGGGATGGAAAAAGATCTGCAGCTACAAAACTGTAAGTTAATTTTTTGATATTATATTGTTTATGCTTTATTGTATTTACCTTATTGTATAAGTGTTTAATAACTTGGCCTAACATAAATCTCCGTCATGGATTATATGTTCTGAATTAACAGTATTGGTGCCACGTTCATTTCTCATTAGAATTCATTATCCCTGATTATCCAATCTTCTGGGCTCATCCAAGTGCTAGGGGTTCAGGGTTGGACTTTTGAGCGTAAGCTTTATTTGGACGCAGTATATATATCGACTCATTACTTCTCAGCGTGAATTCTTGGAGTTCAATATCAGATTGGCATCACCTTTGGTGGTTTGGAACGCTTGTAAGGACAAAGTGGAAGTCGAGGAGCCATAGACCCTTGAATGGTTGGCGTCTAATGTGGGTGAATAGTTTATTGCCAGGGACTGGCCACGGTCTGTGATTTTGCCTGAGAAATCTATGGTGTTGAGGGCAACACTTAGATTCTGGACAGGACAGAAAAAATGATCGGGTCAAGCTTCAAAAATAGCTAGGATATGGGGGCAGATTCTTTCCTTCCGAATAAACGAAAGGTGGAATGCTAACCTCATTCAGAGGATTAATGAGGAGAAGGACGAGCTGGTGGTCGACCCAGCCACCATAAGGGGTGTCCTTTGGGGGTTCTATAAAGTCCTCTATTGGGAAGACTGTGTTGCATCTACTGACAAAACTTTTCAGTTCAATGGGCAGTATTTTCGACATAAACTATGTCTCAGTGAAAGTTCATGCTAAGAGCCCCCTATTAGGCTATTGGAAGTGGAAACTGCTACTGGTGCCTAGCTACAGGTAAGCAAAACCAAAGGGGATGATGGACGGAGTGTTGAACATTGCAAGCAGTCACCCCCAGTCAACCGATCTGGGTTTAATCATCATCATTCTCCAGCTCACTCCGCCACCCCAGCTCAGACATGGCCATATGCAAATCAGTCTGACCCTGTGCCTCATGGGAACAGTCCAGCTCGAACTGCCAAACCATGTCTTCCCTATTTGTGTGTTTGATTTGAGTGATTTATGTAGCTGAACATAGTAGTCAATGCGTCCAAACCTTTCTTCAACAAACATCTTTGGCCTGATTTTCCCAGCAGCTGCACTTCCCAACAAGGTACTACCACATACTTCTCTCATCACCACAACAAGAGTTGGTGTAACAGTGAAAGAGATAACATACAAAAATATACTTACACTGGCAAGAATATTTGGATTCCTCTGTGGTGCCAACAACCATGGTCGGTTGGGATAAGTTGAGACTCCTAGATGGAAGACAAAAAAGGTCCAAAATAATGTAACACAATTCCAGATTATGCAAGTAGAAATACCCAAAACAATATATTGAAAGATTGTGCTGATCAATAAGACCGGCCCTCTCAAGTCCAAGTTGAAACATTTGCAGGGGTATGGGGCTGTTTTGTAGTACAGATGAATCATGGGCAGAGCCGGGGAAACAGGCACAGACGCTTGTGATGTACGAATCTGAAAACCAGACAACTTGTGCGTTGATTGAATGGAAATGTTTCCGATTCTCGTAGACCTGTTCTCTGGTGTGTGGTGGCCCTAGGGCAGTATGTGTGCCATCAATTGTTCCAACTACATGTTTTAGGTGACCCAAACCCTACAAAGTCACCCTTCATATCCAGCTGCAGTGGAAAATGGTTGAAGCTATTGATGTGTCTCATCATTGATGAAATTACTTATTGGAGCACACCACTGACAGTTGGTTGTGACATTTCACCAGATACTGCCACATTGTCTTGAAAAGAACCCATGGCCACTAAATGAAGTACTGCCATGAGTTTGACAACTGGTGTAATAGATGCTGGATTGCTTGTGTGCGGCTGAATATCTGGCTCCAGCTGATGACATAAATCCAGTATGGTTTGCGTATTCAATCTGAACTTCTTGATTATTTCCCTTTCTTCCAAGGTTGGTCACAAGGTCTGGAAATGGGCAGTACACCAGAGGTTGTTGTCCCCTCACTCTCCTAGGGTTCATATGTCTGCATTGGAAAAGCATGTGAACATTTTATACATCATCCACTGCAACATATTTGAAGAGTAACTCAAAAGTCATGTATTTTTACAAAATGTATATGGTTTAAATCCCATTTCATTAATTGATTCAGTGGTAAAGGTTGTAGGCAGGGTACTTCTACAGAGATTAACATCCTGGGCTGAGGATAATAAGATTTTGTTGGAAGTCCAGTATGGTTTTGTACAGGGACGGTCTACCGTAGCTCAATGTCTTAATTTGTTCTTGATTTTGAGCAAGTATACTGTCTCACGTTCTGGGACTATCCGCCTGGCCTTCATGGACTTGTCATCGGCTTTTGACTGTGTTAATAGGAGCAAGCTATGTCAGTCCATGAGGGCTATGGGAGTGGAAAATAGCAGTGTTAGTTTCTTGGAGGACATGCACAAATCCACTAAAGCCAATGTTAGGTTTTCGCAGGATCTGCTTGTAAAGAGGGATTTTAACATTAAAAAGGGAGTCAGGCAAGGGTGTATACTGGCCCCTTGCTATTTAATTTCTACATTAATGAACTGGATAATGTATTAAGGGCAACAGGTGCTGATTACCGTAGTGTAGGACGACGTGGGATTCCCGTCCTGCTATGCCGTTCTAATATCCAGGACTGAAAAGGGGCTACAAACGCTTTTATGTGCCTTTGCTAGTTTTATGTCAGACAGGAATCTGTTGATTAACAACTCTAAATCATATGTTATGCAAGTGGGGCTGATGGGTAAGAAGAACTACCAATTTAGACTAGGAGATTCAAAGATTCCCCGCACTAACGTGTTCTCCTACTTAGGGGTCCTCTTTGATGACAAGCTTAACTGGGGCCCCTTACTTCAGAAAACAAAAGCTGTCCCGGTGAGGGCAAATTCAGCAATCTTCAATTTCGCAACCAAACTAGGAAAGAAGCCCACCAGTGCTATGCTGCAAGTGTACCAGGCAAAAAGCCTGGCCATAGCTCCGTACAGCAGCGAAATATGGGGAAACAACGCAGGTCTGACCCTCCAAGTATCAAAAAATGATTTTCTGAAACGTTTACTATGTTTCCCATGGGGTACATCTAATTTAATAGTTCACAAGGAGCTGGGGGTCCTTTATTTGAACGATGTACTATCTTTGCGACCCCTGACCTGCTGGTTAAAAAGTTGGCTGAATATAGATCTCCCTCTTACCCATTTGATTTTAAGAGATTGTTTGGCCCTTGATAGCCCAGCATGTATTCCCTGTCTGAGTTATGTGAAGAGAAGCCTAGAAAGGTTGGGACGGGGGGATTTATTTAGTAACCCTGACTGTATTGTGAAGAATGACGTGGAGGCAATTAAGGTAGCCTTTTTGTCAGATAGGAATATGGAAAGGGAAGCCAAGGAGGTTGAGAAATCTAGCATTCGTACATATATTATGCTTAAAACAACTCCTAGGGCAGAGCGATACCTTATGGGGTCCCTGTCTACGCACAAAAAATGTTTGTTAACTAGGTTTCGGTTGAACCTCTTTCACCTTTTACTTGCCAGACCCACATTTTTTACTAGAGGCAAGGTGGCAGCTGCCTGTGGCTGCGACGAACAGTCTCCGCAGGATATGCAGCACTTTATGTTCCTATGTAATTTTTATGATTTCCCTCGTAAACGATACCTGGTTCCAATTTTAAAAAGAATGAATTTTAGACAGGCCCGTCCCGCATTGGTATACCTACAATTGTTGAAAGATGACTGTCTATTTTTTATAATGGGATTTTTAAAAGCTTCTGTTAACTACACAAACTATATGGCTCAATAATGTATGTTTCCCTCAGGTTTTTTAAAAATGATTTAGTAACTTTTTACTGTTATTATGGTCCTCTTCTTTGCACAAATTCTGCCTTTTTAAATTGTGATAATGCTGTGTGTAACTTCGTGGTTTGTATAAAACATATTTTGAACCAACATTTGCTTCTTGTCCTTTATCCATCCATGTGTGGCCTTGGTATAAATCTTAAAAATAAATGTGTAAATAATAAATCTCAAATGTATTATTTACACATTTTATTTGTTTTTAAATTTGTTCCTCCAAAAATACTGCCAACGGTTGTATACCAACACCGAGCTAATATTATGTTTAAGCAAAGTAACGCACTACGCATAATTGTTTCTTTAAAAAAAAATAAGTGTCCATCAAAGTGTAATTATATGAACAAACTAGCTCCCGTTTGGAGTGGTGGTGCTACACTTAACAGTCACTAAAACACTAGTTTGAAGTCAGTCCTAAATTGGCGGCTGCCTGACCTTGACAACAGGACATTTGGAATCAGACGGCAGCCATAGGCTAACTTTGGTGAACGCAACGGTAGAAGGTTGTGTACGTTGCGTACATATACGTCATGTACATATACACGGCAGTTGGGAAGAAAGCTCACTTACCTCCTTGCACTGCTGCTATTAAGACCTCCTCCACTTTTGCTACTATTTGTCACCTCTGGGAGGAGCCATGCCAGGTGAAGCAGGTGAGAGGGCCCCTGCATTCATGCCAGAGGACTTGTAGTTGCTGGCAATGGAGGTCCTTCTTCTATATGTCCAGCTCTATAGCTCACTAGAAGAACGAGTACATGTCTGGAATACATATGTGAATCTGTCTAACTGGCTCAAATTCCATTTACGCAGCCTACAACATCACTTTGAGTTCCAGAGTGAAGTGTAGTGATAGATAATAAATGTCAAATAATGTGGTCCTTACATAGGACAATAATGTTGGGATTTGTAAGCACTCTACAAGGCCAAATAAACAAAACCATCAATATGCGTTGTGTGTTTAAAGCCCTAGATTCTCTTTGGTGTATATGTAGAGATCTGTGCATGAATATGTTTTATGTTCTTGTGATAAGTTGGCAAATACCATCATGGTAAATGATAAACACATGATATACTCTGCACACCTGGAGATATGTGTGTACTGTGTAAAAAATAGGCCTGGGCCGAGTTTGGTGAGTTCTGCCTCGTGATCTCATGTATGTCCTCGCGTTGGGAATCACGCGTGAACTGCACTACCCTGTGGCATGGGTGTGGCCTGTTTTCCTACTCTCTGTTATGGTGCTTGACCTACTTTCAGAATCCCTCTTAATCCTTCCAATTTAAAACGTTTCTAGCCAGCATTTTTATTTATTATATTAGTGTGAATTTTTTGTGTTTGTTTATTTTACTTTTTTGGGAAATTTGTTTGGTGTTATTCGTGACTTTTTGTTTTTTGTTTAATTTTCCCAGTTACTTACGTATTTCCTCTTTCCCTTCCTTTTCCTGCTTTTCTACCCCACCCAGAGCCATGGCAGAGGGATCGCTTCCTTGTGGGCGCCGCCGCTGTACATGTGTGTACAAGCTGTACATGTGTGCAGCACAGGCAATCTTTAGCCAGAAGCAAGTGGTAGCACTTGCTTTTTTTGTGCAGCGCCAACTCCCCTCCATGCTAGTAGCAGGCAGCAGGCCTGGCAGCAGATATCCCCTGCGGTAACATTGGCTGAATGGGGTAGGGTACGCCGGTGCATGCGGCTCAGCAACCAAGTTTGGTGCACCGTCCAGCAGCTGATGCACCACTGGGTGGAAATTCTGGACAGAGAACAAGACATGTTCAACCTACTAGGCGTCAAGATTCCAGGGCTCAGTGAGTATTAATTATTTGTTGTGTTTGTGTTCTAGAGTACTAACATTTTTTTTCTAAAGCATGCTGCTCAGTGCAACCTAATCATGCTCATCATTGTTGCTCGGCTTGGCTGATTAATTAAGAAGTCATTGCAGACTGTTCTCCTTTCACTATAGTGAGTCAGAGATATCAGTGAATAGTGCGTTCTCTCTGTGACTTTGTTTATGTAGCTCATACAGTTTCAAGCTATTTCACAGCAATGTGTAGAATGTATCTATGCTTTGCAAAATTGGGAGACTGAGTTGGTCCATCAAGGGGATTCAGAAATGATACTAGAATCAAAGATCATTCACTGCAATGCATTAGTTCCAAATGTAGTTTTTGTTAACCACTTGGATGCTAAGGTACATCCACCTCTTCCCATTGACTTTCCATTGAAACCAATGGAAACTCCATGACGAGCTGGGCTCGTCATGAGCGTCGAAGGGGTTAAGGAGATTTGGAATAGGGATTTTAGGATTAGTACAACAATTGATAGACTTGAAACTAATATTATAGGCGAAGGCGATCTGTTTTAGAGAAGTACAATGTGACTGCGTTCGCCTGTCATTATAATTTTATGGAGATTAACTGAATCACTAATCTATTTTTTTTAATCTTCTTAATTTCTTACATCAGTACCCTACCTGGAGGGCATTCACAGTGCAATGTCTGGCCTAAGGAGTTCTTTTCAGAGTTTGTCCTCCTCACACACCGAAGCCTCCCATCCATCCCAACCTTGAGACCAACCTCCCACCCTTCCCCTTCCTCTATTCCCAGACCTGTCCCAAGCACACACAGACATTTGCATGGACCCACTCAGACAGAAGCAGCACAACCACAAGGACACACAACCCCACAGAAAATGCATTCAGCCATCCAAACATACAGACATCACACCCAAAGTTGACACCCCACCATCCTCACATCCACAGACAACACCACCACATCCACATGCAACACCCACATCCAGCACATCCTCAGACACCACCAAATCCACTTGCTCCACCCACGTTCCAGCACATCAACAGACACCAATACACACTCACATGCACCACCCACACACCCTGCACTTCCCCAGATGACACAGACACCACCACACCCACATGCACCACACACATAAACACAGCATGTCAACAGACAACACAGACACCTCCACACCCAAATGCACCACTACATCCACATGCACCGCACCCACAACAAACACATCCACAGCACACCCATCTACAGATACACCTACCTTACTGTACACACTGACAAAACACAGCTGCCCACAATCAAGCACACAACAGACACCTATGACACAAGACACACCCAACTTGCCCAGCATGCACCACACCCACAGATAACTGCAGACACATGACCATCAGACACTGCCACTCCCTCTACCTCACAATACCCACCCCCTTCCACACAGCCTACCAGCTTTCCCATAGAAGAGCCCCCTTTTACCTTTGTCCTAACCCCTCCCCAACCACCATCCACCCCTACCAAATGGCAATCTGCCCCTCCCACACCCTAACCCACCCATTCCATATCCCACCCACCACAAAAAAGCCAATCCAACCCTTCCACTGAACAACCCACCCGTATCTTATGTAATTTAATAAATACATTTTTTGTATTTGACCAAATTAGTCCTGGCATTACTAGTTAAATGTGAAGTGCTTATCTTTTGTTTGCCATGATGGCAGAGAATACATATTTTTTTTTAATGTCTAGTTTGTTATGTGCACATACTGTTTGCTATGTGATGGTCATTTGAATGTAGGGGCAGGCGTTGATCATTGTAATTACCACTTGCACCACCTAATTGATGTGACATATTGTTTATTAATGTGTTACAACAGGTGTGTTTGTTTCACCTTGATTACTGATCAGTAATAAGAGGTTTGTATCTCTTGGACTTGGTTTCAGTGCAGGACGTGCACTATACGAGGGGAAATATTACATGGATGGATATGTTGTAAGATGCAGATTTGGTGCTGACATTAATTTTGCTGGTAATCTATATGGTAAAGGTTACACCTTGTCTAGTGCAATTTTGACATGATGTTTCATTGCACTTATCCCTTGGATATGTATTGCATATGTTTTTTAATCTGCGAAATTTAAAAATGACTTAAAGAACACCTGGAGAGTTATTTTTTTACATTTATTTGGCCATCCTTCTTTGTGCATTTTTCCATTTTTGGTAGTTAGCTTGCGCCAAATTTATACATGCAATGTGATGTTACAGGTGTGTGAATTTGAATATCTTACTCGTCAACATTATCGACATATGCAATGCACATTGATATGCTACTGCTTGTAAATGAGATTTATAAATACACGATTCCTTTGCATATGTTAACTAGCAACTCAATGAAAGCAGGTAAAAGTGATGCTTAACATTGGTTGCGTCCACGACAGTGTTGGGTATCTTCGTCATCAAGAAGCAGCAGAGCAAGGACTTGGAGGATCGCGTCTATGGCGGTACAGGAAGTGTGAGGGTGAGTAAAGGTGAGTCTGTGCCTTATATCTGGCCCATTCTGCCAACTCAGCTTTGGAGGGTTTACCAGCACAGTCAGAGAAACAGGTGGTCCTCATTCCAACAGCCACTGTAGCCTAGCCCGCCATGGATGCGGTCAAGATTTCCTGGCGGTGACAGCAGGACTACGGCGGCCTTTCGTCTATGGACCTGCCAGCATCTAAATAAAATGGGCAGACCGCCAATGAGGTGAATGGTCATTCTGTTGAGAAACCAACTGTGGGACCATTTCTGCCAAGATGTAAATTAGGCCCTAAGATTTGTTTTTCATTATTTAAATTGCCATGTAAAAGGATGGGTACCAAATTATGTGTTAGTTTTAAATGGACAGGTATATCTATGCCTTGGTAAGTTCTAGGGGCAGGTGGAGTATCACTGGTCGCTTTTTTAGTGTGTGCAATTAAGCATTTTAAAATGGGGTTAGGTGCTAGTTGGTCTGTTATGTGCATGGGGACATTAGATAGAATGTCTTTCAGGATCTTGTCTGTAGGTTCCTGGATTCTCTTGCTTGCCTATCTTATATCTTGTAAGGCTTCTCTAACTTCTATTCCTATAACATTTGGGGAGTGATTGTTCTCTTTTACATTTTTTACAAATGTATCTTTTGTAGTTGCCCTCCCATAGCATGCAGTTGAGCATTATTTAGTACATTTCCTGTTTACGGTTTCTGTTGATGCACTTTCTTGTCTGTGGGTGTAGCCCATATGGTTTAATATTTATATTTTTAGCCTTGTCTGTCATTGTATCTGTAAATAGTTTAATAGTATAAATATATTATAAATTGATTTGTGTTTCTTTTGATTAATGTTGTTTTAAAATGCTGTTACTTGTCATTTATTTACTTCCTTGTACGTTTTGTTAAGATGTTTAGAATAGTATTGGAGGTTTTATTTCTCATTTTAATATGGAGAAGGTGCTGGATTTTCTGTTGAAAGAGGAAAAAAAGTTATAATAACTAAATATGGTATTTTTCTGCAAGTTTGGTCATTGGTCGGGAGAGTTTTTAAATCAATATATAAGCATACTTCATTATATATTCTTGGTGCTTTGATAAAGCTGATATTTTTGGGCAGTTTGTTGGTTTGTAAGTTGTTTTTCCTTAGTCTATGTAAAAAGATAACAGTTACAGAGTATTACAATATATTTGTTAAATTATATTTGTTAGCTTCATAACAGTTAATTTGTAGTTTAAAAACATGTATTACATGCATGAAATTGTAGTTGTTGAGATGATTTATTTTTGTATTAATCATTTTGGAAGTATTTAGTTGTTTTAATTAGGGTGCCATTTATATTGTTGGCTTAATTGTGTGTTTGATTTTATTTGTTAAGGTTGTTTATAGTATTATTTTATTGGTTGCTTTAACAAAGTTTGAATTTTTTTATCAGTTCAGGCATTGTTTGGTAAACGCTAATTTATGTTTTAGTTTTATGGGATAATATAGACTTTGTTTTTATTTATATATGAAATATATAAAACACATATTTAAAATACAAAACAATTATTATTAATTATAAACATATTTATATATATATTTACATTTAGATATATATACATACATATGTGTGTGTGAGTGTGTATACACACACACACACATATATATATGCTACAGCACAAGAACAGTTGAAACAGCCATCAGAAAATCCCGACAAAAAGCTAGAAGTGATCTCCTCAAATATACCCCCAAAGACAAAAGAATCCAGAGTGTAGACACAAATACAGTTCGGTTAGTTCTGACTTATTCCAAACAAGAGAGGGAATTAAGGAATATAGTTAGACGCAATTGGCATTTTATACAAGATAACCCTACTATTGGGGAATTGATGCCCGCCAATCCATCAATAACATATCGCAAAGGTATGAGCCTGGGCTCAATTTTAACTAAGAAAAGTCAGGAATGCCTGAAAAAAGAGCCCAGCCGACCTGTTAGTAGGGGATTCTACAAATGTTTTGCATGTAAAGCATGCCAACATGGGGTGAACACTAAGCAATATACTACAGTCATCCCAAAGGCAACTTGAGAAATTAAACAATTGCTTACATGCAAAACCGAATATTGTATATATGTTTTAGAATGTGAATGTCATTTTAAGTATGTTGGCAGCACAAAGTTGCCGGTTCATAAAAGAATCCTGCAACATTTGCGTGCTATAACGAACAAAGATCAAAATTATCCAGTTGCTAGACACTTTGAGGCATGTCATAACAGTAAGACCCAAGGACTAAAATATTATGCAATTGAATCTATCCCGATAACAAAGAGAGGTGGGGATAGGGAGGCCAACATGCGAAGAACTGAAACAAATTACATTCTGGAATTCGACTCTAAGTGGCCCGGAGGTCTTAACACTACAGAGGACCTCCACACATACTTATAAACAGAGGCCACGGGGGTGTCTGAATGGAATAGTTAGATATGTATCACTCAGTAAGCCTTTTAAGAACAAGTTTTTAGATCAGGATATTGAATTGCGTATTTTGCACATATTTTGTACCAACTGTATATTTATTTCCCCCTTTTTCCTTTTTATTAGAGGATTAGGAATATATACTGGTGTACAACAATTCACAATAGGTGACCCACAGTAAATATAAGCCGACCTCTAAACATTAGGGTAGTTTTATCCATATGTATTTTAGATTGTTTGGTTTTATTATGTCACCGATATCCTCTCTTGTTATATTGAATTTGTTCTTGTATTGTGCTAGTATTCTTTTATCTGTTTTTATCATCAAATATGGTTTTTACAGATGAATAGAATAGTGATATGTAACTAATTGATTTGTACTTTGCACTGATCTTTTCCTGTTGAAATACTGCCCTTTGTGTAAGATTATGAAATACCTGATTCCTCTTCCCCGAAAGTCCCCAATGAAATTGAATCATCAGTAGAAACTCCACCAGTAGTATTATAATACTTTTGGAGATTTCAACAATTAAAAAATCTTTTAGTAAGCATTAAGCATGAGTCACTTTACCCTCATTGTACTGTTGCACCAAGTCACTTTAACTTGAACATAGAAGGGGATCCTTCTATATATGATACAATGTGTATGTTCTCCAATTGTACTGTTGCACTAAGTCAATTTAACTTGATCATAGAAGGGAATCCTTCTATATATGATACAATGTATATGTTTTCCAATTGGATACATGGCACCTCCAGGTGATAGTAAAGCGACTGTATATATGGGGATGTGTTTGCTTTTATATATGTAAGTAAAACTTATTGGTTTGATAACACGTGACCCTTAGCATGCATGTACAAACTCCTGTGCAATTAACTAAGAGTAAACAATTCTCTTTTTTCTAACAAGTTTTTTATAATTTAGACACTTTGTGGTGAGCATTTTTGTTTTGTCTTTAGGTATTCTTTATGTAAACACATGTCAAACACATTTAATATGAACTATTAAGCTACGGGACAGACTGGATATGTAAGAAGAATAAGAATTATATAAACTTTGCAATGGTACTGGCCGCAATATGAGCTTATCTCATTGGAGGTGAATTATGAAATGTCTGTTGCACAAAGGATTTACTGTATTCATACAGATAGAAATTGTGGCAATGTAATTTAAAAGACATTAATGGTATTAAAACCGTTAGTATTTTTTCTCTGTCTATTCCTGACATGTGATGCACTAGCACTTTAAAAATGGGTTGAAAATTATGTATCGTCATGTGACCAAGGCCGCAGGGACGGCCGAAACGCGTCATGACTGAGCTGTTTGTTGGATAATAAATAGCATACTGCACAAGAGATGGTCCATGCCTTGTTATTCACTGCATTGGTGGAGCGCTGCGAGGTATTGCAGATATATATATCTGCAATATATATATATATATATATTCACTGAAAAAACCATAGGTTTCACACCTGTTATAGTTATCTGGAAGTTTTACTCGCACAAAACCATTGAAATTCCCACGTTATAGTTAGTTGGACTCACTATAACTTGTGCGTGCAATGCACTGCTGATGACGTCACATATTACATCACTCATGACATGGTCAGTGACATCACTCATGACATCACTGATGACACCATCCAGTGAATGTCTGTCTTTCTGAAAAATAAATATGTGTTATATATGTATATGTAAAAGTTGATGGAAGAATAAATGTTAAAATAAGTGTTTACATGGATTTTTTTTAACTGATTGGTTAACTGGCTTATTAAGTGTATCTTAGTGAATACATATATTAGTGAGTAATGTTTAAATATTTAAATATATGTATTAGTGTTTCACTTTGTGTATAAGTGGCTGCATGGGTTGGTGAGTAGCTACATGTGTATGTATATGGGTTATTAGATGTTTTTCTTAGTATCAGTATGAGTGTTTGTATGGTTTAGTGGGGGTATTACTTAGCACATAGATGCATGAATGACTGACTCTCTCTTTGTATGTGTTTTGAAGACAGCATATGTGCAGGACTGTATGGGTGGATGAGTGTGTATATGTGTGTGTTAGTGAGTGAATGACTGTCTCACTAGTTTCTTTATCAGTAACTACATATGTTTTATTCTAGTATATGTGAATATTGATGTATATAAGTGAGTATATGTGAGAGTGAGGGATTGTAAGAGTTCCTGTTTAAATGAGTATTTGTTTCTATAAGTGATTGTTTAAGAGAATAAGTATGTGTAAGTATCCTTAGAAGTAAAGTGGTAGTGTGTGTATAGCTGTATATGCAAATAAATGGATGTTTAATAGTTTATTTGCATGTGTGAGTATATGTGAGAGTATCTTTTGGATGACTGTTGGTGTGTAACAGGATGTATAGGTGTATCACTACATATGATGAGTGAGTATATGTATGAGTGACTATATAGAACTGTTGATGAATGAGTGGATGTGTATATAGATGGTGGAATTATTGAATTGGTTGTTGTAACTGGTATGGGTATCTCCATTTTTTTGAATATTTTAGTTACTATTTTTGAATATGTGTTTCAAGGGTTACATTACAGTGAAAGGAGGTCTGTCACTCTGTCACAAGGATGGTGTCATCAGTGATGTCATGAGTGATGTCACTGACCATGTCATGAGTGATGTAATATGTTACGTCATCAGCAGTGCATTGCACGCGCAAGGTATAGTGAGTCCAACTAACTATAACGTGGGAATTTCAATGGTTTTATGCGAGTAAAACTTCCAGCTAACTATAACAGGTGTGAAACCTATGTTTTCTTCAGTGAATTTCATAGGTTTTTTAATAGCAAATCTCTATATGTATGAAAAGTAATATTTTTTATAACGAATTGTATAATTATGTAATAGTTTCTTTTGTTTTTTTTGCCCCGGAGCGCTCCCGGGGCGCGTAGCGATGCGCTCACCGGTAAGCGCCGTGTTACGGCGCGCACCGGGGCGCGTACCGGTGAGCGTCCCGTTAGCGCTATTTCCGCGAACGAAAACAACATCGTGACGTATCGCGTAGCCGCGTGATGCGTCATATGATGCACTGCATAAGCGCACCCGGAGGCACGCGAGCGCATACGATCGCGCAACGTCCTGATGCGCTTACGCTATGCGCCCCCGGGCCCGCCCCGGGGCGCGTAGCGTAAGCGCGTCGGGTCATGTGACCTCAAAATAACACTTTTGATTGGTTCAGAACACTTTTGGTTTCCAAATGATGAGAAAGCCCAGGTCATGAGACCTGAAAATAACACTTTTGATTGGTTCACAAGAGTTTTGTTTTCCAAATGATGAAAGACCCCTCCTTTTTCCTCATTCTCACTTTGTTGTTTGAGTGAAGAAGACCTGCATTCATTCTGTGAGAAATGGCTTCCCTAGTAGCAGCTGCAAGTGCATCTGCACCACCACCACCTCCACCACCACCACCACAAGGACCACCACAAGACTACATTGGTGGTCAAGAAGAAGAGGAGGACGAAGAGGAGGAGGAGGACAATCCCCCATACAGACCCAAGGAACATTTTATTTGGGAGTTTTACAAGATACCAAGGGGTGCAAAAAAAAGTGAATGCAGCTAAGGTGACTTGCCTCATCTGTGGCGTAGAACTGTCAAGAGGGAACCCAAAGAAGAAGTACTCTTTTGGGAACCACACTAGGATTAGACATATGCAGAGGAAGCACCCGAACAATTATTCGGCAGCAGAGGTCAGGAACTGACCAGGAAACCTCCCCATCCTTCTTCTTCAAGCGCCTCCAATCAACCCACTCCATCGGGTGCAGAGGCTAGGGAGATGGTCACTAATGAACAAATCAAGTTTGCAAACTTTAAATTTGTTTGCATATATTACATATATATTTTTTCTATTTTTTTGGCTCCAGTTGAGCTGTTTGCAATTCCCTATGTTTTGTTTGACCCCAGAAAAACTACAAAAAAATATAAAATTGTTTAGAAAAGCCAAAAAAATAAAAAGTTCAAAAAAACAATAAAAAAAATATAAAACAACAAAAATAAAAAAACAGTTCTTTTTAGAACTACCTCTAATTTATAAAAAAATGCTACATTTTTTAAAAACTCTGTCATTCTTTTTTCCCCATGGTACGCTCCCCGGTGCGCGTTCCGGCCGCTCCCCCCGTGGCCCCCACATCAAACCTAGGGGGTCAGGGGGGTCTACCCTGCCCCCTTATGATCATTTCCCCCTTTGTTTTTGCCACCTCTTGTGTCTCGATCCTACCGAGACACAAGATGGCGACCGCTCCGGACTGTTTGGAAGGTTGACAGACACCCGAGAGCCAATCAGCTTTCCGCGCGCGAACTCGCGTTACTCGCGTTACGCGCAGGGTGCGCTCCCCGGTGCGCGTACCGGGGCGCGCCTATAGATATATATATATTTTTTAACCTAAATTACTCGAAATCCTCTGGAGCACATATCTTGAGACATAGCAAAGGCACATCGGGCTACCAGTCCCTACAATTTTGCCAAGTTTGGTGGGAATCCATTCAGCCGTTCGGACTAAAAGTGAGTCCAACCGCCCTATGGAAATTAACATGGGGAAAACATGTTTTGGGACCCCCCTTTTATCTCGGCCCCCGCTTCACGAATCCCCCCCAAACTTTCAGGGAAGGAGCAGAGCGGAACTGGCCACCTAATTTGAGAAATTTGCGAAAATTCATCCACCGGCGCCAAAGTTATTCCCAATAGAATGTTGCGGATATCCTATGGAAACTAGGTCCTAACTATAACTACCTACTGGCGACCGCCAGTAGGTAATATATATATCCAAAGAACCGAATTCTCACCACTCCATTTCCTCAGAGCTAGAAAATGGAACAGACACCAATTTCCTCATGCAAAACTTTATTCAGTGCTTTTCCGCCATGACGCGTTTCGGGCTTCTCCAAGCCCAAGATCACATGACATACTAGTGTTTCCTTCCATATTTAAAGTGACAGTGCATAAAAACAATGGAATACACACTCTCCGTCTGTTTTTTCCACAGCAGTATTCCCATCAATTCAGACAATTAATATCATTGTATATGTATTGATATTACAGTTTAAATACTGTTATATTCTATGCAGAGAAGATTTGACTAAAATAAACTGCTTAATGCATTAATTTTCATACCTCTCCACAAAGCCCAACGTTAGTAAGCATTCAGGCAATAATCAGTTGGTATTTTGGGCATAGGTTTCTGTTCACATGTCAGAATACATTGTAATTGAGATTGCAAAAAACCTACTAAATTGGGTCATTGCCTCTATTATATCCCACAACTAACTCTGACATCTTATAATATCAGGTATCGGCACCCCTATATCATGGACAGTGCCTACTTAGGAAATATATATCGGTACAAAAACACATAACTGTATAAATAAATAAATAGATAAATACAGACATATTTTTGATAATAAGAATTCTCCACTAAAAGCCTAATCCTTATACCTTGTGCAAATATTGCATCTAGTGAGTGCAAAGGATGCTTTATTATTAGTGCAAATCTACAAATGATCTGATATATATTTTCCAACCTTGCCCAAATTAAGGACTGATAAGAACCAGACAATGTTTTTCATTCAGTCTGTTATTATTGCTAAAGAATGAGCCAAGGAACAGCTGCCGTATCATAAATATACTAAAAGCGACTGGTGCTATTAAAGTGCATACTTGTGATAACTCTTTGGTTGACCTTCAACCTAAGAGACATATATAAAAACAAAATTGTAGAATTTTATGGTCAACATAGGAACTGTGAATTACAGTTATCCTATATGACCCAAAGTGGAAACAACACCTTGGGGAAGGGAGGCCTGATAATTCAAAGGATTAAATCCTACATAGGTTCTTACAGTTATCAAAGATCCGAAGTGTAATAAAACCTTATATACTTACAGCTTAAAAGATTGCTAATAAGAAAAACTGATGCCATCTTTCTCATTATCATGTTCTAACTTATATACAGATTGTTCTTAGAGCCATGTGTGCAAATCCTCTGTTGTATTTAATCCATTTGCAATCCAACGCTGAGATATATTTGGTCTCCAAACATCTGAGGATGTTTCCCCATCCCCTCCCCACTTGGGACACAGAACTCTATCAATGAAGAAGTACCTCAGATCTTGCACATTATTTGAATGTACTTCCTTGAAATTTCGTGCAACAGGATAGGACTCATCTGAGTTGGTAATGGCGGCCGCTTAGGAGGCCGGCAGTGGTGGTAGCTGGCTGTGGCAGAGTATCTGCATACAGGAGACTCACCTACCCTGGGCTAAAAAACACTTGCTTAACATTAGAGGATATGACATGCTGGCCTGCTCCACGCGACATCTAATATCAGAGGAGTGGCTATATTGGCTAAGTCTAGTTTGGGGGGGGCAGACGTCACCTGGCAGATACATATGGTCGGTGGGTACTTGTTGAACTTGAGTTGGGTTTTACACTCTGTTCTATATATGGCTCCAACCAGGATGAGCCTGAAGTTTTTGATAATTTGTAAGTAGAACTATTGAATTGGCCAAGCCCCCTCGTAGTCTGCGGGGATTTTAACATCGCAGCAGATCTCACAGCTGTTGGTATGAATACCTCTTATAAGGGCCGCAAGCCAAGGGTATTTCAAGCTTTGAGCTCATTGATTAAATCCCATGAGTTGTGGATGTGTGAGGGGAAAATGAGCCTAATAAGCCGGGGTTCAGGTATTTCTCATGCCCCTTTAAGAAATATTCCAAGTTGGACTATTTCCTTATCTCAGCTATGGAGGCAAGCAGAGTAGGAATTAAAAAGTTACCGAAAGTACTCTCCGACCACAACCCACTAATTTTAAATATGATGTTGATACTATAATTGGGCCCTCTCTAAGGTGGACCTTTGAAAGGAGACTGCTAGCAGATTCTAAATTTAGGGAACATTTAAAGATTTGAGCTCAAAACGTCTTTGATATCAATCAATATAGTGCATCCCGAAATGTGGTATGGGACTCATTCAAAACAGCCTTGAGAGGGGACACGATCAGCTACTCTGACAGGCTGAGGAAAGAAGTTAGTGCTCAGAATGAGAACCTTATGACTCAATTGGCAGAGGCAAAAGAACTGCATGTGAGGGATATAGTCGGGGGCGTGAGGCCGCTGGAAGCCAGCAGAAGATCCTTGTCCTTAAAGCTGAGTTAAATAAACAGGTAGCTCAAAGAGCAGCTGATGAGTATCAAACGAATAGGTGTTTGATGTATGAGACTGGGGAGCAGGCGGGCAAACTTCTGGCTCTAAGGATTAGGCAGGAGCGTAGCAGGAATGTTATAAAAAGTATTTGTGGGGGGGACCAGGAGTATTCAGATCCAGATGAGATTCGTAATGTTTTTAAGAACTTCTATCAAACACTATACAAAGAGGTGGCCAGAACAGATTTCTCTAGTTTTACGTTTGATGATTTAGGTCCTAAACTGACTGAGCAGGATAGACTGGCGCTAGATGAAGATCTCTCACTGGAGGAAGTATTTGAAGCACTGCAGGGTCTAGCGGCAGGGAAAGCTGTAGGACCAGATGGTATTCCACTGGAACTATAAAAGTGTCTACAGGATGTTATAGCCCCCATGTTGGTGGATCTATTTAACGGCATAATCTGTACTAGGGGTATTCCAGATTCTTGGAAAGAGACCAACATAATTGTGTTTCATAAAAAAGGTAAGCCTAAGGAAGACCCCGGTGCGTATCGTCCAATATCCCTCATAAATACTGATACTAAGATCTATGCCAAAGTTTTGGCCAAGCGGCTAGGTGGGGTCATTGCTGGTCTCATCTCTCCATGGCAGCATGGGTTTATCCCAGGTCGAGGAACAACAGATCATGTCAGGTGGGCCATCATGCTATTTGACGTGCATGCTCCTGCGGGGGGACGGATGGCAATGATCCTTCTGGATGCCGAAAAGGTCTTTGATCGCGTAACGTGGAAGTATTTATGGGGGATATTGGAACGTAGGGGCTTCGGCCCTAAGCTAAGGAGAGCAGTCAAAGTTACTGATACCGATCCCAGGGCCAAGATTCAGTTTATGGGAGGCAGCTCGGAAGAAATCTTAATTTCTCGTGGGACACGTCAGGGCTGCCCCTGTTCTCTGATTCTTTTTGCCCTCTATATTGAACCGTTGATACGTAGGATAGTAAGCCGTGAGGCTATCAAGCCATTCGTGTGTAAAGGGTTTGAGACAAAACTATTGACTTATGCCGATGATTTGGTTATAACCACTACAGATCCAGCTACGGCTATGATAGCTCTCACATGGATAGCTATGGAATTTGGTAGCTGTTCAGGTTATCTCCTGAACGAAAGTAAAACTCAAGCAGTTTGCACCAACAACGTGGTAAGACAGGATGGGAGTTATGTCCACTCGGCAACCTATTTAGGGGTTAGGATAAGTCCTGTTGTGAATACAATTATCGAAGAGAAATTTGCCCCGTTGGTTGCTTCTATCGCGCAAGAGTTAAAAAGAATAGATACCAGCCATCTGTCTATTATAGGTCGAGCCAATGTACTCAAGATGACTATGCTCCCTAAAATTCAAAATCTTTTCTGCTCGATCCCTCTTGTGGTAGGTGATGGCTGGATAAGATCCATAGAGTCAGTATTTATGACCTTTATTGGACAATATGGTAAGGTTAGAAGATCTATGAGGTATCTATCTCTACCACAAGAAAGGGGAGGGCTAGCAATATTAGATTTTATCGCTGGTCCTGTTTATTGAGTCAGACGGCGATACTATTTGACCCTGCTGTTAATCCAGCCGATTCCCCCTTTTGGAGTGGTAATCCCCCATCCCTTTTTTAACTGCTCCTGGGTAGAGAAGCTTATGGCCTTTTGCTACGTAGGACAGAGAGACATTATTATAGTAAAACTCGATATAAGGTATTGGATGTTATCTGGAGAGTCTGGAAAATTGTTCAGAAAATAATGGTAATTTTGAAAATTAATTACTATACGCCTCTCTGGAATTCTAGCATTTTCCCGTAATTTAGTAATGACAGGATGGGAAGTGTATGGGAGCAACGAGGAGCCAGAAGAGTAGGGGATATTTTTTCAGATACAGACAACATAATGAGTTTTGATGATATCCAACGCAAATTTGAAGTCCCTCCCAATCACGGTTTTAAGTATCTCCAAATCTATCAAACGCTTATGGGTATCAGACCTCGTATCCACCCAGGGGGCAGAATAAATATGAGTGATTACCTACTAGGAGGTGGAACTAGAATTAAAATGATTATAGGTCACTAATCGAATCAATACAAGATGATATGGAGAAATGTGAGTCTTCGTGGATGGGGAAATTAGGGGATCCAGATGTCGATTTAGACAAGATATTACAACTAGCGGGCAAATTGTTTCGCTCCACGAATTTAAGAGCACAACATTATAAAACTCTCTTTGATTTGTACTTTACACCTGCTAAGTTGTTTCAATGGGGTAAAAGGGAGGATGACAAATGCTCAAGGTGTCAACTTGGTACATATGTTTTTTAATGTGAAAAACTAAAGGGAATATGTGCTGAGATTCAGAAATTTTGGGAGGGGCTGCTAGTTATCAAGATCAACCTATCCCCTACCCTTATGATAACTGGCTTTGACAGTAATTTGGCCCTTGACAACGAGGAGGAGGCCTTTGTGTTTATACGTATGGCAGTCCTATGTATTTTGCTGGGGGCAGGATGGAAGGACAGTTTAGCGCCCACTTTCCAGATGTGGTTAGCCAGGCTTTACGAACCCCCAATCACACTTTGTGAATTCTTAGGAGTTTTCAACACATGTCACACTCAAGGTCTTGCACACTTTTTTAACACAGTCTTCTACAGCCTTCTAACATGCTTTCAAACTGTTCTTTTAATACCAGACTACATAATTCGATCATCTCTGGAATAACAGGAACAGTCCCAATAATTCTCGCTCTCTTTGCGGCCATCCTACTACTAATTCTACTTCTAGAAATGGCTACACTCTCTGTGGCAACAACTATGTCCAACAGAATACGCCTCTACACCAAGCTACTTCAATACTGTACCTCCCTCTATCTATTATCCGAGCTAGCTAAAACATAACATTATCTACACTTATGTAATAAGTGTACAACCATCGTTTGATTGCAAAACTTGCACATTTGCCTAGCGAATGGATGTATGCCTTGCCAACATCCCAACAATTGCTCCCCATATCCAGCAGGTAATGCATTATCTTGAAAACCATGAACGTCTACACTTTAAACAGGGATCGGTGATGTATGGCCTATGCCACTACGCTATTTACTTCCTAAATTAGCCTAAACCCTACACCCATTTAGAAACCATGCCTATTCTTTGTGCACACGCCTCTCTGCCTGCCTGTTCACAAAGCCCTTTCACACATATTTACTCAAAGTCAACCTCTGCTCAGAACCTGACAATAAAAATGAAAAAAGATGACTTTGTTTAGGAACTGGTTGGCACAGTGTGGTAATCGTAAACTACCTTTATTTTCACCATACAATTTATTCATTCATGTCTAATAGTTATTGTGTAGGTCACATAGAACTGTAACATATACTATGCAATTTACTGATGCAGGAGCTTCGATTTGACTACAGCAGAAGCGGTTGGAGTTTGTCTCAGCTCGATGCTTTACCTCTCTACACAACAATGTTTTTTGAAACAGCTGAAGACAATAATGTATGGTTTGACTACAAAGGTACCAAATGTGCTTCTCAGAAGCACAATGTTTGTATTCATCCTCAAAGTTCCAATGTCAGTAGAACAGTACCAATTCTGACACGCACCACATTGAATCTACTGTACAACAGATTGCTAACTATTCTACTGTTGATAATTTTCTGTGACAAAAAATGCACTGCCAAGGTACCTAAAAAGTTTGATGATTACATTTTGCAATTTCTTTTTTATTTCTTTCTTTTCTTAAAGGATACATGTGGTAATCGTATCCTACCATTATTTCCTTATAGAATGTAGATTCATTCAAGTGTAATAGCTTTCCTTATGTCATATGCAACTGTAACATGTAATATGGAATTCACTGATGCAGGAGCTTACGTTTGAATACAGCAGAAGTGGTTCAACTTTGCATCAGCTGGATGCCCTAGCTCTTGCACCAGTGGGTCTAATTATGGCACTTAAATAAAGACACTTTCTATATAATTTTCAAACTCCATCCCTTTATTACACACAGCCACTTTCTTAGACACACCTCATTTCACCATTTTTCTTCTGTGGGATTGCAACATTCTGCATTATATTCTTCACGATTATTTCTTTCTTCCTGCTTCCTAACACACTTTATCCGAGTCTGCAGACCTGTAGGGGTGAGTAGTTCGCTTCCCACTCCCTATATAGTATAAACGCACACCAACACTACTTACAAATGTATGCTACAGCGGCCAGTATCCTACAGCACCCACAGCCCATCTTTACAGCAATAAAATCACGACTTACACTGACAGTTTCATCCCCGAGTCTTCAGACCGGTACCAGTGAGTAGTTTGCTTCCCACTCCCGCTATACTCTAAACCCATACTAACACCACCTGCACACATATGCTACAACAGCCAGAATGCTTCACCACCCAGAGCACATCAGTTTACAGAACTCAGCTCACAGTTTAGGCGCACGGTTTCATCACCGAGTTTAGCGGTACCTCACCTCTGCACCATCTCACTCTAGACAAAACAGCACTTTCACACCGGTTAGGGTAAATACTTTGGTTCAGCGAAAATGCTACAGACCACTCAGCTTTACAGTTTAGGCATACGCTTTCATCCCCAGGTGTACCGGCACCTCACCTCACCACCATCTTACAGTGGGCAAAACAGCACTTTCACACCGGTAGGAGTAAATACTTCGCTTCAGGCAGTATGCTTCAGCGCCCACAGCACATCAGTTTACAGCACTCAGCTCACAGTTTAAGCGCACGCTTTCATCTCCGACTTTACCGATTCCTCACCTCAACACCAGCTCACTCTAGGAAAAACAGCACTTTCACACCGATTAGGGTAAATACTTTGGTTCAGCGAAAATGCTACAGTCCACTCAGCTCACAGTTTAGGCATACGCTTTCATCCCCAGGTGTACCGGCACCTCACCTCACCACCATCTTACAGTGGGCAAAACAGCACTTTCACACCGGTAGGAGTAAATACTTCGCTTCAGGCAGTATGCTTCAGCGCCCACAGCACATCAGTTTACAGCACTCAGCTCACAGTTTAAGCGCACGCTTTCATCTCCGACTTTACCGATTCCTCACCTCAACACCAGCTCACTCTAGGCAAAACAGCACTTTCATACCGGTTAGGGTAAATACTTCTCTTCTGCCAGGATGCTACAGAGCACTGAGCTCACAGTTTAGGCACACGCTTTCATCGCCAAGTCCACTGGCCCTTTACCTCCGCACCAACTCACAGTGGGCAAAACAGCACGTTCACAACGGTAGGATAAATACTTCGCTTCGGCCAGTATGCTACAGCGCCCAGAGCACATCAGTTTACAGCACTCAGCTCACGGTTTACACACACGCTTTCATCCCGGAGTGTACCGGCACCTCACCTCAGCACCATCTCGCAGTGGGCAAAACAGCACTTTCACACCGGTAGGGGTAAATACTTTGCTTCACACTCCCGCTACAGCACACCCTAACCACGCTGCATCTAACAGATCTCCTACCCTCCTCTTTCCCACTTTTTTCTCACCTTTTTCCCCTTACTCCCTTCAACGGAATCACAAAATGGCGGCCAACACTTCCTAGTTGCAACCGCCCGCACTGCTCGCAGCCAATCAGCAGCAAGATCGTGCTTGTGAGGCCTCAGCCAATCAGATGGCAAAATTCCCAAATATCGATATCTGTAATTTTTGATATTTCTCAAAAACTACTGAAAGGATTTACACCACATAAACAAAAGCGTGCTTTCTAGACCAAGACTCCTCTCCCTGCCAAATTTGGGGTAATTCCGTTCACCCACTCGACCTGTAGCCTTGTCTAAAGATTCCCATGGAAATTAACATGGAGAAAACATGTTTTGGAACCCCCTTTTCTCTTGCCCCCCCCCGATGAATGACCCCCAAACTTTCAAACATAGGAGCTGGTATCAACAAAGAATTTGTTTTGAACATTTCGCGAAGATTCGTCAATCAGCGCCAAAGTTATTGGAAATAGAATGTTGTGATTTTCCTATGGTAACTAGGTCCTAACTATTATTACCTACTGGCGACTGCCAGTAGGTAATATATATAATATATAATATATAATATATAATATAATATAATATATAACCTACTGGTGGTCGCCAGTAGGTAGTTATAGTTAGGACCTATTTTCCATAGGAAATCCGAAACATTCTATTCCCAATCACTTTGGCGCCGATTGACGAATCTCTGCGAAATTTTCAAAACTCAGGGCCAGCTCCGGTGCGCTCCTATCCTGAAAGTTTCACGGTGATTCGTCAATCCGGGGTTGTGAAAAAAGGGGGGTCCCAAAACATGTTTTCCCTATGCAATTTTCCGTAGGAAACTTTAGCCAAGGCTACAGCCCGACTGCTAATGGGAATTACACCAAATTTGGCAAAGAGGTAGCCCTTGGTTCAGAAAGGTGTCTTTATGTTAAATAGTGTAAATCTGTTCAGTATTTGCTGAGAAACTCAAAAGTAAAAACACATATATATCTAGGGCCACGGATCCTCCAGAGCATGAGCTTCATGCTAATTGGCTGTCAATACTCCAAACCAGGAAGTGTTGGCAGCCATCTTGTGCCTCGGTAGAACCGAGGCACAAGAAAGCAGTAAAACAAACCACGCAAAACACGCAAAGGGGGCAGGGTAGAAACACCCTGACCCCCTAAGCCTGCTCAGGGGGTCCCACAAGGACCCCCAAGGCCCAAAAAAAATGAAGCGCAAGCTCCTGCGCTTCGTTGTTCTTTAGCCCCCGGGGGCAATATAATATAGTAATGGGGGGCCAGAGGGGCCCCCAGCCCCGGGGACTGCCACCCCCGGGGCTTTTCTGAAATATGTGGGGTGGGCTCTCAGCCCCCCCCAGCCCCGGGGACCGCCACCCCGGGGGCTTCAAAAACCATTGTTTCTATGGCGCTTAAGGGCAAAGGCACACAGTCACTCTGTTGGCAATCTGTATTGCTTCTAGAGGCATGTATGGGGGAATCGCCTAACTGTTCACTTAATCATTCATCCTGTCACCAGGTTCAGGATATGTCGTGAGTTTAACGTAGCCTTATTGTTACCATGAGATGCGCAGCTTTCTGTAAGCGCGTCAATGTTCTTAGCCACTGGGAAGGGGGCACAGGCTTACACTGAATGTTAAAGTCCCCACATTTCCAACCCAGAGGGTGTTACCCCACTTCTTAGAGAGACCGGTGTGGTGTCTTCTTAGGTGAAAATGATTAAACAGGAATCAGGTAGATTTAAGCGTAGGTTTTATTAAACCTCAGCCACAAACGCTCAGAGTCAACTGACTCAAATCACAGTAAACGCTCCAGAATACAGAATGTCAGCATAGAATCAAAGAAACAGGAGAGAAATACCAGGTAAAGCTCAACATCACACATCTCCCTTCCCAACAAAGCAAAATAAATAAAAAGAAATAAAGAAATGATTAGACATAATCCTTCATGTACATTGGTGCACTACGTAACCTCAAACTCCTCTTGCAGGCATTAAACGATGTAGATGGGACACTTCAAGAGAAATTGATGGCATTAAACGAATCATTATCATTAGACATATCAGTTGCTGCGTTATAAAAAAGCAGATACTAAATTGTGTTGTTGACCGGACACCCTTCTGAGGTGGTTTTTCTGTAGTATTTAACGGTTTGGGCATGAACGCCGCCCGGCCTCCGGGATGTGGGCTGAATGGCTGTGTGCAAATTCGTTACTGAACTATGCCCTATAATGAACAAAGATGAGACGGTTGAATTGTCTTGATGCTTATTTGTGAATCTGCAATGAAAATACAGTTTAAAAAAAATCATCAGACATATCAGAGACTAAAATATTAGATTTAACAAGCACAACACGACTCTTATTCCAGATTCTCCCATCCTGTGTTTTTATGGCATTCTTGAAAACCTTTATGACTGGCCTGACATTTGTATACTTAGACCACAATTTACATACAACAAGTGCTTTTATTTTAACAAGTTCACCAACTTTAAACTCCTGAAATTGCACACACTTCTTCTTATCAAAGTAGATCTTTCTCAACATCTGTTTATTCAACTCCCTTTCTCATCATTCTCCTATGCTATTGTCAACTAAACCTTTATTCAGTTTCATCCAACCAGGACACCACAAGTTATTGGGTATTCTACCCTTGAACAAGTCATAAGGAGACCTCCCAGTAGAGGAATGAGGAGAACAACGATAAGCATTTATCCATTCTTGAAGAGTAACAATCCAGTTTAAACCATTTGACCTAGCCAATTGTTTAGACTCCTTTAGTGTTTTGTTCACCCTCTCCACAGCTCCATTAGACTCAGGATGATATAAAGAAGATCTCTTGTGTACAACTCCACACTTTTTTAAATAATCAGAAAACAAACTAGAACAAAACTGAGGACCATTATCAGACAATAAACTATTAGGAAAACTCTCCCTTTTAAAAATTTCTTCCAAGAACTTAATGACAGAGTTTGAGGTAATGTCTCTAACCGCAGACACTTCAATCCATCTTGAGTACAAGTCAATAAAAACTATCAAGTACGGGGTATCAGATACACCACTAAGTGGACCTAAAATGTCAATAGCAACTTCATCCCAAGGATGACTGGGCAAATCTCTACACACCATAGGCATCTGCCTAGTCTTCAGAATGTTATCACTCACGCAACATTCAACACAATCCCTGACTAATCTCTCTACTTCTAAATCCATACTAGGCCACCAAAACTGCAAACGCATCATTTCCTTCGTTTTTACAATACCCAAATGACCATTATGAACATGTGACAACAGTTTTTTACGAATACCCAAAGGAGGAACTAACTTAGTACCTCGAGTCAGCATACCGTCTTTAATAGAGAGTTCATCAGCCACAAGAGACCGAGGTTTACTCAAACGTACATTTCCCTTCAAAGAATTTATAACAGAAATCATCTCATCATCCTTCTCCAATTCACTTTTCCATTCACATTCTTCAACTGCACCCTCAGTAACTTCACAGACATTAATAACCTCCTCCATATCATATGTAGTTTCTTCATCACAACACTCACTGTCAACTAATCTTGACAAGCAATCTGCAGATTTGTTTGCTACCCCTGGAATATATTGTACCTCAAAGTCAAATTCCTGTAAGGAAATAATCCACCTCCGAATTCTTGAAGAAATAGAATCTAAACCTTTTCTTAAGAAGACTTCTTTCAAAGGCTTATGATCAGAAAATACGACAACCTTAGTACCCCAAATCAAACTCTTAAACTTTCTTAGTGCCCAATAAATCGCCAAAGACTCTCTTTCAATTACAGAATAATTTAAGTCAGAGCCTCTGAGACACCTGGAAGAACAACAAATCAAAACCTCTTTACCATCCTTCTTTTGAACAAGAACAGAACTAACAGCCTGATTCATCAAGCCGAAATCGGCTCGCAAAGGGCCAGATTCTGAGAATCTGGCCCTTTGCGAGCGCTATTTTTGCATTTGGGATTCATCATCCCAAATGCAAAAATCGGTAATAGCGATTTCGCTATTTTGCGAGGAATTACATTTAAGGAATCTCTATTTGAGATTCCTTAAATGCAATTCATCATCCATTTAAAAATTGCGAATTCGCAATTTCGGCCCGCTATTTACCACGAGGTCAAACCTCGTGGTAAATAGCGAAAACTTAGAAAAATGCTTTTAAAAGCATTTTTCTAAGTTGCATGTTGCACACACACATGTCCTTTGGACATGTGTGTGCGCAACACCTGTTTCAATTTGCATTTAAGGGGTGCTACAGGGTGTCCTTTGGACACCCCTGGCACCCTTTAAATCGCTATCTTATTTGCGATTAGCTAATTGCTAATCGCAAATAAGGAATAACTCCCCATTCATTCCTATGGGCCTGTAGGCCCATAGGAATGCATGGCGAGTTCTTCTTTATTTGCGATTAGCAATTAGCTAATCGCAAATAAGGAATGTGTAGGAATCGCATTTCTTTATGCAATTTCTACATGAATCCCGTTTTGCAAGTCCTTAATAGCGGTTCCTTATGAATCGCTATTAGGGGCTCGCAAAACGGGAGATTGATGAATCAGGCTGCAAGTCCCTTTTCACTCGCATCAGTAAACATATTAGTAGGAAGACCAGGAACAAAAGCATGAAGAGAAGGGGCTTTTTTTAATTCATTCTTTATACAATCAAACTCTTTTTTGCATTCAGACGACCACTCATACATGACATTTTCTGCTGTCAATTGCCTAAGATTGTATGACTTTTCTGCAAAGTTGGTTATAAACTTTCCATAACATTCTACCATACCAAGAAATGAAAGTAATTCATCCTTGTTAACTGGCTCTTTAACTTGTCAATGGAGTCAACCAATTCTTTTTTTGGAAACACACCTTGGCACGTAATTCGATGACCCAGATAATTTACTTCTTCTAACCCAAATTTAAATTTTTCCTTTTTTAAAGACATGCCTGCACCACTCAAATGTTCTAAAACACCACACACACGAGAATTATGTTCCCGAATGTTCTTACCATAGATCAAAAGATCATCTTTCCTTTAAACACCAAGGACTCTGTGGTTGAATTTCAAAACACCATGTCCCACATTTTGAGTTGGATGAGCTGCAATCATCTGAAACTCAACCCTGGCAAGACCGAACTGGTCTTGCCTGGACAGAGTACACTTAGTTGGAACCCCAGCTTCTGGCCCTCCAGCATGGGCGCTCCCCCATCCAAATCATCTTCGGTTAAGAGCTTAGGTATCTTCATCAGCGAGGACCTCTCTTTAAAAAAACAGGTTGGAGCAGTTGTGTCCTCCAGTTTTTTTCAGTTGAAGAAAATAAAAAAATAGCTCGTTTCTTCTCCATAGCGGCCCTCACACAGATCGTCATCTCCCTGGTTTTGTCCAGGCTGGACTTTTCCAACAGTCTTTACCTTGGGCTCCAGATGGGAGAGCTTAAACGCCTCCAGCTGGTTCAGAACCAGGCGGCCAGACTCCTTTTGAACATTCCTAGGAGGCAGTCAGTCAGGCTTGGCCTCAAACAGCTACACTGGCTGCCGGTTGAGCAACGTGTGGCCTTCAAAGCTGGGTGCATTATCTTTAAGTCTCTGCATGACACTGGTCCCCTGTTTATTAGAGACCTATTTAAAAGATATAGCCCTTCCCGTGATCTCCGGTCCATCCACAAATCTCTCCTGATTGTGCCTCCATTCAAGAGGAAGCGTCTCGGAGGCAGCTGCTTTGACCACCTCGCAGCGGCCTACTGGAACTCTCTTCCCCTCCCTCTAAAACTGAGCGACAACATCCTCAGCTTCAGACACTCCTTGAAGACCTGGCTCTTTTCTCAGGCACATTACTGAGCTGCTTCATTTCCACTAATTGACTGTCGCGCATTGCTCCTTTCTATAGCGCCATGAAGCCTCCGGGCGCACGAGCGCTCAATAAATGCTGATTAACATTAACATTAACATTAACATCTTGGTAGCATTTGACACCCCTAAGACCTTTCAGGATCCTGGACATAATACGTTGAAAAACAGAGGCTGCTGATACAAGGCCAAAAGGCATTTTCCTGAATTTGTACGTACCCATAGGTGTAATAAAGGCAGTTAAATCCTGAGAGACTTCATCTAACTCCACCTGGTGATATGCGGAAGCCAAATCTAATGTGGTGAAATATTTTGCACCCTCTAGTGTACCAACCATCTCATCGATGTTAGGAAGAGGAAAGCGGTCTACTACCACCTCCTTATTTAAAGCACGCAAATCAATACATAAACGAATCTCATTATTCGGTTTTTTAGCGATGACCACTGGTGCCAACCATTCAGTGGCCTCAACTGATTCGATAATTTCATTCTTGACAAGTCTTTCAATTTCTTTCTGAACACTATCCTGTTGAGATAATGGAATTCTTCTTACCTTTGCTACCACAGGAATAGCATGCTCCTTTAATTTAATATGATGTTTGTATCCCTTCAAACATCCTAAACTTTCTTTAAAAACACTTGGAAATTTCTCAGAAAACATGGACGACATGTCACATATCTCTTGAACTATAACTTGGGGAGATGCATTAGGATTGAGTTGAACACCAAGGTCACGCTGATGTAACCAACTCAACAAAGAATCACCTTTCTTTGTCACATATATTTTCCCAACTGTTATGCGACTACCCAATTCAACTTTCGCAATGAAGTAACCCAACATTTTGATGGGTTTATCTCCATAACCTAAAGGAGTAACATCACTTCTGAATAACTTAACTTTACTCTTAAATTTCCTTAAAAACATTTCTTCATCAATCATAGTAATATGCAAGCATGAATCAAATTTAAAATTGATCATGACATTCTCAACAGAAACTAAATGAGAAGGATGTTCTATGTTTTTACAATTGACTTGAAAAGTCACAGTTTTCACTTGTGGTTGAGACCACATTTTAGTGGAACTCTCACCTTTAAACGTTTTTGTCCTACAAAACTTTGCAAAATGCCCTCTTCTACCACAAGTATTGCACAGTTTTTAGAGCAGGGCAACTAGAAGAATTGGCTAAATGGCTAAATTGGCCACACCTGTAACAAGAAAGTCTATTTCCTGAACTTGTATTAGAGACATAAGGCATTGAATTTTGTTTATCCATATTAACATTAGTTTGTTTCTTCACTTGACAAACAACTTCTTCAACCTTAGATTCAGTTTTTGTTTCAGCAATAGATGTCTTTTCTTTTTCTCCTTTCAATTCTTCCACACATGTTCTACTTGCTTTGCAATGACTAAAACTTAATCAAGAGGTGGTTCATCTTTTAACCACAATTCTTTTCTTATGTTGTCATGCACACATCTCAATACAAATTGGTCTCTTATTCTCTCATCTAAAGTTTGTCCAAAATTACACGAAGAAGCCAACTTCCTTAAGACTGAAACATACTCTACGACAGTTTCATCCTTCTTTTGTTCCCTTAAACCAAAATGATACCTCTCCATTATCGTGCTAAGTCTTGGTAAATAATGCCGATCAAGTTGAACTATAGCAATTTCATATTCATTCAGATTTCTTTGTTCCGCTGCACTGAGTTCAGGTAGGTGTTCCAAAACTTCTTGACCCTCCCCACCCAAACAGTGTAAAATTAATGAATGTTTACGCTCTGCACTTAAATTTGTGCCACAAACTCTAGCATAATTTGCAAAAATCTTCTTCCATTTTTTCCATTTTCCATTGGGTTCACCAGGACTCGTTAAGAAAAATGCTGGTTGAGTACCGTTTTGCATTTTTTAAAAATTGCTTTAGCTAAACTCAAATTCAGTATTCCTTTTTTTTTTTGTAATGTAATTCCAAAGATTTAAAATTAAAAATTTTGTTCAAGAATAACTTATGGTTATTTTATTATTCAGAAAAAACAATGTTAAATCACATTTTTTTTTTATATAAATAAAATTAATAAACTTTTCCTTTTGACTCTTCTTTATGAGCTTAGACTACAGCTAAAGTCTGCTGTAAGAAGATTGAAGCTGATATTTCCTTTTGAGCAGACAAACTTAAAGCTTTTCTTTTCAGTCCTGCTCATTAATCACAAGCCTCTGTCACAATGACAGAATCGTCACTGAAACGCAAGGTCAATTTCCTTGAAACGCCGAGAAAAGATTAGAATTGGAAGGGAAAGAAGCAGACGTCACAATGCGCTTAACGTTACAGATGAAAGCCAAGCGGAGCAGACATCACAATACGTGCCTCGTCACTGACACGCAGAGGAGAAACAAAAGAATGTCACTGACACGCAGGATTACGCGTGCTCTCAACGTCCAACTTCGCTCGCGCTCGAGTCCTTTTCCCTTCTCCTTTCCTTCAAAATCCTCCCGATTTTTCTATTAAATAAACAATCCTCCCGCCATACTCCTCACCATTCACTCCATTAACCATGGAGATGTGATCTGATTTTCAGCCGCAGGGAAGACAACGCTTCACTTCAATTTATCCGCCGCTGGAGGAGAGACTTTGAGGGGAAATTCAGCTACCATTCTTCCTTCGTGTTGAGGTAAATAATACTTCTCCAATCGTCGCCAATTTATGTGGTGTCTTCTTATGTGAAAATGATTAAACAGGAATCAGGTAGATTTAAGCGTAGGTTTTATTAAACCTCAGCCACAAACGCTCAGAGTCAACTGACTCAAATCACAGTAAACGTTCCAGAATACAGAATGTCAGCATAGAATCAAATGACACAAGTAAAACATAAGTTAAAGAAACAGGAGAGAAATAACAGGTGAAGCACAATATCATAACCGGTCTAGACAGCGCGATCTGCCCAGGAGCACACATGTTGAATCAGGAGTCCAGAGTGCGCATGCAGATATGGCTGTGAGCCTGGGACTCGGAAGCTTTTCCTGCTCGAGAGACTTAATGAAACGTATATGCATGTAAGGGAAGAAAAGTGCCAGACGAGAGTAGGGCGGTGTTGGTGGAGCTGGGGTGGGGGCGGGGGGTAAGGAGAAGCAGTGGAGAGAGGGGCAGGCACTGCATGGCATCTCAGCGCCCTCCTTCCTTGTTACTGACGTGCAACATCAGAAGATAACCCTCCTTCTGCCCACCTCCTGCATTGTGGTGTGTGTGTGTGGGGGGGGGGGTGATTGCGAGATGCGTGCCAGCGCCTGCCTTTAAACAGAAATAATGTCCCAGGTATCTCAGCGCCGTCAGAATAGAAGCAACAATTACCAAGCTCAAGTGTTCTCATTCCATTGACCTGAGAAAGGATGAAAGGCGGAGTCTGCTTTGAACCATTCAGGTTACAAATGACTACCGTAGTCGTGCGCACTTCCCTTGAGCTATAGTTCCTAAAACTCCTTGGAGGATGCCTGAGGGGCCTGGGCGCTCATAGCACCTACCAGCACTCCGTTTGTTATTTTCAGTGTGCTTTGTTCCACGGGCCTACCTAGAGCAAACGGGAACAAGTCGTTTGGTCTGGAATACGGCTCGTTGTGAACTCTTTCACTTGTGATTGTAAGTTAGAGGCGCTATAAATACTGGTTGTCCTTGATTCTAATTACTCCAAACCGATCACAAATACTATCTCAGAATCGGAAGGCTGCGACTCGAGGGTCTGCTGTGAGCCAAATCGATAACTTGCAGGCTGTACAAGACCACAGCAGCGGGGGCTTAGCCCACGCGCTATTTTACACACGCTGAGGTTTATTTAAAGTCCATCGACCGGAACTCCCGCACTGTTTCTTTTCAACTGCACATTTCTCAGGTCCAAGTTCTTAATTGCAACTGTGACGCTGATTCTGTTTCTAATGCAATCCCCTGAGCCCCCCACACTCAAGGGTGGCCTATTGAGCCCTGTTTATTGCTATGTTTTATCATTCAAACGGCAGCCAGGTGGCATCCCTTGCACTGGGTCCATGACGCACTGGGTAACTACTGCCGCTCACAATTTAGGGTGCAAACCACCGTTTGCGCAAGAACATGATTATATTCTTGGAGCACATCTTAAATGTTTGCTAATAGGATTTGCTGCTAGAAAACCTGCCTCGAATCGCGGAAGTAAACTGGGCAAAATGTAATTTTTTCGCACCCTGCATTAGAGGAAATAGGGTCTCACTTTCTAGAAGCAATAAGTGTAATCTGTCTCAAACGTTGCACATTGTAATGTTAATGCGGGCTTTATCGCAAATTAATGGGTTCACAATCTCCATGCAATTCTTTCTGCATAGTAGTTCGGACCAGGCCAGGAGGTCAGTATTTGCCAAAGCGCTACTTGCACCCTGCCTGTGCCCACCTGCGGTCAGGTTAATTTTTGTAGGAACACAGCACATGGAACTTACACCCCTGGGCGTGCATGGCATCCTGGTGTACTCACGACGAAAGCACCTGTTGAACTCCAACATAGGACAGGTCGCCATCAGGGCTCCTTCCCATTACAAACACCATACCTAGGCCGGCCTTTGGGCTGGTTCTCTCCCGAGCTGGACCCAGCGTTCATCACATTCAGTAGGATCGAGAAGAGCAACGCAGCATCTGAAGTTCTATCTGTCCCATAACAGACCCGCGTGAAAATAAACCCCCGATGACGAGTCCACGAGGGAGGAAACATCAAGCCTGGAACACAAGAGGCTAGCCCCATGAAGCACCACATTCCCGCTGAACCAGATCGCCGGAGCCGTTTGCAGGAGTCCCGGGTAAGATACTGGGAGGGAGACGCTTCACCTGAGGCTGCAGGGGGCTGTTTGCAACCGGGACTACATGCCCCAGGAACCAGCAGGGCTCGGCGCAGAGAGGCAGCCCCTCCCTCCATGACTAAGACCTTGAAAAACTGTTCCCGCCTTCCGCTACGTGGGAGACAATTCACCTGAGGCTGCAGGGGGCTGTTTGTAACCGGGACTACACTCCCCAGAAACCAGCGGGGCTCGGAGCAGAGAGGCAGCCCTTCCCACCATCCCCGGGACCTTGAAAAACTGTTCGCGCCTCCTGCTTTGCGGGAGACGCTTCACCTGAGGCTGGAGGGGGCTGTCTGCAACCGGGACTACACGCCCCAGGAACCAGCAGGGCTCAGCGCAGAGAGGCAGCCCTTCCCCCCATCACCGGGACCTTGAAAAACTGTTTGCGCCTCGCGCTTTGCGGGAGAAGCTTCACCTGAGGCTGCAGGGGGCTGTTTGCAACCGGGACTACAGGCCCCAGGAACCAGCGGGGCTCGGCGCAGAGAGGCAGCCCCTCCCTCCACCACCTGGAGTATTTAACCAATTAGCATCTCCCGCCCCGCTGGACGCGCGTGGGCGAGCCCTGGGCAAAGCCCGGGCCAAGGGCGGGTCTGTCTGTGCCCGTCAGGGCCAGAAAGGGACAGGGCAGGGCTACCCACCTTGGTTCGTGTTTGGTGAGGACTTTGCCATGAGTCGCGCTGTAAGAACACTGAAGTCTTTGGCTCATCTACGTGGTCCCCCCTGGTACTGGTAACTCCATTTTAGAGCTTTCCCAGGTGTTTATTTTGTGTTCATCTGCAACGGTTCTCAAACTCTCGTGCTCCCTAATTTGTATTTATCTTTCATTTGTGATCCCTTCTATTAATTTAAAGAATGATGGACAAATGAAAGAGCACTGTGGGTACTTTAGACGCTTTCCTGGTTGGAGCTGAATCTCTTGTCACACATGAGATCCAATTAACTGAGCAAAGGCTCTCACTTGATCCCTTACTGCTCCCATTGTCTAGGGAGGAAGAAACTATTAGATCATTAACTCCAAGGATCAACATCCTACAAAAAAACATTACCTCTCCTCTGGCCACTCAAGCCCAACCCCCCACAACTTATGATAGTGAGATCGAACATCTTTCTCCAGTAGAGTCAGGGCCTCAAACTCGGAAACAAACAAAACTGAAGAAAGGGCATGTAACAAGTTCAAAACAGAAGGGACTAAAGGGGGGAAAGGATGGAAGGAAAAAGGATCATCATGGTTCAAGCTCTATAGGAACACTATCAGTAGTAACCCAAACAGAGGTAACTCACAGTAATCACGAATTGCGCCCAGAAGCACCCACTTTTAATACCAAAGACATCTCACAAGGTCCCAACGTTCTTATTGAAGACCTTATTAGAGGACTGTTAGAAGCACACACCAAGGCTATGATGACCCAGATGAGCGCACTCATCGATTAAAGATTTGGCAGCGTAGAGAGAAAGATTGACCAACTGAAAGAGGCTGTAGAGACAATCAGAGTTTCACTAGAGAACCCAAAACCTATCCACTTTGGCAGGGATTCCACCTCCACGCAAAAGGATGGCCCCAGGCAATCTACCCAGGAGATTATGCCAGGCCCCTTAAGGGAACCTCAATCAGACACCTTAATAAGACACGAAACAGTGGAGCCTAAGCTAACGGCAATCCCCAGGGTGGAGTAGAAAAGTAGAAAAAGGCAACTCAATAGGGAAAATCAAACTAACTTCACAACCCAACCCAATACAGACAACTTAGATTTACCACCTGCATCTTGTCCATATGTCCTAATTCTAACGGGGGTTCCAACATTAAAACAGGGACAGATCGAATCCTGACCTTCCCTTCGTAATAAAGTGGTGGATTGGCTGACGAAAAACAAGCATTTTAACCCTGACCACATGAATGAAATACTCATGGTTCGTAGAGTTGGGTGGGTTGGCACCTCACCTAAATCTATTCAGGGCGATTGCAATGTTGTAAACTTTAGGATGCCACAAATGGTTTGTTCCCTTTTAAATCACAAAGAGGTACCTCCCGCTTTACACCCAAGTATCATGGCCCTCCCTCTGGGCTTCTTTTATAAACCCACCGTAAGACCCAGAGGAGAAGGGAACGGCTCTGCTATAACCTCTAATAGGTTCGAGCTGCTATCCCCTCTAGAGGAAATAGACTGACAATCAACATATGTTCCCGGGACCACTCCTCGCTTGAACGAGAGACACAGCGGGGTTCAGTTTTTAACTCCCTTCCCTATATCTTCTGTGATAGTAGATAGGATGGTAAACTTCATGCCTTTAACCTTCAAATCTACCCGGGTGCCATCTGAACGGGAGCAGATACCCCCGCTAGTTAAACCTGGCAATGAATCCTCTTCTCAGAGTCTATCCTCAATCAATAGACCAGATCTAATTTGGGTACCCAAACTGATAGAACCTTTGTGAATGAATTTAGAGACCATATAACAGCTCTCTCCTCAGACGTATTCTCCATGAGAGGGTTTCCACTCAAAATTATCTTTTGGAACATTGCTTGCCTTCACTCAAAGGTTAATCAAAGCGAGTGGCTCACCTTCGCACGGACCTATGGCAAAAACCCCATCACCACTTGGGGAGGTGACTATAATCTGTCTCTTTGTGCACACAATGACAATATCACATGTGACCTTCTAGATGAGAATGACAATAGCATTACTCACTTTATCCGTTCCCAAAGCGGGGCCTGCTTGAATGAGAGGATTTTGAGCCTCCAATTAGTCTTGGCAAACAAATTAGTATCACCCACAGTTCCTCTAATTAATGGTAGAGGTGCCTCTAGCTGTATTGACTTCATCCTTTTAGCAAGTACGGCCTCTTCTCTAATATCTAATTTTACAACCCATGACTGTGTATTTAGTGACCACTTCCCCATCTTAATCACCCTCTTCCTTCTGTTGATACGAGGAAAGAACAAGCAGATGAATCTCTATGGGGAGGAAAATTTGTCTATGACCAGATTAAATGGTTACACCCTTAAGTGGGCCCAGGTCGACCCGGTAAAGATCACTGAAAAAGTTGTCAAGAACTCCATGATTGAAATCAGCGCCTGTTTGACCGACTTATCATCCCCGCCGGAGATCATTGACAACTTTCTGTTAGTGACCAATTCTGTCAAAGAAGCTTTAAACAGCAAACCTAAAGGGCAAGAAATAACAAGGTTGGCTGGTTTAACTCCACTTGCACCAAAGCGTATTCAAACCTTAAAAAAGCCCTTAACAAACCTCTTAGAGACAGGAAAAAGATCACTCAACCCAGGAAACCTTATAACAAAGCCATACGATCAAGAAAATCAGAACTGAAAGAGGAACTATGGGTAGAACTACATAAAAGTTGTCTTTCAAATGACAGTGCCGCTTTCTGGGAGGTGATAAACACTCCATTTCTGCCTGGCCCCAGAGATTCTAATAAAATTGAAGTTACAATTGAAGAACCGTCCTGGATTGCCCATTTTTCCCAAATATTTGGGGCAACAGTTAACTCGACTCTAGATCAGTGACATTCAGGGACGAATAGCAATAGTATCAGGCCCTCTTCCTTTCCACTTGCTCTAGATTTCACTTTAGTTGAAGTCGAGCAAGCTCTAAGTGCTAGTAAAGGGGGAAAGGTTCCAGGCCCCGAAGGGGTTCCGGTTGATCTCTACAAATTTAAAACAGACCTCTGGGCTCTAATTTTACTTAGGGTACTAGTCACAACTTGTAAAGTTGGATTGTTAGACTCATGGTCAGAATCCATTTTGGTTCCAGTTTTTAGAAAGGGCGATCGACTTAGTCCAACTTGTTACCGTCCTATTTCATTACTGGATTCCTTCGGAAAAGTCATGGGGTGCATCATTTTAGAACTCCTACGGACTTGGACCGAAGACAACAAGATTATATCTGACCTTCAGTATGGATTTAGGGAAGGCCTGGGCACCATCGAGCAGGTCCTAAATCTGTCTTTACTCAAAGGCAAATACGTGGACGCGAAAGGTGGGAGTCTCCACTTGGCCTACGTAGATCTTACCGCAGCGTTCGACTGCGTGGGTCATTCTAGGCTATGGGATATCTTAACAGAAATGGGAGTCAACCCATTGCTAGTTAACTTTCTCCGAGAAATCTACTCCAACGCCACAGCCAGAGTGAGATTTGGCTTGGGGTGGTGAGCTGACAGCACCTTTCAGGGTTGAGCGGGGAGTCAGACAGGTCTGTGTCCTGGCCCCCTTCCTTTTTTCTCTCTACACAAACGGCCTAGAAGAAGCCATGCTGGAGGGGTCCCAGGACCTACCCTTAATTCAACATCGTCCGATCCCCGCTCTCCTTTATACGGATGACGTGGTGATTATTGCCCGCACTCCCCTCGAACTTCAGCGCTCACTGACCCAATATAACTCATTTATGTCAAATCTAGATTTAAAAATCAACATTAAACAAACTTTTATTCTGTATTGTGGCCCAAAACAAAGAAAAGGGAGAGTAATTTATATAAACAATTCTAGGGTAGAGCACACCCCTACCTATCCCTATCTTGGAGTCCTAATCGATGAAAAGGGCACTTGGAGGAAAGCTATTGAGGCCAGAAAACTGCAGTTCTTAAAATCAACCATGGCCCTAGTAAATTTTACCCAGAGACTGGGAAGAAGACCGCCCGAGGAGATGATTTGCATCTATCAGGCTAAATGTATCAATACTGCCATCTATGGGGCCGAGGTGTAGGGCTATGCCCAGGCAGAAGCCCTTCAAAAAGTGTAAAACAGCTTTTTGAGGTTCCTCCTTGCTGTTCCCCAGGGTACATCAACATTTAGTTGCCATTTAGAGTTAGGCTTGCCCTACATCACTGACATCATAAAGATTCAGCCTATTCTCCTAAGGCACCATCTTTGGACCTCAAATAAGTTAGTTCTTACCCAATGTATTTTGAAGGATTGTCTTCTGCTTGAAAACGTTAACAAGATTGGTTGGCTCCGATACGTTAAAAGGTTCTTCTATGATCTGGGCCTAGAGAAATTTTATCACAATCCACCAGAATTGGAACAGATCTCTAGGAAAATGTTAAAAAATCAATGCTTAACCCATTTAGCGGAACTCAGTTTGGCAGTTGAAGCCAATAAAACCTCGGTCCGGCATTCTTTGTTGATCCAAACCTCTTTGCTGATCCAGCCATACTTACCCTGGAACCTAAGCAGTTACACCAGATTTTTGCTAACCTGGTTTAGGCTCAACACCTTTCATCGATTTGTCACATTTCCTACTGTTAATGATTGGTCACAGCCGCTTTGTCGATGCCCCTGTGATGGCATCTCTCTACAATCTCTCTTACATTTGACCCTTTTTTGTAAATTCTATTCAGAACCCAGAAAGAGATGGCTTGTCCCAATTTTAAAAAGCTTGGGGCTCTGCCAATGTCGTCCCGCTCTCCTGGTCCTCCATCTTCTTGAGTCTGATTTTCTAGCACTAAACATAGCTAGGTTTTTTTAATTTTGTATTCGCCACAGAACTAACTTATAACTGATGTTTGATGTTTTTTAATCTCTTGCTATGTATTATAACTTAATGTATTTTAAGAAATAATTCATGTTTTTTCGACTGATAAATGTATTAATATGATATGTATGTACTTTTATGGTTTTCTACTAACTGAAACCGAATAAAGTAAACAATTGACAATTGACGACGAAATACCAAGGGAATAACAAGTTCCATCGCGCATGGGCAGAGGCAACCGACACGACGGCTGGCACACAATTAAAAGCTGAACGTCCCAAGAGGTACAGTTTGTGCCCTCTTTTGGATGTTAATAGAATACACAGATTTTCAGCACAGTCCCCTGAAGGATTCTATGCTATAAATAGTTTTTAAATCAATCAGTGGCATTCGAACTGGCAGGATTATGCAGTCTGGGTTCCAAGCCTTCCTCTCATAAACCATCTCGAACCTTCCTCTCCTGTCGGGCATAGCGTTTAGATCTCATCCTCGCAATGTACAGTGCTCTGTTGCAGCACAACTTGGCGAGCGAACATATTTTTACAAGCAGCGTGTGGGGACGGACAGTCCCGCCAAAGAACACTGAGAGTTAATCAGGGTTAACTTTGACCCCAAATCAAAAGAGGTTTCTGGCATGACTCAGAACATCTGTGTAATATGTTCATATTACAGTGGGGGTCAGGGTGACATATGTCATTCCTCATTCACCTCAATAACTACACAGCCTCAATTCTGGTTCAAGGCCTGACATATTGCATGTTTTGCAGCATCCCCGGTTGGCAGGCTCGTGGCTCCCAGGCCATGTTCGAGAGCACGGGGAAGTGCACGGGGTCAAACGTACGAGTTTCCAGTATGAACACGCCTGGCACTGGGCCATGGTGGGAGAAACCGAGAAGCATTTGTTATTCATAATATTGCTCTCATATCTAAGCCAAGGATGCATCTCAGTGAGTTGAGCAACAAAAGTGTATGTATTTGTATGCGTGCATGCGTTTGCAAGTGTGCATGTGTGTATGTGTGTGTGTGTGTGTGCGTGTGTGTGGGTGTGTGTGAATGTATGTGTGTGTATGTGTGTGTGTGTGTGTGTATGAGTGCGCGTGGGTGCATGTAAGAGCACTCAGCAAATCCTTTCATTCATTTATTCATTCAATCTTTGGGCCACTACATAAATGGTTATTACTGGGGTACGTACTTCAGGAAGGGAGGCACTACTTGGATGTATGACATCACAACGCATGCTTTTACTCCGCATGCCATTACAATGCAGTTTTTACAACGCAAGTCGTTACAACGAATTGCGTTGGGGGGCGCTGGATAGTGGAATAGTTTAATTTTCTATTCCAACTCCAGTCCCCGTGGATAGTAGGGAAGGTGTTGGATAGAAAATTCAACTATTTCCTATCCTACAGCACCCTCCAGCGCAAGTCGTTGTAATGACTTGCGTTGTAATAGCTGTGTCGTAAAGGTAGTGAGGAGTGAAAGTTGCGTTGTAAAGGATGTTCCCCCACTACTTGGTTTCAGCTCACTGAGGGTGTGGACTGGCCTTATTTTACAAGCCACTGCCTAGCTTCAGATGTCTGTCTCTGGCAGAGACGTTTTAAGGCAAAGTGGGACCAGGCCCAGGGCGGGGCCCCAGTCTTGAGGGGCGGGGAAGGAGGGGCTGCTCGAGCCTGCTACGTTCTGCAGAGTCCTGCCCTGTTGACGTTGAATAATTCAAATAGTTTTAAGTACGAATTTCCATTCATTTATTTTTCATGTGGATGTTGTATGGAAGTCTATTACAGTAATTTTGCTGAGATTTTATTTTCTTTTTCAACACCATGCAACATCTGATTCTTTTCATTAGATGAAAACAGTACCACACATTTGAGAAAAGTGAGGAGGGCGGTCACATAGATTATTTGCAATAACATTAGCGCACTGATTATGTATTATACAATTGAAAACTCATCACTATCCCTGAATATAAGTTGTAAATACATTTAGAGTTTGGTCCACAGTTCCTTTGCACTGCCAATGACCTAGCCACAGGGGGCATGAAAGAGACGAAATTAGATCATAAATTCTAAGCTGGTCCGAACAGGAGCCCTCAAAATATTTTGGGCCAGGGCCCCAGGAATCCTTAAAATGTCCCTGTTTGCACAAGAATGACAAATTTTGCAAAGATTTTACATGTGTGTATAATTTGATGGACCTATGCCTCATAAAAGTGCAGTCACTCGTGGAAAAGCCAGGCAAGGTACTTGTGAACCAAATACCCACCAATGACGGGGGAAAGCGGGTTTCAAATTCTTGCAAAGCTTTGGTATCAGTGTAATCTGCCGTTCCTTTCCGTCTTGTTAAGAAGTCATCGGCAAGGAAAAGCGATGCAAGGTATGAGTTCACATGCAAAATGGTTGTGAGTTGTCGGTACAACCCATTGTCACAGTATTTGCAATAAACAGATATTCACTGGCATTAACCTGAGAGAAAAGTTACTTACTGTGAATAGGGGTTTGAAGCACGAGCAAAGGTTAGTGCATTTCCAAATTATTTGCCTTGTTCTGGTTAAAAATATATAATGTAATATAAAATATAAAATATGTAAAAATATACATTTACAAATTATCATTTAAAAAACCTTTGAAATTCACTGAAAAAACCATAGGTTTCAGATATGTTATAGTTAGGAATTAGCATGTAAAAAACCTTAGAAATTCACAGAAAAAACAATAGGTTTCGGGGCTGTTATAAATAGCTGGACATTTCACTCGTACAAAACCATTAAAATTTCTCCATTATAGTTAGTTCTACTAACTATAACTCGCGCACCCGCAATCCACTGCTGATGATGTCACATATTACATCATTCATGACATGGTCAGTGACAATTTGGTTGTTTGGATGGTTTTAGGTGAATATTTTAAAGTTTCAAAACTCCACACTTAGAAGAATTTGCAAGTGACACCAGTCAATGTTAGCCTATGAAAGTAAATTCACTTAGCAGGTAAATAGTGTTATTGTTACCTTTTCTTGCTCAATGGTGCATCCTGCATCCAGCACTGCTGCAGCTCCTCTAAACAGTTGAAAGAATGCAAATTAGCAAAGACACGCAGAAGCCCAGGTCTTTTTTTTTTAATATCGCTAGAATGCGCAGATCATACGCGCACCACGCGATTTTACCCAACAAAAATTAAAAACAAAAAAGGGGCCCTGGAGGTCAAGTAGGACCCCCTGAGCAGACCTAAAGGATCATGGTGGGTCTACCCTCCCCCTTTTCACGTGTTAAACACACATTTGACACGCTTCTTCAGCCTCCCTTGTACCGAGGCATAAAATGGCTCCCAACAGTTCTAGTTTCGAATGTTGACAACCACTTGACAGCCAATTAGCCTTCAGCGCGTGATCGGAAGGGTGCGCTTATGGTATGATGTAAATAAGCGGAGTATCCGTATGCAGATTAACTACAGTACTTCTATTGGACTCCATATTATATGTTGTTTGTTATATTGTTTTGTTAAAGTTATGGTTCTAGTTATTTTTTGTATTGTTATCATTTAGTTTCTGCTTGAGCACAGAGGTTATAAGTTCACCACACTATGTTGCTAATGGCGTTTAACTTTTTATTCTTTTGAATTGGAACCGTAAGTTGTAGCTATACACTCTGGTAAAGATCTGGTGAAGAGCAAGCCTCAGAATTATACTTCAAATTATAAATATCATTTCTATTGTGGACTGCTACACCCAAAAACAAAAAAGACGTATGTATTTTTTTTGTTACTTTCATTAAAACAATAAATAACTGGAAATAGAACTAAATGACAACAATACAATAAATAACTAGAACCATAACTTTAACAAAACAATATAACAAGCAACATATAATATGGAGTCCAATAGAAGTACTGTAGTTAATCGGCGAAACAAAAAAGAAAATTAGTGTTTAAAATTAGAACGATGTGACCTGGGGCCAGAGGTAGGTAATCCCAGATTACCGATTCTTAAATACCGAATCATACCGATTCGGTATTTAAGAACTGGCAATCGGGATGTAGGTAATTTTAGCGATTTAATTACCGAATCGCTATGATTCGGTAATTACCGAATCGGTATTTACCGATTCGGTAATTGCCATTCATTCCTATGGGCCTGGAGGCCCATAGGAATGAATGTCAATTCCCGAATCGGTAAATACCGATTCGGTAATTGGGGGAAACATTGAAGGGTGGCAGGGTGTCACTTTGACACCCTGTTGCACCCCTCAATTGTGCATGTGTGCACATGTTGCAGACATACATGCACTTAGGGCATGTATGTATGCAACATGGCACTGTTTAAAAAGCAAAAGAAATGCTTTTTAAAGGGTTTTCATTATTTACCACCAACTTCTAGTTAGTGGTAAATAATGAATTCTTAAACCCCTGTAGCACTGATTACAGTGCTACCTATAAGCATGGGCGTAAAATCCGTTCCGCTCGCGGATTTTGCGGATTTTTGGCAAATTCGCAATCCGCGAACTCTCGCGAACTTACCGAAAATTCGTAAATCCGTGCGAAGCGGATTTTTTTGCTTGGTCGCACTTGCCAACTAGAATACTATACAATTTCGCTGGAGTAAACACTTGCAAACACGTAGATGCGGCGGGCAGCGACAATCTCGCAATTGCGAGATTGCAAAATTTGCAATTTCGCACAAGAAATCCACCAGCAGGCAGCATAAACCTTGAAAATTATGATTTTTATCAGAATAACTCCTCAGGTTGACATTTGTCTGCACTTTTTTTTTACAAGGAGTCCATTTTGGGGGGGATGTGGGGGGACGGTGGGAGGAAGGAAGTGCCCCACAGTCTCCAACTTCCCGTTCCTGTCCAGTAGGCTCCTCCCAGTGCTTTCTTCATGTGCTGGTCACTTTGATTTGGATCTTGACCTGGAAGGATTACTTTTTGTGGATGTTACAGGAAATTTGGATTTTTGCAAAACTGAAAGCACTCAGCAGGTGCAAAAGTTCAATCTTATCATTAGTAACCATTCCCTCTAGTGCCTGGAATGATTACTTTTTGTGGATGCTGCTGGATATTTGGATTTTTGCAAAACTGAAAGCACTCAGCAGGTGCAAAAGTTCAATCTTATCATTAGTAACCATTCCCTGGAGTGCCTGGAAGGATTACTTTTTGTGGATGCTGCTGGATATTTGGATTTTTGCAAAACTGAAAGCACTCAGCAGGTGCAAAAGTTCAATCTTATCATTAGTAACCATTCCCTGTAGTGCTTCCTGAGGGGCCCCTTCAGAGTTCAGTTGCCTACTTGCAACTATTCTATGAACCTGCTCTGACCCTCACAGCAGGCTCAGAGAATAGCTACAAGTATACAACAAAGGTCCTGTTAAAAAAATTACACTGCAACAGAAAGCAATTACAGATAAGGAAGCATGTGCCAGCCTGGAAGTTCAAATTCAGTGACACATTAATCAGCCCCTAATTCATTCATGTCAGTTGAGGCAGGGCAGGTGTGCTTTTCCCCCCATAATCTACAGTGATGAACTAGAGGGTGGCATGGGTGAGTCAGAGGGTGGCATGGGTGAGCCAGAGGGTGGCAGTGGTGAAACAGAGGGTGGCAGTGGTGAAACAGAGGGTGCTGTGATGAACCAGACATAGAAACATCATGGTCGCGACTGTTTCTACCCGACAAGTAAGTTCGCGTTTGCGAACTGGTAAAAAACCCTTGCGAAATGGCAGAAACACTTGCGAACACAAAAAAAAAGGAATCCGCAAAATTCACGAGAGTTCGCGGATTTTGCGGATTGCGAATCTATAAATACGCAATTTCACGGATTGCCAATTCGCAAAATCCGCCCATGCTTAGCTACCTACATGCCAAAATACAGATTCGGTAATTTTACCGATTCGGTATTTTAACATGCCCCTAGATCCCAAACTCCAAATACCGGTCGGTAACGGCCGAAATCGGCCGTTACTGACCGGTATTTGCCTTCCTACATCTGGCCCTAAATGAGGTCACACATTACAAGTCAAAGTAACACTTGACGATATTTTCTATTTTTTTAATGTGTGCAATATACCTGTCTGTATAGAACTTCCTACTGCGTCATATTTATATTACAGATGAACAGGTCTGTAAAATGATTCACAGATGAGACAGAATTAGGTGAGAGATGAAGTCATTATGCAGAACAATATTTTTTAGGGCTTATTTACAAAACTCTTGTGCCACTTTTGTGTTACTTTTCTCATGTTGAAATGAACGCAAAAGTGGCGCAAGGGGTTTGTAAATAAGCTCTTTATTGTCTAATGCATTTAATTGGAGGTATTATATATCTAGGCCTTGTGTAAACACTGTAGCCAACAGAGTTCACAACTTGAACTCCACTTTGCTTGGTTACTTGCCACATATGCAAGACGGCTTTCAAGAGGAGACCCCAATAAAGAGTACTGGTGTGGAACTGCAAGTATGCGGAAGGACTTGCAGACTAAGAATCCGGTCAACTTTGGAAGGGAAGAGTAAAGGATATTGAGAGAGGCTCCTTCTGCTTCATGAGAAGGCCCAAGTACCAGTGGAGCAACACCGCCAACCTCTACTGCACAGCCTAATATTCGTCCCCAATTTGGAACCCTTTAAGAGAAAAAGTAAGAAGGTTGGGAGCTTTGTATGCCATCCTAATACCTAATCATCCATTAGTTATACAGAGATCCACCCTATATCAGACTCATCCATACAAGTGTGAATTGGACATTATCTGACACCAAAAACCCCACAAGTGCTTATATCTGTGTAATTACCAAATCGGTATTTACCGATTCGGTAATTGCCATTCATTCCTATGGGCCTGGAGGCCCATAGGAATGAATGTCAATTCCCGAATCGGTAAATACCGATTCGGTAATTGGGGGAAACATTGAAGGGTGGCAGGGTGTCACTTTGACACACTGTTGCACCCCTCAATTGTGCATGTGTGCACATGTTGCAGACATACATGCACTTAGGGCATGTATGTATGCAACATGGCACTGTTTAAAAAGCAAAAGAAATGCTTTTTAAAGGGTTTTCATTATTTACCACCAACTTCTAGTTAGTGGTAAATAATGAATTCTTAAACCCCTGTAGCACTGATTACAGTGCTACCTATAAGCATGGGCGTAAAATCCGTTCCGCTCGCGGATTTTGCGGATTTTTGGCAAATTCGCAATCCGCGAACTCTCGCGAACTTACCGAAAATTCGTAAATCCGTGCGAAGCGGATTTTTTTGCTTGGTCGCACTTGCCAACTAGAATACTATACAATTTCGCTGGAGTAAACACTTGCGAACACGTAGATGCGGCGGGCAGCGACAATCTCGCAATTGCGAGATTGCAAAATTTGCAATTTCGCACAAGAAATCCACCAGCAGGCAGCATAAACCTTGAAAATTATGATTTTTATCAGAATAACTCCTCAGGTTGACATTTGTCTGCACTTATTTTTTTACAAGGAGTCCATTTTGGGGGGGTGTGGGGGGACGGTGGGAGGAAGGAAGTGCCCCACAGTCTCCAACTTCCCGTTCCTGTCCAGTAGGCTCCTCCCAGTGCTTTCTTCATGTGCTGGTCACTTTGATTTGGATCTTGACCTGGAAGGATTACTTTTTGTGGATGTTACTGGAAATTTGGATTTTTGCAAAACTGAAAGCACTCAGCAGGTGCAAAAGTTCAATCTTATCATTAGTAACCATTCCCTCTAGTGCCTGGAATGATTACTTTTTGTGGATGCTGCTGGATATTTGGATTTTTGCAAAACTGAAAGCACTCAGCAGGTGCAAAAGTTCAATCTTATCATTAGTAACCATTCCCTGGAGTGCCTGGAAGGATTACTTTTTGTGGATGCTGCTGGATATTTGGATGTTTGCAAAACTGAAAGCACTCAGCAGGTGCAAAAGTTCAATCTTATCATTAGTAACCATTCCCTGTAGTGCTTCCTGAGGGGCCCCTTCAGAGTTCAGTTGCCTACTTGCAACTATTCTATGAACCTGCTCTGACCCTCACAGCAGGCTCAGAGAATAGCTACAAGTATACAACAAAGGTCCTGTTAAAAAAATTGCACTGCAACAGAAAGCAATTACAGATAAGGAAGCATGTGCCAGCCTGGAAGTTCAAATTCAGTGACACATTAATCAGCCCCTAATTCATTCATGTCAGTTGAGGCAGGGCAGGTGTGCTTTTCCCCCCATAATCTACAGTGATGAACTAGAGGGTGGCATGGGTGAGTCAGAGGGTGGCATGGGTGAGCCAGAGGGTGGCAGTGGTGAAACAGAGGGTGGCAGTGGTGAAACAGAGGGTGCTGTGATGAACCAGACATAGAAACATCATGGTCGCGACTGTTTCTACCCGACAAGTAAGTTCGCGTTTGCGAACTGGTAAAAAACCCTTGCGAAATGGCAGAAACACTTGCGAACACAAAAAAAAAGGAATCCGCAAAATTCACGAGAGTTCGCGGATTTTGCGGATTGCGAATCTATAAATACGCAATTTCACGGATTGCCAATTCACAAAATCCGCCCATGCTTAGCTACCTACATGCCAAAATACAGATTCGGTAATTTTACCGATTCGGTATTTTAACATGCCCCTAGATCCCAAACTCCAAATACCGGTCGGTAACGGCCGAAATCGGCCGTTACTGACCGGTATTTGCCTTCCTACATCTGGCCCTAAATGAGGTCACACATTACAAGTCAAAGTAACACTTGACGATATTTTCTATTTTTTTAATGTGTGCAATATACCTGTCTGTATAGAACTTCCTACTGCGTCATATTTATATTACAGATGAACAGGTCTTTAAAATGATTCACAGATGAGACAGAATTAGGTGAGAGATGAAGTCATTATGCAGAACAATATTTTTTAGGGCTTATTTACAAAACTCTTGTGCCACTTTTGTGTTACTTTTCTCATGTTGAAATGAACGAAAAAGTGGCGCAAGGGGTTTGTAAATAAGCTCTTTATTGTCTAATGCATTTAATTGGAGGTATTATATATCTAGGCCTTGTGTAAACACTGTAGCCAACAGAGTTCACAACTTGAACTCCACTTTGCTTGGTTACTTGCCACATATGCAAGACGGCTTTCAAGAGGAGACCCCAATAAAGAGTACTGGTGTGGAACTGCAAGTATGCGGAAGGACTTGCAGACTAAGAATCCGGTCAACTTTGGAAGGGAAGAGTAAAGGATATTGAGAGAGGCTCCTTCTGCTTCATGAGAAGGCCCAAGTACCAGTGGAGCAACACCGCCAACCTCTACTGCACAGCCTAATATTCGTCCCCAATTTGGAACCCTTTAAGAGAAAAAGTAAGAAGGTTGGGAGCTTTGTATGCCATCCTAATACCTAATCATCCATTAGTTATACAGAGATCCACCCTATATCAGACTCATCCATACAAGTGTGAATTGGACATTATCTGACACCAAAAACCCCACAAGTGCTTATATCTGTTACTTTTTAACTTTGTCAAATACTCATATTGAGAGTATTTACCTTAACGTTATATGTTAAAAATTTGTGAATCTGTATGGCTTCAGACAACTAGTCATGCCATATTTGAGACATCGGTGTAATCAGCTGGAACAGGAGGATATACTTTTTTCAACCTCTGCAATTTGCTGCTGATTTATGTAACATTCTGCAAATTAAAAAAAAGAGTTAAAAATGTATATGTTGTACATATGTCGAAGATTAATTTTAATGTGCATAAAAACATTTGTTCTCAATAGGATTGGGGTTAAAAAGCAATCATCAAAGGTTATATTTGGCAAGCAAAATAGGAAATAGCATTGCATTATAAAAATGTTAGGCCGAGATCGGTCACTCACTTCATTTACAAACTCCTGGCCTTGATCTGATAGAACCCTTTTTGGTCTTCCATGATCTAGAAATTGAGAAATAAACATCAAGAAAAATTGAAAGACACGTCTTCAAATTAAAAAATTCAAAACAACATTTTCACTTTGTATCTCATGTGCAGGCTGAAAACGTGTAACGAGCATTTAAATGAGAAACATATGGGTTTCAGAAACAAACGTCTATAAGACTATCACAATGGAGATTTACATTTTACAAAAAATATTTATAGAAGCAAGAAAAATTATAACACACATTGTTCAATTTCAAATGACATATTTGGCCAATGAAATTGGCAGTACATGTTTTTATTTGTTTTCTTGATACCAGAATGCCCCCTAATTCTACGAAAACATGAGAACAGCATAGTTATCTGTCTGCAAACACATGAAATACACAAATGCTTATCTCAGAATGCTTTTCAATCATGAAATGTTAAAGTCAAACCTGATTACTCCATTAGGACCATTGCAATTTTCGGCTGATAGCATATGGAGAGCAGTCAGTGGATCTGGTATGTCGAGTGGTTGACCATCATCTGGTATAGTGCATGGGCTGGAATAAACAGCTTGTGGTGACCAGTACGTCCCATGGTTGAGATATCTGTATAATGAGATAGAACAGGGGAAAATCCAGTTTAAGGTTATTTAAAAACTTGGAGAGTGTGCTAAAGTACAACATTGGCCAATCGATTACATGTGCAGTGCATGGGGAGAAAGTAGCACGTGGCGCACTACTTTAAAACATTAAAGGCGGCAGGATTAAGTGATTTGTCCAGAAACATCGCCTACTAATGCAAGATATTGGAGGTATAAGAGCTGGAAACCGTGCTAAAATACAGCATTGCTGAAAACATTACTTTTGCAATGCATGGGGCACGTGACGCACTACTTACACGAGAAAAACTACATCTCATTAAGTTGAACAGCACGTAGCACACTGCTGGGGGAACGGTCATGTGGCGCTTGGCAAATTAAAGAAACATGGCAGGATTAAGAGATTTGCACAATACAAAGGATAGCAAATCAAGTTTAACGTTATTATAAAATATGGAGAGCATGCTAAAATACAACATTGACCAATCGATTAAATGTTCAGTGCATGGGGAGGAAGAGCCACGTGGGGCAGTACTTTCAAAAATTAAAGCCGGCAGGATTAAGTGATTTGCCCAGAAACATCGCCTACTAAGGCAAGATATTTGAGGTATTAGAGTTGGAAATCGTGCTCAAATACACCATTGCCGAAAACATTACTTTTGCAATACATGGGGCACATGACGCACTACTTACACGAGAAAAACTACATCGCATTAAGTTGAACAGCACGTAGTGCACTGCTGCAGGAACGGCCATGTGGCGCTTGCCAAATTAAAGAAACGTGGCAGGATTAAGTGATTTGCACAGAACAAAGGATAGCAAATCAAGTTTGAAGTTATTAAAAAACATGGAGGGCGTGCTAAAATACAACATTGACCAATCGATTACATGTGCAGTGCATGGAGAGGAAGCAGCACTTGGCGCACTACTTTCAAAAAGTTAAGGCATCAGGATTAAGTGATTTGCCCGAAAACATCGCCTACCAAGGCAAGATATTGGAGGTATAAGAACTGGAAATCGTGCTAAAATACACTATTGCCAAAAAAAAATCACTTTTGCAATGCACGGGGCACGTGACGCACTACTTACACGAGAAAAACTACATCGCATTAACTTGAATAGCACGTAGCACACTGGTGCGGGAACGGCCACGTGGCGCTTGCCAAATTAGAGAAACGCAACAGGATTAAGTGATTTGCCCAGAAACAAAATTTACGAAGTCAACTTGAACGATATAAAAAAGCAGGAAAGCGTGCTTAAAAACAACGTTGTCAAATCGAACAAAAATTTGCATTCACGCTGTATTTAAAGATTGTTCAGATTAATTAATTTAAATGCTCACCTACGAAGACGAGGATACGAACACTATCAATGACTGTCACAGCGGAATAGGAAAAGTTCAAGAAGGTTGGCAGTTTATAAATGCTTTGCTGAAGGATGATTAGTTGAGCATGATGTCACTGGGTGTGAGAGCTGTGATTGGGCATTGTGTAATTGAGCATGCGCAAACAAAATGAAGTACATTAGGTGTACATAGCCAGACGGTGGGATGTATTGTGCACATGCGTAACATTAACACGCATGCGCTACCACAAACATGCATGTGCAAAGTGAAGGCAACTCCTAGGGGATACATACACAGATGGAGTTCGGACAGGGTTGGATTGGGCTTAAAAATTTACCCTGGCACGATAAAAAAAAGTGGCCCACATTTGCATATTGCCTTTGCAAACACTGCTTCGGCGAAGCTTTATAAAAAAAAAGGGGGGTTAAGAAAAATGCACGGATTAGCTTGCACTGGTGAAAGACACCTGTATACAAGTGAGGCCGCTATTGGTCATGTTCCCTGCCCCCGCTTAATAAGCATATCTTAATGGGCCAGCCCCAGCTAGAGAAAGGGAATGACACCTCTGCTCATTGATAAAAGAGAAGTAATTGAGGCTAATCTGCCTCCAGAAAGGCCCCTCAGGCACCCACTGGGCCGCTGGCAGCATGCGAATAACGCAGAAACTGCCACATCATCCCAAGGCTGCTCAAAAAGGCAGCCCACAGCTGGAACTGGACATCAGCCCCTCGGGCATTGCCTGAGTGCCCACGTTACCAATCCGACGCTGAGTTCGAATGTCGATAGAACACCGGCTCCCGCAGGAGGCGGGGAGTTGGCGGGACATTGGGGGAATTGAAGACCCTCCTATGGTCCCCAACGGTGACGGCCAAAATAAATAAAAGAAAAAGGCCATCCCAGGGGAATGGGGTCCCTAGGTCCTTGAAGTGGCTTCAGGAGGGGGGCTATGCAGCCCTCCTCCATAAAATAATAATATATAATTAGCCATGCCCCGAGGGCTGGGGATCCCGGTGCCCGGAATTGGCCAGGGGAGGAGGGCCACGCGGCCCCCTTCCCATAAAAAAATTGAATATGAATACTCTGCTTATTGTCATCGTACCATAAGCGCACCCTTCTGATCACGCGCTGAAGACTAAATGGCTGTCAAGTGGTTGTCAACATTCGAAACTAGAACTGTTGGCAGCCATTTTATGCCTTGGTACAAGGGAGGCTAAAGAAGAGTATGAAATGTGTGTTTCAAATGTGAAAAAGGGGCGGGTAGACACACCCTGATCCCTTTGGTAAAATCGCGTGGTGCGCGTATGATCCATGCATTCTAGAGCTATTTAAAAAAACAAAAAAAAAGACGTGGGCTTCCGCATGTCTTTGGTAATTTGCATTCTTTCAACTGTTTAGAGGAGATGCAGCAGTGCTGGATGCAGGATGCACCATTGAGTAAGAAAAGGTAACGATAACACCATCTACCTGCTAAGTGAATTTCCTTGCATAGGCTAACATTGACTGGTTTCACTTGCAAATTCTTCTAAGTGTGGAGTTTTGGAACTTTAAAATATTCACTTAAAATCATCCGAACAACGAATTCTCATTTACTCACCTGTTATCAGGAGAGAAACCAGTGCTGCATCTTGTTGGAAGGGTATGCCCAGACGTGGGTCCCGTGCTCACTAAGCCACTGGAGTCAAGCTATCCTGGCTGAAGACGGCTGATAGCCAGAAACCTGTCCTAGGATGCTTGATTCCGGTCCAGGGAAGATATGGCTTAGCAGTTCAGGCTGGACTGTTCCCATGAGGCACAGGGTCAAGACTGATTTGCATATGGCCATGTCTGAACTGGGGTGGCTTGGTGAGCAAAAAAATGATGGAGTAAACCCAGATCTGTGACTGGGGTTGACTGTTTTGCCATTGTGCAACATTCTATCCATCATCCTGTGTGTTTTGCTGTTCACCCTATGTGGGAAGGGTATGCCCAGATGTGGGTCCCGTGCTCACTAAGACACTGGAGTCAAGCTATCCTGGCTGAAGACGGCTGATAGCCAGAAACCGGTCATAGGATGCTTCATTCCGGTCCAGGGAAGATATGGCTTAGCAGTTCAGGCTGGACTGTTCCCATGAGGCACAGAGTCAAGACTGATTTGCATAAGGCCATGTCTGAACTGGGGTGGCTTGGTGAGCAAAATAACGATGGATTAAACCCAGATCTGTGACTGGGGTGAATGTTTTGCCATTGTGCAACATTCTGTCCGTCATCCTGTGTGTTTTGCATCTTTTAGCCCAGCACTGACCTTGAATAGTAGTTCTAAGTATACTCACAAGTAACTTGTATTTTCTTCCATAGGAATCCCTTTCCTATAAAAAAAAATTCATATATTAAGATTTGCGGATCAGGCTCTAGGGGATGGTGTCCAAGGCCCAAAAAAAGTAAAAGGAAGGGGGGCCACACAATGTAATGTAATTTTAAAAATCAAATATCTAAAAATAAATAGTTTAAAAAAGAATTAGTAAATCAGTATAAAAAAATTAAATATGAGAATAAATATATTTTAAAATTGTCATTTACAAAACCTTTGAAATTCACTTAAAAAACCATAGGTTTCAGACATGTTATAGTTATGAATTATCATTTAAAAAACCTTGAAATTCACTGAAAAAAACATAGGTTTCAGACATGTTATCGTTAGGAGTTAGCATTTAAAAAACCTCAGAAATTCACTGAAAAAACACAGGTTTGAGGGGTGTTATAGTTAGTTGGACATTTCACTCGTACAAAACCATTGAAATTCCCCCGTTATAGTTAGTTGTACTAACTACAACTCACGCATTGGCAATCCACAGCTGATGATGTCATATATTACTTAATTCATGACATGGTCAGTGACATCACTGATGACATCACTTATTACATCTCAAATGACACACTGATGAGATCATCCACGTGACAATCTGATACATTTTATCATTCACTAGTATAACTTTTTAACACTTATTATAAAATATGAAGTACCATACTTTAAAGCATTGACACACTAATAGAAGTTTCTAAAAAGCCACATAGTGATTCCTAGACCTACATATACATCTAATTACTTACCTATAGATTCACTCATACATGGTAAAAAAGATCAATACAACACTATTAAATATACTTATATACCTACATCAACATTACACACCAGCTTACATCATATCCAGTTATTCAGTTATGCTACTCACTTATGGAAACAATTAATCATACTTATATTTACTAAGGTGCACACATACACAAAGACCACTTTATTTATTCATGTAGATAGTAACTCATACTTAGTGTGTTATAAAATCACTATTACAAGTATGCAGTTATGCATATTTATTTATTTATTTATTTATTTATCGCAATTTTTAAAGCGCATCAAATACCCCTACGGGTGTCTCGGCGCTAATGTTACAGCTCGTCACTTCAAGGGGAAAAGATTTAGGAGGTAAACAGCCAGGTTTTGAGACTTTTTCTGAATTTTAGCAACGTGGGGGCAGTTTTAATGTGGAGTGGCAGAGTGTTCCATAGTTTGGCAGTTGCGATGGTAAAGCATCTGTCTCCCCAGTTGGTTTTCTTTGTTCGAGGGACTTTTAACAGGTGGGCTGATGCCGATCGTAGTGTTCTCTGATGTTCCAATGGGCAGAGAGCTTTTTTCAGGAACCAAGGTCCGGGATTGTTCAAGGTTTTATAGGCTATGCAGAGTGCCTTAAACTTTATTCGGCTCCTGATGGGGAGCCAGTGCAGTTTTCTGATGTACGGGGAGGTGGGAGTAAATTTGGGAATGGATAGAAGAATTCTAGCCGCGGCATTCTGCACTGTCTGGAGCTTATTAAGTACCTTTTCCTGAGCATTCAGCAATAGGGAGTTGCAATAATCTGTTCTAGAGAACACTAGGGTACTGATCAATGTTTTACCAGCGGATTGTGGCAGGTAGGGGAGAAGTTTCTTTATTCTTTTTAGGATGAAGAAAGCCGAGGATACCACAGAATTGGCGTGGTGGAGGAACGTCAACTTGTTGTCAAAAGTGACTCCCAAATTTCGTACCTTGACCACTGGCTGGGGGGGCGTGCCCATCTGTGATGGCCACCACTGGGGGGACCAGGCCGGCTGCAAGCTCCCGAATGTCATCACCTCCGTTTTGTTGGAGTTCAACTTGAGGCAGTTGGATGACATCCAGGAGCTTATCGCCTTCATCCCTTCCTGAAAGTTTGCTGCGACAGATATTCCGTCATTGTGCACTGATAGCACTAATTGGGTGTCGTCAGCATACGTTGTGAGGGCAATTCCATGGGATTTTATTACTCTCGCTAAGTCCGACACATAGATATTGAAAAGTGTCGGACTCAGCGAGGAACCCTGTGGAACTCCGCAGGGAAGGGAGAAGGTATGAGAGGTGAAATTACCCATCTTGACTGTTTGTGGGCGGTTGGCTAAAAATGAGGCGATAAGGTCTTTGGCCTTGTCTCTTATGCCTAAGGCTGAGACACGGTCGATCAGAGTGACATGATCGACCGTGTCAAATGCAGCGGAAAGGTCCAGTAGTATTAGGACCGCTGCGCCTCCTTTGTCCATAGCTGTTCTGATTTCATCTGCTGCCTTGAGCAGTGCAGTTTCCGTTCCATGGCCCTGTCTGAAGCCGAACTGAGTGTCGTCTAGAAGGTCGTTGTCATTGATGTATTTGGAGAGTTGGGTATTCATTACCTTCTCAAAGATCTTAGCTGGGAAGGGAAGGCAGGCGATGGGTCTATAACTAGCAGGGAGAAGAGGGTCCAGCGTTGGTTTCTTGAGGAGAGGTTTAATAATTGCTTCTTTCCAGACCGATGGATAAATGCCTGTAGAGAACATGGCGTTGCAGATGGTAGATAACGCGGGGGAAATGGCTTCTGGGATAAGATTCAGAATAGCTGGGGGGCATGGGTCTAGGGGGGATCCCGATTTAGTGCTAGTTACCAGATGCCGAATTTGTTCTTGATTCGTCGGGTTGAAAGAAGTAAAACTGACATTATTGTTTATGGGAGGTGATGTCAAGGAGGGGATAGAAGATGATTGGGAGAAAGTCAGAAAGATGGAGCTGACCTTGTCCTCAAAGAAGCTAGCTAAATCGTCTGCTAGGGGTTGTGAGCCTTCTAATCGTGGGGCAGGTGGATTGGACAGAAGAGTAACCACCTGAAACAGTTCTCCTGCTGAGTTTTTTGCCTGGTTGATTTGAGCGGTATAGTAGCGACCTTTTTCTAAGTTTATGAGTTTTTTGTAAATGGAAAGAGCGTTTTTATAATTTGTTTTATCTATAGGGTTGTATTGCCGGCGCCACTTCCTTTCGAGGTTCCTGCAATGCTGTCTCTGAATTCGGAGGGGCTCTGTAAACCATTGTGCTGATGGTAATTTCCTGTTTCGGCGTGAGTTTTTAATTGGGGCTAGTTTATTGCAGGCCGTGGTTAAGTTGTTTAGATAGTTAGAGGAAGACAGCGTAGGGTCCTGCTCGATGGGGATGTGGGTTTGTTGCATTATCTCTGTTAGCTGAGATAGGTTGATATGTTTCCAGTCTCTATACGTGGATTCGGAAACAGATGTAGGCGGGGGTTTAGTGGGGCTTACTTCGATAGAGAAGCAGATTGCTGAATGGTCCGACCATATCAGAGGGATTACTTGGGTAACGGCTATTTGGGGGTTGTTGGTGAATAGACCGTCCAAGGTGTGACCCGCTTGATGAGTGGGTGAATCCACCATTTGCAACAGACCGGCGGCAGCTAGATCCGTGATTAGCTGTGTAGTATCCGGGTCATTGGGGTTTTCCAAATGAAAATTAAGATCGCCCAGTAAGGTAAAATACGGGGAGCCTGCAGTCCCTTCGATTATGTTTCCTAAGTTAGCTAAGAACTTAGATCTCGATCCCGGAGGTCTATAAATTAGCATGCCCTTAAATGATGATTTAGCAGAGAGGCCTAAAGTAAAAAGGAGGGCCTCGTATTCGGGACATGTAGTTTGTACCGTAGAGAGTTTAAAGTGGTCTCTGTACATTATGGCTATACCTCCACCTTTTTTCTTGGGTCTGTCTAATCTGCACACGTTGAAGTTGATAGGGGTGGCGGCTTTGAAGTCTGGACCGGAGGCTGCATCCCCCCAGGTTTCCGTGATAAACAGAAGATCCAGTTTGTAAGTGTCTATTAATTCAGCAATTTCGAGCTTGTGTTTGGGAAGTGATCTTGCATTTATAAGCGCTGCTAATATTGGACGTGAGGCAGTATTGGTCAGTTTGGGAGTGTCCAGAGTACACGTAGGGCAGTGGTGAGGGCCCATGAGAGGGTTGGAATGCCGGAAACAAGGAGGTACATGGGGCCGTTCCGCTACGTGTCTGAAGTTATGCAGTTCGGCAGCGGTATAGATGTATCTTACCGGGTTTGCCGCCCGTGGTGGAGTTGAAGCGGCAGGGGAGGTGGCCCTTAGCCCGTCCTCGGCGCGGACGAGCGCAGACGAGCTTGCCTTATGCGCGCCTTCGGCGCGCTTTCGACGCGCCCGCTGCGCTCGTCCGCTGCGCTTCCGGTTGCCGTGCATACTTTATCATCAATTCAAGTGACGTGGTAAGGGGGCGTGGTCAGCGTAGCTGGGCGAGCCCTCAGCAGAGGAAAGGCGGCGTTGCCCTGGCAACAGTCGACCGCGTCAGCCTCTAATCGGCTGGGCGGCAGTCTGCGCGCTCGAGAGGAGTTGCAAATAACAAAGATTAAAATCACGTTATACACAATAGAAGGTTGCTATCTCCCGGCTTTCCGCCTCAGGAGTGAGTTCTGTAAACGCCTCGCTTGCTGTCAGCGAGCGTTTATGTAGTGCGGTAAGGGGGCGTGGTCAGCGTAGATGGGCGAGCCCTCAGCAGAGGAAAGGCGGCGTTGCCCTGGCAACAGTCGACCGCGTCAGCCTCTAATCGGCTGGGCGGCAGTCTGCGCGCTCGAGAGGAGTTGCAAATAACAAAGATTAAAATCACGTTATACACAATAGAAGGTTGCTATCTCCCGGCTTTCCGCCTCAGGAGTGAGTTCTGTAAACGCCTCGCTTGCTGTCAGCGAGCGTTTATGTAGTGCGGTAAGGGGGCGTGGTCAGCGTAGCTGGGCGAGCCCTCAGCAGAGGAAAGGCGGCGTTGCCCTGGCAACAGTCGACCGCGTCAGCCTCTAATCGGCTGGGCGGCAGTCTGCGCGCTCGAGAGGAGTTGCAAATAACAAAGATTAAAATCACGTTATACACAATAAAAGGTTGCTATCTCCCGGCTTTCCGCCTCAGGAGTGAGTTCTGTAAACGCCTCGCTTGCTGTCAGCGAGCGTTTATGTAGTGCGGTAAGGGGGCGTGGTCAGCGTAGCTGGGCGAGCCCTCAGCAGAGGAAAGGCGGCGTTGCCCTGGCAACAGTCGACCGCGTCAGCCTCTAATCGGCTGGGCGGCAGTCTGCGCGCTCGAGAGGAGTTGCAAATAACAAAGATTAAAATCACGTTATACACAATAGAAGGTTGCTATCTCCCGGCTTTCCGCCTCAGGAGTGAGTTCTGTAAACGCCTCGCTTGCTGTCAGCGAGCGTTTATGTAGTGCGGTAAGGGGGCGTGGTCAGCGTAGCTGGGCGAGCCCTCAGCAGAGGAAAGGCGGCGTTGCCCTGGCAACAGTCGACCGCGTCAGCCTCTAATCGGCTGGGCGGCAGTCTGCGCGCTCGAGAGGAGTTGCAAATAACAAAGATTAAAATCACGTTATACACAATAAAAGGTTGCTATCTCCCGGCTTTCCGCCTCAGGAGTGAGTTCTGTAAATGACACTCATGCAATCACTGAGTCTTATGTATACTTTTTTATATACAACAACTGTCACATACACTGCCTTTTCTATTTCTAGTTTGTTGGACATGTATTATTGAGAAATATATCTACTCATCATCACACCCATAAAGAGATTCACTCACCCAAACAACAGTTTCAACAGTCTTAATCTCATATACCTACTAAATCAATTATTTACACATCTTTGGACAGTCACACACCTCCCACCCAACCACACACACATTAATTCACTATTACATACAAATAATCACTTAACTAATTAAGTTATAATATACACCTTCACATATATCTAGTAACCAACTTATGTAGTACTTTACACATCAAGAAACAGAGTAATACAGTTATTCACAAATTTTAATCAGTATCTCATATATTTAGTGAGACACTTTAAATTAATTACTTAGATAGTCATTCACTCTGTTACTAAATTCTCCATTCAGACACTTATAAATCAATTCAGACTTCAAGGCAGATTGCTAGATATATATAATACTTATTTAAATATCAAAGCAAACCACATTCACTGGATGATGCCATCAGTGATGTCATACGTGATGTCATTTGAGATGTCATCAGTGATGTGATCAGTGATGTCACTGACCATGTCATGAATGATGTAATATGTGGGGGAACGTCGTTTACGACGCAACTTTTAGCACGCAGTGCTATTACAACGCGGTTTTTAAATCGCATTCTATTACAACGCATGACTCTGGGGGGCGCTCAAGGATAGGGAATACTTTTAATTTACTATCCAACACCTTCCGTAGTGTCAACGGGGACTGGTGTTGGAATAGTAAATTAAAATTTTAACTATCCAACACCCCTTTCTGTTATGCGTTGTAAAAGAATGCGTTATAAAAACCGCGTTGTTTCAGCATGCGTGCTAAAAGCATGTGATGTAACAACGTACATCCAAATTGTGACATCATCAGCAGTGGATTGCGGGTGCCTGAGTTATAGTTAGTACAACTAACTATAACAGGGGAATTTCAATGGTTTTGTACGAGTGAAATGTCCAACTAACTATAACACCCCTGAAACCTGTGTTTTTTTCAGTGAATTTCTGAGGTTTTTTAATTGCTAATTCCTAACTATAACATGTCTGAAACCTATGTTTTTTCAGTGAATATATATATATATATATATATTTTTTTTTTTTATATACATATATATATTATTAATAAGAATTATTTTGTATTTTTAAATATATGTGTTTTAGGTTTAGGATTTTAAGGGATTTTGTTACATTTGTGGTTAATGTAATAGGTTTCTTTTTGTTATAGTTGTTTATTAGAAGTTTTGAGTTTAGTCAACGAAATTGTTTTACCGTAAATGTGTCTTTTTGGATGTATTTGTAAGGATTTATTAGTTATGTTGGTGATAATATTGTTATCGATATTTTGTTAATCAATGTTTTTTATATGCTATATGTTTATTTAATGGAGACAATTTTAGTTTTCCTTATATTTTTGTTTTTGATATATGTAAAAATCTATTTTATTTTAAAGGATGTTTGTGCTTTCTATACTAATTATATTAATTGTTAAGTATAGGAAGGTGATAGTTTTGTAATATATATTAAAAGTCCGATATATGTGTATATCATTATTTGTAGGATCGATATTATGTTAGAGATCCCGTGCTGATAAATGGTCAATATGAAACAAAACATGGGCCTAAGGATGTAATATTTATAGTAAAATGAAATCGCACATCAAGTAGAACAATACAAAAAAAGACAGACCGCCCCGAGTATCATGGGACGCAGAACTGCCATCACTGAGAATTGCCACTTCACAGCCATACGGATGCGTCATAATGGGCATTCCATGACTGTTCCCTACATAAATCCGCCTTTAAGCATTGGCTGTTCTCCTGTTTGTCTCGAGGGCAGCATGTGTGTAATTGTGGTCTCTTGTTGGACACAAGATCCTGAACTGGTGACTAGGGCAAGGGCTATGCTAAACAGCATAACAGAAATTGTTTATAGGTGTCTGAGGAAAGTTAACACGTTGATGTGTCTAATGCCTTATGCACTATCACGAATGGCCACGAGAAGGCCCAAGACGCCAACAAATGCTTAAATATTGCCTATTTATTGGGGGAAAGAGAGAACCAAACAGCACAAATTATTTTGACTAGTACTCCAAAAATCTCTCGACCAGAGGAAGAAGCACCTCTGAACTTCAGCTTCTCCTAAGCAGCATTTATTCCGTTTTTTTAGTAAAATATCTGCTTTCCTGAAAATGTGGTTTAACCGCTCCATATTTGGAAAAAATGATTTAGCGAAATCGACTTTTAAAGTCCTCTATTTTCAGTGCAAATAGCCTAAAATGCTTCGGACCGTTATCTAGTGGCTTTAGTAACAGCTGTTTGCCAATGTTTTCTTGTATAAAAATAAATAAATAAAAAAATAAAAAGAATCTGTGTCTTCCTGTTGGCTGTGTTTATGGCATGTCTAGGTGTGCTGCATTGCCTTTTACCTTCCTGGTGGCTTTGTGGCTCTGTCCCCAGGTGAGCTTAGAAATGTTAAGCTAGATGGTGGGCTTGGAGCATCCGTCTAGTAGTCCTGTATGGACTCCATGTTATTCGTTTACATGGTGATAGTGAAAGTTGTGTTCAGATTCCTGCTCTTGTCCAGTTCTACGATGTGGCTCACAAGAAGAAAACCCTACTTTTTAACCCAATGATCTCAGTGGTCTCCCACTTCCCAGATTTTTACTTCCTTTGTCCTTCACAACCCACCTACTACTTCTTTCTCCCTCTTCCTTTCTTGCCTCTTTCACTATTCACCACCTAGGGCCAGTTGAATGACCCTGTCACACAACACATGGAGAAAGCAGGAAAGCGCTAAATCTACAGAAATATGACATTTCCCTGCTCTCCCTAAGGCTGGTGCACTATCATGCTGCCTAGCGCCACCCACACACCTTTGCACCATAGTGCAAAGGTGTCTATGTGAGTCTAGAATAGATTTTAAACTGGAAGGGTGCTCCCCAGTACAAAATACTATGCTTAGACTAATATTAAAACTTTTCCTAATTTGCATGTGTGCTGCACAGTGAAGCACACATGCCAAGTGGAAAAAGTTAGGAGATATAAATGCATTTCTCCTTTTTAATGCCTGCTTTCAAGAGGTGTTGGACAGGAAACCCCATGTACCACCCATGGAACGCCCCCAAGAGGCAAAGTAACACAAGGCATTGCTTTGCTCTGTTTTGTGTTACTTTTTGTTACAAACTAGCACAAATACCAATTTGCGTTGGTTTATAAATTCTGAAAAACATTTTGCATCGGTTCTGCATTATAAAAGTAATGCACACCGGCGCAAAACCTTTGTAAATCAGTCAACTAGACTTTCTCTGCACTCTAGCCTCTGCCCGCTCCTATGCTAACAACCTCTTACTCCACTCACCTAACCTCTCTCAACTTGCACCGCTGTCCCCGCTTACCCACTCCACCATCTCCTATCACTCCTTTCTCCCCTAATCTACCTCTTCTTCCACTCTAGCCACTCTGCCACCCTCTTTCTCTTCCCATCCCTTCCTATTTGACTTGTTCCTCATGCCACCTTCTCCCAATAAGTTTCTCCACAATGCACAACTCACTAACTATTTGTAGTGAAAACGTGTTCAACAGGTTTCACTAACATAAGCAACACAGGTGCAGCACGGGCAATGGAAGCTTCACTATGGATGTAAAAGGGTTTTCAACAAGCCTCACTAAAGTGCATGCAGGTGCAGCACCAGTAGGGCAAGCTTCACTATGGGTGTAAAAAGGTACTTGAAAAACTTCACTAATGCGCCTCACAGGTGTAGCATGGGCAGCGCAAGCTCCAACATGGTTATAAAAGGGTGTTCAAAAAGGTTCACTAACGCACAACACAGGTGCGGAATGGGCAGTGCAAGGTTCACTATAGGTCTCAAGGGGTATTCAACAAGCTTCACTAATGTCCAACACCGGTGCAGCACAGTCAGTGGAAGCTTCACTGTGGGTGTAAAAGGGTATTCAACATGCTTCACTAACGTACAACACAGGTGCAGCACAGATAGGGCAAGTTTCTCTATAGGTGTGAAAGGGTATTCAACAAGATTCACTAACGTGCAACACAGGTGCAGCATGAACAGTGCAATTTTCTCTATAGGTGTGAAAAGGTATTCAACATGCTTCACTAACGTGCAGCACAGGTGCAGCACAGATAGTGCAAGTTTCTCTATAGGTGTGAAAGGGTATTCAACATGCTTCACTAACGTGCAACACAGGTGCAGCACAGACAGTGCAAGTTTCTCTATAGGTGTGAAAGGGAATTCAACATGCTTCACTAACGTGCAACACAGGTGCAGCACAGATAGTGCAAGTTTCTCTATAGGTGTGAAAAGGTATTCAACAAGATTCACTAACGCGCAACACAGGTGTGGATTGGGCAGTGCAAGGTTCACTATAGGTCTCAAGGGGTATTCAACCAGCTTCACTAATGTCCAACACCGGTGCAGCACAGTCAGTGGAAGCTTCACTGTGGGTGTAAAAGGGTATTCAACATGCTTCACTAACGTACAACACAGGTGCAGCACAGATAGGGCAAGTTTCTCTATAGGTGTGAAAGGGTATTCAACAAGATTCACTAACGTGGAACACAGGTGCGGAATGAGCAGTGCAAGTTTCTCTATAAGTGTGAAAGGGTATTCAACATGCTTCACTAACGTGCAACACAGGTGCAGCACAGATAGTGCAAGTTTCTCTATAGGTGTAAAGGAGTATTCAACAAGCTTCACGCTGCTTTCATACTGCTGTAGCATGAGGCCAGCGTTAGGATTGGCCTGAGTGCCTCGATTTGGGCTCTCCTACCCGGCAACGCAGATTGGGTTGAAGAGAGCTTCAGTGAGCATGACCGTTTGGCTGTCCTGAGACAGCCAGCTAAATGGTCATAAGCAGTGATAACAGTGCAAAACCCTCCCCCTAGTGCCTGTCACCCCCTTGGCCTCACCCCCAGGACTCCAAGAGCACAAATAGAACAAGGGTTTATTATCATTTTATTTTATATTTTTGTGGTTGCTGGCGGGGGCAACGCTCCTCCTCCATTGCAGAGGAGCCGCCACTGGTGCAGAATATGCAGTTCAAGTTTCAACTATAGGTGTAAAGGAGTATTCAACAAGCTTCACTAACGTGCAACACGGGTGCGGCACATGCAGTGGAAGCTTCACTGTGGGTGTTAAAGGATATTCAACAAGTTTCACTAATGTGCAGCACCGGTGCAGCACAGGCAGTGCAAGGTTCTCTATGGGTGTGAAAGGGTATTCAACAAGCTTCTCTAAGATGCAGCATAGGTCCAGAACAAGCAGTGCAAGTTTCACTGTAGGTGTAAAGGGGTTTTCAACACACTTCACTAGCCTGAAGGTTCCCTTAAACATGGGGAAATACCAGGTGAATTGGTAATTTTACATCAAGTAGCCCTGGGAATTCTTTATGTTTCCCCCAGAATCTCACTGCAAGGGCTCACCTGCTGTCAGCAGCTGAAGTTTCCAAGTGAAAAACACTGGGTCCACAAATGTACCACTGGTCCACAAATTTACCACGGACATTGCACTACAAATGGGAGCTGGTTCGAGGCGTCACCAGCTCCAGCATAATTAATGGGGAACTTGTAATTGTGGTGTCTGTGAAATCTGCAAATCTATTGATATCGATGTATGTACTGCTAAAGCTTGCAAACATATTTTCACTATTTAAACGCCAACACGATTGACATTGGCAATGCTTGTTCAGAAAAAAAGGAAAGGGTCAGTGGGGGAGTCAGTCTCGGGAGGTGTCCCACCTTAAAAGGTAATTACTGGAAAGAGATGGGGGGGTGAGGTAGTAATGTTTACACCATCAGAGCAGGGAGCTGTAGGTCAGGACGGAAATAACCAGCCAGGCTAACTTTGCCTGGTGCACGCTTCAGATGGCCCCAGGGGAGAGGGCCCGACCGAGGTCCTCATTAATCACACGGCATAAAACACCGTCAATATAAAAATATATAAACACCAATGACACCGGAGCTTTGGACAGGGGGGTGGGAGCAGAATTGGGGGTGCTCATTGCACTGCATTGGCACACATTTCATCCTTTTATCGTCTGAGTTCCACTCGTGATAAAATGCTGTTGCAACTTCACATGCTCTTTGAACTGCATTGGACCTGAGGTATAATAAGAGGGTCACGCGGGGTTTATTTCCAGTTTAAATGAGTTTAAAATGCATTTCAGACACGAGAGCTGCCGGTTGAGCGAAATAAGGTAAAAATGCTCTTTGCAGGAATCTACATTGTAGAATGCATACGATGAGGAAGAGAGACATATGCAACTGCAGGACCCATTATACCAGGGTCCGGCTGGGACAGAAAAAAGGCCCAGGCACCAAAATGACAAGCGTTGGCATAGCCAATAGGGCTCGCTTTTGGGACTTTATAAGTGTTTAGCCATGCAACAGTTGATGTTGTTGCACGAACGATATTGTGCTGCATAACTAAATACTTATAAGGTCCCAAAAGTGAGACCTATTGGCTATGCCAATGCTTGTTCTACTGATGCTATGAGTTTGCAACACATTTTAAATATTAAACTAGTTACCAAAATGTGTTTCTTCACATACCAAATCCACCCTTCTACAAAATAAGAAATGCATTTGATTGAAATTTAAAATGGCACTTTTGACACAGAACAAACAATGCCCCTTCCAAATTAAACTTATTTTCACTCTCTAACTCCTGGTAAATTGCATCCTAACTCCAATTTCTATCCACTCAAATTGACTGAATGAAACTTTGAGCACATTACACGACCTAACATACCAGGACAGCTTTACACCAGACAAAACTATAGAACCAAAGGTTTTGGGTTGATGGTGGTCGTGGGAGGAGAGTGTATGTGAGTGTGAATTTTTCTAACCCTGACTGGCAGGATTACAACACGGCTCCTAATGAGGCCCTTTGTGTTTACTTTTGATACACTAGCGCAACACTGAATATATTTCTGGGTTTACAAGCAGGAATCTCAAAGTAGCATTAACCACATGCTTTTGTATTTAAATAAGTAAAAATGTATAATGCATTTCTTCCATCTGTTCCATTTTGCTGACCGATTGAGTTTGTAGATCCAGTGAACCTGATGTACAAAAACTAGACAAAAAACGAAGCACGTCTCTGCATCCACCAGAACGTAATTTTGCTACTTTTTCCGATTCAACACCATTTCCAGGTTAACACCTGGAAAGCTGTGTCAGGCCCAGCTTCCCAGTTGTACATCTGGGATGTTCCCTTCATGGGTAAATGCACCTCGACTGCTGAATGCACCTCAACCCCTGAACATTGAGAGGCGTTTAATAGAAATACAAATTCACGGAAAACGCTATTTGAATGCCAGGAGCAGCTCACAGCAGAAGTGCCAAAGCGAAACGTAGTGAAGGGTTTGAAAATGATCACGAAAAGGCAGAAATACACGGTGGCCTGAAAGTACATACACATTTATTTAATTTATTTATTTATTTGAAACGTTTTATATAGCGCTGGCTAGACCCGGAGGCATCAGTGCGCTTTACATGAGGACGGGCATTGTTTCATAGCATAGTTACATCGTTACAAAAAAACATAGGGCCAGATGTAGGTCGGTCGGTAACGGCCGAATTCGGCCGTTACCGACCGGTAATTGGATTTTGAGATGTAGGGCCCTTAATTTTACAGAATCGGTAAATTTACCGATTCGGTAAATTTACCGATTCTGTAAAATACCGAATCGGTATTTATACCGATTCGGTAAATCTCAGATGTAGGTGGGACTCTTCTGAGTCCCAAAGGCCCTACAAATTCGGTATTTTACCACACAATCCTATTGTGTGGTAAAATACAGAATTCAGGTGTGCATGCACATGTGTGCATGCACACCTAGCCATGTGACAGACAGACATACGCTTAGGGCATGTCTGTGTGCCACATGGCACACATGCCTATTTGTGGGGTGCCAGAGGGTGTCAAAGTGACACCCCCTGCACCCTTGCAAAATTCGGTATTTACCGATTCTGTAAATACAGAATCGGTATTTCCCATTGATTCCTATGGGCTTCAAAGCCCATAGGAATCAATGGGAAATACCGAATCTGTATTTACAGATTCGGTAGATACAGAATGTTACAGATTCGGTATTTCCACATCTGGAAATACCTACATCTCCCCCCTTCATATTTACCACTTCTTAAATACCGAATCGGTAAAATTCGGTATTTAAGAAGTGGTAAATAAGAATTACCTACATCGGGCCCATAATTTCAGAGCATAGTTACCAGTTGCTGGAGCGCAGTTAAATGCGTTAAATACAAATACTTAAGGGAAAAAGCAGGCAAGGGGAGAGATTCAGGGGAGAGAGGATAGGAGGGGGAGAGGCAGAACAAGTATGAAAGGGGGGAAAGGGGTGGAGGAGGGAGAAGGCACCTTAACCGGGAGTTACGGAAAAACAGTGTCCAACGTCCGGTGAACTGTTATCCCAGTGGGAATGGTGTCGTTCCCACACCTCCGCTGTGTGTGGCTCCCTATACTCTGTGGACTCTCTCAGAGGGGACACTGAGACTCCAGGGCATAAATACTGGATCCCTCCCCAACAAGAGGATAGGGAGTGCTTTGGCAAGGGGTGCCATTCCCACACATCTGCCTTGTGTGACTGGTGTGTGTGACATCATAACTGACGCTGGATACCCTGTTCTAACTGTGTGTCAGCAGGCAGATAAGGTTCACAGTAGGGCCGTGCAACTTTATCTTACAAAAGGTTTTTATTTTTCCATAAAACATATCCCCATTTCCACATATCCAAGAATGTTCTGTCAGCAAGCAAGCTTGAACCGTCCAATTTTAATGATGCTTTGGTAATTTACTTATACAGCCTAAATCCTGCACTAATCTGCAAAATGTATAATGCCAAACATACGCATGTACTAGTAGAGGATATTGCAAAAAACACAGTTGATGGACAGAATGTAGCATAATGTCATACATTCACCCCAGTACAAGGATCTGGGCCTAAATCCATCGGTTTTTTGCACTCCACACCACCCTGGGTTAGACACTGGCTATATGCAAATCAGCTCTGACCCTGTGCCTCATGGGAACAGTCCAGTCCGAACTACCAAGCCATGTCTTTCCCAGACCGTAATCAAGCATCCAAGGACCGGTTTCTGGCTATCAGCCTTCATCAGCCTGGATAGCTTGATTCCAGTGGTGTGGAGAGCCTGGGACTCACGTCTGAGCATACCCAGCCCACTCGGGGTGAAAATTGCAAAACACACAGTTGATGGACAGAATGTAGCACAATGTCATACATTCACCCCAGTACAAGGATCTGGGCCTAAATCCATCGTTTTTTTGCACTCGACACCACCCTGGGTTAGACACTGGCTATATGCAAATCAGCTCTGACCCTGTGCCTCATGGGAACAGTCCAGTCCGAACTACCAAGCCATGTCTTTCCCAGACCGGAATCAAGCATCCAAGGACCGGTTTCTGGCTATCAGCCTTCATCAGCCTGGATAGGTTGACTCCAGTGGTGTGGAGAGCCTAGGACTCACGTCTGAGCATACCCTGCCCACTCGGGGTGAAAATTGCAAAAAACACAGTTGATGGACAGAATGTAGCACAATGTCATACATTCACCCCAGTACAAGGATCTGGGCCTAAATCCATCGTTTTTTTGCACTCCACACCACCCCCGGTTAGACACTGGCTATATGCAAATCAGCTCTGACCCTGTGCCTCATGGGAACAGTCCAGTCCGAACTACCAAGCCATGTCTTTCCCAGACCAGAATCAAGCATCCAAGGACCGGTTTCGGGCTATCAGCCTTCATCAGCCTGGATAGCTTGACTCCAGTGGTGTGGAGAGCCTGGAACTCACGTCTGAGCATACCCAGCCCACTCAGGGTGAAAATTGCAAAAAACACAGTTGATGGACAGAATGTAGCACAATGTAATACATTCACCCCAGTACAAGGATCTGGGCCTAAATCCATCGTTTTTTTGCACTCCACACCACCCTGGGTTAGACACTGGCTATATGCAAATCAGCTCTGACCCTCTGCCTCATGGGAACAGTCCAGTCCGAACTACCAAGCCATGTCTTTCCCAGACCGGAATCAAGCATCCAAGGACCGGTTTCTGGCTATCAGCCTTCATCAGCCTGGATAGCTTGACTCCAGTGGTGTGGAGAGCCTGGGACTCACGTCTGAGCATACCCAGCCCAGTCGGGGTTAAAATTGCAAAAAACACAGTTGATGGACAGAATGTAGCACAATGTCATACATTCACCCCAGTACAAGGATCTGGGCCTAAATCCATTGTTTTTTTGCACTCCACACCACCCTGGGTTAGACACTGGCTATATGCAAATCAGCTCTGACCCTGTGCCTCATGGGAACAGTCCAGTCTGAACTACCAAGCCATGTCTTTCCCAGACCGGAATCAAGCATCCAAGGACCGGTTTCTGGCTATCAGCCTTCATCAGCCTGGATAGCTTGACTCCAGTGGTGTGGAGAGCCTAGGACTCACGTCTGAGCATACCCTGCCCACTCGGGGTGAAAATTGCAAAAAACACAGTTGGTGGACAGAATGTAGCACAATGTCATACATTCACCCCAGTACAAGGATCTGGGCCTAAATCCATCATTTTTTTGCACTCCACACCACCCTGGGTTAGACACTGGCTATATGCAAATCAGCTCTGACCCTGTGTCTCATGGGAACAGTCCAGTTCGAACTACCAATCCATGTCTTTCCCAGACAGGAATCAAGCATCCAAGGACCGGTTTCTGGCTATCAGCCTTCATCAGCCTGGATAGCTTGACTCCAGTGGTGTGGAGAGCCTGGGACTCACGTCTGAGCATACCCTGCCCACGCGGGGTGAAAATTGCAAAAAACACAGTTGATGGACAAAATGTAGCACAATGTCATACATTCACCCCATTACAAGGATCTTGGCCTAAATCCATCGTTTTTTTGCACTCCACACCACCCTGGGTTAGACACTGGCTATATGCAAATCAGCTCTGACCCTGTGCCTCATGGGAACAGTCCAGTCCGAACTACCAAGCCATGTCTTTCCCAGACCGGAATCAAGCATCCAAGGACCGGTTTCGGGCTATCAGCCTTCATCAGCCTGGATAGCTTGACTCCAGTGGTGTGGAGAGCCTGGAACTCACGTCTGAGCATACCCAGCCCACTCGGGGTGAAAATTGCAAAAAACACAGTTGATGGACAGAATGTAGCACAATGTAATACATTCACTCCAGTACAAGGATCTGGGCCTAAATCCATCGTTTTTTTGCACTCCACACCACCCTGGGTTAGACACTGGCTATATGCAAATCAGCTCTGACCCTCTGCCTCATGGGAGCAGTCCAGTCCGAACTACCAAGCCATGTCTTTCCCAGACCGGAATCAAGCATCCAAGGACCGGTTTCTGGCTATCAGCCTTCATCAGCCTGGATAGCTTGACTCCAGTGGTGTGGAGAGCGTGGGACTCACGTCTGAGCATACCCAGCCCAATCGGGGTGAAAATTGCAAAAAACACAGTTGATGGACAGAATGTAGCACAATGTCATACATTCACCCCAGTACAAGGATCTGGGCCTAAATCCATCGTTTTTTTGCACTCCACACCACCCCCGGTTAGACACTGGCTATATGCAAATCAGCTCTGACCCTGTGCCTCATGGGAACAGTCCAGTCCGAACTACCAAGCCATGTCTTTCCCAGACCAGAATCAAGCATCCAAGGACCGGTTTCGGGCTATCAGCCTTCATCAGCCTGGATAGCTTGACTCCAGTGGTGTGGAGAGCCTGGAACTCACGTCTGAGCATACCCAGCCCACTCAGGGTGAAAATTGCAAAAAACACAGTTGATGGACAGAATGTAGCACAATGTAATACATTCACCCCAGTACAAGGATCTGGGCCTAAATCCATCGTTTTTTTGCACTCCACACCACCCTGGGTTAGACACTGGCTATATGCAAATCAGCTCTGACCCTCTGCCTCATGGGAACAGTCCAGTCCGAACTACCAAGCCATGTCTTTCCCAGACCGGAATCAAGCATCCAAGGACCGGTTTCTGGCTATCAGCCTTCATCAGCCTGGATAGCTTGACTCCAGTGGTGTGGAGAGCCTGGGACTCACGTCTGAGCATACCCAGCCCAGTCGGGGTGAAAATTGCAAAAAACACAGTTGATGGACAGAATGTAGCACAATGTCATACATTCACCCCAGTACAAGGATCTGGGCCTAAATCCATTGTTTTTTTGCACTCCACACCACCCTGGGTTAGACACTGGCTATATGCAAATCAGCTCTGACCCTGTGCCTCATGGGAACAGTCCAGTCCGAACTACCAAGCCATGTCTTTCCCAGACCGGAATCAAGCATCCAAGGACCGGTTTCTGGCTATCAGCCTTCATCAGCCTGGATAGCTTGACTCCAGTGGTGTGGAGAGCCTAGGACTCACGTCTGAGCATACCCTGCCCACTCGGGGTGAAAATTGCAAAAAACACAGTTGGTGGACAGAATGTAGCACAATGTCATACATTCACCCCAGTACAAGGATCTGGGCCTAAATCCATCGTTTTTTTGCACTCCACACCACCCTGGGTTAGACACTGGCTATATGCAAATCAGCTCTGACCCTGTGTCTCATGGGAACAGTCCAGTTCGAACTACCAATCCATGTCTTTCCCAGACAGGAGTCAAGCATCCAAGGACCGGTTTCTGGCTATCAGCCTTCATCAGCCTGGATAGCTTGACTCCAGTGGTGTGGAGAGCCTGGGACTCACGTCTGAGCATACCCTGCCCACGCGGGGTGAAAATTGCAAAAAACACAGTTGATGGACATAATGTAGCACAATGTCATACATTCACCCCATTACAAGGATCTGGGCCTAAATCCATCGTTTTTTTGCACTCCACACCACCCTGGGTTAGACACTGGCTATATGCAAATCAGCTCTGACCCTGTGCCTCATGGGAACAGTCCAGTCCGAACTACCAAGCCATGTCTTTCCGAGAGCGGAATCAAGCATCCAAGGACCGGTTTCGGGCTATCAGCCTTCATCAGCCTGGATAGCTTGACTCCAGTGGTGTGGAGAGCCTGGAACTCACGTCTGAGCATACCCAGCCCACTCGGGGTGAAAATTGCAAAAAACACAGTTGATGGACAGAATGTAGCACAATGTAATACATTCACTCCAGTACAAGGATCTGGGCCTAAATCCATCGTTTTTTTGCACTCCACACCACCCTGGGTTAGACACTGGCTATATGCAAATCAGCTCTGACCCTCTGCCTCATGGGAGCAGTCCAGTCCGAACTACCAAGCCATGTCTTTCCCAGACCGGAATCAAGCATCCAAGGACCGGTTTCTGGCTATCAGCATTCATCAGCCTGGATAGCTTGACTCCAGTGGTGTGGAGAGCGTGGGACTCACGTCTGAGCATACCCAGCCCAGTCGGGGTGAAAATTGCAAAAAACACAGTTGATGGACAGAATGTAACACAATGTCATACATTCACCCCAGTACAAGGATCTGGGCCTAAATCCATTGTTTTTTTGCACTCCACACCACCCTGGGTTAGACACTGGCTATATGCAAATCAGCTCTGGCCCTGTGCCTCATGGGAACAGTCCAGTTCGAACTACCAAGCCATGTCTTTCCCAGACCGGAATCAAGCATCCAAGCACCGGTTTCTGGCTATCAGCCTTCATCAGCCTGGATAGCTTGACTCCAGTGGTGGAGTAGAGTAGAGAGGATATTACCTCTTTTATTCGGACATGTATTTAGATTTTTTTACCTACGGGTTGAGCTGTAAACAGCTATCCTAGTATATATCAGCCGGAGCTGAGGTGGTGTGTTCTGTTTAGGAGCCATTAGATGGCAGCACAACACAAAAGGCAATCACGATATTTCTTGGTGAATCTTTCTGAGAGGCATTTTGACAACAAACACAAGCGGCGCCTCGCGCTGAAAGTTTTAAAAAAAAACAAGCATCGGCCGCGCGGCCGTGAAAGTGACGCGGCCGCCCGCTGTAAGGGTGCCTGCGAGCGATGCACTTAATGACCCATGACAGAGGAAAGCCAGATGGCGGCTGTGCACGTGCCCGCGTGCGTAACCCCAAGCTTGAGGCCAGCAAAAGAGTGTGGTAGCACTTTGAAAACCCACTTACTAAATGTCTCGCCAGAGCAGCGCATGCGCTGGCTAAGGCAAGACCTAAAAATGGCCACTATAAGTGAATTCGATAACTACAAAACTGACCCTTGTTTGCAAATTGGCGCAGTTTTGAACTTGTAAAGATATGCAATATAAGTATTTTGCAGAGTATGGAAGATTGCATGAATTAGAGTTTGCTGCAGGCAAAAAAAGCCTATGATGCAGCCTGCGCTGTCCGTTTCATAGCACATTTTTGGGCCTTTGGCAGAGGGGGGCGTAGGAATAAAGGAACATGGACAACGGGAAGGTGGGAAGGAAGAAGCAACATGGATAAGAGGAGGCTGGAAGGTGAAAGGGAAGAAGCAATATGACAACAGAAGGGAAGAAGCAACACTGACAAAGGGGTGTGAGAGAGAAGAAGCAACGCGAACAATGGGGGTATGAGGGAAGAAACAACATGGAGAAGGGGAAGGTGAGAAGAAAAGCAACCAAAAAGGTTGTCGGTTGGATGGGAAGAAGTAACAAGGGCAGGTGTGGAAGAGGGAGAAACAACACAGACATGGGAGTGGAGGGGAAGAAGAAACACATACAAGTTCAGCAGAGGAAAAAGTATTCTAACACAGAGCGAACAGCGGAACAACAGTTACATGATGAAGCAAGCGGTAGTAGGTTCACCTTCCACATGAAAGAAGAGCAACTGAGGCCGACATGTAGTGGCCAAATAGCAGGCAGCAAAGAAGAGTGACAATAAAGTCAACAAATGGTAAGGAATGGGTGGGCTTCAAGCCCCTTGTTGTGCAGCCACGGCCGGTGGTAGGTGTAACTGCAGAGCGGTGACATAGGGAGGGGGAGGGGCAGGGTGGGGGGTTGTAATGTATCGATTACGGACTTTAATAGGTAAATAAACATATAAATAAATAAAACGAATTTTGTTGCGCGCACTGCATCGCATTTGGTGATGCAGTGCACACAACAAAATTCGTTTTATTAATTTATATGTTTACTTACCTGTTAAAGTCCGTAATCCATACATTACAACCCCCCACCCTGCCCCTCCCCCTCCCTACATCACCGCCCTGCAGTTACACCTACCACCGGCCGTGGCTGTTGTGTATAGTATGTCTTGAAAGTTATAGCGCATGAGCTTTGTCTGAAGTAAGACCTAAAAATCGGGCTAGCAGGCCGTAAAACATGCCCACAAACAGCCAAGAAACAGCCCACACACTGACCTATCAGACTAGCACGTCGTGCACTGCCTGATTGGCTTATAGACCAGTCCGACCCTGCTTAAATACAGTTGGGTCGACAGAAAAGCGAGATTTTATTGTAACAGGAGACGAAGTTGGGTTATAAGAAGATTCAGAATGCAGTGCTTGGGGAAAAGCAAAGGCAAATATCTTATAGAGAAGGTTTGGGAGGCTTATTGGTTGGTAGTCGGAAGAGGGGACCCTAAGGAGAAAACCAAAAATTGTGCATTTTATGGGCCCATGTCACGTGACCGCCAAAGTGTCCTAGTCCGGGTTCTCATCTGTAAATGTAAATGTAAATGTGTTGGACTTGTTGGACATCTAACAAACCTTTATGCCGTCTAGGAATTAAAATCGTGATCCAAATTGTACTGCATGCACCGAGATACGAATGGTTTGTCACGGAAAGTAACTGCTGTAAACGTATATATCCAGGTGACAAATAACCGTCTGGCAGAATGCACTGGGCATTCACAACGGTAACCCTTCCATAATGCTAGTAATTCCGTCTGGTGTCGTGCAGCCAGTGCAATTGTGGGAGTCTCGCGATATTGTGTAGCAAATGTGCCACGCGCAACAAGGCAAGCAGGGAAACGGGCTACATCCAATATTTTAGTACTGAAAAAAACAGCTACATCTGGGGTGCCCGGGCCCCCTCACATCCCCGGCACCCCGCGCACATGCAGTACTATTAATAGCTACATCCCAGCTTCATAGAAACGTTGTCTTCCTCTTGGACAGTATCCCCACAGGCCTTAAATTGACAGGCCGGTCTGACAGTCGACAACATTTCTATTAAGGCGTGAGCTCGTTGTCCAAATCGCTCAACCCTCAGCACTGTACACTCTGAACGCAGGAACGGAGCGTGCCATCTTCAGCACGACACTCCTCCACCCTTCCCGCGTCACACGGCTGTACCCTTGGAACCTGTCGGAGGCACGTCTCAGCTACATTAAAGCATTGATAAACCACCATTCAACACCGTGGGATTTTAATAAGACTCAGGACAGCGAGCTGCGGAGCAGCTGAGTGGGCACGCAGCCGGGCACTCGCAGAAGACCCTTCACACCCCTGATCGCCATTATAGCCTTGATTAATTGGCCTCTCTGGCTTGGCAGCCTCCCGACGGGTGCGTGCTAGTCTGAACGGGTTATTTATAGAAGGCGGGCGTGCTGGGCCAAGAAAGTGCAAAGGCGTCAGATGACTGAACCAAGGGCACAAGAGGCGCCTCCCGCCCCAAGCCAGCGGGAAGCCGTTGACGAAGCCATCCAAAACACGCAGGTAACCGAAAACCGGATTCCCAGAGCCGCGGCTGCCATCATGCGCTGGGGCTCTAGGCCGCGCCATAATCCCGCTGCGTTGCACACATTGGTATAATAACACTTCAAAGTCACTTTAGGCTGTCACCAATGTCATTAAAAAGTTCATGGAGGCAAACAAATGACTGGGAAGGAGCGAGAAGGAACATGCGGAGCCATTTCACGGTGGCCCTGTGAGTAGCAGCTGGCCCCGGCTGGCTTTAGAGCACTCCCAGACGGTTTAACCTATTGCATGGGAGCACTGATAGATTTGGGGTGGCATAGCTTGGAGTACAGAAGGCCCACTGACGTCGACTACCAAATATCCAGGGGCAGAGTCGGCCAGGGACCAAAATTGGACCTCGGCATCCCAACAAATAAACCCACAATGCTGATAACATCCTTTCACCAAATATTGCTTTGCTAGTATCAGAATGCTAATATTTGGAGAAATCGATTGTAAATAAAGCATTTAAAGGGTTTTAAGGCCAATAACATTGATATGGACTGGAAACACTGCATCTCTGAAAACCGAATGCTTACTTTCAGCCTCACTATATTGCACATGGCATCAACCATATCATCAGCTCTGGTTATCAGATTTCAGAACTCTAGTACACAATCCAAGTGGGATTAGCCAGGTCAGTAATAGAAACTATAATGACAAAAAGAAAGAGCACATCTAAAATTCACCCTCCCTCGAAGATTCACAATGGAGGCATTTTGTGAAACAGAACCTCTAATGAGAGAATAAATAATATATTTTACCTTCTGGCTCGGAGCCTAGATCATGGCCTATTGCAGAACATTGCGTACAAGGTCTCATTGAATGTGCTATAAAACAAAAGATTAAGGGCCATGGGCAATACAAGGAGGTCGAATGAAGGTTTGTTCTGTCGGATGCAGAAAGAGGCCAGTGTTTGCACATTTTGGCCTAGGCTCAAACCAGGGCCTAGTCTGAAGGAAGGCAGAAGTGGACTCTATTGAGTGTACACATGAACAGAAAATGAAAACAGAAAGTATGTCCTGAAACAAACTTAAAAACAACCAGGGGCATGCTGTAATACACTTAAAATGGATTTAAATTCCACATAATATATAGTTTAAAGCACACATTCACCCATGGGCATCAGGCTCTGAATAACATGTGTATTGTGTTACCCAACTCAGTGAAATTGGAGTACGGTGAATGAGGCTTTATTGTGGGTAGCATCACTTTTCTGGAATACCTTGCCCACCTCTAGTCACAATAGCAAGAGGGCCACGACCTTCCAATGTCTCTTGAGGGTGTAGCTTTTCCCCAAAAGCTGACTTCTCAACTGTTGTCGAACCGCATATTGACTCTGTTCAGTAGCCCCATGAAGTGACTCAGGTAGAAAGCGAGCATTTAAATATCTTCCCTTAACATCTAATTTCTTTCCCTAATCAATGTCCAGCATACTAACAGCCTACTCAGATAGGCCTTATGACAAGAACCAGCGATGCACACTCGCTCACACTGTAGGGCCATACAACTATCACAAACTCCTTTGGAGCATGATTTTTTTTTACTCACTACCAAAGAGAACATACCTATGCTGCAGTGATCTGTATAAAATCTGTTTTTCATGTGTTTCAATGCCAGTTAGATAGCTCAGTGACTTAACGTGCTCGCTGCTGAGATGTGTGAAGTTTGTTATTGACAGGTTTATATACTCATAAAGTAGCTCGATTGATTTCTGCATGTACTGCACAGATGTATGCAGTCTATAGGTCACAAGCTCTAATTTCAGCAAGATTGTTTTATGGTTTAGTTTGCCTGCTCCAGAAATCTGTGTGTAACTTTCATAACACAGATCATTCATGACAAGCCTGATCCAGCCTTTCATCCTCTTGAAGTTGATAAAACAAAGATAACTGATTACTGACTTTTTTCCTGCTAAATTGAGCTAAAACAGGGGTGCCCATCAAATGTGAAGGAGGACTGAACCCATTCCAGATTTCAGATTAAAAGCTAACTATGTATTTGAGCTCCATTAGGTTTATTGTTTTTTATGTGCCTACACTGAAAGTCTAGATTTAGTAGCAATGGGGTAACCCAGTATCCCTCAGAACCTGGGCAATCGTATACAAAGAAATCAATAGTTCTGTCGGGCATCACATATTACTTCAACAGCCGAAAAATTCAATGAGTTATTCAAAGAAACGTTTACTTTTAATCCAAGGCACACACAGGAAGACCATATGGGGTATTGCGTTAATTTTTATAAATTACATCATTTATAAATACTCCAACATATTTTGTAAGGCTGTCAAAACACAAAGTGAAATATGGTGTGATATGTGACAAAAGTGACATCTAGTGCTCAGTGATACAGTAATGGTGCACAATATGTACAAGGTGACTAAAAATATGTACAAGAAAATTTGATGGCCAGGAATCAGGTATTGAAAATCAATGATTCTGCAAATTGAATGAATACGTCTTTTTCACAGAGCCTTAGGACTGGTCCAAGGGATATTGTTGACGTTTCAACCCAGGATCTGCACTACTATTAAGTCAGTGCAGGTCTTCATCAGGACATAGGTGGGGGAGGATGACAGCCTAATGATACCCATTTGGGCAGTTGGGGCGCCTAAACACTTGTGCGACCTTTTGTTGTGACAGTTCAGGTGGGGCATTTATTTATCTTCCTGAGGTTCCGTGAATTCTGAACCCGTTTCATAAAGGTCATGGTTTCGTTACGAATTTGATATTAGCGAACCGTAACTAGTTAGTGCAGCAAGTATGAGTGTTTTCGTCGCGCTAGACGGATGGAATCACTACGTATTTAGGGATTTTGTTCTGAACCCTTGGGTTCCATTTTGTGTATGGCAGCCATTTTGTGGTTGCCCTCACATAGGCCGATGACCACGGCCGAACGAGTCTTTAGCACACGTACACTTGAGCTGACTTCTGAATGACCTGAGCGAACTGACCCTCTTGCCTGAAGCCAAACTTTTTAGGCCAGTTCCTTTCCCAGTAGCTAATCAAGATTGAGGATTAAAGCACAGGACATCGTAAAACTTTATGGCACACAAATATGCCTTATTCTACTCTCACCTGTTTCTGCTCCTTTCTTTATGGTCTATTTACGATGGGGATGTGCCCTTTTTTATTATGGGTTCGTTTGACCTGTCTGAAGAAGAATGTTGGGTTTGACCAATGATTGATCATGGGCTGGGCAACTGAAAAGTGGGTTTTACCGTCATGCGATACCTCTGGTGTGGATACATGTGATTGGACAGTTTGTAAATGTAAGGTATTTGTCTGGAATGTGATTTTTGGCATAAAAAGGGATGACTTGCTTTGTAAAATTGAGCAGTCTCCTGAGAACTCATACCGTGTTGACTTCTAGGACTTCTGTTACTGGCTGCAGCCAATAAATTCGATCTTTGACGCCACCAAGAAGTTTCCGTGTCTCTGTGTTCTAAGACAGGTGATACCCGAAGACTTTGGGCGTGCCCCTGGCGCCACCGGGTCTTAAATAACCCGGTTCTTCAGTTGGCGCCCAACGTAGGGCGACTTCAGCGGTACCGGTCCAAGCCTGAAGATTGTGAGGAGCTTCGTGAGGAAATTCTGGAGGACGACCACCACTTCATCGACCCCGGCATGTCGAATGTGGACTGAAGGTCTTTTCTACGAGGCTTCCCACTTTCCTGACGGCTACGAAGGACTGCTGCCCTGACTGTCGCTCTGTCTTGGACCCATTTGTGATGCTTTGTACGGCGAGACGATAGACGGATCTTCTGGTGGCGTGACTGATACTTCAGTTAAGTATAAGTGGGTCGATCCCAGTCCTTAGTTTTTTGGTCCTTTGGTTCTTAGTTTGTTTGGTCCTTAGTTTTGATTTGAAAATTGCAATTTCCAAAGCCGAGGGTCTTGTATATTTACGAGTATATCTGTAGAGATAATCCCTTGAAGTTTGAAGCTCGATTAGTGAGCGAAGATGCCTAATCGTAGCAAATTTGGTACTTGGTTTGGTTGTGGTTGCAACAGGGACTCCCGATTGGAGGATTCGTGTTTGATACCTCCGGTTGGAACTCCGACTTATGAGCTCTATTCTAAACACGGCGTGGGCCCCATTACGTTTAATGAAGTATGGGTTCGCTACACCAGGAAAGATGGTGTCTTACGATGGCCCCAACATGGTAGTTTTGATACTGAGATTTTAGATAATCTAGAAACGAAATTGTTTAAAAAGAAAGCCCGGCCGGCAATGTTTGACTCTTTTCGCCTTTGGCGTAAAGAAGCTAGAAAACGAGAAATAAAACAAGCTAAAAGAGATAAGAGAGAAAAAGGGTTGTCGATAATGCAAGCTGCTAGGCAGTTTCAGAAAGACGAAGACGATAAAGCAATTGAGGTGTCAGATAGGCAACATAATATGGCTATTGATAAATGTTATCCAGCATTGCCACCTCTCTTTGAGAAGGCGACAAAGGACCCTGAAAAGGACCCTTTAATGTCACATTTGTTGAGATTACCACCCCCTTATGCACAGAGTGCTACAGCACCTCCGCAACCTCCAGTTGCACAACCTCTTGTTGCTGCTCAACCACCGGCTCCTCCTCAGCTGGTTCTTCCTCCTACGGCGCAGCCTCCTCTGGGGCCGCCGACTTTGCTATCGGTTTTGTCTGGAACTACTTTGCCTTATTCTCCTGTACCTTCAACTTCTCTTGCTACTAACCCTACGCTTCTATCACCTCAAAATACTCGGTCTCCTGTCCTTATGACAGCTTCTCCTTCTGCTCGACAACAAATGACTGATACTGTTACTGGTCTTTTGTCTTCTTTCTTTGGGTCATTGAGTATGACCCCTGTTTCTGCACGTAAACAAATGCGTAGTCAGCTACCTGGTCCCGAAGAACGGGCAGTGTTAGATCTCTTGGGTCGCAGATGGGTTTCGAATGTTTCGAGGTATAACTTAGAGTCGGTTATGGATGTTTTTCCAGCAGTGTGAAGCACCCAAGCAAAGGTATGTTTTTGAAGTTATGTGTACTTTCCTTCGTGAGGAATGGGAAGATAATGATTTGGGTTCAGTCCCCGTAGAATTGCTAAATGTCCAGTCTGAGTTTGCAAAAGGGACGATAGTGGGTCCCGGAATTGAGAATGCAGTTGCGATGGTACTTGCTTTAAGGAACGATTTCCCCTCTCAGCGACTGTTTGAGCCTGATTCCGCAGTTAGGAGGAAAGTGAGACAGTATCCGATGAGAGAAGTTCCTCCAGTATGGCGCGACGCGGTAGCTGCTGGTGTGAATAATGTTCCCCCAGCTATACCAGCACATTTTCAGCGAGTATGGGTACATGTGCCATGGAAGAGAGCAGAGGTCTTGACTCTTAAGCAGTCTTTACCTGACCCCCGTAACAATCCGGCTGGTTATTACAAGGAGTTGTCTCAGACAGTTGACGCATGCATCATGAATTTAGCCGATATAGATATGCTGTTGGGTAACGTGGTACCTCAACCTCTGTGGGCAAAAATTCGTCATGAGGATCACGCGATTGAGTTAGGTGATTCATGGGTGAATATCGCTGCTGCAGATGCTAGACAGGTTGGTGGTGCTAAGCCTGAGGCTCTAGTGGCAGAACTACCTGGCAAAATTATAAATCTTATAAAGACGATGATGCCTGCTTTGCGAGTGAATTGGGACAAGTTAGCAGCATGCAAGCAGAAGAAAGACGAGAGTATGTCTGACTTCTTCACTAGGTTCGAAGAGACGTTCGTGGACCATAGTGGTCAGGATATGAGTACGGAAGGTGGGCAAAGATTGTTCGTAGATAAGTTTGTCTTTAACTTACTTCCTGAACTGTGTAATAAGTTGAAAGATTCTGAAAGTTCTTGGGCTGTTTCCTCGTCAGCCCAGATATTAGCGACTGCACAGTACTACGAGAATAGGGACAAGGACGAGAAAGATAGAGTAGAGAAAAAGACTAAAGATTTAAAGACAAAGGTTCTTTTGCAACAGGCGTATCCGCCTCGCTCGAATCAGCAAGAATCACAGCAACGTCCACAGTTTCAGCAACCTCCGCCATTTCAGAGGCCGCAACAGAACATTGGGTATTTTCCTCCAAGGCCACCCTTGGGTTTGAATCAGGGTGCGTATTGTAAGGAGGAAGGTCATTATAAAAATGAGTGCCCTGTGTTGCGACAACGTGCGAGTGGTTTGCTGGCCCCGAGAGGTCGTGGTGGTTTTCAGCAAGTGCCTAGGGGTAGAGCACGAGGTGCATTTCCTCAGAATGAACGTTCCTTTCCTCCACAAAATTCTATGAATCGCTTTGATCAGCAGAAGATTACATCTGGTCGATCGACTCAGTACTATACTGATGACTATTATGTTGAGAGTGAGAATGCTGACTATAATGATTGCTAGGACAGCCATAGACAAAGAGAGGGAGTAGTGTCGGTTCCAGTAGATCAGAGTGGGCCTTATGTTGCAGTAGCCACATCGGGTGTAGTAGAGCCTTTTCTTTTGGATACTGGTGCGATGAAGAGTTCTATCATGCACTCTAAACTCCCTGGCGCACCTTTGTCTGGCTTAACAAATGTTTCGGTAGGATTCTCCGGCGCCCCAGTTCGTAATCCAGTTTCTAGTCCTTTGTCTCTTTCTATAGGACCTTGTGAATTGGAAGCACCCCTCATTTTAACGACAGGTTGTGGCGAGAATTTGTTGGGCTTGGACTTGTTGAAAAGGTTGAATGCGACATTACATTGTTCTCCTTCGGGAGTACAGCTTACATTGGGTAAGAAAGTGATCTCTCCGATGTATTTGTCTAAAGATCGGCTTCCACCGGAATCATGTTCTCTCCCTGATACTCTTTGGGCTACTGGTCCTAATGATGTGGGTCTTTTGGAGATTCCACCTTACGTTGTAACGCTTAAAGCAAATGTTAAATTGCCACGCATTCCCCAATATCGGATTTCTAGCGATGGTGAAAGAGCGCTGTTAGCGATCATCTATGATCTGATTGAGAAAGATGTGATTGAAGAGACGAGAGGTAATGTGTGCAACAGTCCTGTTTTGCCTGTCCTGAAACGCACTGACTCTTCTCAGCCACCTGTTTACAGGTTCGTGATCGATCTTAGAGAGGTTAACAAAATCGTCGTGCCACAGTTTCCAGTTGTTCCGGATATTACTGCTTTGTTGACTTTGATTCCTGCTTCAGCTGCCTGGTTTTCGGTTATAGATCTGAAGAATGCTTTCTTCAGCATTCCAATTGCTGAGGAGAGTAGAGATATTTTTGGCTTCTCTTTAGGAGGCCGAAGCTTCCGGTTTAAGAGAGCTCCCCAAGGCTACTGCCAAAGTCCTTCTATTTATAGTCAGGCTTTGAAGACTCAGCTTGATACTCTTGTGTTGCCTGCTAGTGCAGCTCTTATTCAGTATGTGGATGATCTGTTAGTGGCCGCTGATGATGAGAAAACTTGTAAAAAAGCTACTCTTTCTTTGTTGCGACATTTGCCGGACTTGCATCATAAAGTGTCACCTTCTAAGTTGCAGTATTGTCGACAAGAAGTGACCTACTTAGGTCATCTCTTGTCAAAGGAGGGAAGAAGGTTGACCCCAGAACGAATTCAAGCGATTGCGCGAATGACTGTGCCAAATACGCAGAAAGAGGTACGTGCTTTCTTGGGTATCACGTCATATTGTAGACAATGGATACCAAATTTTTCTCTGCTGGCCAAACCTCTGTTGGCATTGACTTGTAAAGATACACCGAATCCCCTCCCGTGGTCTGACAATTGTCAGAAAAGTTTTTCGGAATTACGTGATGCATTGTGTTCGGCTCCTGTGTTGGGTACTCCAGACTATAGCAAGCCATTCACGTTGTATGTGCACGAGAGAGAGGGATGTGCATTGTCAGTTTTGACACAGCAGTTCGGCGATAAGCAACGTCCATGTGCGTATTTCTCGTCGACTTTGGATCTGGTAGCTAGAGCGTTGCCGAGTTGTTTGAGAGCCACAGCGGCAGCAGCTGTTTCCATTCGACAGTCTGCTGGCTTGGTGATGGATAATACGCTGATTGTGATGGTTCCACATGCAGTGGATACCTTGTTAAACAGGACCAAGACACAGCACTTAACTAGTGCTCGATTGTCAGGTTATGAGTTGACACTCTTAGCGAGTCATGTGCACATAAAGAGATGCAATACGTTGAATCCAGCTACGTTGTTGCCGATTTCAGTAGAGACAGATGTTTCTGAACAGCATGATTGTTTTCTTAGGACAGAAGAGGAAACGAAAGGAAGGATAGACCTTAGGGATACTCCTCTTGTGAAGTGTGATGGTACCTTATGGGTGGATGGTTTGTGCTTCAAGCTTCCGAATGGTGATACGACTGCGGCATATGCTGTTACGACTTTGCATACGATTGTTGAAGCTGCACGTATCCCACATAATTCAGCTCAAGCAGCAGAGTTGATTGCACTTACGAGAGCGTGTGTGTTGTCGAAAGGGAAGAGAGTGACTGTATATACCGACAGCCAGTATGCGTTTGGTGTGGCTCATAGTTTTGGACGCTTGTGGAAGGAACGTGGGTTCCTTACTTTTCATGGAACTAAAATTCAGCATGGTCAGTTGGTGAATGAGCTTCTCGAGTCACTTACCTTGCCGTTGCAAGTTGCGATTGTGAAATGCAGTGCACATAAGAAGGTTACCGATGACGTTGGTCATGGTAATGCGTTTGCGGATGAAGTTGCGAAAGATGTGGCGAGGGATGTGATGAGTCGAATGTATGTTTCAGGCCCTGCAAGATGGATTGGTGATGTTGGAATGTGTGAAGATACGATAGAAAGTGTGAAGTCTATTCAAGCTGAAGCTACAGAGAAAGAGTTGAGCGTATGGAGAGAGAGTACGGGTAAATTGGATGCGAATGGTTGTTGGGTTGAGTTGTCAGAGCATCAGCGATGGTTGTTACCTGATGCGTACGTACTTGCAGTGGTTACGATGGCGCATGGAATGGCTCATATCAGTGCGAAAGGGATTTGTAAGTTGTTGGCTCCAGTATGGCAAAATGTTGGCATTCCTAAGTGTGCAGAGAATATGGTCAAGAATTGTATGGTTTGTCTGATGTACAATCCTGGTAAGGGAACTCCAACTCCAGCTGGTCATTTTGCGCCTCCGACATATCCGTTTGAGGTTTTGCAATTCGATTTTATCCATATGGAGAGATGCAACAACCTGAAATACGTACTCGTGGTTGTTTGGGCCTTTTCGAGATGGGTAGAAGCATATCCCCTAAAAGATAATACTGCCTTCTCCACAGCTAAAGCCCTTGTTACGGAGTTTTTCCCTAGGTATGGTTTGCCGAGAATGGTCTGGAGTGACAATGGGAGTGAATTTGTGGGTCAAGTGATGAAGAGAGTGTGTGAGGGTTTAGGAATTCGACAAAAGTTTTACGCTGCAAATCACCCCCAATCAGCTGGTCTAGTGGAGTGCTATAATGGCATTCTTAAGTTAAAACTTGCCAAGATACAGGCAAGCTCTGGTCTTAAATGGCCTGATGCTTTGCCATTAGCACTTTTGTCAACTAGGATGACTGTACATTCTCGAATAGGACTTAGTCCATATGAGATCGTTTTTGGTCGCCCAGCAAACATATGGGGAGTGCCGGGGCCGACGAAATTCAGCGAGATTGAACACCCTGTATTGCTTGACTATCTGTATGATTTGACAGCTAAATTGCGTGTCTTACACCAACAGGTTCATGACACATTGTCTCAGGCTTCTGAAGATTCAGGACATGCTATCGATCCTGGCTCCTGGGTCTTCGTGAAGAATTTCCAGCGGACAAAGAATGATCAGCCCCGCTGGACTGGTCCCTACTTGGTGCTATTGTCTACACGATCTGCAGTGCGAGTGCAAGGAAAGAAAAACTGGATCCACGGCGTACATTATAAGAGGGCTCCTTTGCCTTTACCGTACGACCGGTGGGTCCAGAAGGGTATTCCTGATTCAGAAACTGACACTGTGCCTCGTTTTCTGCCTTTTAGCGATGCACGTTTAATTGGGACGAGTTCTGAGCATGAAACCGACGATCTTCTGCAAGAAGCTGTGCCACCGTCAGTTCGACTGGACACTACTGAGCCTGAACTCTTGTTTCGTGATCAAACATTGCCTGATAAAGGCCGTTATAATTTGCGACCAAGAATCGTGGGACAAATAAAGTAAAAATTCGTTTTGCTATTTTTTTAAATTCAGCTCTCCCATCTGAGAAACTGTTTTAACCGATTTTTGTTTTTCGAACCGCCATCCGGGTTCAGCTGTAAGGTCGCGGTGCAAAGACTTGGAAGTGTAAGCCGAAGACACAAGGTCGAGGTTCTGGTTGGTCCTAGGGCGTTCCCTGGACTGACAGACGCATTCCTTAGCACAGGAAGAACCAACTGCTGCGAACAGTACGGTTAGAGGATGGAGTTTTTCGAGATGGAGAGACCTGTTGAAGAAATGAGTTTTAAGAGCAAAATGTGTCGAATTATGAGTAGAAAGTGTTTCCTAATATTATGTCTTTTTATGTTACTTAGCTTGATGATGTTTTTGATGGGATATATTATATTCTCTTTTCAAGTGACGTTTGCACCCACTACACAACCCATACCTTCTTCTACTGTTTCTTCGCATTCTTTTCATCCTCTGCCTGAACATGGATCCATTAGAAGATTGGAATTTGTTAATAACTCCTTTGTTCAGCTCCTGCACCAACACCAGCTAGTAGTAAGCACGACTAACTGTTGGGTGTGTGGTCTTATGCCTCATACTACTGATAAAGGTATTCCTTACCTGGTCCTGCCATTCAGCTATAATGGTTCTGTGTGGGCATACAGAACGATGTTCATCTATGCTCGTGAAGTCTACCCCCTACGTTCTGTGAAGGACAATCCAAAGAATAGCGCTCTAGTTAAGGGTATAGTCGACATGATTAGAGGAGTTAGTTCCTATGAGACGAGCCCGAGAGATGAGACACTAGCATATATTGGATGGAACGTGACTGGATATGGAGTTAGTCTGAGTGAGAACCAGCGAGCGAAAAGATCCTCTCCGATTTGGATCGTACCCCATCAGGGTCACCTTCGTCTGCAAGGTAATGGCAAGAATCCGAGAGCTCAGTTAGGGAAGAGTATCTGCACTGAGACGTATGTTTTTGCATCCCAGACTTCCCCATCGTTTCTAGCAGCTAAGGGTACCTATTTTGTCTGCTACGATAGAGCGTACACATGGTTGCCCCTTGATTTCTCTGGCACCTGTTTTGTCTCGTTCCTGTTGCCTCCCACCTATACAGCTGCGGCAGATTACCACAAGACGAGAGTTGTTAGAGGTGTCTTCAGTAAGGAAGATACTGCAGGACAAGAATTAGGAGATTTCTTGAAGGGTTTTCTGCCGTTTTGGGGACCTATGGTTAACAGCAGGAACATATGGCAATTAACGAGAGTGGTTGAGTCCACCGTAGTTGAAACTGCCGATGCCCTTAGTAACTTGACTGCTGAGCTCCAGTCGGATCGTCTTTTGACTCTCCAGAACAGAGTTGCGTTAGATGTCATACTTGCAGATAGAGGAGGGGTATGTAAACTGATTCAATCGAGCTGCTGTGTTTTCATTCCAGACAATGCTCCGACAGTATACCAGGCCATTTCCAAGTTACATAAGATCTCATGTGGATAAAGGAGATTGGTCGTTGATTGGATGGTTCTGGGAACTGTTATTGACCTGGGGATGGAAGATTCTGATGATCATTGGGATGGCTTTAGCGATTCTTTTCCTGTTCTGTATTTGTGTGCAGTGCGCTCCTGCTATATGTGGCCTCTGTGCTACTACGTGTGTAAGGAGACCTGCCCCAGTAGAGGTACTAAGTAATAGGATTATGCTCCAGCAACATCTTGATGATCTGATGAATATAGACCTGGACTCAGATTGACGTGAGTGTAGGTTATTGCCTATGTAAGGGCAAAAGGAGGGCTGAGGTTCCGTGAATTCTGAACCCGTTTCATAAAGGTCATGGTTTCGTTACGAATTTGATATTGGCGAACCGTAACTAGTTAGTGCGGCAAGTATGAGTGTTTTCGTCGCGCTAGACCGATGGATTCACTACGTATTTAGGGATTTCGTTCTGAACCCTTGGGTTCCATTTTGTGTATGGCAGCCATTTTGTGGTTGCCTTCACATAGGCCGATGACCACGGCCGAACGAGTCTTTAGCACACGTACACTTTAGCTGACTTCTGAATGACCTGAGCGAACTGACCATCTTGCCTGAAGCCAAACTTGTTAGGCCAGTTCCTTTCCCAGTAGCTGATCAAGATTGAGGATCAAAGCACAGGACATCGTAAAACTTTATTGCACACAAATATGCCTTATCCTACTCTCACCTGTTTCTGCTCCTCTCTTTATGGTCTATTTACGATGGGGATGTGCCCTTTTTTATTATGGGTTCGTTCGACCTGTCTGAAGAAGAATGTTGGGTTTGACCAATGATTGATCATGGGCTGGGCAACTGAAAAGTGGGTTTTACCGTCATGCGATACCTCTGGTGTGGATACATGTGATTGGACAGTTTGTAAATGTATGGTATTTGTCTGGAATGTGATTTTTGGCATAAAAAGGGATGACTTGCTTGGTAAAATTGAGCAGTCTCCTGAGAACTCATACCGTGTTGACTTCTAGGACTTCTGTTACTGGCTGCAGCCAATAAATTCGATCTTTGACGCCACCAAGAAGTTTCCGTGTCTCTGTGTTCTAAGACAGGTGATACCCGAAGACTTTGGGCGTGCCCCTGGCGCCGCCGGGTCCTAAATAACCCGGTTCTTCATTCCTAGACACCTCTGACCTATAAATACTCCTGAGCGTGGAAACTCGCGTTTCAGGGCTTCCTTGCTGCCAGCGGGTACTTCAGTAGTTATTTTGAAAAGGCTTCATGCCTGACAGAACCATTGTTTTCTTTGTATACACTGAAAGTCTGGCATGTATCTACCCCCCTGAACCTATGTTTGTTATACCTAATCTAATACAATTCCAGATTGGGAACACAATTACTGCATTTAATGTCTGAATTTACATAGAACTGAAACACATAAGAATATAAACAAGCATTGGCATAGCCAATAGGTCTCGCCTTTGGGACCATTTAAGTGTTTAGCCATGCAGCACATGCATGCACAGGAGGAAGGACACTGACACTGACAGCAATAGGGGTGGGGGGAGGTAGAGAGCCGGAAGTAGAAAAAAATAAGGCGAGACAGAGGAAGAAAGAGGAGAGGAAAAGAAAGGGACCGAGTGACGGAAATGGATACAACAGAAGAGAACAAGAGAACAGAGAGAACGAAGGCTAGCAAAAGACAAACAAAGGAATAAAAGGCAAAAGAGAAATGGAGAAACAAAGTAAGCAAGGTGAGTAGAATTAAATATAGGGCAGCGAAAAGAAACAAGAGGATAAAAAATACACAGCGGGAAAGGGAGAGACAAAGAAATAAGAACTGTGGGGGCGCTAGAGGGCGCACTGCGGGATGGCTGACTAGTGTGTCAGCTCCGCCGGACGGTCGCGTGATTAGCGGCCTTTGACCCCCTTTAACCCCACATAATGCGGCAGTGAACGATGTTTTAGCAGCCGGAGGCCGAGGCGGACACTCTCCTGCAATGATCGGGAGCCAAACGGGCAGCGTGTGGCAGATCCAGCCCAACTACCGGAGACTGACCAGCGACATCACAAAATGGCCGCTCCCGATGTTCGGCGGGTCAGTGATTGCGGGGTGACCAGGTAGGCTGAACCTGAGAACGCAACTGGCGCCACAGGGTCTGGGGATGCCTAACACCATCGGGAACTAAGCGGAGACCGAGGACGGCAGAAAGTCGACGAAACGCAGAGAGTCACCATGCGTTCCACCAGAGGCAAGATGGCGGCGCCCGTGAAACGCACGGGACTAACGGCGGTGAGCGACCACGAAATACGTCCTGCAGGAGGTGAACCACGGTAATTGCCCGGCGGCTACTTATAGCATTGGAGGTCGGTATCTGAGGGGGGCTCCCGGCCGTCGCTGATGACCGAGCTGCGCACTGTGCACCTGAACTGCGAACCGGGGACTGGGTCCCCATGAGAAGAGCGCGAAGTTGCCATTTCAAAGGGGGTACTGTGCGAGCCAGCGGGTTTCAGTGATTGCGACTGCACTGCGGGAGTGGCGGATTGCCCCATAGGGCCGCTCTGGCTCCTCGAACAATACAGCGGCTATAACTCCTACACAGAGGGGAGAAGAGTGGCGGGACGCCCAAATTGCGCCCATAGGGATCCACGCACGACAACAACTGCTAAGCCTGCAGGGCAATATTGACTCTGGAGCCATGTCACACCCACGCTCCGCTGCTGTGTGAGGCACCGCGTGCATGCACTTTGAAGCCATGATGCCGGCGAGGTGAGGTGAGGCAACCTGCGGAATACACGGCAGGCTAGGGGTGTGCAGAAAAAAAAAAAAATAAATAAATAACACTGACCGCCGATATAAGACCCTATTTACAACCACAGTGGCTGGCTGATGACTACACGTACAGCTCGGTGGGGGGCTGCAGCGACATCACATCGCGCCAACTCTGAGACCAGTAGCACAACGGCTGGCAGCCCTAAATCGTCAGGGCATACCACACCACAGCAGCTTGCAATGGGGAAACCGGACCGGCAGCAAACCAAGCTCCAGTTTGAAGCGCAAAAGCAGGGCAAAAACGCCACAACTGACCCCGAAGTGGAAGGGAACCAGGAACAATCGGACGGAACGGGCATGGAGTCAGTACTGCGAGCGATTCAAAAAAGCCTGCAGGAAATGAACGGAAAACTCGATAACGTGGTGCAGAGGGTGGACAACATGGCGGCGAAAATTGAACAGCACGATGGGCGCATAACGGAAGCTGAACAACGGATCTCCCAAGTAGAGGATGACCACATAGCCATGTCCAGGTCCTGCGGTGGCCTAGAAAAGACTGTAGAGAGCCTACGTGCCAAAGTGGAAGACCAAGAAGCCAGGTCCAGGCGCAATGACGTCCGGATTTCGGGTTTGCCGGAATCCACAAACACAGGGAAGATGGAAACATACATAGAAGCTCTGGTGAAGGAGATTTTTGGTCCCGAGAAACTGTCCTCAGTGTTCCTGGTAGAACGTGCCCATCGTTCGCTAGCGCCTGTACCTAAGCCGGGCGCTGCCCCACGCATGGTCATTGCCCGCATGCTTAATTACCGAGACCGAGACACGATACTAAGGCTGGCCAGGGAAATGGGTAAAATCACTCATCAAGGGAATTCGCTGGAGTTCTATCCAGACCACACTATGGCGGTGCAACTGGCTCGGAAGGAATTCGCTCCAGTGAAGAAAAAGCTGAGGGATCTTGGTCAAGAGTATGCCATGCTGTATCCGGCAAAGCTCAAAATCTTCACTGGCGGGAAACCGGTCATACTACCAACAGTCCAGGCGGCGCAGGACTATGTTCGGCAACAACTGAAACGGCGAAAGCAGCAAGATCGGAACGATGCTACCAGTGATGTGGAATGACTGCAGTTGAATGAAGACGGGCTGATCTGCACTACGGTACTCACATGTGCGACGCAAATAACAGGCACTGCTACCGTGGGTAGACACTTCGACACGACTCGGCGTTCACGAAGGTAGCAGATGACGGACCGGTAAGGCACTTACGAACTAACTGTAAGTACGGACCTTGATGGAGGTGTGCCGCAGAAGAGACAATCGGGATGTGAGTATCAATAGTGAAGAGGGCATTGGGGCAAGCTCTGCTGGCCAGTTGATGGGGTTGAGAGACCGCTGGCTGGTGACTGGCACCCTGGATGGGCATGTTGATAAAACATTTTGACTGGCAGGAGAGACATTGTCTTTGACACGGCTCCGCCTAACGGATGCACTGGCACACCTAATAGTTGGGTGGTTGGTGGACTGTCATCGTGCCACTTCGACTAGACTGCTTGAATTGGGGGGATTGGGGGGTTGGGGGGAATCCAGCACGTATTTCATACTGCAGCGTACGCATGCGACTGTCCACATCCACTATGTGGATGGAGTTGTGTGAACCTGGTGACACCCCCATGAGGGTATACCCCACTACATGCTCATTACCACTGTTAAGGGTTGTTCAGGGATGGCTTTGGCAAAGTTTGGGTGCTAAAGTGGGTGGGGGGAGGGTGGGAACTTCAGAATGTATCCAACTGCAATCTCTGTGTCTGAGAAGCATGGCGAACTCCTTAGTCATGGTTTATTGTGCGAATGACGCTTATGTACAACGAATACCACAATCTATTTCAGTCGCTATTATATGTATCAACCCGCACGCACTCTATAGAAAGCGATGTCGTTATCAGACGCACATCATCGATATCCAAATACACACTCATGGCTGGACATAATACGCTGAAATTTCTAACTTGGAATGTACGAGGTCTGGGCAACCCGAAAAAGATTAGGCGATTATTTGCTTATTTTGATAGACTACAAGTTAACATCGTTTTTTTACAGGAGACGCACTTGGAACGTGATAGTCCATCCACCCTGGGTGCTAAATGGGCTGAGTCTGTCACCAACTCGAGCTTCTCGTCTTACTCTAGAGGGGTGAGCATCTTGATCAGAAAGGGAACGGGATTTGAGATTACAAGCATACACAGGGATACAGACGGGAGGAGCGTAGTGATTGCTGGCACGGTTAGACGGCAGAAGTTACTTTTAGTGAACACGTACGGCCCTAATGTAAATGACCCGGGGTTTTTTGGTAAGATATGGCACACTATCATTGACATGCAGACAGCTCACGTAATATGGGGAGGGGATTTCAATGTTACCTTGCGTGACACGCTGGACAGGGCTGCGCATACGCTGGAACAACACGGAAATGCCAGATTAATGCTGCGGGACGCCATGGAAGACCTCAGTATGGTAGATATCTGGAGGACACGCAACCCAGGGTTGACAATAGCGACACACATAAATGCGGCAAACAACAGCTGGTCTAGGCTAGACTACTGGCTGGGCACACAAGAGGTACTCTCATGGGTTCAGGATATCAAACACTTACCACGTACACTATCGGATCACGGTCCAGTAATGTTAGACATTGCCATACCATATTATGACCCTCCACCCTTCACTTGGCGCTTCAACGCAACTGCACTGCAGGACCCCACATATGTTGACACAATCCATAGGGCGATAGTAGATTACTTCGATCTCAACGGCCCGACCACTGAGGACCCTGGTTTACTATGGGAGGCCTTTAAGGCCACGATTCGGGGGGTCTGTATCAGTACAACCTCGGGCATCCTCAAAGACATCCGACAACAATTACACACACGAGAGAAGGCCATTCAAACATTGGAGCAAACATACACCCAGACAGGAGACACTGCTGTATTGGGGGAAATCCAGGTACTATTAACAGAATACAATGAGTTCGCGACGGATGAACTTAACTATGTGACAAAGCGTGCGACAGCGAGAAGATATGGGGAAGGAGGTAGGCCGGGAAGGGAACTGGCCGCGAAGATATGCGCAGGTAGAACACCGCAAAACATAGCATCCATCTGTACAAACACTGGGGAGGTGATCACAGACACCAAGGGAATATTGAAAGAATTTATGACTACATATGGCACACTTTATGAGGCACGCCCAACACCAACACAGGAAGAATTACTGCTATATATGGAGGATATAGAAATGGCGTGGCTGGCCGACGGGCACAGGAAATATTTAGAACGCCCGGTTACAGTGGAAGAGGTTACCGACACCATTAGACGATTACCTAATAAAAAAGCACCGGGGCCGGACGGCTTCGCAACAGAATTCTATAAAAAATACGCCGACCTCCTTGCTCCACATTTGGTACGGCTATACGGGGCGGCGCATGAAGCCCAGATGCTGCCAGCATCTCTGAGGGAAGCCCTTCTCATCACGTTGTTGAAACCGGGTAAAGAGGTAGACAAATGCGATTCATACCGCCCCCTTTCATTACTAAATGTGGACACTAAAATCATAGCCAGTCTGCTAGCAGACAGGTTAAAACCACTTATGCCGTTGTTGATCAGGCCGGATCAGTCTGGATTTATCCCCGACAGGGCCACCACACATAACACTCGTACGCTGTTTGCTTTGGCTCACTACCTGGCACCGGAGACAAAAGCGGTGGCAGTGCTGCTAGACGCAGCTAAAGCATTTGACACAATCGGCTGGCCCTTTATCCAAGCAGTACTGGTGCGTATGGGATTTCCGTTGATATTTTTGGGGTGGATAGCGATGCTATACTCAAACTTGACGGCACGCATCAGAGTAAACAGGTACATATCAGAACCTATTCAAATATGCAGAGGCACTCGACAAGGGTGCCCGCTCTCGCCGATGCTTTTCGCGTTGGTGCTTGAACCGCTAGCGTGTAAAATCCGACAGCATCACCATTATTCGGCGATTCAAATGCCCTCCAGACCCATACATATCTCGTTATACGCGGATGACATGGTGCTATATGTTAAAAATCCTGAGCAACACCTCAATCCACTCCTAAGAGAGTACATAAAATTTGGCCAACATTCCGGACTGCAGATCAACTGGGATAAATCCCTTGTCCTATCCCTAACAGACAGTACTGGCCCGACCAAATTAGACTATCCACTAGAGTGGCAGGAGGAACCCACGAAATATCTGGGCATATGGTTCCACAGAGACCCGGAAATGGTGATAAGAACGAATTACGGGCGGACCATATCATCCCTAGAAGACAAGATTAAGAGATGGAACAGACTTCCACTTTCGTTGGCGGACAGAGCGGCAATTGTAAAGATGGTGCTTCTGCCGAAGTTTCTATATCTATTCAACAATATCCCTATAAAACCGCCGGCAGCTGTATTCCGTAATATAAAAACACTGGTCCTCAATTTGCTGTGGGCGGGGAAGCAGGCGAGGATGGAATTACGCACCATGACACTGCCGTATGCTAGGGGGGGCTTCAAGGTGCCAGACTTCTACCTATATTACTTATGCGCGCAAGCGCAGTACGCACATTTCTGGTACCACGAGGTGCCCTTCTTGACACACGTGGCCGTGGAAGCAGGCGACACGGACCCAATCCCACTAGCCAATATATTGACACACAAACGCACCAAACAACATGACCGTGACATCAATCCAGTTAATACTACTTCGGAGGCATGGAGGCTGATAGGCAAAGCAACAAACAGCCTACCGCTCTATGCACCGTCACTTCCACTGGCACATCATCCGGCTCTTTCGGTAACGCAGGAGCAGATCGGCATGGATCTGTTCAAACGAGCGGGAATAGACACACTTGGGGACCTGTACGATGGTGGGGTATTCCTGACGCTGGACAAGCTACAATACATCACGAACCCATCTCCACTTTTCAGTTTCAACTACTATAGGCTACAAAGAGCACTTCGGGAACACTACCCGACACATCCGGAGGAACCGCCTACCCTTGCACCCCTTCAACTGCTCCTCACTACACCCACAGCGTCACACCTAGTATCCAAACTATATGCGAAAGTACAAGAGGCAGTGGGGGCGAATACGCACAAGGCTAGGGACAAATGGAGTGCTGGGCTGGTAGAACCCCTCACAGATGTAGAATGGGATTCCTCTTGTGTGCTCACGGGTATGCTGACATCAAACGGGAACTTGAAAATCATACACTATAAGTATTTGCATCAGGTGTATCACACGCCTCAGAGATTGTATAAATATGGCTTGAGGGAAGATTCAAAATGTTGCAGGTGTCACCAAGAAGATGCGGACTTCATGCATCTAGCGTGGCACTGTCGTAAGGTGGCGGGTTATTGGGAACAAGTTGTACAAATACTGAACGATATGCTTGGGACTACCATGCTGTGCGACGCGAAAATCTGTCTGTTGGGCATTGTTCCGCAACTTAGAGCATTGAAACGAAAATTTTGTGCTATTGCGCTACTGTTGGCTAAGAGGAGGGTGTCTATGCACTGGAACTGCAAGAGAGCCCCTGATGTAAAGAGCTGGATGCAGGATATGGTCTATTGTCGAGACACGCTCACCACATATGAGGAAGAGCTGCCAGGCAGCTCCAGATCCAAAGACTATTGGGGGTACTTACGGGAGTATTTACTAACGCATGGTGAGTCTGAATCTGAGGCGGAGATTGAGTGACATATACGTCAAACGTTGACTACTCGGAGCGAACAATTCATGTACTGATGGTATTGAGGAGGGAGGATGCTGTGATGCAGAGATTCTATTGCAGGGGGAGAACTCTACGTTGGGGAATACACTGTTCAGTTTGTTCGGTTAAGCAAAAAGTTAAAAATGTAAGATTACTGCTGTGTAAGTGAGCAAGTACTGCACTGATATATGAATGGGTGCTGTCAGACAACACGCCGCCGGTCCGCTGGATGTCGGCTGATGGGCCGTGTACAACTAATACTGATGGTCTTACTTTTGTATGCGTGTAGCCGGCCCTTTGTGGATGTAGGCGGATGCACTGTATATGCTTTTCCATCTTCTGTGTGCGATGAAACGTGCAAAGCACATCTTACACCAATAAATAAATAAAAAAAAAAAAAAAAAGAAATAAGAACTGTGGAAGAGAAGGGGGAATGAATGAATGAACACATAAACAACTGAAAAAAGGCTAAATGAAGGATTTGTGCTAAGGATAAAAATGAAGGAGAGAATGACGTAAATATGAATAGTCCGAGGGACAGAAAAAAAGGAATGTGAGATGAAAAGCAGCAATAGTGTGGGGATTAAGACGGAGGAAGGAAAAAAAGAAAGGCGAAAAGAAGGAATAAAATGGGGGGAAAAAAGGAAGTCAAAAGGAAGGAATAGTGCAGGGAATAGGAAGGAAGGAGGCAGGGATATAAGTAGAGTATATGGGCAGATGGTTGAGTGAAAAGGAGTGATTAGCAGGCACAAAGGAAAAGAGACAGGTGTATTAAATGGGAAACATTACGAGCGGCTATAAAATGGACAGATGAACAGATTAATACTGTGAGAGTGAAGGTAGTAAAAAATTTGGAAAATTAGGAAAAAATGCTAAAGAAAAATTACCAAACTACATTAAATGGTATAAAAGAACGAATGAAAGAAGCAGAAGATGTGTAGGGGCAAGTCAGAGACAGAGTACTAGAGTATATACTGTTCGTGTGAGCAAGGATAAAAATATCTAACTAAATCAGCAGCAAGTAGCAAACAGTGCAAGTAGAATAAAAATTTTGTTAACAAGAAGAGGAATCAAGTCAACACAGGGGATGGGAGCAACAATCCCAACTTTGACCAAAGTGTATTTTAAATAGAGAGAATTTAAGTTCCTTTTTGCATGGGAACATTCAAAAGGTTGAGGTGCACAAGTTGTGTCTCGATGCCAATTGTTTATTAAAGTGAATGGTAATTTTCCTTTGCAAATGGGCGAGTGTTCACAAGCAGTACATAGTTGTTTCTAAAAATCTACATAGCTGATAAATGTTGACATTTGAAATGCCACGTACAGACTCGCCCGTCTCCACCTCACCCCCTACTCTACGCCAACTTGTAGAAAAGTAAAAGCTTTAAAAGCTTCAACCCAGCATCATCTTCCCTAAAGGGCCACCCACAGCCCTCTCTCTCCAGAGTCTGGTACCTGTTGGATAACCACGTTGTCAGGCTGCATGAGGCTGCTGAGGATGGATCCAGTACTTGCACCATCATCGGGGTGACGCCAGTGCTACGGGAAAGTAACAAGTTTGTTGGAGATCAGGGGGGTAGCTAAAGGGTTTTTGTCAGAGGGTGGGGCACTTCGGAGAGGAAGAGATTTTTGCCCGAGGGAGCTGTCAAGCAGTTAGTTAACCCACTACCTGCCCCACAGATAAAGTTAGTATGCAGTGAAGTGTGGTAAAGTTGTGGTTCCGTTAGGGGTGGGCTTCATGTTCAAAGGCAGATATCAGAGGACTGGGAAGAAGAAACGCTTAGCATGTCAACTAGTAGTGTAGTACGCAGGGGTAGCGTACACGGCTGAGTCGCCTAGCCTGTAAGTTATCAGGGACCGAGTCTGAGGCATGTGAGCTGCGGTGCCCCGGGGTTGGCCCACACACAGTGGGGGACCGGTGAGGTGCGAGCGGCTTAGACGATCCCTTCAAACATTCCACAGTGGGTAACCAACGAAGTGCATAGGCGCTCAACAACCTAAGGAGGCGGCAGTCGTACAGAGCGAGATGGACGCACATGGTTACCAGCGAGACTTGACAGAAGCCAGAGCTGCCAAACAACAGTATGCCTCCTTCAGGAGAGGAGGACGCACCGCACGCTCCCGTGCATTTTTGGTCTCTACGCCTCATAGCCTGAGTAAATCTTTAATTTCTAGCTGCTCGGTACTGAAAATGATGCCTGTCAGAAAGCTTTCCAGCTACTTCTGTCAACAAGCAGCAGCTGTTTTCGGGAGTGGAGTGTGAGCGCAATATGTTTTCAGGAGTGGTGCGTGCGTACGCAGACTTCACTTTTGAAGCACTGCACTTGTGCTTGTGTGCCACTGCTCACTCCGGCAAGGCGGATGCCGCCACAAGCACGAGTGCAGTGCTTGTAAAGTGAAGACCGATGGCTAAAGGCCCTCCTAGAGCAGCGCATGCGTGATGCCTAGGCGAGACCTAAAAAGGAATCAAATACATTACATAACCAATGAACATTTCTTGTGCACACAGAATTCCCTTATCTTTATTCTGATCTAAGCCCTAAACCAGAGCTTGAGTTGAAATTGCAGACAAAGCACTGCATTTTTTTTTTCAAATGAAGCATGGAAAATGGGAAACAACCTGGGTTCCTACTGGTTCCTTGCTACTTGACTGATAGTAGCTTGGGGCCTCAGAGCTGGTCGGGGAAGGGTCAGTGAAGTCCTAGGTTTTTTGTCATTTGCCTACTTCCTCCTGATGAAGGTAGGGATGAGGAAGCTGACTTGGGCCTGTGTACCTGGTGCTGCAATCTCATGACATCTTGTTAGTCCAATTATTCACTCGTCCTCTGGCTGCTTCATCTCACAGGCTATGGCTGCTATGCTGGTACTGTCCAGGGAGTTATCCAACCAGCAGTTTATCTTCCCCCCACTTCACCTGTCTGGCTTCCATGAATGTGGCCGTTGTGAGGTGTGAAGGATCCTTAATGCTTTGCTGGCACACCCGCTAAGTGTGAAGTTGTTTTGGCCTTTTCAGGCCTCCTCACCCTGAGGAGTCAGTGAGATCTATAAGTTCTTTTCGTCATGCCTAGGCCCCTCCTACCCCCATGAAAGAAATCTAGGGCCAGATGTAGGTAACTTCAATTTACAGACTCATAAATACCGAATTTTACCGATTCGGTATTTATGAATCGGTAAATTTGAAGGAGGGAGATGTAGGTAATTTTGAAATTCGAATTACCGAATCGGTAACATTCGGTATTTACCGATTCAGTAAATAACGAATCGTATTTCCCATTGATTGGAATCAATGGGAAATACCGATTCGGTACTTACCGAATCGGTAAATACCGAATCCTGCAAGGGTGCAGGGGGTGTCACTTTGACACCCTCTAGCACCCCAAGTACAGGCATGTGTGACATGTGGCACACATACATGCCCTAAGGGCATGTCTGTGTGTCACATGGCACAGGTGTGCATGCACAGATGTGCATGCACACCTGAATTCGGTATTTTACCACCCAATAGGATTGGGTGGTAAAATACCGACTCTTAAGGGCCTGTGGCACTCTTAGGAGTGTCACCTACATGTGGATTCACCGAATCGGTAAAATTACCGATTCGGTATTTTACAGAATCGGTAAATTTACCGATTCGGTAAATTTACCGATTCTGTAAAATGATGGCCCCTACATGTCAAACACCAAATACCGGTCGGTAACGGCCGAAATCGGCCGTTACCGACCGGTATTTGCTCTCCTACATCTGGCCCCTAATGTCTTATTTGCAGAGTTATCAATGTTCTCTGATCTTAGCATGAGTAGCTCAGCAGTTTCAATATTTTTCTTGAATTCTTTGCTTGTAATTCTAATTTTATAACAATATAAAAAGGACCACAAGTCCCAGACTGCTAAGAAATAATCCTGGACTGCAAGGAGTTATTCATGCATCGAAATTTGCATGTACAACACTGATTGCTATGCCCAGGCGTGGGATAGTGTTTTTGAGACAGAGCTGTTAAATTTCCCACTCCGATGTATGAATCACTCATCTGAACCAAGTTATTGATTTGCATTTTGAAACTTGTAGTCTTGTTTATACCATTATAAAATCAGGACTATCAATCACACAGTGTAAGAAAAATATAGACTGGATGAGCTACTCACAAATGGACTTGGGAGACTTGAGAGCTTTCCTCATCCATCCCATCACTCCCTTGACGAGGGAACAATGAAGTAGCTCCGATGTACAAATCTGAACCACTGCCCTAAGTAGATTGGTGTTACAATGGGTAAGGGGAGGGTTGGACCCAAATCCTGTAATCTGTGAGTGCTAGGGGCGGTGGGAAGGGAACTGTAAATCATTGGGTGTTACCAATGTCAACGGCATGTGCCCGGTCTTCACTGTGAGGGCAGTCCAGGGTGCAGACGCACAGATATATTTGTATGAGTGTAAGGTGTGTTGTGCCTATGTTAGTGGAAGATGTGCCTTTGCAGGTGAAGAGTGCGGGGTGTGCCTGTATGAGTGCAGAGTATGCAGTGTATCCTAGAAAGTGCAGGGTAAGGGGTGTGCCTGAACTGTGTGCACGGGTCAGTGCGGATGTACAGTGTGCCTGTGTGAGTGCTGGGTCAGTATTGTACCTGAGTGCACCAATTTGGTGTATATTATGAGGGCAGTCTGAGAGGATTTCCTGTTTGAGTGCATGTTGAGTGGAATGTCTCCATGATTTCAGGCTGAGGGGAGTGCCTATGTGTTGGACCTGCCCCTTTTGGCAGGTTCACTCCGAAACTTTTTGCTTTCTCCTAGCCTATTTCTCTAACCTGGTGTTGGTGATTTTAGGCCTTTGTGCACTTTTTCACTGTGGTACAGAGTAAAGTGCGTGAGCTCTCTGTGTATGTGTGGTGAGTGGCCTGCCCTCCCATAGGAATGCATGGGGAATATGCGCTGGGACGATCCCGGGCAGCCATGCGCTTTATAAATCATGTTTCATTTCATTTCATTTCATATGTGTGACCATGGTAGTTCCTGATGTGTGGGGAGTGCAGGGTGGAGCTTGGTATGTGCGAAATTGAGAGATTGAATGCTGCGCGATGATGTGTGCGGCTTTAATGTGTCTGTGCAGTGATTGTGCTGGCTTGTGATTGGCTGGGGCTGGCTGGTGTGCCTGGCACCAGAAGTCAGGATGAGTCTGCCCCGGTGGTGAATTGGAGATATGCATGATTGATGTGAGGGAGGAGTACACCTGGGACCTGAATAGGGCTGTGCTTTCCCCACACAATGCTGGCTCCAACCCCTGTGGTGTGACTGATGACCCTAGCCTGGTCAGTAAATAGTGAGAGGGGCTGAGCATAGCAGAGTGCTCCAAAACCAGCTGCGTCTGGTTTTCCCCCCACCCTGCACCCTAGAGGCAAAGGGATTTTTGTGTATAAAATGAGGCTGTGACCTCACGTTCAATGTTCTTGTTTGCCAACTTTAAACAACCAGGGGCGTGCTGTTGGGGCCCAGGGGAAGGCTTGCCTCCCTTGGCCCTGGAACCCATTTACTCCGTTTTAGGTCGAGCCTGGAATTCGCATCCAAAGGATGCGTCCAGGTGGAAGACTTATAGCTGGCTGACTCGGGGGAATGAAGGACAAGAAACTGCCACGAGCTTCTCTTCGGCTGGATTACACTGCGTGCACGCGCACGCCCATCCGGCGCCGTGCACATCCCCTGCCTGGTGCGCGCTCTTCAATGAAGGAAAGTGAAACTGGCTGCAGTGCCTCGCATCCATGCCGCGTTAGTGTCTTTCCCGTTTATTTCCCTCCGCTTCTCTCGTGTCCCCTTCCCTCAGCGTCTCTCTCGCCTGCTTCCTTCCCTCGGCGTCTCTCTCGCCTGCTTCCTTCCCTCGGAGTCTCTCTCGCCTGCATCCTTCCCTCGGCGTCTCTCGCCTCCCCTTCTGTAGTTTCCTGTCCTCCCTCTGCCTAAGGCTCTCTCCAGGTCCTTTCCCTACCTGCCTCTCCATGCTCCGCTCTCTGTCTCGTGGGCCGCGGTACTCCTCTATTTCTTCGGTGTTGTTTCCCGTCCTACCTCGCCGCTGCCCCGTCCTCGGCTCCAGCAGTGCCCCACCCTCTTAACTACACGTCCCTCCCTTAGCTCCTCCCTGCGGTCTCCTCCCCTCTCCCTATCTCTCCCACGAAGGAGCGGGGCACTCCCTTGCGGTCAGGCGGCTCTCCGGTGCCGTGACCAGACTCCGAACTTCCCCGCAGACCCTGCGCTCTGGTCCCGGACGGTCCTCCACGTCCGACGAACCTGGCTTCACGCCACCCTTGGACAGAGTCTCGGAGCCCAAGGAGAAGGCTGACAGGCTAGGCGAGGACGAGGAGCAGCTGCCACCGCTCTTCGCAGCCAGAGGGGAAAGTGTCCGTTATATGGTGCCCACGGGTGTCAGGCATGCCGCGGACAGTTCGGACGGCACTACCCGGACCAGGTCAGCTCCCTTCCAGTAGCTAAGGTGTCAGACCCCAATCCATCCTTCACCACTCGGACTCCTCAGCGGGCCATGCAGGCAGCGCTGGGCTTCTCCGTGCTAAACATGCCCCTGTACAGCTCCTGTTGCCTGTCTGCCCGCAGTTTTGGGAGCTCTGATGAACCACAACGCTCCTCCAGCCCCGCTTCCCAGAGGCTGTGGGAAAAAGGCTTAAAGACAGCCGTCCCAGCCAACGGGGCGCCGGGCCCTGCCAAAAGGGGACACCTCAGCGAGCTGTGAAAACACCGGGACAGTAAGGACGCACAACCGCGTGGGAAAAGCAGAGGTTGTTTAAAGAGTCCTAGCAATAGATGATGTCGATTCTTCTGTCCTGCACAGGGTGTTGCAGCTACTTTCATGGTAAGGCCACCCCGAGGGGTCAGTGTAAGGTGCCACGACGTATGAAATGGTTCTCTTCACCTGTTCCACCACAGCCTTTAACCTATAACATTCATCTATTGGATATCCCCGGCCTCACCCCCTGCATTCCGCAGATACTTATTTCACAATGACTGTTAAGTGTGTATCTTGTCCTTTATACATGCATGTTTGAGTGTTTGTGTGTGTGTGTGTGTATAATCTATGAATATGTGACTGTGTGCATGCATGTGCGCATGTTTGCTTGTGTGCATTTTTGTGTGTATGTAAAGTGACATTTGCTTTGTGTCTGTACATCACTGTATGTGTATCTGTGCATATTGCCTGCACAAGCTCAAGTTGTAGGAGTGTTGACCATAGCCTAAGGACTGTCTTTGCGGGGTGGACAATTGTGTGGAAGCGGTTACAGATAATGATCAACAATTCGGCAGTGCTGTATCCCTTTCTCCCTCCATGGGGAATTTGAACCTTGAGTGCGGTACGTATGCATTTCTGAGCACACTCCGAAGGTCAATTAAAGAGTCCTAGAAACGTCTCCCTAGATGTTTGGTCTTCTACTGTCGGGCGGTGGCTAGTTTGATGGCATTGATTAGCCTTTAACAGGAGAGCTGCAGAATTACATTATTGGCAGTTTTCATTAGGTTTTGAGATTACTCTTCCTAGTATTGAACTTCACTATGGTCAGGTTGTGCTGTTCCATGTCAGTTTACAAAAGTGTAGTTCTCAGCCTTATCACGTTTGTATGTCTTGTTCCATGCCTGACTCCTGCATGCCAAGTCCCCTTTCACAGCTTCCGCATGACAAAGGAGTGGAAAGCTCCCACAGACTCCCTTGGAAATGCATGTGGATTACGTTTTTGTTTCAGTCACTCAGGAGCTTTGATTTTCCTCAACTCCTCTGGTCCTGTGGTGTTCCTCTTAGTGTTGGTGATAGGAGTATGTGAGGAGAAAGACGAGTTGCATACATCATTTTAATATTCTTGGCCTAATGTAATCACTTCAAAAATATCCACTCACCCACTTTACTTTACCTGGGATATAGACATTGTGCATTGCTATTGGGGCCCGCAAGATATAACTTAACTGAATGACAAGGCTGGTACAGTAGCACAGTCTGGGCTATTGGTCTTTTTAGTAGGCATGGGAGAAGGAGATTAAGATGTGGTCTCCCTTGTGTGCTTCCTCCCCACTTCCATCCGTGATGTGCTCCCCATGTGTGCTTCCTCCCCATTTCCCTCCGTCATGTGCTCACTCATGTGTGCTTCCTCCCATTTCACTCCATGATGTGCTCACACTGTGTGCTTACTCCCCACTTCCCTCCGTGATGTGCTCACCGATGTGTGCTTCCTTCCCAATTTTCTCTGTGATATGCTCACCCTTGTGTAATTCCTCCCAATTCTCTCCGTGATGTGCTCACCCTTATGTGCTTCCTCCCAATTCCATCCGTGATGTGCTCCCATTTGTGCTTCCTCCCCACTTCACTCAGTGATGTGCTCACCCATGTGTGCTTCCTCCCACTTCACTCCATGATGTGCTCGCCCTGTGTGCTTACTCCCCACTTCCCTCAGTGATGTGCTCACCCATGTGTGCTTCCTTCCACTTCACTCCATGATGTGCTCACCCTGTGTGCTTACTCCCCACTTCCCTCCGTGATGTGATATTTTGCATTTTTAGGCACAGCGCTGTTGTGTTCCCTTGGGGGGAAACACTCCTGCCCTTGTGTGTACCTCGCAGGTGCCTACCCTGCATTATGCCCAATTCTTGCTATTTTCTTATTTGAGGGTGCCACCCCTTTTGATATGCACCTTAACGGGTGCCCACCCCGTTTCTACTCTTAATTTATATACCGAGGGTGCCCACCCCTCATTTGCCAGTAAGAATCACTGCCACGGCCGGGCCCCAGACAGAAAGTCAGGCCGCCGGGCGCCTGGAGCGGGGCGGGACTTCCGCTTGCTTCAGGAAGTCCCCGCCGCCGCGCTGCAATTGGCTGCCTGCCCCACCGCTAAGGGAGGAAAGGAAGCTGGCCGAGTGGAGGTCTCCCGCGGCCCGGGGCTCCCATGAGCTGAGGAGAGCCCCGGGGCCGCCAGCAGCGAGAGAGAAGCGGAGGGGCTCGAGGCACATTGCCGGTGCCTGCCCCGCCGCCTTGGGAAGAGAGAATTCAGCGCGACGCTGCTACCCCGTCCCCGGAGCCGGGAAAGCGAGGGCTTGGGAGGGTTGCCCTTTTGGTTAGCTAGAGCGGTCCCGCCGTTGCGGCCGCTCTCCTGATGGCCTCATTTGGTTCAAGGGCCCGGGGGAGTTCCTGGGGGCCCTTTCCCGCCCCCCAGAGCCCGAGGGCTCCAACGTTTAGGGGGCCAGGGCATATTTCCTTTAAGAGCCCAGTGTGGCTCTACCGGGGCCATAGGTGTTTAAAGAGGGCCCGTGGTTGTACCCCGAGCGGACCCGCCGTTGCGGTCCGCCCCACTATGCCCCCAGTGATTTTAGAATCCCAGTTGGCAGGTATTGCCCTACACCGGGAGTGTCAGAGCCCGTGCGGGGCTCCAACGTTCAGCCCCCATTGTTTAGAGCCGAGAGGGCTCCAGCATGGCCGCATTTCTTCCTGTTGCCCCTCGGGGGCATGTTTATCGCCCGAGGCTCCCAGGGACATTGTTGGGTTTAGAGTCCGTGTGTGGCCCCATTGATGGGGGCCAATTCTTTTTCTTTAATGTGGCCTGATGATTTTAGGAGCCCGTGCGCTCCATGGGGACATCTTTATTTACAGAGCCCCGTGTGGCTCTAGGCTGTGCATATGTTTTTTACAGAGCCAGATGGCTCAGTTTGGCACAGTTTTGTTTCTAAGGGTCAGTGAGGGCCCACGCCCCAATTTTTGATTCTACAGCTGCCCAGCAAGTAGTGGGCAGCTGTACCGTTTAGGCTTTTATTTCTGTTAGGGGGACCTGTTCTTTGTGAATCCAGGAGTGAGGCGCACTCCTTCGCCCCTACCTTGGCCTTCCACAGCTGCGCAGCACTTAGTGCCAGCTGCAGCATTTAGGCCCTTAGGATTGTTCTCAGCTGTTCAGCAAGTAGTGGGCAGCTGCAACGTTTAGGTTTGCGCCGGTGGCGCACCCCTGACTGGCGCTGCGTTGGCAGCGCACCCTGACATTCTAGACACAGGGCATTTGAGCCCCTTCTTGGATGGCCAGTTGGCCAGGGGGGCTGGTATGTGATTTTTGCGCAATGTCATTTTCCACTATGTTTGTGATGATAATTGCCTAAACGTGATTTGTGTGCTCTAAATGTGGCACAGGGTGATTGGCTACTGTAGTTATACTGTTTAGGCCTAAATGTGATTGCTGCGTATTGTGCTCTGCCTTTATGCTGGTGTTATACTTCTAAAGGTGCTCATGCTTAGAAGTTTGCTTTGCCTAGTATGTTATACTTGTGAGTTTGTGTCCCTGCGTGATCTAGGCCGCTGGTTATTAGTATTGCGTAGTGTGTACCTACCGTTCCTGACAGTGGCCCACGTGGCACTGTCCTTTGTAAATAATCCTGTGTGAATATTGTCCTATGTAAATAATCCCTTGTGAATATTGCCCGTGCCAATTGGCACAATGTATATTGTGTGATACTATCTGATGTGTTTTTGATAATACAAAAGTTATTTTTACATAACTTTGTGTGGAGTTCCTTTTGTGGTGTGCCTAGGATGTTGTTGCTGTTGTGTGCGTGCGCAAATGTTTAACACAACGCCTCCGGGATAAGCCTGTCTGCTCGTGCCAAGCTACCAAGGGGGTGAGCAGGGGTTATCTTGGTGTGAGACTCCCTTGCCCTGACTAGAATGGTAGTTTCTGCCTGGCTTTGGCGCAAGCCTTAGCCAACCAGAAATCCCAGTTCTAACATTGGTGATCAGTGGTGAGGATTAGGACTTGTGTTTGCGCAGTACCGCATTAACAATTGGCTACATTTCAAAACTCTGTATTTTAGATAGTCACATGTTTGGGATTATTGTTTGTGATTTTGTTTTTCCTCAAGAGTGTCATTTTCAAATGGTGTTCCTACGCTTTATGTTTAGTGGCAGAAGAGAGAAAATGACAGGGCGGGACACCAGTAGATAGGGAGTTCCTTCCTGGGTCCAGTGTCCAATCCCCCTTCCTGTCCCCAGAGGTGTGGATAGAGGAGAGAGAGGGGGTGTGGATGAGAAATGGCTAGCTCAGGAGGGTGGTTATCCTTGAGTGTAGTATGTGTGTCTGGATTCACCAGTAAGGGCGGGATCCAGTGGTGGCAGCTAAAATAAAATTACGTCCAGTGCATGTGTTCCCTGTCCCGTTCCCGGAGTAATGGTACCTGTGTCACGTGGTGGTCAGGTTGAGAAATCAGGGGCGGTAAAAACTGCCTTACCAGCCTGGAGGGGGAGTGTGTGGAGGAGTGGTGTGTTACACTGTAGGAGTTAGTGTGAGTTCGTTTTCTGAAAAGGAAAAGGAGCTTGCACGGGAGGTGAACCTCCAGTGTGGTGTGGTACGTCCTGCAGAGGCCCTGGAGGAGTAGGTGTGAGCTGATTGCTTGACAATAGGCTTACACGGGAGGTGTACCTCTGGCGTGCTCGAGGTCCAGCAGAGGCACTGGACGAGAAGGTGGGCTTCTGGCGCTGTGCTAGAGGTCTTGCAGAGGCATTGGGGAGTGATTCCAACAGGAGTTGCTTGTGCATCTTCTAGTCCTGATGGGAGGAAGGGGTTCATGTGTAGCCAGCTAGGTCCCAGTAGAATGGGAAGGGTTGTAGGGGCCCACGTCCTATCTCTGAAGGAGAAGGAGTGGGAGGGACTGCATGTCTCCATGAGCGCCAAAACCCTGTCTCAGGGCCTGGAGGTTTCCCTAAGGGAGCGCCAGGTCAGGGGCCTAGGCTGTACTAGCAGGTCATTTGAGGAAGATCTTCCTGTGTCTAGAGGATGAGGAGTTTCTGTAACCAGAACTCCGGCAGTCCTAGTATTGGGCAGTGCCGCTCCTAAGTGGAGGGTGCATAAGGCCTGGTTGAGGTCAGAGAGGGGGAAAAAAGCCCCAGTGGAAAAGCCAGTGGGTCAGGGGCCAGCCAGAAGGTCTGAGCCATCCGTGAGTGACCATGGTGACGCCACTTCTGTTCTGAGTCAGGCAGACGTTCGCCGACGCATTTGTGATGTGTCACCCTCAAGGGGGGGCATGCATGCTCCCTGTGAAGTCCTGGTTCGCTGGGCCTTTCCCGAGGAGGGGAAGACCGGGTTCAGGTTGTAGCCTGACCTGGAAGGCAGAGCATCTGTAACCAGTGTCCTGGCCGGGTTGCCTTCTATGGGTACCCCTGTGAACACAGGTGGGGCTCATCTTAAGTGAAGAGACCCTGTGTTGCCCAGAAGGGGTAGTACAGGCCTCGCCGGGATACTTAGGGTCCTTGGCTGACTAGGGTAGTACTGCCCTGAGAGCAGGGAGGGCCCATCTTAAAGGAAAGGGACCCTGCTCTACAGTGGGAGGGTGCAGAACTCTGGAAGGGGGTGCAGAGGGAGGGAGTCCTCGCCTCTGACCCCGGTGCACCCAGTAAATGTGGATCCCAGGCGGTAGGCCAGTTGATGGAGAGATGTCCTGATCTGGTGGGAGAGTTGTGTTCTGGTGGGTGCCTCCCTGGGAGGGTGCGGAAGTCCAGATGTAGAGGTAGGGTGGGGCATTCTTGCCTGTGACCTCCGGACAGCCTGAGGGTGCGGACCCTAGGTTGAAGGATCAGTGGTAGTTGTAGCTACACTGAGAGGGAGAGTGGGGAATGGCTATTGTGTGCCAGGGATTACTGCCCCCTACTTTTTGAGTTGGTCAGGACCTGTGACATCTGGAGGGCCTTGTCCTGGCCGTGGACGACTAGAGAGTGCCAGTGGGGTATCCTAGTTGGGCCAGAGAGCTCTTGTTGAGAGGAAACCATGTGGGTTCAGAGTGGTGTAGAACCGGAGGGTGTCCCTGTCGTGCGGGGCCGTGTCCGTCTTTTGTCGCCCAAAGCAGGGAAGCCCATCCAGGGAGTGATTGGTCTACCCTGCGTTTTGGCTGGAAGGGGGTTGTGTTGGACCTGGCCCTTTTGGCAGGTTCACCCCAAAACTTTTTGCTTTCTCCTAGCCAATTTCTGTTACCTGGTGTTGGTGATTTTAGGCCACTGTGATACAGTGTAAAGTGTGTGAGCTCTCTGTGTATGTGTGGTGAGTGGCCTGCCCTCCCATAGGAATGCATGGGGAATATGTGTGACCATGGTAGTTCCTGATGTGTGGGGAGTGCAGGGTCGAGCTTGGTATGTGCGAACTCGTGAGATTGAATGCTGCGCGATGATGTGTGCGGCTTTAATGTGTCTGTGCAGTGAATGTGCTGGCTTGTGATTGGCTGGAGCTGGCTAGTGTGCCTGGCTCCAGTAGTCAGGATGATTCTGCCCCAGTGGTGAATGGGAGATCTGCATGATTGATGTGAGGGAGGAGTACACCTGGGACCTGAATAGGACTGGGCTTTCCCCACACAATGCTGGCTCCTCCCCCTGTGGTGCGACTGATGACCCTAGCCTGGCCAGTGAATAGTGAGAGGGGCTGAGCATAGCAGAGTGCTCCAAAACCAGCTGCGTCTGGTATTTCCCCCACCCTGCACCCTAGAGACAAAGGGATTTTTGTGTATAAAATGAGGCTGTGACCTCATGTTCAATGTTCTTGTTTGACAACTTGAAACAACCAGGGGCGTGCTGCTGCTGGGGCCCAGGGGAAGGCTTGCCTCCCTGGGCCCTGCCACGCCCCTGGATGCCTGGAGGAATTTCCTTTTCTGGGAGCTGCTGTGCTCCACCTTTTATGTCCTGGACCCCTCGGACCCATTTCCTCCTTTTTGAATGTTGCCAAGGGGGCCCTTCTTTAGGGGTCCTCCCTTCCTGTGCCCTCCCGCGCCTGGTGGGCGCTTTATTCTGCATTTTTAGGCAGAGCGCTGTTGTGTTTCCTTGGGGGGAAGCGCTCCTGCCTTGTGTGTACCTCGCAGGTGCCTACCCTGCATTATGCCCGATTCTCACTATTTTCTTAATTCAGGGTGCCACCCCTTTTGATATGCACCTTAACGGGTGCCCACCCCGTTTCTACTCTTAATTTATATACCGAGGGTTCCCACCCCTCATTTGCCGGTTTGAATCACTGCCGCGGCCGGGCCGCAGACAGGAAGTCAGGCGGCCGGGCGCCTGGAGCGGGGCGGGACTTCCGCTTGCTTCAGGAAGTCCCTGCCGCCTCGCTGCGATTGGCTGCCTGCCCCGCCGCTGAGGGAGGAAAGGAAGCTGGCCGAGTGGAGGTCTCCCGCGGCCCGGGCTCCCATGAGCTGAGGAGAGCCCCGGGGCCGCCAGCAGTGAGAGAGAAGCGGAGGGGCTCGAGGCACATTGCCGGTGCCTGCCCCGCCGCCTTGGGAAGAGAGAATTCAGAGCGACGCTGCTACCCCGTCCCCGGAGCCCGGTAAGCGAGGGCTTGGGGGGGTTGCCCTTTTGGTTAGCTAGAGCGGTCCCGCCATTGCGGGCTGCTCCCCTGATGGCCTTATTTGGTTCAAGGGCCCCGGGGAGGTCCCGGGGGCCCGTGCCCCCCCCGCAGAGCCCAAGGGCTCCAACGTTTAGGGGGCCAGGGCATATTTCCTTTAAGAGCCCAATGTGGCTCTACCGGGCCATAGGTGTTTAAAGAGGGCCCGTGGTTGTACCCCGAGTGGACCCGCCATTGCTGTCCACCCCAACGTGCCCCCAGTGATTTCAGAATCCCGGTTGGCTGGTATTGCCCTACACCGGGAGTGTCAGAGCCCGTGCGGGGCTCCAACGTTCAGCCCCCATTGTTTAGAGCCGAGAGGGCTCCAGCATGGCCGCATTTCTTCCTGTTGCCCCTCGGGGCATGTTTATCGCCCGAGGCTCCCAGGGACATTGTTGGGTTTAGAGCCCGTCTGTGGCCCCATTGATGGGGGCCAATTATTTTTCTTTAAATGTGGCCTGATGATTTTAGGAGCCCGTGCGCTCCATGGGGACATCTTTATTTACAGAGCCCCGTGTGGCTCCAGGCTGCACATATGTGTTTTCAGAGCCAGATGGCTCAGTTTGACGCAGTTTTGTTTCTAAGGGTCAGTGAGGGCCCACGCCGCAGTTTTTGATTCTACAGCTGCCCAGCAAGTAGTGGGCAGCTGCACCGTTTAGGCTTTTATTTCTTTTAGGGGGACCTGTTCTTTGTGAATCCAGGAGTTAGGCGCACTCCTCCGCCCCTACCTTGGCCTTCCACAGCTGCGCAGCACTCACTGCCAGCTGCAGCGTTTAGGCCCTTGTGATTGTTCTCAGCTGCCCAGCAAGTAGTGGGCAGCTGCAACGTTTAGGTTTGCGCCGGTAGCGCACCCCTGACTGGCGCTGCGTTGGCAGCGCGCCCTGACATTCTGGACACAGGGCATTTGAGCCCCTTCTTGGATGGCCAGTTGGCCAGGGGAGTTGGTATGTGATTTTTGCGCACTGTAATTTTCCACTATGTTTGTGATGATAATTGCCTAAATATGATTTGTGTGCTCTAAATGTGGCACAGGGTGATTGCCTACTGTAGTTATACTGTTTAGGCCTAAATGTGATTGCTGCGTATTGTGCTCTGCCTTTATGCTTGTGTTATACTTCTAAAGGTGCTCATGATTAGAAGTTTGCTTTGCCTAGTATGTTATACTAGTGACTTTGTGTCCCTGCGTGATCTAGGCCTATGGTTATTAGTATTACGTAGTTTGTACCTACCTTTACCAGTGGTTACTGGTGGTGTTCTACAATTGTCAGTTTGTGCTACAACTGTTCTAAGTACTAGTTCTAACAAGTGCTTGTTCCTGACAGTGGCCCACGTGGCACTGTCCTATGTAAATAATCCTGTGTGAATATTGCCCGTGCCAGTTGGCACAATGTATATTGTGTGATACTATCTGATGTGTTTTTGATAATTCAAAAGTTATTTTTACATAACCTTGTGTGGAGTTCCTTTTGTGGTGTGCCTAGGATGTTGTTGCTGTTGTGTGCTTGCGCAAATGCTTTACACATCGCCTCCGGGATAAGCCTGTCTGCTCGTGCCAAGCTACCAAGGGGGTGAGCAGGGGTTATCTTGGCGTGTGACTCCCTTGCCCTGACTAGAATGGTAGTTTCTGCCTGGCTGTGGGGCAAGCCTTAGCCAACCAGAAATCCCAGTTCTAACACTATGTGAGTGCAGTGTGTGTGTTGTTTGAGAATCCTGAGGATTATGCCTGTATGAGTTCAAGGAGAATGGTGTGCCTGTGTCAGTGACGATTAGCAGCTTTCCTGTATGAGTGCAGGTTGGGTAGTATGCATGGTATAAGCATCTTTATGAGTGGAGGGTGAGTTGAGTGTCTTTAAAAGGGAAGGGTGTGAGAGGTCTGTTTGTATGAGAAGAAGGTGCAAGGGGAGCGCCTGTATAAGTGCATTGTATGTAATGTATCTGAGTTCAAGGTTTTGGTGTATTTTGTCAGAGCAGGGAGGCCCTGTACCAGTGCAAGCCAAGGTGACTTCATGTGTGATTGCATGGAGAAGTGTGACTTTGTGGTGAGGGTTCTGGTTGAGACAGAATGGTGAAGTGTGTGCCTGTGTGACTGAAGAAGGATAGGCATGTCTGTGTGAGTGAGAATGAGCAGTGTGCCTGTGCCTGTGTGAATGTAGTCTGAGAATATTGTCTAAGTACATTGCTTTGTAGTATCTGAAGGGAGGGTGTGTTTGTATGACTGCACAGTGACAGGGTAATGTCTTTATGGCAACAGAGTGCAAAGAGAGAGCCTGCATAAGTGCAGAGAGTGAGGAGAGTGTCTGTAAGAGTACAGGGTGTGAAGAGAGTGTAAGTATGCAGGGTGAGAGGGGAATGTCTGTATCAGTGCAGGGTGTGACTTGCACCGGACTGCAGGGTTTTAGTGTATATTGTGAGTGCAGAGTGAGGGCAAGGCTTGGGTGAGTGCAGGAGGAGTGTCTCTGTGTAAGTGTAATCTTAGTTCTGCCAGTCAGAGTGCTGATGTGCCTGTGTGAGTGGTGAGAGGTGTGTATTGTGAGTGTTCGGTGGAGGAGTGTCTGTCTGAGCTCAGAGTGAGCAGTGCACCTGTGTGAGTGAGGAAGCATAGTAAGTCTGTGTGAGTTCTGGTCAAGTAATATACTTGAGTCCAAGGTATCAGTGTACATTGTGAAATCAGCATGAAGGAGTGTTTGCATCAGTGCAAGCCCGTACGAAAATCATATCCTACTAGCGTTGGATCAAGATCTCAGGACATAGGGAGCGCATCCCACACAGCAAATAGAGGAGGCTCAAACACCCGAGCTAATGACAAGAATGGGTTCAATGAAGACATCGAAGCTCTAAAGCAACAGGACTCAAACAAAACCCTAAATAGGCAGATGCGTACTCCTAAGACACCGCCTCAGACTCAGAGAGAAATCGAAGCTCTCCAAACACAAGTGAGAAATATGTCACAGGACAATTTAAACGCACTATTTCAACTATGGAAAACAAATTACTAGAAATCACGATAAGCACCCACTCCAAAATCAAACACGTCCAAAAATTAGTGCACAATATTCAAGAAAAGAGTAGAGAGACAACCATGACATTATTAAACAGGCAAAATCGTCCAGACAGAAATCTTAAAAGCTGATCAGACGATGAAACCCTAACCATACTACGGTTGTATGAGCCTAAAGTCAGTAGCAGAGGTGAGGAAATTAAATCAGTCCTGATCGATGCAAATCGAACATGCTGGCCTAAGAAGAGGAAACCCAACCGTAACAACCTACAAAAATTCCAGCTAACCGCCAATACTCAATAGATGAACTCTAGTAGCTCAGGGAAACCGCTACTATGCCTACTGCTCAACTGTCGATCCGCAGCAAAACATGCCTCTGACATCGCTGCCCTCATTGTAAACCAGAAAATAGGCATAACAATCCTAACAGAAACATGGCTCACGGGATGCTTTCCCCTCTCATGGACCTACTGGTGCCCCCTCTTTATAACATTGTGAGATTAGAGAGACAAAAAAGACAGGTGGCGGGATAGCCTGCATTCATCGATCGGATATAGAGGTCAACCAAATACAATCAGACCCTCTCAAATCCTGTGAATACCTAGGTCTCAATATAAGAACTGCAGACAATCAAAAGTGCAACCTGTATGCTCTTTCCATCCACCAGGCAATAATGCTAATTTCATAGATCAATTATTGGAGATCATCATGACTAACACGAACAGTCACAACAAATAACATATTCCTAGGCGACTTCAATTTACACTGGGACGACAATAATGACAAACAGGTTAACGCATTTAAAGAGTTTTTAACAGAGCTAAACCTCACTCAAGCCTGCACACAGCCAACTCACTCGAAAGGGGCAACTTTAGAATGGGTAATTTTGAGGAGTAAAGAAATTACAGTCCACTCAATTGTTCCTTGCCACTGGTCAGATCACCATGCCATAACCTTCCTGATACCCACCATAAAAAAGAGCAAGACCGCACAGCCTGTCAGACCTAAAAAGTGGGCACTGGATACCAAGGACCCTAATATTCAGCTACTAGTAGAAAGATGTGAGAAGGAACTACATCCGCCTAACAACTTGCTGAACGTTAACAAACTCACTGAGCACTACACTAAGTCAATGACAAATATAGTCAACGCCACCATGTCACTAAAACTGAAAAGAATATCAGAGAAAGATAAAAATCCATGGTTCAATAAAACACTGAATGAAGATAGGCGGAAACTGAGACTTGCAGTGTCGTGTATTTCTATAGGTTCTGAATCGATCCCCCTATTCCTGACCCTATTCTGGTTAAACTACCTAGCTAGTTAACTAACAGTCAGCCCATGAGGCAAGAAATCCCCCATGATGCAGATACCGTTATCTGACGCAGTCACACTACGGCACAGGAACGTGTTATCTGATTAGGTCATAACGCTTGAGATCTAATTAGACAAGCGACATTCCTCCAGCCCCTGATAAGGCATACGACGTTCTCATAACAAATCAAACCTATGACAACCTGGATAATCCGTGCGGCCATTGTTTTGATTTCACAGAGAACTTTAGTAAAGAATGTGCTAACGAGCAAGTCATATGACATCTTTATTGACGTACCTATGTCCATCCTTACGTCAATCCCGGCACCTTTAAGGTATAAATATTGCCGACCTTGCCCTATGCAAACACACGCGTGGTGACAAGACGGAGCAGCCATACTTGCCGAAGCCGAGAGCAGAAGCAGACCCCGCAGGCAGCAGCCCCGCCTTCCTGACGCGCTGAGAGACGCGCTGCTATCTCAAGCCGAGAGACCCAGCACCGGCGTTTCTGGGCAGCCCTCGCAGGCAGCCTGGAATATCGAGAGCAGAGAAAGAGATACCATTCCTCATTCATCCTAAATTCCAGGTACAGAACTGAATAACCCCTCCTAGAGAATTCTTTAGTTATTCACTTGGCAAAAACAAACTTAACTTAAACTGTAACTTTCTATTCCCGCCCACGTATTAGACTTAGGTCAGGTACACGGGGTAGGCGTATTTAGAAACACCAGTTGAGCACGTTTAGTCAAATGTATATGTGTATGTAAATATATTTTAATCATTTTAAAACATCATATGGCTCAGAAACCATATCAATGTTTTTACAGTATTATTTTATACTATTGCTTTTAATGTATGCACTTTACTTAACTATAAGTATTGCAATAATATCAATCCATTTCTCTTGTACGAGAAAAGAGACTGATCAATAAATAACACCTTTTATTGAACACGCCCGTCTCTTCCTTTTCTCTACATTCTGATGAGACTAAGAATGCACGTACTGACTGAGTAAAATAATTGCCTTGTGCTCACACGACTCTTGAGATTGACTCTTGATTAGGGGAGAGCAAAGTTGTCATGTTCTATGGTTGTCAGAAACTAAATCCCTTCTTGTCTAATCAGGGGAGTTAATCCTTCCTTGAACATTCGAGAAAGTTTCTAGCGAACTCTGAGCTTAGCTGGCAAACCCAAAAATTAAGTCTAGCATCGACAGTAGTAGACCTAGTTAACGTCTGGCCTAGGCCTTTACTGCTGTAGGTACTATTCCAATGCGCAGAGCCTATTGGGAAAATAGGAGCTACACTACATGGCGCCCAACGCGTTTGGAAAGGGCGATAAAACTAACGTAAGACATTTAGAGTAACTCAGTCGTGCTTTCTCACTCAGACCCCTTTTCCCAAATACTCCAAAGACGTCTGGAGTGGGTGAAAGGTTATAATATCCTCCAAAACCTCGCAGGAGGGAACTCCTATGTATGGTCCTTGGTCTAGTCAACGTTGAAGGATAAACAGTGTTCCAAAATATTGTGCATCTAATCTCTGTTTCCATAAAGAAACCTGATCTGCAAATAAACATAATACCATCCTGTCAGCAAAATGGACAGCGATGAAGAACGAGAGGTTACTAGATTAGCTACTGAAATAGCAGATGCTGATGCTACCATGCAAGCAGCAGACGCGGATATAATACTCATTCCGGTCGCCAAAAGGAGATCTATAACCTTAAAACTTATAGAAAATGGACTGACACCTAGAGGTGGCACAGTCATATTCGTAATTGAGGCACACGAATATCGGCAGACAGAGGTATACTATACATGGATACATTTTCCAGCAGCTAATACTATAACAAAGTACTTCCACTATTACAAAGTAGAGGAACCTCCTAATGAGTACACTCCTTTCGAGGAGGTGGAAGTACCACTCAAATTCCAAGAGCATTTGCTCTTATTTGATGGCGCCCTAAAACATAATAATCACATTACAAGGCTCGGTCCTTTAGGAAGACCAGGAGCAACGTGGCCGGTCCTAGCCGGATACACACCATATCCAGACATCGAAAGAATGCCTGCAGCAGAGCTGTTAATACAGCTAAAACAACTACTAAAAATTCACAGACAATTAGTTCAGTATGTAATGCGGACTTCAACAATTCAGCCAGCGATTAAACTACCACAGCTGACCCCTCACCAGGGGAACACAAATAAAATTACACCACAGAACATCCAATCCTGCCTAGGTAAAGTTCCAGCTAAACGGGAACAAATACCATTCTGGTTGGCACAGAAAATTACCCAAATAGAGGCGGTGTTTCCTGACACTACCCCATTAGAAAAACACAGGATTCTGACTATATGTCTCCCAATGGGAATCGCACCACACATTGAGGACTGTGACACTTGGGGTACAGTCTTTGCTTCCATCTACACAAAAACGCACGGTGTTCCATCCATTTCGGTAAAACCAGATGTGCTAAAACAAATTCAAGATGAATACGGTCCAGAACCTGCTTTAACTCTTGGTATGAAATTACTAAAAGACTTCAAGCAGGTCTCGGCTATATTACTAGCCAACATAAAGGGTGAAGCAGCAAACGTGGCGATCCGCCAGAGGTTAAAGGAGACAGATATAGCAGACCAACCAGCTGAAATTGCCAGAATCATAGAAAAATCCTATGAAGAACTAGGCAGAGATAGTCTAGGTGGAATACCAGTAAAACCGCAACTGACTACAAGTCCAGAAAAAATGTTTTTTAATAATAATAATAATTCACCAAAAAAGAACTGGGATGGGAACAAACAATCCAATCCCAAAGAAAAGAAATTCCAGTCCAGAGGAAGGTCTCCTAGGCGAAGAGAGAAATCTCCAAACCCGAGACAAAGGTCACCCCAGAGTGAACCCTCTGGGAATAGATATAACCTTAGAAATAGGGATAATATTAAAAAACCTGATAGATATCAAGACATTGATACACGTCCCTCTCAATCTTTTCAGAATTCCTCGCAGAAATCGGAAAGAAGAGGACGATCAGAAGAGCACGCCAAGTCCAAAGACAAGGAACCTGCTCAACTGAAAAAGAAATCACAATTTCCAAAAAAGAAGGTAGCCAGTATCAAGGTAGTTAACAATGCCGAGAATACTGAGGACACAACTGAAAAACGGAGAGTGGGCTCAGACAATGCTAGACAGCGCAGCAGAGGTGAGCATAGCTCGCAAAGTCCTTATGGATCATCTGGAGACAGTGGACACGAATGAATACCTTCAAGTGGAAACTGCAGATACCAGAGTTAGCAAGCCCCACAAAATATACGAGATAACATTACGTATAGAGGGAGATAAGACTAGGAAAATAAGGGGACTATTTTGGGATAACCTCTCAAAGGGTTATGACATACTTTTAGCTGAAAAAGACTGGCCACCAGAGTTTGTCAGGGAGTGCCCTCATGGCGAAGAAGTAATTATGCCTGCCTTCTCGAATCAAATCCCGATTCATAAAAAATACACACTTGCTAGAAAGTGGGCAGTGGCCTTAGCACCTGCTTTATATAAAAATCATGTAGGATGGGATGAGGATTCTCCTCCTCACAAAGTCCAGTTAAAATCACAACCAACTGCACAAAGGCAGTACCCAATTAAGCAAGAAGCTAAAAAACAAGTAAATGAAATACTAGATCAGCTAGAATACCAGGGGGTGATTGAAACTTGCACCTCACAAATGAACAATCCTTTGTTTCCGGTCTCCAAACCAGACAATTCATATCGTCTAGTTTTGGATTACCGACACCTTAACACATGTTGCAAAACTTTTGCAGTGCAAAACTCACACAGTGCTGCACTAATGAATAACATAGTGCGCAAAAAATACAAAACTACCTTGGACATCTCCAACGGATTCTTTTGTCAAAACATAGCACCAGAGAGCAGATATTTAACAGCTTTCTCAGTAAATGGCACTCAAAAACAATTCTGTCGGTTAGCCCAGGGGTACAAGAACAGCCCGGGGGTATTCTCAGCGAGAGTAACAGAATTACTACAACAATATGATGATGAAGCATTATCTTATGTCGATGACATTTACTTAACAGATGATGACTTGGAAACTCACTTGAAAAGAGTGAACACCATAATACTTGGTTTCGCTGCAGAGGGTTACAAATTCAACTTCAAAAAATCCAGAATTGCCCATCTGACAGTCCTATTCTTAGGATATGAGTTATCAAGTGAAGGCAAAAGCCTGGCAGACAATTTCCTAGAGAAATGTGCCGTAATCCAAGCTCCTAAAACACTAAAAAACCTACAGTCAATTCTAGGCTTCCTAAATTTCGGAAGAACTTACATTGCAAATTACGCAGAAAGGGTCAAACCCCTTTACGATCTAATTAAACCAGATTTTAAAAGATCAAGTTGGAATCAAACACACACAGACATTTTGAGATCCTTACAAACAGACATGCTAATTTAGACAAAATTAGAAACACGTGATAATACACGCAACCTTGTGATCCGAGTCATCCCAGGGAGATGCGGATTCACATACCTGACCTCTAATGAGGGAGAAAAGGTACCAATTGCATTCAAATCACACTTGTACACTAAGGCTGAAATGAAATTTAGCCCGACGGAAAAAATTCTTACAGCAACACAGACAGCTATAGCAAAAGAACGAGCCCTGGCACAAGGTAAACGAATAATAATCGTGACACCAATACCAGCCTTAGAGGCGGTAACAAAGGCAAGCATTCCAAATGCGAAAGCACTCCATCCGAGATGGATACAATGGGCTAACTCTCTTGCTGCAACAGACGTGGTGTACGAATTTGATCCTTACTTAAAAACACAAGAATTTCTACAATATGAATTCGAATGTCCTCTGCCAACCGAAATTCTGCCTCTAGACCAATACGGCTGTATAATATATACAGACGTATCAGCACAACCCGCAGTAGGGGGTAAACAAGCTTACAGTGCTGCGTGCGCGATTGTTAAAGGTCGTTGGCACGAAGGGAAATTTAAACCAACCCTAACTAAAACACAATCCCTAGGAGATTGTACAGCTCAGCGAGCTGAACTACTAGCATTCAAGATGACGCTTGAAAATACGGATCGAGAATTCCCCACACTCATAGTGTGCGATTCGTATTATTGCGTTCAATCTTACAATGAATACTTGCAGATCTGGCTTCAAAATGGTTTCAAGGATGCGAAAGGTGGCACAATCAAGCACAAAATGCTCTGGGAACAAGTAGCTCTTTTACAAAAAGAACTACCAAAGACTCACGTGATACATACACTGAGTCATCAACGTGATGGCGTTCACGTTGCAGGGAATTCATTGGCTGATGAGTCGGCGAAGGCAGCTGTGCAAACGGCTTCCGTAGCTGCCGTCACCCGGTCAAAAACAAAAATAGACAGTGAAATATTACAAGCTGTCAGCGCTTCAGAAAAGGATTCGATAGAACCACTCCCTAAAGGCTTTCCAGTAAAATACTCATACATAACTGATGCAAACAATGTTCCTTTTGCTCAAATCCCTGGAGTGGGGGATAGGGCAATTCCAAACATGGAACATAGGTTAGGACTAATAATAGCGGCACACGAAGGGCTTGCTTCTACCCATGCTGGCGTCTCAGCCACAGTATCATTATTAAAACAGCGATACTGGTGGCCACAAATGAGAAGACAAACAAGGAACTATGTTCTAGCATGTGAAATATGTCAAAAAATGAAAGTATCAACTGTGAGACGTCCAGCACAGACGCCCCTTCTAATCTCGGATAAACCATTAGCCTGTGTTTATCTAGACCACTGCGGTCCCTTACAAAGGGATGGTAACTATAAATATATCTTGGTCGCAGTGGACTCATGCACGAGATTCATATGGATGTGGCCCCAGCGAACGGCTGACGCCAGAACTGTTATAAAAGATTTGCGGGTCTTTATCGGCACATACGCAATTGGCATTCTGCATTCGGACAATGGTCCTGCTTTTAGCTCTCGGGCTTATAAGGAGGCCATGGTCAGCATGGGCGTGCAATTGCGGTACTCTTGTCCATTTCACCCTGAGGGGAACGGAATTGTTGAAAGAAAAAACCGTGACATAAAGCAATCTATAACGGCAAAGGTATTAGGTTCGGGAGCTGGGTGGGTCAAACATCTAATAAGTGTCCAACGTAGTCTAAATAACTTGCCAAGAAATTCTCTGAAGGGATTCAGTCCGTACGAATTATTATTCGGAACTAGGATGTTGATCTCTGACCTTGATAGTCAGACTTCAGTGGTAACAGAAAAAAGCTTTGATGTCAAAGACCGTTTGGCTATTTTGCAGGACTTAAACAAAACAAGAAAAGACCTGAGCAACATACAGTTGAAACAACAGCCAACAACCACTGAAGAATCACCACCTGTCCCAGCAAGACCTGTCTGGATTCCAAAAGTCGGGGATCTAGTCAGGGAGAAGATCGCGGTAAAGAAGGAATTTGGGCCTTCTTACAGAAAAGCAGTTCCTGTCTTGTCTGTCAACGGGACAAGATCAGTTGTACTACCGCCACTTGCTGGAAAAAAGGAGAACCGAGTTGTATCCATCGACCTGGTAAAACCACAACATGTGGCCGATAACAAACAGTAGGCCAAGTGGACTCCCAATAAGTAGCAGAACACCAAGGTTTGCTACCAGTACAGAGGTCCTAACAAAGAGGCTCATCACATTCGAAACGCCTACAGAAGAACAACAAGGACTATGCAACAATGCAATAGAACTTAGACCTCTGAAAACCCAAATAAAGACATTTAGCAGAGACACACCAATCTATACTGAAGTACCAAGTGAAAATGCAAAAAACAAAAATCCTGAACCAATTGGAACAATTGACAGAACTGCATCCGGTTACTTCATCAACTTCGATGATTCCTCTGAAGGCTTCAGCGAACAAAAGACACAGCCATCATCAAAATCCTTTAAAGACAAAGCGAAGGAACTTTTGAAACAACTAAAAGAAACATATCTGATTTCTCCATGGATTGAATTTTGGGTGGGTTTTGGTGCATTTATCCTCATACTTTGGCTCATCATGGTATTTACTTTGGGACGCTTCATTGAGGGAAAATATGCTAAAATGGACACAGCAAGTCAGAACATCAACTTGGTCCTCAAACCACACACATCTTCACACGTCGAGAAACGAGAACTTTCTTCAGAACTTTCTTCAGCCAACTTCACAGCAATTCCAATACCTGGTGGGGTAGCCTGGGACAACACTGACTATGAAATTTATGGTCCGGTCGAGATCCTGAAATATCCACACCAAATTAAGATCTCTTTGAGTGACTTTGCAAAACCAAACTCATTTACTGATGATTGGGACTTTGAAAGTATAAACAATATGATGTCTGACTTAGTAATGTCTGCTAAATTTACAAAACATGATTATTTGCAAGGTTCTACAAATTATGATAGTATGTATTGCTATAACCACTATGGTAACCATTTCTTGCATAAATCTGCACAACCTAGAAATATTTTAAATTTTAATCAATGGGAACATTGTGCTACACCTTCAAAAGGGAGCTCTAGAACCGTTTATGACAAATATTCATACTTTCAAGGTTTTAACACTAGTAATGCTGAAACATTTTATTAGAAATTGTCAAACAAGACAGGGACCAAAACCATGATAACCAACACAAAATTGATTTATTCTGATTCATTCTTTGAAAAAATGAATACTTTTGGATTCGATTATTGGGACAAAAATGTTGATTTGAAAAGTGTTTGGGGTACAAAAGAATGGCAAGTACAGGGTATAGAAGCTGTGTTTAGAGCCTGCATGATCCCAGAACAAATGATATTTTTAAATGACACTGTTCAACAAACCACCTGTCTTGGCTTAGCCAAAATCAAAGATCTAAATAACCCGTCTATTCCAAAGCCAACAATGTTTAGCAATAACTCTGATACAGATGAAGAAATAGACATAAACCATATACTTAACCAAAACAGAACACATCCTGATTGGAAACAATGGTTGATCTGGCCCACAGATACAAATAACTGTCAAGATAGATTCCTGAATAAAACACAGGGTTTCAAAATGACCAGGCCAGACCCTAGATATCCCCAAAGACATCACCCAGGGATAATAACAACCTACAGTGTGGGCAAATTATGCCTTCAATGGCTACAGTCTTCCACACTGCCTGAAATTAAGCAACACCTAACTTTACTTACTGATGGTGCTGACTTGCGTGATTTCATAATGGGACCACGCAAACAGCGTCAAAAGCGTTTCATAGCAGCCTCTGTATATGCAGCATACAATGAGGCCTGGAAGGTTACTCAAATTGAAACAGCAGAGAGAATACGTGAAATTGATCGTATTAATTTGGAAAAATCACTTTCTGTGGTGGACAATGGGTTAATGACTCTGTCCTCCAGAATTTTTTCATTGGACAGCATTGTGTCTTCAGCAATCGATATATTATCGCAAGACTTACTGTTATTACAACATGGTCAGTCACAATTGCGTTCTATCGTACAGCTTGGCTGGACGTTACAAAATCTGCGTTCAGGCTATGTGCCTTGGCGTTTAATCAACACTACGTCACTATTCCAAATCTTTAACCTTACTGATAGACAAATCGGTATGGCGCAGAAGGGTGCTGATTATACAATCTTGAGCATTGAAAAACTAGAAAGATTACCGTTGACAATGTCAGAACGACCTGTCAGTGAATGGATAATCCACGGAATCATAAATATTCCAATCTCAACCTTCAGGTTTCAATACTGCCAAAAATATATACAGGCTGGCATGTACGAGAAATTGGGAAAGGGGTACCTTAAAACAACTTGGAACCTGCCCTATTCACATGCATGTGTCAGTAACAAAGGACAGAAAGTGTTTCTTAGTGGCAACAATTGTGCTATGTCACTAAGCGGCACGCTTCTGTGTAACGGTATTAGTTTGCACGGAGCCTGTGAAGGGAATTCATACAACCTTTCATGTCACCAGCAAGGCGCACCTGCAACTGAAATAGAACCATTCTTTCAAAGACTCTATAATGGGAGTTACATTCTTATTGTAGACCGCAGATGTTGTAGTCTTATGCCCGGGACTCCTTATCTCGTCACTACGACGGCGAAGGTCAAGTGCTGTGGACGTTCTTTGTTCCCCAGCTCCTTTCCAGACAGGGAGGCAAGGGCATGGCCCGGTTTGAAAATTACTTCTATTCGAATAGACACTTTAAGCAGAATGAAAACAGTGCTTCTTCAGACGCCTACAAGGCTCACGTCATCAAAAGAAACGTATGATCTACAAGTCGCAAGGACGACTGCAGAGATACATACATTATTATCAACCAATTCCCCCGTACATTTCGTGGAAATCCTGAGCGAAATCTTAAATATTTCTGATACCACAGGGGTCTCAAAGGTATTTAAGACAGTATTTTTGATGGCATTAACACCATTCAAAGCCATACTGGGTATTTTTCCAGATTTCGTCCATTCGATTTTTGGCGGACTTCCCCTGATCCTAGGACTAATTGCAGGAATCCAATTCCTAGTCCTTATTTTTCGTTATGGCAACCCATGTCACAGATCAAACTCTCGCGACAATGGAAGATACGATCCTAGCCATTGGATACCGGGACCGGATATCAAAAATCCTGGGACTCTCCCGGCTTAGAGACCTGAACATGACTTGGTTTCTATCATTTCGACCAATGTGGCAAAGGTGTGTTTTTCCTGTACTAAGGTGTCTGCTATGCGGAGAAGAATGCGTGTTAGACACCTGTCTGACACTACAATCGGATGCGCCGGTGGATGCAGATACACTGCTGGTTCCTACCAAGGTTCACGCTTTGTGCTGCCCTCAAAGGCTGCCAATTCTGATGACGGCATTCCTGGAATCTTCACCACTGCGATTGAAGAGTAGTGAAGTTCAAGATGAAAGCAGCATCGAACAGGTACGACCTTCTGTCAGCAATGCAAATCAGAATGTCAATGCAGACAATCATGCGCATGAATGCATGGTTACCCCTATTTCCGACTTAGTGGAACTTTCCCATGAAGCTGTTGACAGTTTTTTCGAAAGCCTGAATGATATGATGTTCTCTCCGGAACAGAAATAGAGACTTTTGAGTAAACTCGCACACGGCGTTCCCTGAATCCGGCCTTCAACTTAAAAAATAAAAAATAAAGTCACATGAACAATTACAATCCAGTTCACGGACAGCAACTTTTTTCAGCAAGCCCTTAAAATATTTTTCTATATATTTTTTCCCCGGGACACTTACCTTCTGCTTAAAGTAAGAAACTATTCCTAGAGAACTAAGATTTCTATTTTTTTAGATACTTTATAGACTTTATATAGACTTTAGCTGCCCGCTGGTATGTTCACAATATATTTTATGTGATGAAATGGTTTCGACTTTTTTTCTGTATAGCCATATTAAGAGCCATTTCATGTGTATTTCTCATATACCAACAAGCAATAATGCATAACAATGCGTGTTTACTTTTGCATTTAATTCATAGCTTAAGTGCATACAATATATATGACTGCAATTTTTCAGTATATTTGAAAATTTCAAAATGCATTTATGTATTTTGGGGTGGTAAGGTATACACTATACTCTATAGTATGTTGTACTATGTTATACTATGCATAGATTAGTAGATATGACCATAGTTAGCGTGGAGTGGGTGTCGTGTATTTCTATAGGTTCTGAATCGATCCCCCTATTCCTGACCCTATTCTGGTTAAACTACCTAGCTAGTTAACTAACAGTCAGCCCATGAGGCAAGAAATCCCCCATGATGCAGATACCGTTATCTGACGCAGTCACACTACGGCACAGGAACGTGTTATCTGATTAGGTCATAACGCTTGAGATCTAATTAGACAAGCGACATTCCTCCAGCCCCTGATAAGGCATACGACGTTCTCATAACAAATCAAACCTATGACAACCTGGATAATCCGTGCGGCCATTGTTTTGATTTCACAGAGAACTTTAGTAAAGAATGTGCTAACGAGCAAGTCGTATGACATCTTTATTGACGTACCTATGTCCATACTTACGTCAATCCCGGCACCTTTAAGGTATAAATATTGCCGACCTTGCCCTATGCAAACACACGCGTGGTGACAAGACGGAGCAGCCATACTTGCCGAAGCCGAGAGCAGAAGCAGACCCCGCAGGCAGCAGCCCCGCCTTCCTGACGCGCTGAGAGACGCGCTGCTATCTCAAGCCGAGAGACCCAGCACCGGCGTTTCTGGGCAGCCCTCGCAGGCAGCCTGGAATATCGAGAGCAGAGAAAGAGATACCATTCCTCATTCATCCTAAATTCCAGGTACAGAACTGAATAACCCCTCCTAGAGAATTCTTTAGTTATTCACTTGGCAAAAACAAACTTAACTTAAACTGTAACTTTCTATTCCCGCCCACGTATTAGACTTAGGTCAGGTACACGGGGTAGGCGTATTTAGAAACACCAGTTGAGCACGTTTAGTCAAATGTATATGTGTATGTAAATATATTTTAATCATTTTAAAACATCATATGGCTCAGAAACCATATCAATGTTTTTACAGTATTATTTTATACTATTGCTTTTAATGTATGCACTTTACTTAACTATAAGTATTGCAATAATATCGATCCATTTCTCTTGTACGAGAAAAGAGACTGATCAATAAATAACACCTTTTATTGAACACGCCCGTCTCTTCCTTTTCTCTACATTCTGATGAGACTAAGAATGCACGTACTGACTGAGTAAAATAATTGCCTTGTGCTCACACGACTCTTGAGATTGACTCTTGATTAGGGGAGAGCAAAGTTGTCATGTTCTATGGTTGTCAGAAACTAAATCCCTTCTTGTCTAATCAGGGGAGTTAATCCTTCCTTGAACATTCGAGAAAGTTTCTAGCGAACTCTGAGCTTAGCTGGCAAACCCAAAAATTAAGTCTAGCATCGACAGTAGTAGACCTAGTTAACGTCTGGCCTAGGCCTTTACTGCTGTAGGTACTATTCCAATGCGCAGAGCCTATTGGGAAAATAGGAGCTACACTACATGGCGCCCAACGCGTTTGGAAAGGGCGATAAAACTAACGTAAGACATTTAGAGTAACTCAGTCGTGCTTTCTCACTCAGACCCCTTTTCCCAAATACTCCAAAGACGTCTGGAGTGGGTGAAAGGTTATAATATCCTCCAAAACCTCGCAGGAGGGAACTCCTATGTATGGTCCTTGGTCTAGTCAACGTTGAAGGATAAACAGTGTTCCAAAATATTGTGCATCTAATCTCTGTTTCCATAAAGAAACCTGATCTGCAAATAAACATAATACCATCCTGTCAGCAAAATGGACAGCGATGAAGAACGAGAGGTTACTAGATTAGCTACTGAAATAGCAGATGCTGATGCTACCATGCAAGCAGCAGACGCGGATATAATACTCATTCCGGTCGCCAAAAGGAGATCTATAACCTTAAAACTTATAGAAAATGGACTGACACCTAGAGGTGGCACAGTCATATTCGTAATCGAGGCACACGAATATCGGCAGACAGAGGTATACTATACATGGATACATTTTCCAGCAGCTAATACTATAACAAAGTACTTCCACTATTACAAAGTAGAGGAACCTCCTAATGAGTACACTCCTTTCGAGGAGGTGGAAGTACCACTCAAATTCCAAGAGCATTTGCTCTTATTTGATGGCGCCCTAAAACATAATAATCACATTACAAGGCTCGGTCCTTTAGGAAGACCAGGAGCAACGTGGCCGGTCCTAGCCGGATACACACCATATCCAGACATCGAAAGAATGCCTGCAGCAGAGCTGTTAATACAGCTAAAACAACTACTAAAAATTCACAGACAATTAGTTCAGTATGTAATGCGGACTTCAACAATTCAGCCAGCGATTAAACTACCACAGCTGACCCCTCACCAGGGGAACACAAATAAAATTACACCACAGAACATCCAATCGTGCCTAGGTAAAGTTCCAGCTAAACGGGAACAAATACCATTCTGGTTGGCACAGAAAATTACCCAAATAGAGGCGGTGTTTCCTGACACCACCCCATTAGAAAAACACAGGATTCTGACTATATGTCTCCCAATGGGAATCGCACCACACATTGAGGACTGTGACACTTGGGGTACAGTCTTTGCTTCCATCTACACAAAAACGCACGGTGTTCCATCCATTTCGGTAATACCAGATGTGCTAAAACAAATTCAAGATGAATACGGTCCAGAACCTGCTTTAACTCTTGGTATGAAATTACTAAAAGACTTCAAGCAGGTCTCGGCTATATTACTAGCCAACATAAAGGGTGAAGCAGCAAACGTGGCGATCCGCCAGAGGTTAAAAGAGACAGATATAGCAGACCAACCAGCTGAAATTGCCAGAATCATAGAAAAATCCTATGAAGAACTAGGCAGAGATAGTCTAGGTGGAATACCAGTAAAACCGCAACTGACTACAAGTCCAGAAAAAATGTTTTTTAATAATAATAATAATTCACCAAAAAAGAACTGGGATGGGAACAAACAATCCAATCCCAAAGAAAAGAAATTCCAGTCCAGAGGAAGGTCTCCTAGGCGAAGAGAGAAATCTCCAAACCCGAGACAAAGGTCACCCCAGAGTGAACCCTCTGGGAATAGATATAACCTTAGAAATAGGGATAATATTAAAAAACCTGATAGATATCAAGACATTGATACACGTCCCTCTCAATCTTTTCAGAATTCCTCGCAGAAATCGGAAAGAAGAGGACGATCAGAAGAGCACGCCAAGTCCAAAGACAAGGAACCTGCTCAACTGAAAAAGAAATCACAATTTCCAAAAAAGAAGGTAGCCAGTATCAAGGTAGTTAACAATGCCGAGAATACTGAGGACACAACTGAAAAACGGAGAGTGGGCTCAGACAATGCTAGACAGCGCAGCAGAGGTGAGCATAGCTCGCAAAGTCCTTATGGATCATCTGGAGACAGTGGACACGAATGAATACCTTCAAGTGGAAACTGCAGATACCAGAGTTAGCAAGCCCCACAAAATATACGAGATAACATTACGTATAGAGGGAGATAAGACTAGGAAAATAAGGGGACTATTTTGGGATAACCTCTCAAAGGGTTATGACATACTTTTAGCTGAAAAAGACTGGCCACCAGAGTTTGTCAGGGAGTGCCCTCATGGCGAAGAAGTAATTATGCCTGCCTTCTCGAATCAAATCCCGATTCATAAAAAATACACACTTGCTAGAAAGTGGGCAGTGGCCTTAGCACCTGCTTTATATAAAAATCATGTAGGATGGGATGAGGATTCTCCTCCTCACAAAGTCCAGTTAAAATCACAACCAACTGCACAAAGGCAGTACCCAATTAAGCAAGAAGCTAAAAAACAAGTAAATGAAATACTAGATCAGCTAGAATACCAGGGGGTGATTGAAACTTGCACCTCACAAATGAACAATCCTTTGTTTCCGGTCTCCAAACCAGACAATTCATATCGTCTAGTTTTGGATTACCGACACCTTAACACATGTTGCAAAACTTTTGCAGTGCAAAACTCACACAGTGCTGCACTAATGAATAACATAGTGCGCAAAAAATACAAAACTACCTTGGACATCTCCAACGGATTCTTTTGTCAAAACATAGCACCAGAGAGCAGATATTTAACAGCTTTCTCAGTAAATGGCACTCAAAAACAATTCTGTTGGTTAGCCCAGGGGTACAAGAACAGCCCGGGGGTATTCTCAGCGAGAGTAACAGAATTACTACAACAATATGATGATGAAGCATTATCTTATGTCGATGACATTTACTTAACAGATGATGACTTGGAAACTCACTTGAAAAGAGTGAACACCATAATACTTGGTTGCGCTGCAGAGGGTTACAAATTCAACTTCAAAAAATCCAGAATTGCCCATCTGACAGTCCTATTCTTAGGATATGAGTTATCAAGTGAAGGCAAAAGCCTGGCAGACAATTTCCTAGAGAAATGTGCCGTAATCCAAGCTCCTAAAACACTAAAAAACCTACAGTCAATTCTAGGCTTCCTAAATTTCGGAAGAACTTACATTGCAAATTACGCAGAAAGGGTCAAACCCCTTTACGATCTAATTAAACCAGATTTTAAAAGATCAAGTTGGAATCAAACACACACAGACATTTTGAGATCCTTACAAACAGACATGCTAATTAAGACAAAATTAGAAACACGTGATAATACACGCAACCTTGTGATCCGAGTCATCCCAGGGAGATGCGGATTCACATACCTGACCTCTAATGAGGGAGAAAAGGTACCAATTGCATTCAAATCACACTTGTACACTAAGGCTGAAATGAAATTTAGCCCGACGGAAAAAATTCTTACAGCAACACAGACAGCTATAGCAAAAGAACGAGCCCTGGCACAAGGTAAACAAATAATAATCGTGACACCAATACCAGCCTTAGAGGCGGTAACAAAGGCAAGCATTCCAAATGCGAAAGCACTCCATCCGAGATGGATACAATGGGCTAACTCTCTTGCTGCAACAGACGTGGTGTACGAATTTGATCCTTACTTAAAAACACAAGAATTTTTACAATATGAATTCGAATGTCCTCTGCCAACCGAAATTCTGCCTCTAGACCAATACGGCTGTATAATATATACAGACGGATCAGCACAACCCGCAGTAGGGGGTAAACAAGCTTACAGTGCTGCGTGCGCGATTGTTAAAGGTCGTTGGCACGAAGGGAAATTTAAACCAACCCTAACTAAAACACAATCCCTAGGAGATTGTACAGCTCAGCGAGCTGAACTACTAGCATTCAAGATGGCGCTTGAAAATACGGATCGAGAATTCCCCACACTCATAGTGTGCGATTCGTATTATTGCGTTCAATCTTACAATGAATACTTGCAGATCTGGCTTCAAAATGGTTTCAAGGATGCGAAAGGTGGCACAATCAAGCACAAAATGCTCTGGGAACAAGTAGCTCTTTTACAAAAAGAACTACCAAAGACTCACGTGATACATACACTGAGTCATCAACGTGATGGCGTTCACGTTGCAGGGAATTCATTGGCTGATGAGTCGGCGAAGGCAGCTGTGCAAACGGCTTCCGTAGCTGCCGTCACCCGGTCAAAAACAAAAATAGACAGTGAAATATTACAAGCTGTCAGCGCTTCAGAAAAGGATTCGATAGAACCACTCCCTAAAGGCTTTCCAGTAAAATACTCATACATAACTGATGCAAACAATGTTCCTTTTGCTCAAATCCCTGGAGTGGGGGATAGGGCAATTCCAAACATGGAACATAGGTTAGGACTAATAATAGCGGCACACGAAGGGCTTGCTTCTACCCATGCTGGCGTCTCAGCCACAGTATCATTATTAAAACAGCGATACTGGTGGCCACAAATGAGAAGACAAACAAGGAACTATGTTCTAGCATGTGAAATATGTCAAAAAATGAAAGTATCAACTGTGAGACGTCCAGCACAGACGCCCCTTCTAATCTCGGATAAACCATTAGCCTGTGTTTATCTAGACCACTGCGGTCCCTTACAAAGGGATGGTAACTATAAATATATCTTGGTCGCAGTGGACTCATGCACGAGATTCATATGGATGTGGCCCCAGCGAACGGCTGACGCCAGAACTGTTATAAAAGATTTGCGGGTCTTTATCGGCACATACGCAATTGGCATTCTGCATTCGGACAATGGTCCTGCTTTTAGCTCTCGGGCTTATAAGGAGGCCATGGTCAGCATGGGCGTGCAATTGCGGTACTCTTGTCCATTTCACCCTGAGGGGAACGGAATTGTTGAAAGAAAAAACCGTGACATAAAGCAATCTATAACGGCAAAGGTATTAGGTTCGGGAGCTGGGTGGGTCAAACATCTAATAAGTGTCCAACGTAGTCTAAATAACTTGCCAAGAAATTCTCTGAAGGGATTCAGTCCGTACGAATTATTATTCGGAACTAGGATGTTGATCTCTGACCTTGATAGTCAGACTTCAGTGGTAACAGAAAAAAGCTTTGATGTCAAAGACCGTTTGGCTATTTTGCAGGACTTAAACAAAACAAGAAAAGACCTGAGCAACATACAGTTGAAACAACAGCCAACAACCACTGAAGAATCACCACCTGTCCCAGCAAGACCTGTCTGGATTCCAAAAGTCGGGGATCTAGTCAGGGAGAAGATCGCGGTAAAGAAGGAATTTGGGCCTTCTTACAGAAAAGCAGTTCCTGTCTTGTCTGTCAACGGGACAAGATCAGTTGTACTACCGCCACTTGCTGGAAAAAAGGAGAACCGAGTTGTATCCATCGACCTGGTAAAACCACAACATGTGGCCGATAACAAACAGTAGGCCAAGTGGACTCCCAATAAGTAGCAGAACACCAAGGTTTGCTACCAGTACAGAGGTCCTAACAAAGAGGCTCATCACATTCGAAACGCCTACAGAAGAACAACAAGGACTATGCAACAATGCAATAGAACTTAGACCTCTGAAAACCCAAATAAAGACATTTAGCAGAGACACACCAATCTATACTGAAGTACCAAGTGAAAATGCAAAAAACAAAAATCCTGAACCAATTGGAACAATTGACAGAACTGCATCCGGTTACTTCATCAACTTCGATGATTCCTCTGAAGGCTTCAGCGAACAAAAGACACAGCCATCATCAAAATCCTTTAAAGACAAAGCGAAGGAACTTTTGAAACAACTAAAAGAAACATATCTGATTTCTCCATGGATTGAATTTTGGGTGGGTTTTGGTGCATTTATCCTCATACTTTGGCTCATCATGGTATTTACTTTGGGACGCTTCATTGAGGGAAAATATGCTAAAATGGACACAGCAAGTCAGAACATCAACTTGGTCCTCAAACCACACACATCTTCACACGTCGAGAAACGAGAACTTTCTTCAGAACTTTCTTCAGCCAACTTCACAGCAATTCCAATACCTGGTGGGGTAGCCTGGGACAACACTGACTATGAAATTTATGGTCCGGTCGAGATCCTGAAATATCCACAACAAATTAAGATCTCTTTGAGTGACTTTGCAAAACCAAACTCATTTGCTGATGATTGGGACTTTGAAAGTATAAACAATATGATGTCTGACTTAGTAATGTCTGCTAAATTTACAAAACATGATTATTTGCAAGGTTCTACAAATTATGATAGTATGTATTGCTATAACCACTATGGTAACCATTTCTTGCATAAATCTGCACAACCTAGAAATATTTTAAATTTTAATCAATGGGAACATTGTGCTACACCTCCAAAAGGGAGCTCTAGAACCGTTTATGACAAATATTCATACTTTCAAGGTTTTAACACTAGTAATGCTGAAACATTTTATTATAAATTGTCAAACAAGACAGGGACCAAAACCATGATAACCAACACAAAATTGATTTATTCTGATTCATTCTTTGAAAAAATGAATACTTTTGAATTCGATTATTGGGACAAAAATGTTGATTTGAAAAGTGTTTGGGGTACAAAAGAATGGCAAGTACAGGGTATAGAAGCTTTGTTTAGAGCCTGCATGATCCCAGAACAAATGATATTTTTAAATGACACTGTTCAACAAACCACCTGTCTTGGCTTAGCCAAAATCAAAGATCTAAATAACCCGTCTATTCCAAAGCCAACAATGTTTAGCAATAACTCTGATACAGATGAAGAAATAGACATAAACCATATACTTAACCAAAACAGAACACATCCTGATTGGAAACAATGGTTGATCTGGCCCACAGATACAAATAACTGTCAAGATAGATTCCTGAATAAAACACAGGGTTTCAAAATGACCAGGCCAGACCCTAGATATCCCCAAAGACATCACCCAGGGATAATAACAACCTACAGTGTGGGCAAATTATGCCTTCAATGGCTACAGTCTTCCACACTGCCTGAAATTAAGCAACACCTAACTTTACTTACTGATGGTGCTGACTTGCGTGATTTCATAATGGGACCACGCAAACAGCGTCAAAAGCGTTTCATAGCAGCCTCTGTATATGCAGCATACAATGAGGCCTGGAAGGTTACTCAAATTGAAACAGCAGAGAGAATACGTGAAATTGATCGTATTAATTTGGAAAAATCACTTTCTGTGGTGGACAATGGGTTAATGACTCTGTCCTCCAGAATTTTTTCATTGGACAGCATTGTGTCTTCAGCAATCGATATATTATCGCAAGACTTACTGTTATTACAACATGGTCAGTCACAATTGCGTTCTATCGTACAGCTTGGCTGGACGTTACAAAATCTGCGTTCAGGCTATGTGCCTTGGCGTTTAATCAACACTACGTCACTATTCCAAATCTTTAACCTTACTGATAGACAAATCGGTATGGCGCAGAAGGGTGCTGATTATACAATCTTGAGCATTGAAAAACTAGAAAGATTACCGTTGACAATGTCAGAACGACCTGTCAGTGAATGGATAATCCACGGAATCATAAATATTCCAATCTCAACCTTCAGGTTTCAATACTGCCAAAAATATATACAGGCTGGCATGTACGAGAAATTGGGAAAGGGGTACCTTAAAACAACTTGGAACCTGCCCTATTCACATGCATGTGTCAGTAACAAAGGACAGAAAGTGTTTCTTAGTGGCAACAATTGTGCTATGTCACTAAGCGGCACGCTTCTGTGTAACGGTATTAGTTTGCACGGAGCCTGTGAAGGGAATTCATACAACCTTTCATGTCACCAGCAAGGCGCACCTGCAACTGAAATAGAACCATTCTTTCAAAGACTCTATAATGGGAGTTACATTCTTATTGTAGACCGCAGATGTTGTAGTCTTATGCCCGGGACTCCTTATCTCGTCACTACGACGCCGAAGGTCAAGTGCTGTGGACGTTCTTTGTTCCCCAGCTCCTTTCCAGACAGGGAGGCAAGGGCATGGCCCGGTTTGAAAATTACTTCTATTCGAATAGACACTTTAAGCAGAATGAAAACAGTGCTTCTTCAGACGCCTACAAGGCTCACGTCATCAAAAGAAACGTATGATCTACAAGTCGCAAGGACGACTGCAGAGATACATACATTATTATCAACCAATTCCCCCGTACATTTCGCGGAAATCCTGAGCGAAATCTTAAATATTTCTGATACCACAGGGGTCTCAAAGGTATTTAAGACAGTATTTTCGATGGCATTAACACCATTCAAAGCCATACTGGGTATTTTTCCAGATTTCGTCCATTCGATTTTTGGCGGACTTCCCCTGATCCTAGGACTAATTGCAGGAATCCTATTCCTAGTCCTTATTTTTCGTTATGGCAACCCATGTCACAGATCAAACTCTCGCGACAATGGAAGATACGATCCTAGCCATTGGATACCGGGACCGGATATCAAAAATCCTGGGACTCTCCCGGCTTAGAGACCTGAACATGACTTGGTTTCTATCATTTCGACCAATGTGGCAAAGGTGTGTTTTTCCTGTACTAAGGTGTCTGCTATGCGGAGAAGAATGCGTGTTAGACACCTGTCTGACACTACAATCGGATGCGCCGGTGGATGCAGATACACTGCTGGTTCCTACCAAGGTTCACGCTTTGTGCTGCCCTCAAAGGCTGCCAATTCTGATGACGGCATTCCTGGAATCTTCACCACTGCGATTGAAGAGTAGTGAAGTTCAAGATGAAAGCAGCATCGAACAGGTACGACCTTCTGTCAGCAATGCAAATCAGAATGTCAATGCAGACAATCATGCGCATGAATGCATGGTTACCCCTATTTCCGACTTAGTGGAACTTTCCCATGAAGCTGTTGACAGTTTTTTCGAAAGCCTGAATGATATGATGTTCTCTCCGGAACAGAAATAGAGACTTTTGAGTAAACTCGCACACGGCGTTCCCTGAATCCGGCCTTCAACTTAAAAAATAAAAAATAAAGTCACATGAACAATTACAATCCAGTTCACGGACAGCAACTTTTTTCAGCAAGCCCTTAAAATATTTTTCTATATATTTTTTCCCCGGGACACTGACCTTCTGCTTAAAGTAAGAAACTATTCCTAGAGAACTAAGATTTCTATTTTTTTAGATACTTTATAGACTTTATATAGACTTTAGCTGCCCGCTGGTATGTTCACAATATATTTTATGTGATGAAATGGTTTCGACTTTTTTTCTGTATAGCCATATTAAGAGCCATTTCATGTGTATTTCTCATATACCAACAAGCAATAATGCATAACAATGCGTGTTTACTTTTGCATTTAATTCATAGCTTAAGTGCATACAATATATATGACTGCAATTTTTCAGTATATTTGAAAATTTCAAAATGCATTTATGTATTTTGGGGTGGTAAGGTATACACTATACTCTATAGTATGTTGTACTATGTTATACTATGCATAGATTAGTAGATATGACCATAGTTAGCGTGGAGTGGGTGTCGTGTATTTCTATAGGTTCTGAATCGATCCCCCTATTCCTGACCCTATTCTGGTTAAACTACCTAGCTAGTTAACTAACAGTCAGCCCATGAGGCAAGAAATCCCCCATGATGCAGATACCGTTATCTGACGCAGTCACACTACGGCACAGGAACGTGTTATCTGATTAGGTCATAACGCTTGAGATCTAATTAGACAAGCGACATTCCTCCAGCCCCTGATAAGGCATACGACGTTCTCATAACAAATCAAACCTATGACAACCTGGATAATCCGTGCGGCCATTGTTTTGATTTCACAGAGAACTTTAGTAAAGAATGTGCTAACGAGCAAGTCGTATGACATCTTTATTGACGTACCTATGTCCATCCTTACGTCAATCCCGGCACCTTTAAGGTATAAATATTGCCGACCTTGCCCTATGCAAACACACGCGTGGTGACAAGACGGAGCAGCCATACTTGCCGAAGCCGAGAGCAGAAGCAGACCCCGCAGGCAGCAGCCCCGCCTTCCTGACGCGCTGAGAGACGCGCTGCTATCTCAAGCCGAGAGACCCAGCACCGGCGTTTCTGGGCAGCCCTCGCAGGCAGCCTGGAATATCGAGAGCAGAGAAAGAGATACCATTCCTCATTCATCCTAAATTCCAGGTACAGAACTGAATAACCCCTCCTAGAGAATTCTTTAGTTATTCACTTGGCAAAAACAAACTTAACTTAAACTGTAACTTTCTATTCCCGCCCACGTATTAGACTTAGGTCAGGTACACGGGGTAGGCGTATTTAGAAACACCAGTTGAGCACGTTTAGTCAAATGTATATGTGTATGTAAATATATTTTAATCATTTTAAAACATCATATGGCTCAGAAACCATATCAATGTTTTTACAGTATTATTTTATACTATTGCTTTTAATGTATGCACTTTACTTAACTATAAGTATTGCAATAATATCGATCCATTTCTCTTGTACGAGAAAAGAGACTGATCAATAAATAACACCTTTTATTGAACACGCCCGTCTCTTCCTTTTCTCTACATTCTGATGAGACTAAGAATGCACGTACTGACTGAGTAAAATAATTGCCTTGTGCTCACACGACTCTTGAGATTGACTCTTGATTAGGGGAGAGCAAAGTTGTCATGTTCTATGGTTGTCAGAAACTAAATCCCTTCTTGTCTAATCAGGGGAGTTAATCCTTCCTTGAACATTCGAGAAAGTTTCTAGCGAACTCTGAGCTTAGCTGGCAAACCCAAAAATTAAGTCTAGCATCGACAGTAGTAGACCTAGTTAACGTCTGGCCTAGGCCTTTACTGCTGTAGGTACTATTCCAATGCGCAGAGCCTATTGGGAAAATAGGAGCTACACTACAGCAGAAAGAAGATGAAGACAGCATCCATCATCCCCCCAGTTTAAAACTCTCAGAAAAATCAGAAACCAGTACAACAAAAGGGTACTCAACTCCAAAAAATAATTTTTTAGATCGGAACTTAACAACACTAAAAACAGACCGCGGAAACTATTCGAGATGTTAAAGCAACAATCAAACAAGTTGGCCAAATCTGCCCAAGAAACGACTAAAACCTAACTGAGCTCCGACGAATTGTCAACATTCTTTATTGACAAGGCTAACTCACTAGAAAAAGAGCTCAGGATGGCAGCCGACAACCTACCAGCCAACTACCACCACAAAACATTGATACGATGACAAACAATCACAATAGATTGAAAAACAATGCACAATGGGCAACCTTCAAGTTATATGATCAGAATACCATTGACAAAACTCTATCGGATATAAAACCTAATAATCACTACAATGACCCCCTCCCCGCTAAATGCCTAAAAAGAATCATATCGTCGTCCCAATATGGACAGAAATAATAAAAGCCTCACTATCTCAAGGGGTCGCTACCAGAGTGCCTAAAAACAGGTCAAGTCCTCCCCAGAATCAAAAAACCCACAGCGGACCCGGCAGAGCCAAATAACTTTCGCCCAGTAACCAATATTCCATTACTCGCCAAACTAATAGAGAAATATGCACAAAATCAGCTGAGCAATCACATCGCCAATTTCAAGCTGCTGGACGACTGCCAATCCAGATTCAGACCAGGCCACAGTATGGAAACAGCAATCTTACATATAGTGGACGATGCGCTAAAGGCCCTAGATCACAACCAAACTTTCCTACTTGTCCTTCTTGATCTGTCGTCTGCGTTTGACATGGTAAATCACGAAAAATTGCTAGCCAGGCTTCAAGACAGGATGGGACTATCTGGAATTGTTCTGAAATGGTTTGAATCCTTCCTTCAGAACAGAACACAAAGATTCCTAGTCAACCAGACTGTTGGACTTGGCCCTTCTGGCAGGTTCACCAAGGTGACTTCATGTGTGATTGCATGGCAGGTTCACCCCTAAACTTTTTGTCTTTTAATGGGACCTGATATTAGTAGTTTTTGGCTTCTGCACACTTTATCACTGTGTCCCAGTTTAAAGTGTGTGCGCACTCTGAGTACGTGTGGTGAGATTGGACTGCCCTCCCAAAGGAATGCATGGGGGATAAGTGTGTCCATGGTAATTCCTGGTGTGAGAGGAGTTCAGGGGTGAGTTTGGTTTGTGCAAACTCTTGAGAATAAATGCTGCTCAATGGGGTGCGCAGATTTATTGTGACTGGTGGAGAAGTGTCACTTTTAGAAGTTGGCATTTCTGTGTACTGTGTGTCTGCCTGCCTGATGTGGAGTGCATGTCTGGCTTGTGATTGACAGGGGCTGGATGGTGTGCTTGGCTCCAGGAGCAAGGATAAGTCTGCCCAGTGGTGAATAGGGAGATCAGCATGTCGATGGGAGGGAGGAGTTGCACCTGGGACCTGAATAGGGGTGTGCCTTCCCTCCACAATGCTGGCTCCGCCCCCTGTGTACACCCCGCACTGGACGGTGCCTGAAGGAGTGAAGGAGTGCCGCAGTGGCTGGAGGGGCTCCAGTGCTGTGACGGAGAGCCCTGCGCCTGCACCGGAGGAGGCATCCCCAGAATTGAGGAGAGTCCCGCGCGGCAAGCCTTGAGGTCAGAGGAGCATCCCCAGACTGCCTGGTGAGTGGGATTCGTTTGCGATGGGGTGGGGGGTTGTTGGGGCACATTGCCGGTGCCCGCCCCCCTCCTGTCAGTACTTACTTTGTTGGGGGCACAGCTGCTGAGCGGACTCGCAGGAGGGCGAACCGCTCCACTGTTGGGGTGTGATTTTTGTTCAGAGGAGCCCCAGAGTGGGGTTCCCGTCTACCTGTGCCTGTTCTTTCTTTTCTTGTGGGGGCATAATTGCTTTAGAGCCTGTGTGCTCCACCGTGAGGGCATTGAGATGCCCATGCCCCATTTCTCCCAGCTGTCCCGCTTGCAGAGGGCAGATGCACCAAGAGGGCAAGTGTTATTGTTCAAGAGCCCCAGAGCAGGGCTTAGGCCATTTTCCCCATTGCCCCCCCTGATAGAGAGCAGCGGCCATGGTTGGCGCAGATGGATTTAGGAGTCCCTGAGAGGGACAGAGTTGGCACAGCGAGTGCCAGTGCCCTCATTTTTGACTTTACAGCTGCCCAGCAATTAGTGGGCATCTACTACGTTTAGGCCACGGTTGCACACTTTTACTTTGCTGCATTGCAGCCAGCCCCGACTGATTTGGACATATGGCGTTGGAGCCCTGTGGGTGGCCAGTTGGCCTGGGGATCATTTTTGTACCCCCAATTGGGGCACACGGTTTTTATGCTAATCTATTGCCTAAGGTGTTTATGCTTATGAGGCCTAATGTGATGCTATGGTGCTTATGCATAATGTATTTATGCCCCTGAGATTTATGCAGTATATGTTTGCTACCTAATGCTACTGTGATGATGCTGAGGTCATTATTGCCCCAGTAATTACTGGTTGTGCTCTCCATTTATTATTTTGTGCTACAGTTAGTATATGTTCTACATTTGCAAATTTTCCTTTGTGGTTGTTCTGACAGGGTCCCAATTGGCCCTGTCATTTGTATATAATCCCCTGTAGATACTACCCAGTGTAAATTGTGTGATTATGATCTAATGTGTTTATGGTAATACAAAGGCTATTATTATACATAACCTTGTGTGGAGGTCCTTTTGTGGTGTACCTAGAGTGTTGCTGCTGTGTGTGTGTGTTGCGCAAATGCTTTACACATTGCCTCCGGGATAAGCCTGACTGCTCGTGCCAAGCAGGGGTTATCTTTGGAGTGTAACTCCCAAGCCCTGACTAGAGTGGTGGTCTCTGCCTGGCTTTGGCGCAAGCCTTAGCCAACCAGAAATCCCATTTCTTACACAGACGCTATCACCATCATGCCCAAATTCGATTGGAGTCCCTCAAGGATCAACACTATCACCGTCACTTTTCAACCTGTATGTCGGATCCCTTACAGAAATTCTCTGAAAACGCAAACATATCTTATCACATGTACGCGTCTGACACTCAGATCTACATCAATATCGCGTCACTGGAAGACATCAAGATAATGAATGAGGCCATAAAAGTATCATTACAATGGTTGACTAGCAATCACCTGAAACTAAATGCACAAAAAATGGAATTTCTATCAATATCACCACCTAAGAACCCCACAGAAGCAAAGGAGTGTACCAAACTGATCACAGCGCTAAACTGCACCCCTACTCTAGTTGAATCTACAAAATCACTTGGAATCACGCTGGATAAGAACCTAGACATGAAAGCCCACATCAAATCATTGGCAAAAAGTGCCCGGTTTCACCTGAACTATATTAGAAAAGTGAAACCACTCATTTCTACGGCGGACCTCAAAATGGCAATCCAGTCCTTAGTTATTTCAAGGATTGAATATGGATGTACTACTCTAGCAGGTCTATCAAAAATTTCCACAGCACCACTAAAAGCATGTCTAAATGCGGCCGCAAGGCTCATTACGGAATCTAGAAAATACGACCATATCTCCCCTCACCTGAAAGCATTAAACTGGTTACCTTATGAAGCCAGAATTCAACTAAAACTGGCATGTACTACCCACAAAGCGCTCCACTACCAAACACCAAGATACCTAGCTAAGAAAATTGAGCTATCAAGAGGAAGCAGACCAGCTAGGAGTGCCAGAGAGCTGTTGCTGAAACCTCCTATCTTTCAGAAGAAGAAAACTTATGACAGAGCCTTCTCCGGAGCAGCCCCCAGAATCTGGAACTCCCTCCCTCCAAACATTAGAAAAATTCCAAACAAAGCAACTTTCAAGAAGGAAGCGAAGCTCTTCCTGATGAGCAAATTCCTTCCTTAGGCTAGACTCTTCATCATCAGCATCGTGATTAATGCTGCTATACCCGATATGGTCCAAATGTACCTCACTGTACATTGTATACTGTATATATGTGTATAATTGTTTTGCCGAAACTGCTAGGAGAATTATGTACCGGTTTATTATATATAATAATAATATATATTAATGCTGCTATACCCGCTATATTCCAAATGTACCTCATTAAAGATGTGTATATTGTATATAACTGTATATAGCTATACCCGCTATATTCCAAATGTAACCCATGTAACTGTGAAGCGCTCTTATACCCAAGGGTCACGTTCGCGCTATATATAACTCTATAAATAAAGATGAGGTGAGCGCTTAAGAAGTGCCTATGTGAGTGCATGGGGAGGTGTGTGTCTACATAATTGTACTCAACAATCGTGGGGCTGGGGATGCACTCCTTGTATTCCAATTACTTCCAATTTGATCCTAGTACTCCTTGATGCGTGCTGAATGGTATAGTGGCATGCCCATGCCACTAAGATAATCAATGAACTGTAAAATTGGGGACAACATCTTGCCCCTGCTAAATTTACATAATTGTACTGTCAGATGTGCCATTGTGAGTGGAAAGTGAGCGGTGTGCCTATGTGAGTGCATGGTTTATAAATATATATGCAGGATGACAGTAGTGTGTGTGTATGAGTGGAAGGTGCAAGGGGAGTGTCTTTATAAGTGCAGCATGAGGAAAGTATGTTTGAGTGACTCATGAGGGTTGCACTTGTATGAATGTACTGTGAGCATTATGTCTATGCAAATTAAGTATAACTGTGTGAGTGTATGGCGAGCAGTGGGCCTCTGTGAGTGTAGGGTCAAGTTTGTGACTGAGAGTACAGGATGAGGGGTGTGTCTGTCTGTAGTGTGAGCAATGCATACGTTTGTTTATGATGAATAGCGTGCTTTGATGAGTGTAGTGTGAGCAGTTTGCCCATATGAGCGCAGGTCCCGCACATTAAAACTAGGCCTATTGGCATAGTCAGTGCTTGTTTAAGACTTGATATAGATATTTTTACCTAGATTACACTAAACTACCTTAGTGGGAGAGGCTGGATTAACCCGTTGGGCGCTCATGACGAGCTCAGCTTGTCATAACCGCAGCGGAACGCCGGGCGGTGGTTTGGGCGCCGACTGGGATGGCGGCGTGAGCCTGGAGCTCCGTCCCAGATCCCGTACTTCTCCTGGAATCCCTCGCCTCTGAGCCGGCAAGGAATCGGGAAACTCTGCCTACCTCGTCGGACTCACCTGGGTGCGATCTGGGGAGACGGCGGATGTCCCACAGCTGTGCAGAGACCCGACACGGCGCTCTTGCGGTACCGGGCTCAGGGACCTAAGATGGCGGCGGCTCCGATCGGCGGAGATGGGTCGGCGGATCACAGCGCTCTCCTGCTGTGGTGAAGAGGGAGCTTCTGCCTGGCGGAAACCGCGGTGCGGAGGTCCGGCCTCACGGGGGTGGTCGGCGGCGGCTACAAAGCGGTGAGCGCTCGGCTGCGCTACGGACCGCGATCGAAGGGCCCATCCCCCCACTGTTATTCTCCGCTGCCCTCGGAGAGTGGGGCTGCCCCGCGGCTCTGTGCGGAGACGACGGAAGCGGCGCTGGTACGCCGGAAGGCGAGGAAAGGACGGAGGCCCCTGGGGGTGCGGCAAAGCAGGCTTGTGGGGCAGATCCCCGGAGCTGGGGCTGACCGGCTGGTCGGAAGCGGCCCTGAGAGACGCCCCGCACCCAGGAGAGACTTGCTGCGGGAAAGAGGAGCGCGCCACAGGCCCCCGAGGTGACGAATGCTCGGCTGCTGCCGATGACGCAGGGCTGGCTTTTAATAGCGCTGTCACTTGTGAACGGAGCGGACTGGGCCGGGTAACATCGGCGACCATCGGGCCGAGCAGCTGCGGGCCCCTGCAGGGATTGAGGGCCTGCTCTGGGCTGGGATCTGCGCAGCTTACAAGAGACCACGGACTCCTTTTCCACCCTGAGCTCGTCGCTCTCACAAGGGACCGGGGACGGAGAGGTGGGGTCCCGGCTGCTGGCACGAGGATATAAGGGGACTGAGCCCAAGATGGACCGACGCAGGACCCCAGCAACTAGAGGGAGAGGTGAGCCGCTCCCAGAGGAGCAATCAGTGGTCGGCCATCTTGCTCACCCGAGTATTTCCATCACACCGGACGATCTCCAACTTGGAGTGGAGGACTGCTGCCTGGTGGACACGCGGTGCTGGAGTAGGGGGGTGTCCCTGCCGGGTGACTGGGTGCTGCGACTGGACAGCCCCCCCCTAGGATCTGTTGAGACGACCCACGTGGTGTCCAAGATGGCTGATGTCGGTGGCGCAGCGGCAGCAGGGCTGACTCTGGGCCAAACGAATTTGCTGAGCATGGAGGGCGCGCTCCAGGAATACCCGGATGCATCGGCACAGGAACGCAGACTGAATGCACGCCTCGACAATATACTGGAGGCGATTACAGCGACCAAGGAGACGCTGCACCAGTATATAGCGCAGGTGGCTACGGGACTGGGCCTCCTGAGGGCAGATCATGCCAAACTTTCCGATAGAGTAAAGGAAAACGAACTGCTTCTCCAGGAGCTGAAACCAGCGATAGTCACTGCTGAGCATAAACTGTCCGATGTACTTGCCCGACTGACGACGCTGGAGAAACGTGCGGAGGATTCCGAAGACCGCAACCGCAGGAACAACGTAAGGGTAGTGGGCCTGCCGGAAAAAATCGAGGGAGACGATGCAGTGGCGTATATGGAGAACTGGCTCAGATCCATCGTTGCTCCGGAGGGCTTATCTCCCTTCTTTTCGATAGAGAGGGCGCATAGGGTCCCGGCCCGCCCGCCCATGCAAGGTCGTCCCCCCAGACCGATGGTGGCAAGGCTCCTACATTTTAAAGACCGTGACTTATTGATAAAAAGGGCGAGGTCCGCAGGACCCTTCCAGGTGGACAATAGTTCGGTCACGCTCTTCCCGGACTATACGCAGGAAGTTCAGAGGAGCAGGGCAACGTTCCTGGCAGTGAAAAAGGAACTGAGAGAGGAGGGAATACAATACTCACTACTCTTTCCGGCTAGACTGAGAGTGATCATTGACGGCGTAATCCAATTTTTCAATACCCCTGATGAGGCTTGGTCGTGGCTAGAATTATACAGAGCAGGGACTGACCGCCAGCACAAAGGAGGGAAGGAGGTACAGAGGCCAGCTCAGATCCGAAAATCTCAGCGGATCCGCAAACGCGACAAACTCAAAAGGGCGATGAGAGCAGAGCAGATGGCGGCGGACAGGAAAGGAGCGCTGCCTGCAACGGCGATCATCACGGGGTCGCAGCAGGCGGAATTCGTAGAAGAATCAGACTCGGAGGGTGGAGGGAGAAGATCAGGAGGAGAACTCTCTGAAGCTGATAGCTCGGCAGGACCAACGGTCACACCACAGACAGCGGATGGACTGTTCAATGGATAGTTTTGGGGCATGATGCTGGCTCTCCATTGGAGCACACTATTCCTGATGCTTGGCGTTTGGCAGGTACTCTGTTGTAACTTTCATATGGGTTCGTGGGCTTGGGGTGAGGGTTTGACCTGCCCCAGGTCGGTACTGAAGCACCCCCTACTGCCCTTAAGGCTTCTTGTGGTGACGACCACGGGATAGTGGAATACGTGTGATGTTACAGGTTTGGATGGGGGCTACAGCAGTGCTATTAGGTCCTGTCCTGGGGAGTGGGGTTGGGGAAGTTTGTTGGGGTGTTTTTTGGGGGGAATGTAGCTGCAATGATGTGGGGGGTAGATTAACGCTGTTGAGGTGGGAGGAGGATGGCGGCGATGGGGTCGTTACCTGATTTGAAGTGCCTCACATGGAATGTCCGTGGACTCAGGACTATGTCAAAGAGATACAAAGTGCACTCCTATCTGGTGAGGAGGGGCGTTCAAATTGCTCTGTTGCAGGAAACTCATTTAACCAAACTGGAGTGTGATGCATTGCAGAAGAGATGGCGTGGCCATGTGTTTGGCACCTCTTATTCAGCGTTTGCAAGGGGGGTACTGATATGGGTCAGGGCGGGGATCCTATTCCAGGTCACGAATCAATTGGTGGACCCTGGGGGTCGGTTTGTGGCGGTGGAGGGGAGGCTATATGGCCGTGAGGTGGTCTTATGTAGTGTTTATGCCCCCAATGTTGATCAGGCCCGATATTTTGATGTTCTTACGGGCTCGCTGGCCCATTTCCTGGCGGGTCCTATTATACTGGGAGGGGAATTCAATTCAATCACCGACGTAGCGTGGGATAGATCACACCCGCCACTGGCTGACTCCCCGGTGCTTAAACTGGCAGCGCGTAGGAAGGATTGGCAGGAGAGGTGGGGCCTGCTGGATATATGGAGGACACAACATCCCACTGTTAGGGACTACTCCTTCTACTCGGCAATGCACGCTCTACATGTCAGAATAGATTCCATCCTGTGTAGCGGCTCCCTGGCAGCCATGGTAACGCACACTGAGTACCTGGCTAGGACCATCTCGGACCACAATCCCTTGCTGATGGCGGTACGATGGCAGGGGGTGAGGTCTGCGGTCCCGACATGGAGGCTACGGGCTGATACTCTAGAGGACTTGGTGTTTGGCGACAAGGTCAACCAGGGTGTAGCGCTTTATTTCACTGAGAACGAGGGATCGGCCGCCACGAGATCGGTGGAATGGGACGCGATGAAAGTGGTGGTGAGGGGTGTCTGTATGGGCAGCTTCTCGAATGTAAGGACGACTGTCTTGGCGGATCTGGAGAAGGCGGAATGTGTGCTGAGAGAGATTGAACGTTGCAGGCCTGAGAGGCCGGACCTGCAGGATCGACTGCTGGAAGCGAAGGAGGTGGTGGCGAGAGAAACGGAGAGATTGCGATGTTATGACTATAAGCTATACCTCACTAAGGTGCATGCGGAAAGGGATAAGGTGGGCACACTGCTTGCAAAACTTGCTAACCCGGAACCACGGAGTGGCCCGATTATGTGTATCAGAACCGACACGGGGGAGGTGGTCCATTCTCCAACAGCAATATTGCAGCGCTTTCAGTCGTATTATACGAGCCTCTATGATACCCAGTTGGAAGCGGAATCCTCCGACATAGGCAACTATTTACACACGGTGCGGCTCCCGGTGCTAGATGAGGAGACGGCGAAGGCCTTGGGCAGACCGATCACCTTAATGGAGATCCGAGGGGCTATTAAGCAGATGGCCAGAAACAAGACGCCGGGGGTGGATGGCCTGCCGATTGAGTTCTATGCGAAGTATGTTGATATATTGGCGCCCAGGCTACTGACAGTGTACTCTGAAGCGGTGACCCTGGGGCACCTCCCTAGCTCCATGAGGGAGGCACTGGTGGTGCCGCTGTTGAAACCCGGTAGGGATGCATTGGAGGTGACGTCATACAGACCCCTCTCTATGCTGACGGTGGACTACAAGATCTTGAGCCGTATTTTAGCCACTAGACTGCTGCCTCACATGACCACGCTGGTACACGGAGACCAAGCAGGGTTCATTCCTACCAGAAACACGGCCATTAACACCCGCCGGCTGATCCGCATACTGCAAGACGCCTTAAGCTCAGACCATACGTCGGCTGTATTATCGGTGGATATTGAGAAGGCTTTTGACAGCCTTGAATGGTGCTACCTAGATGGGGTATTGGAGAAATTTGGAATAGGTGGAGGCTTTGGAAGTTGGACGAAAGTTCTCTATTCCTCTGCCACCGCTAGGGTGCGATTGGGGTCACTCATATCACCCACTTATCCGGTACGTAGGGGGACTAGGCAGGGGTGCTCGCTCTCTCCCCTTCTGTTCGCTCTCGCGATGGAACCACTGGCGGCACAGGCCAGGACGGGGGCTTCCTTTAATGGAATTCGATATAAAGGGAGTACTCACTACATCTCGTTGTATGCTGATGACCTGTTGCTGTATTTGGAGGACACGGAGGTGGCTTTAAGAGGGGCCATGGAGATGCTCTCCTCCTTCGGCGGATTGTCAGAACTCAAGGTGAACTGGACTAAGACATGTGTTTTCCCGCTGCGATCGGATATCCAGTGTCCTCCACTTACAATGGATGTGGTCTGGGAGGCAAGATGCTTTACATACCTGGGAGTCAGGATCTATCATGACGCGGCGAGCCTCCTGGAGGGCAATATAGGTCGATGTATCAGGGGACTGCGTGGCTGCATGTCCTTCTGGGCCTCCCTCCCTTTATCGGTGCAGGGTAGAGTGGCCTTGTTAAAAATGGTAGCTCTCCCTCGACTGCTGTATTACTTCAGAACTTTGCCTATCTGGATCCCACAGCGGATCTTTAGAGACTAGAGGTCGATGGTTATTGGGTTCCTCTGGGGGCCTGGCAGACGCAGGGTGGCGTTGCACAATATGATTAGACCTAAACTCGAGGGAGGGATGGCGGTGCCGGACTTCGAACTATATTACCTAGCGGCCCAGCTCCAGGTTCTGACACAGAATGTCGCGAGGGAATTTAGGGGCCCCGGCCAGCTTCATGGGACGGGTATCCAGAGGCACGTCCTCTCTTATATAGTTATGCAACAGAGACTGGCATTAAGCGAGCTCACCCTAGAGGAAAAAACCCTCCGGTTGTGCTGGAACAGGAGCCTGAAACGAGCACGAGCTGCGCGACCTTATGCTCCGGAGATCCCTCTTGGGATGCTGACGGCGCTGCCGCACGGAGGAGACTGGTCTCCGCTGGCGGAATGGGAGGAGCTGGGTCTACAAGTAGTAGGTGATCTATATGTGGAGGGATTATTAGCCCCGTTCGGGGTGCTACAAGAGCGATTCGCCCTCCCGGATGGGGGTTATCTACTGCATGCGGCGATCTCTGCAGCAATGCAAAAACACTGGAAGATAGGGCTGACGGAGCCGGACACGAACATGGCATGTCAGTACGTGGTGATGGCTGCGGGTACGATCAAGGCGGTAACCTGTCTCCAATCACGGATGTTGAACGCAGGGCTAGAGCCGCTCACGGCGCTGAAGGCTGCATGGGAGGAAAGTGTAGGCAAGCCTATACCGGATGCAGACTGGGGCCACATTTTGGCACGGACATGGAAGGGTAGTAGGAATGCCAGGTTCCAGCAAGTGCATTTTTTCCTTTTGCATAGAGCCTATTTGACCCCAGGGAAGCTCCGCCGGCACTTTCAGGTGCAAGATGCAGTATGCCCAAGGTGCTTGGCACCGGAGGCTGAACTGGAGCATATGTTGTGGGACTGCCCAAGGCTGCGTACATACTGGCCTGAGGTGGGTGCACTTCTGAACGAGGTCACGGATAGGGGCGTGGAGTTTGACATGGCGGCGTGCCTATTACTTTGGTTTCCTCACACAGCGAAGACGAAAATCACTAGCAAGTTCATGGATCTGGGGCTCATGCTGGCCCAGAGGGAGATTACGTGGCGCTGGAAGACTAAGGAGGGCCCTTCTGTGAGGAGGTGGACGAATGAGTTGTTGAAATGGTCGCGATGCGAGAGTGTACTGAGAATGCGGCAGGCCACCAGAACGGGTAACGAGAGGAGCTTGGAGATGGCTAGAGCTTGGGAGATGATTGTGCAGGCATTGTGTGATTATTTGACAGGAAATGAGGAGGAGAGACTTTCGGAGACTGAGGTTCCATGAGACCAGAGGCGTGAAGACATACTTTCTATTGATGACGCGCCATTCTGTCCGCGATCCACACTCACAACCCACAACGGCAGCAGTTAGGGGGTGGGGGGGGGAATAGGGGAGTTCTATGACCACCCTGGTAGGGATAGGAATACCGCTAGCGACTGGAAGGGAACATGGAGAGTCGACATAGGAGTGCAATAGCGGGGACCTGCTCCATGGATCCGGTGCTTCCCTGTGTTGCCCACATGGCAAGAACGACTCCTCCAGGGGGTGTCTGGGGGGAGGGGGGGAGTTGATGGGGGGAAACAAAAAGCAGATGCTTCATTGTATTGTTGGCCGGAAACCCCTCTGTAACACACTAGGAGACCTTTTGTTGGAATTTGATGTTGCGCCGCCCAGCCTCCGGGATGTGGGCTGATGGGCTGTGTACAACCCTGAGAATGTATGGTGCCTTGAATTGAGGTGGTGATGCTGGTTAATTTACCCCGGTGTTTTGTCGATAATTCTGCAATAAAAACAATTTACAAAAAAAATAAAAAAAAATAACCGCAGCGGAACGCCCACACAGGAATAATTCCCCTCCTGTGCGTGGCGTTCCATTGAGTGGGCGGAGTCGTGACGAGCTCAGCTCGTCATGAGCACAGCTCCGCTGTGCAGCATGACGAGCTGAGCTTGTCACGAGCACCGCGGTGCCGCGCGCGGCCCCCCTCCCCCGCCGAGCATAGATGGGGAATTAGCCCCGCAGGGAAGGGGTTAAGGGTGGGGACTGCATTCAATTGGCTCTTTTTGAAGCAGCCGTCCTTCGTGCAGAACTCTTCTTCTAACTCGCACATGCCTGTAGCAAGTACCTTAACCGCTTGAGCAATTTCACAGGGACTGAAAGCTGAGATGTGCAGTGTATATGCAGGCAGAAGTGGCAATGAGCAGGCAGGGTTCCTGAGCTACTTTATTGCCATTGAAATATAGGTCAGATGTGTCAAAGGGTTTTACCCATTCTGTGTCGATGGAAAATGTTTTTGCATATAAGGCCCTATGTGATTTGCACTTTGTTAGAAAGTGGCTAATCATTTAAGGTGGGTAACTGTCCTCCTCAAGACACAATAACACTTCTTGTCAGGGTAAACCCTCAAATTCACAAATTTAGACTGAGCTTAACCCCTTGGTAGTTATGGCACAGGGCAGTCAGGCTTAATTGAAGGCAGTGTGTAAAGTATTTATGCAGTATCAAAAAACCAAGCAATACAAATCCCAAACTGAATTAGAAAAATAAACTAAAATGTAATAAACAAAATTACACCAACATGACGAAAATCCAATAGAGGGAAACAGAGATTTGAGGTTTTAAAGATTTAAGGGAAATTAGCACCAAAAATCACTAAGCCCAAATGATAGTCAATGGAAGTGGTAAACTGGGACCTAGGTGTGATTTCAGGCCAACTACAGTGGAGCCCAGGTCGAATACACCAAGCGGATTGGTCTCGCTGAAAATCTGGAGGTCAAAACATTTGAAAATGTTTCTAAGTTCAACTTCAAAAAAGGAATCTGTTGCTTTTTTAAAGGAAAACTTTGAAATTTCTCTGTGACTTTGTCACTTTTTGTCACTTTTTGAGAAGAATAATCCTTCCTGCCAGTATACTGCTAAAATTATCCAGAACCTCTAACACTAAAGATTTTCTACCTATGTAATTTCAAATGTGTTATGCATCAACCTATTATGCTAACCCATCTGGTCTGACCATGCTACATATCATTCAGAAAAAGGCATATGAATTCAAAATTCCTTTATTTCTTCGTATGCAAAAAATATGATGTCATTTTAAGATTTTATAGTGGAAATTCATATCCACAGTTCCTACACCACACAAACAGATTAATCCACACATACCACTTCATACTCAGACATACTCATACATCCATACATTATACAGGCATCCACAAAAATGGACAAATCAAATCACCAATAACTGTCCCCACTATAACGAGAATAAGGCATGAATGTCACTCAAAGTGAGTTATTATAATCGTCTAAGCATACAGAATATTTTTACAATTGCAATGTAGTGAGACACCCTCTCAATCAATCTATTGCCATAGAAATGTTCAAATGGCTTCAAATACATTTTCAAAAAAAGGGGTGAATCATATGAATTCATAAGGGGGACACATTCCAGTGCTGACGCGCGTTTCGGTGAGAAGACCCAAGGGTGGGTCTCACCTTCTTCAGGGCGTGTGAAGCTATGAAGAACACCGTGGTAATGGGACCTGGCTAGTTTTTAAAGTTGAGCACAGAGAGAGGGAATACACCTTTTCATTGGTGTGCTGGCCGTAACGCAAATTCGCAATAAATGCAGCCACAAGGGAGTGTAGCGTTGATCTACACCGTGTCTCTGATAGGAATCCGTCAATAATAAATCCAATTAGTCGTTGAACTTCTTTTTCCGAAATGGTCACGCTGGCTCATGGGAGTTTTAATTTAATTTAACAAATCTGTGACCGACACAGGCATGCTTACGTTGGCTCTAGTGAAGGACTGGACTTTTAACAGAACCAGCGGTGCCAGGGAACAACACCTATAACCTTCATGGGATACCTGTTTCGGCGCACAAACTACAGAGACACGGGACACTTCCTTCGGCGTCAAAGACCAGCGTTTATTACTGCAGGGAAACAAGAGTCATTAGAAGTACATAGGCATGTAAGTTCTGCGAGTCTGCTTCGAATTGCATATGTAGGTCGCTCTCTTTTATACAAAATGTTGCCATTGCACAACATGCGGACAAAAGATTACAATCCAGTTCCCACAGTAAAACTTCAAAAAGGTCGCTTTCATGTGTTCAGAATCTCGGAACATAATTACAGTAGCAGTGCCGGTTCCCAACTGTAAAAGTATGTCTTCCCACCATTAGGCATACCCATTAGAGTTGTAAATGACCAGGAGAAAGAGACAAAGAACAGCTGCAAGGAAGTCAGACACGTGTAGAGAAAAGAGGGTGAGGGTAATATCGGAAGCATGATCGTAGGATCAAAGAGCTTGATCCATCGCCTGTAAGGCTGTCACAATAGACCGGTACAACCAGATTACCCTCAAGCTGGGCCATCTGCCTTCGCTGTGTCATTCCTCCGGCCATAAAGACGCATGAAAGGAATATGCGTCTTCCGCAAGGCTTGGGAACTAGAGGGTCAGGGGGCGAACAGTTACCTGCTCGCTGACTACGTGAGGGCAAGAAACAAAATGGATGCCGTATCTAAAATGGAACCCAAGGGTTCAGGTGAAGAACCCATAATATTAGACGAACCCTGGCAGGTAGTGCAGCGAAAATACACACACTTGCCGAACTCGCCATTTACGGTTCGTAGATACCAAACTCGTCCATATTCGGTAATGCCCAGAATGCCGTAAAAATGTTTACGGAACCTCAGACGGTCCTTTTGCCCTCATGTAGGCAAGCACTAGTTGGAATCATAATCGATTTCGATACTCATCAGATCATTTAGATGTTGCTGATGCATTATTCTATCCTTCAATGCTTCTTTGGTGACAACGGGCTGTCTTATACACGTCGTAGCACAAAGGCCACATAAGGCAGGACCACATTGCACACAAAGACAACATGAGAACAGAAATGTCACAACAACCCCTATGATCATCAGAATCTTCCAACCCCAAGTCGATATCAGACCCCAAAACCATCCCAGAAGCGTCCAATTTCCTTCGTCCACGTGTATGGACTCCGAAATTTTGTGCAACTTAGAGATGGCTTGATAAACCGTTGGAGCGTTATCAGGTATGAATACGCAGCAGCTCGAATGGATGACTTTACAAACCCCACCTCTATCTGCTAGAACGATATCTAGAACCATACGGTTCTGCAACGTCATTAGTCTATCCGCCTGAAGTTCGGCTGTCAAATTACCAAGGGCACTTGCAGTTATGTTGGCAGTTGATTCTACTACACGAGTTAACTGCCTCAGGTTCCTGCTATTAACCATCGGTCCCCAGAACGGTAGGAAACCCTTAAAGAAGTCTCCCGCTTCTTGTCCGGTAGTATCTTCTTTGCTAACCACACCTCTCACAATTCTAGCTCTGTGATAATCAGAGGCCACAGTGAAAGTCGGGGGCAAAAGATTCGCAATATAGCAGGTACCCGAGAAATCATGAGGTAACCACGTATAGGCTCGATCATAACATACAAAGTAGGTACCCTTGGCAGGCAGGAAGACAGGGGAGGAGAGCGTTGGTAAGACATATGTCTCAGTACACGCGCTTTCCCCAAACTGAGCTCTCGGATTTCGACCAAGACCTTTCAAGCAGAAATCACCGAGGTGAGGTACAATCCATATCGGTGACGAGCTTTTAAGCTGCCTCTCACCCACTGATAAGCTGTACTCAGCCTCACTTAGTTCCTTATATGCTCGCACCTCTTCCTCTGGGATGAGCGATGCGTCAAAAATATCTCTATCTAAGTCTGCAATAGCTCTCGCCAGAGTCTTGTGGTACGGGCCAGGACCAAAGTTTGCTGAGCGTGGTTCTCGATGGGGGTAGGAATCTAGTGCGCTACGGAACATAGTTTGCAATGCTCGAGCTGACCCTTGGGCACTATAAGGCAGAACTAAGTACGGAATACCCTTATCCATGGTATGTGGCATTAACCCACACACCCAACAATTGGTAGTGTTTACCACTAACTGATGCTGATGCAAGAGTTGAATAAAAGAGTTGTTTCTGAATTCCGCACGTCTGACTTGTTCGTGTTGAGGCAGAAGATAAAAGGAATGTGGAGAGACAGTTGAAACGAAATATAGATCACGAGATGGGAGAGTAGGTGTAGCAGAAGACAATAAGAATTGGGACCCATAATATACTCCCCCCACCAGCAACATAGATATAGTCAGGAACAGTATGACCACCTGTAAGAAAAACCATTTCGTATGAAACATTTTATGTAATGCAGATCTTTGCGCCAACATTTCCTCTCTTTTCGACAGCTCAGATGATGATGATTCCATCCCCTAACGACCGTCCGCGACGTTCTTGACGCACTTCGTTCTGAGTAGCGATTACCAATTCCCAGGAGTTCCCAGAAATCGATAAAAGAAACCGACCTTGTGTCGATAGCTGCTAAACAGAAGGAAGTACCCGCACGGCCCTACGGCCCACCTGGATGGTAGGTTCTAGCTAAATAATGTTCTTGGCTGTACGAAAAAGGAAAAAGATACACAATATACAATGTCCACTATGTTCAGAGCAAATGTAGAACCTAAAAACAAAAAAATCTTTTTATTTGTGGCTCGTACGTGAACGGAGAAAGTATCGGCTGCTCCCAGGGCGAGTCTGATCTTCAAACAGTGGATTGGATGGCAAATGAGTGTTCAATTGTTCAGGCAATTTTTCAGAGTTCTCCAATGGCGATGGCAAAGAAATTGTTCGAGGGGTGTCAGCTATGGACTGAGCTTCGCTGAACGGAACAAAGTGTTGTGGAGTGTCTGTTTCACATGAAGAAAAACCTCTTCTTATCCAGGTGTCCGACGGCAAAGGAAGCGGGACTTTCTTGGTGTGGGTAGCATGTACCCAATTTTTGCGTCCCTGCAGTCGAACCGCCGTCCTCGTAGCTAGCTGTACTTGGAACGGACCCACAAATCTCGGTTCAAGATTCAGTTTTCGTCCGAAGTTTCGGACGAGAAGCCAATCTCCGGGTTGGAGCCGATGACCAGGACCCTCTGTTTGTGACGGCAGAGCCTCAAAGACCTGTTGATGAATCAAACTCAATTTAGCAGTCAGATCATAGAGATAATCAATCAACATAGGATATTCGACTCTATCAAACTCCTTAGGCCTTGGGACTCCCCATACATTAGCAGGACGGCCGAACACAATCTCGTATGGGCTGAGCCCTACTCGAGAGTGTACAGTTGCCCTGGTCGACAGGAGAGCTAGAGGCAGAGCGTCGGGCCATGATAGACCAGTTGTCGCCTGAATTTTAGCCAATTTTAGTTTTAGGGTGCCATTATATCCTTCCACCAAGCCTGCTGATTGTGGATGGTTTGCACTATGAAACTTTTGTACTATCCCTAAACCACGACACACACTCTTCATCACACTCCCAACAAACTCACTTCCGTTGTCCGACCATACGACCCGAGGCATTCCGTAGCGGGGAAAATACTCTTTGAGCAAAATTTTTGCCGTGGATAAAGCCGTATTATCCTTAAGGGGGTAGGCCTCAATCCACCTAGAGAATGCACACACCACAACCAAAACAAACTTTAAATTATTACATCTCTCCATGTGGATAAAGTCCAACTGAATAACTTCGAAAGGGTACGTAGGAGGGGCAAAATGGCCAGGTGGAGTGGGGGTGCCCTTACCAGGATTGTGCATCAAACACACCATACAATTCTTAACCACTCGCTCTGCACACTTAGTAATCCCATCATTCTTCCATACATGAGACAACAACTTGCATATGCCTTTCGTGTTGATGTGCGCCATACCATGAGCCATTGTAACAACAGCGAGCACATACGCATCCGGTAACATCCATCTCTGCTTCTCTGATAAATCAACCCAACATCCATTCTCATCCAATCTTCCCGTGCTCTCTTTCCATTTAGTCCTTTCCGTCTCAGTGGCTTCATTCTGTATTCCCTTCACACTCTCAATTGTGTCTTCACACATACCAGTCTCTGTTGGCCATCTCACTGAGCTCGTAACATACATTCTGTTCGTCAAATCTTTAGCTGTCTCTTTAGCCGTTTCATCCGCAAACGCATTACCACGACCCACATTGTCCGTCACTTTCTGATGTGCACTACATTTGACTACGGCCACCTGTTTGGGCAATGTGAGTGCATCTAAAAGATCATTTACAAGCTGACCATGCTGAATCTTCGTGCCATGCGACGTAAGGAATCCTCTCTCTCTCCACAGTCGCCCAAAACTATGTGCCACACCAAACGCATACTGGCTATCTGTAAACACATTCACCCGTTTATCTTTAGACAATACACACGCTCTCGTCAATGCGATCAGCTCAGCAGCCTGAGCCGAATTCTGACTTAATCTTGCGCTTTCCACAATCGTACTCAATGTTACTACAGCATACGCAGTCGTCACATCACCATTCGGCAACTTGAAACAGGAACCATCCACATACAAAGTACCATCGGGATCTGCCAATGGAGTATCTTTTAGATCAATACGGCCCTTAGTTTCCTCCTCAGTTCTGAGATAGCAGTCATGTACTGCTTCACCACTTGACTCCGTGTCGATCGGCAGCAATGTTGCTGGATTCAACACATTACATCGTTTTATCCGTATATGACTGGCCAGCAACGTCAACTCATATCCAGACAACCTTGCGCTCGTCAGATGTTGAGTTTTCGTTCGATTCAATAGAGTGTCAACTGCATGCGGAACCATCACCGTAAGCATATTATCCATGACTAGACCTGCGGACTGTCGAATGGACGCCGCAGCTGCCGCTGTTGCCCTCAAACAACTCGGCAAGGCTCTAGCTACTGGGTCTAAAGTCGAAGAAAAATAGGCGCATGGGCGTTGCTTGCCTCCAAAAGGTTGTGTCAGAACACTTAACGCACAACCATCCCTCTCGTGAACGTATAGTGTAAACGGCTTACTGTAGTCAGGAGTGCCCAACACAGGAGCCGAACACAACGCATTACGTAATTCAGAAAAACTTTTCTGACACTCTTCAGTCCAAGGCAATGGGGATGAAACATCCTTGCACGTAAGGGCTATCAATGGTTTCGCCAACAATGAAAAATTTGGAATCCATTGTCTGCAATAGGACGTAATACCTAAAAAGGCGCGAACATCTCTCTGGGTTTTTGGCACAGTCATTCGGGAAATCGCTGCGATTCTCTCTGGGGTCAACCTTCTCCCTTCTTTTGACAATAAGTGACCTAAATAGGTAACTTCTTGACAACAATATTGTAGTTTAGAAGGCGATACCTTGTGATGTAAGTCATGTAGATAATGCAATAATGATACTGTAGCCGTTTTGCAAATAGCTTCTGTATCAGCTGCCACTAAAAGATCGTCAACGTATTGTATCAAAGCCGCGCCCGTCGGTAAAACAAAGGCATCAAGCTGACCTTTAAGTGCTTGGCTGTAGATTGACGGACTCTCACAGTAGCCCTGTGGAGCGCGTTTTAGCCTAAAACTGCGACCACCTAATGAGAATCCGAATAGGTCTCTGCTTTCCTCTGCAATCGGGATACTAAAGAAAGCATTCTTTAGATCGATTACTGTGAACCAGGAGGCAGATGCCGGAATCATTGTTAGTAATGCTGTGATATCGGGAACCACAGGAAATTGTGGAATCACTATTTTATTTACCTCTCTCAAATTACGAAACGATACACAGGAGGTTTAGTTGGGTCAGTTCGTTTCAGAATAGGCAATACAGGGCTATTACACACGTTTCCACGAGTTTCTTCAACAACACCCTTTCCAATTAGATCATGAACAATCGCTAACAGCGCTCGTTCTCCATCAAGAGAGATACGATATTGAGGTAAACGTGGTAATCGCACATTTGGTTTCAATTGAATCACATAAGGTGGAATGTCTAACAGGCCCACATCGTTGGGACCTGTGGCCCATAGGGACGCAGGGAGGGAACTCAAATGTGGAAAAGTAAATTTTGCCATGTTCTGTGTCCCTACGCGTCCTCCATCATATGTTATCTGTGCATGATTAATATGCATATGTATTTCCCATGTTCGATTAATGACGCAATTACAGTTGTGTCCACCTCTAGTATGTCAGTTCCCAGTTCTCGTGAATACTACGAATATCAGGCTTATGTAAAGCTACGTTGCCACGTTTCTCAGTGTGCACGTTATTTCATTGTAAAGTCCCCGTTTCTAGGCCTCAAAAGGGCCCGGACACCAGATTCAGCTCCTGTCTCCTGAAGCCTCGCTGAGGAGCGATACAGCCCCCACCTGTATCCTCGACCCTTCACTTACTTCCTGCCTCGCAGTGCCCGGCTCAGCCTGGCTCTGCCTCTAAGTCTGCCAAGAGTATGTTATGATTCCAGTTATCAGTTCAGTCCTCCTTCTCTGCATTCCTAAGCTACTGAACTGCATCAATAGTTTCCGTCATTGTCCAGCCTTTACGTCTCCATGTTGGAGAAATACTGTATTAATGCTCATTTAATATTCTTCATCACGCACTACATGTAGAATAATGCATGCTCCAGTCTTAGAGTCTTTACCCCGATAACTTTTGGATTCTATCAACATGTTCTCTAAACATCAGATACTAGATACTGCTTAGGTACATGTCGCCCTGACTCTCCAGACTTCAGTCTCTGCTCCTAGCACAGAGTTCATAGCCCCCAGCTTCTCCTAGTAACACGTCATTGCCAGTTTGCGCGCACCATTAGGTCAGAGGTCCCGGCTCCTTAGGTAGCCCCCTCCATGTTTCCGCCCCATTCATGACATATTCTGTTACGTTTGCATCACATGTCTATGTATACGCCTCTGTTACACCTACTTTCACCCTTATCTTTCGCGACTGCTATTGACCACACCCACTGCTCCGCCTATCGTATGTATTGTAATGCAACTGTTTTAGTATATATGATCATGTCTTGTTATTTAATGTTACGCCGATTCCGATCCTGCCCCCGGCAGCGCTGCCATCCTGTTCCCGTGCAGGTCGTCCTGTTCCTGTCCTTATGCTGTATTAAACCTGCAAAACTCCTACTACCTCGAATCTTGACTCTTATTTATTGAGCTATCTGTTATTCATTTATTCATTCAAAAATAGATCCGGTATTATTTATTTATATACCACATAATGGCGCCCGAATAGGGACTTGCCCTTTCCCCACGCGTCGGTGAAGCCACGCCGACCCCCTGACCCTCTGCAGTCGTGACGGAACTCTTCTGCGCACCGGCAGATATTTCTGCTTTAAGTATCCCTCAGGCCCACGGAGGAGACGGAGGAGGCGGTCCAGCATCCAGACGAGACGGTGGAGGAACGCGGCGAGTCCCGACCAGAGCCCAAGCCGAGAGTCCAAGGTCCGAGGTATCCGGAGGCCCACCCGTAACAGAAGTCCGAAGTTCGTCCGCCCGGCGTCGAAGCAGTCCAGTGCAGTCCGAGGCCTTCCGTTCTTGCTGCCCGGTGAGTACCGTTGCTGGGGTAGTATCTAGACAGGGTCAATCTAATTGACTCTGGTCCGTGGGTTGGTGGTACACAGACCCACAAACGAAGTGTCCACTCCGGTGGATGCGGGTCCTGACGTGTCTCTGTATGAGACCGGTAAGTTTCGTACTGTTTCAGCAGTGCATCTAGTTTCTGTTCTAGTCAGTTCTGTTCTCGAGAAAATTCATGTATTCTGTTTTCCGTATTCCAGGTGGTATTCTGTTCGAACTGTTATTCATAATGTTCTTCATGTATTTTAATGTCGTGGTATGAGTGCGAAGTGATTCTCGTGTTTATTGTGTATCGTATTGTGTCCAGATTATAGTTCAGTCATGCCGCTATTTTCAAAACTGCGTCAGTTAAAAACCAGAAAAGGTCTGCTAGAAGCAGCAGTTCCTGTCCCGCCTAGGGACAGTCCAGGTCATTTCATGTATCAGAAGCATGGCATAATCGCCATATTGTATCTAGATTTATGGGTAGAGTATACCAAACAGTTAGAGGAAAAGTATAGATGGCCCGTATCGGGTACATGGGATGCCGAGTGCATCATGCGAGTAGAAGAAGCATTATGGAAAAAGAAAGCCAGACAGTCACAGAAAGATGCCATCGAGTTATGGCGCAAAGAATCTCATAAAAGAACCGAAAAAGAAATCAGAAAGTCAGAACTAAGTAGAGAATCCTTGGAACGAGCCCAGGAAAGGGAATTAATCGAGATTGGTGAACGAGTCAAAACCGAACAGACAGACAGACAGAGGAACGCCCTCATTAAGGGTATGTATCCTCTTCTTGCCGAGGGTTTGCCAAAAGCGACCCCGGAGGCATCCAGTAATTTCCCGCCACCATTAGTTCCGACTAAGCTACGTCATAAACCGACCGCAGCTGATATTTTCATTTCGTCCTATTTGGACGACACAGTCCCAGAATATGCAAATCCCGCTCCGCCAGTCCCTGTAAATCAGGCACTTCCCGCTCCTCCAGACACCGGAGTACCTGTTACGGTACCCCCGGTCCAGCCCGCCATACAAGTCCAGCCTGCATTTCCATTTCCCACTCTGCCAGGACGAAGAGCATCAGTAGACGACTCTAGTTTAGGGGCCGCAGGGGGAGGTCCTCCTCAAACCCCGCCGCCACACAAGCGTTTAACGTTAGCCGAATTACATGCACAAGCGTCACAGCGTACACCCAGATATCAGTCTGTTGCAGAAATAAGAAAAGCCCTTACCGAATGTGGCTATGATCCAGTTCCAGGCGAGGATAGTATGGTTTTATATTCATTACGCGTGAGAAAGGTGACCGAGTATCTAGTCACCCTACCAGATATGAAAGAAGATCTAGACAGAATATATCGTTTCATCCGTACAGGGAATGATCCAGAAAGTATTAGTGACGTCATGTGCCAAAGAAAAGTTGAAGTCCAGCTCATGATATTAAAGTTTCTGATTAATTGTCTAATAAGGGAACAAGATTATCCGACCAAAGATCGAGCCGAAATGAAAGTCCTGACAAGGTGGAGTGATAATATAGCCGAGGGTAAGCACAAGACTATCAGTAGTATAGAGAGTATGTACAAGAAAATCCGTAAAGAAATAATAAGGGTACACGAACAACGTAAAGAAGCACAAGTAAGCGAGAAAGAAAATGACTCTTCTACAGAAGAGGTAGAGGACGAGAATCCCGACAGAATAGCGTATGTAGGAAAATCTAGATTTCCAGATCGCCATTTGCGCCTAGAACACAAGTCAATTTTTTATCATCCAGCACGAGAACAAGGTTCTCTGGAACAAGTATTTCAAGCTACCGATCACATTCTGAAATCACGAATCGGTTATAGCGAGTTAAGTACCATGCATGAACAAGAACTAGTCCGATCAGCAGTCCGATGGACTACTGATTCTACCACTTTTCCAGACGAAATAGTGGCACAAATGTTTCTGAAATTGCCCCCAGCCGAGCAGCGACTGGTGGGTATGTATATGATCCAGCACCTCATTACATTGTATGAGGGTCAACATTCTGATCCAGGTCCGTTACACGATGTCCTGAACGAGTTACTCCAGTATAGATGGAAAGGTTTAGGTACCGATTTGATTAGTGTCATTCTAGAACAGCGCCACAAATATAGTATGTTTTTGAACCCGCATTTTGTTCATGTCCCACCCCCAGAAAGTAAATCCTTTTACATAGACAGACAGAATCCGTTACGAGAAGTGCATCCAGTTAAGACAGACGGTGGTGAAATGCAACGAGTGTTTGTTTACACCCCGATCACAAAGATGGAACTCTTAGAGATGAAAAAGTTAATTCCCTGTCATGATAAAGATCCAGCAGGGTTCCACCGAGAATTAAAAGACATGCTCCGTATGGGAGAATACACGTATCCAGATATTATTAAAATGTTAAAAGTCCTGTTGCCCGCAGGGGTATATGAGAAACTCAAGGAAAAAGAATGGGAGGTGGGAGAGAAAAAGATCGATTGGGCAGTTCTAGAAGCTGAAGACAAGGCACGAGTACCAGGTACCGGTCTTGGAGATAAATGTAAAGAATTACCAGAATTATTAATACAAGTTTTGCCTAGGTTATTGACAACTAGAAAAGAAGACTGGGATGCAATCTCAGCCTGTAAACAGAAACAAGATGAAGATATTAGTGATTATTATTCCAGATTTGAGAAATGTTTTACCATAAACAGTGGCCTCAAGACGAGTAGCGAGTCATACCCTCATCTTTTTGTTACTAAATTAGTCGAGAATTCAAGTCCACAAATTAAAAACCGAGTTTTGAAAGTCGAAAGTACCTGGCAAGCTAATACCCCGTCCCAAATGTTACAGATGCTTCAATATCACCAGAATAGAATCAGAGAAGAACAAGATCACGAGAGAAAACGTATGAAAGACACGAAAATGAAAGTACTAGTTGCACAATCCGTTCCTCAAGACAGTCAGAAAAGGGGTCCAAATCAAGCCAGTCATCCTGCAGCTCCCGTTAAAGGGAACTGCAATTATTGTAAACAGCCAGGTCATTTTATAAACGAGTGTGCAGTTCTGAAACACAACATAGCTACCGGTAAGACTAAAGAAAGACCACGTCCGCCGAGACAAGAACAAGTTACACAGACTCCTCAGTCACAGAATGCACAACAGACAGTTCCAGCACCGCAGCCTATTGCTGCAACACAGCATGTTACACAGCAGATGTACCAGTATGCACAGTCTGAGTATCCAGAGTATCAGCCATATTCATGAAACAGCCTAGAGAGGGAGGTAGGCTTGCCTCTCATCGAGATACCTGTAGATCAAGAAGGTCCCTATGTTCACAGTCAAGTATTAGGGAAAGACAGAAAGTTTTTGATTGATACAGGGGCAAGTAGGACCACCATCAGTCACGCCGAAGTTCCAGGGGCTCCGCTCTCAGGCTCTAGAAATGTTTCCCTTGGATTTTCAGGAAAACCTATTGTAAATGAAATATCAAAGCCAGTTACTCTAGAAGTAGGTCCATTGTCCCGCACTACTGATCTGTTACTTACTAAGTCATGTCCAGAAAATCTATTAGGTATTAAAACACTGAAAGAATTAGGTGCAGTTATATGCTGTTCCCCAGAGGGAATACGATTGTTCCTACGTGACTTCAAGGGTCACTATGTATTACGAGATTTTGATCCCAGATTGTCTAATGTTCCGCAGCATCTATGGGCGCAAGGTCCAACTGATGTTGGCTTTATGCAAATCACACCCCATCGTGTGACTCTCAAGCCAGGTGTAGTCCTGCCACGAATCAGACAGTACAGATTGCCACCTGAGGCTGTAGCAGCCTTATCCAAAATCATTGACGAGCTCATCGCTCAAGGAGTAGTTGTAGAAACTGACTCCAATGTATGTAATTCTCCGATCATTCCTGTTATGAAACGTACTGATCCAAATGCACCTCCAGTATATCGTTTAGTGATTGATCTCCGAGAACTTAACAAATGTATTATTCCCCAGTATCCAGTTGTCCCAGATATCTCTTCCCTGTTGACAGCCATTGATTCCGAAGCCTCATTTTTTACAGTCATAGACCTCAAGAACGCATTTTTTAGTGTTTCCATTCATCCAGACAGCCAGTTTCTTTTCGGATTTTGTTTAAATGGAAGGAGCTATATGTTCACACGAGCTCCTCAAGGTTTCACAGAAAGTCCTAGTATTTACAGTCAAGCACTCAAGAGACAACTAGACAACATTCACATGCCAACTGACACTGCCCTGCTCCAGTATGTCGATGATCTACTGATCACAGCCCGTTCTGAATGTGCTTGCGAGCGAGCATCCCTTACAGTCTTGTATTTCCTTGCCGAGATGGGACACAAGGTGTCCCCTTCGAAGCTTCAATTCTGTGTCCAGCAAGTGGTCTACTTAGGACACTTACTGTCCAAGAGGGGTAGGCAGTTGACACCAGACCGTATCCAGTTAATAGCGAGTCTTCCTCAGCCCAAGACCCAGAAGGAGGTACGTGCTTTTATTGGCCTTACTTCTTATTGCAGACAATGGATTCCTCAGTATGCATTTCTAGCCAAGCCACTGATACAGTTAACGACACAGGAGGCAGCCGTATCGACTGTCCTCCCTTGGACATCTGAACATACACTCAGTTTCAATGAGTTAAAGAAAGCCCTATGTCAAGCTCCAGTTCTAGCAACACCGAACTACAGTAAGCCTTTTACACTTTTTGTCACAGAACGCGAAGGTACAGCATTATCTGTCCTCACACAAGATCAAGCAGGACAGTACAAGCCCTGTGCTTATTTTTCGAGCACATTAGATCCTGTAGCCCAGGCTCTGCCTGCGTGCCTCAAGTCAGTTGCAGCCACAGCACTAGCTATCAGACAAAGTGATTCCATAGTATTAGGACATTCCTTGACAGTACAAGTCCCACACTCCGTGGAAGTTCTTTTAAACCGAACACAAACTCAGCACTTGACAATTGCACGTTTAACAGGTTATGAATTGACACTGTTCCAGCCGCACATAGAAATCAGACGCTGCAACGTTTTAAATCCTGCTACATTGTTACCATCAGTTACTTCGAATTCTGCCACACACGACTGTGTGGAAGTAGTTAACATCATGACAAAGCCAAGACAAGATCTGACAGATATTCCATTACCAGATCCCGACCTGACACTTTATGTGGATGGTTCATGCATGAGAACTAGTACAGGAGAACTAGTAGCCGCGTATGCAGTGACTACTGACACTGAAGTTATTGAAACACACCGTATTGACACCCTGTCTGCTCAAGCAGCAGAGCTAGTTGCTCTGACACAAGCCTGCATACACGCCAAGAACCTGAAAGTTAATGTTTACACCGATTCACGTTACGCATTTGGAGTTGTACACGACTTCGGAGTGCTCTGGCAAGAGAGAGGTTTCATGACTTCTCATGGAACCAAGATTCAGCATGGTCTCCTCATTCAAGCCCTGTTAGATGCCATACATTTACCGACATCCATTGCTATCATGAAGTGCAAAGCACATACGAAAGTTACTGACACTATTTCCCAAGGTAATGATCTAGCAGATCGCACAGCCAAGCTTACAGCACAGACACCAGACATTCCAGTTAATAAGACACAGACGCACACTCCAGATCCGACTACATGTATGACAGTTAAAGACCCTACTCAAGATGTCATAGATATCCAGTTACATGCTACTCCCGAGGAAATCAAGAAATGGTCCGAACAAGGAGGGGTACAGACAGATCAGGGATGGATAACAAAGGGTAGAACCACATGGTTTCTCCCCGACTCTATGGTTCAAGTCATTATTAATACCGCACATAGTCCAGCACATTTAGGAGAAAAAGCCATGTTAGACAGTATCCAGAACCTTTGGTTCAACAAGCATTTACGAGCTGCAGCCAAGCAGAAAGTCCGTACCTGTATGATATGTTGTCAGTTTAATCCAGGTAAAAGTGTTCCGGTGGAACAAGGTGGATTCCAGCCCCCTGACCACCCTTTTGAAGTCCTCCAGATGGATTACATTCAGATGGAGCGATGTCGAGGTTTCAAGTATGTCCTTGTAGTTGTATGCGCTTTGTCCAGGTGGACGGAGGCATATCCAGTCCCAGATTACACAGCCGCGACCACTGCCAAGCAGTTGGTTCGTGAGTTCTTCCCCCGTTACGGACTCCCTAGAGTCGTATATTCTGACAACGGCCAGCCATTCTCATCTGAACTCATGAAACACGTGTCCCTTTTGTTAGGGTACCAGTGGAAGTTCCATTGTGTACGCCATCCTGAAGCAGCTGGTCTCGTAGAGAGACATAATCAGACCCTGAAAATCCGAATTGCAAAAGTTTGTCAAGAGAAAGGTGTGGACTGGCTCATAGCTCTGCCAGTCGCCCTGTTCTATATGCGCATGGTCGCACATTCCAGATCAGGTCTGTCCCCGTATGAGGTCGTTTTCGGCCGACCCCCTAACATGTGGGGTTCTCCTAGACCTCGAAGTATTACCGATGTTTCAAGTAATACGCTGACAGATTACCTAGCTTCCTTGATGTCTGCCCTCAACTCTTGTCGTTCACAGGTTGCCGCCGCATTTCCAGACAATACCGAGGTGGCACCGCATGAAATCATTCCCGGATCCATGGTCCTAGTGCGAAATTTCGATCGCTCAAGTCCGCTGGAGCCTCGCTGGAAGGACCCCCGACAGGTCCTCCTGGCCACCCGTACAGCCGTGAAGTTGGAGGGACGCAAAGGCTGGGTGCATCTTTCGCATATTAAAAAATTTTATGGATTGAAGCCAGTCTCAAAGAACATTTCCCAGGATTCAAAGGACTGCCAAAGTACTATTCTTAAGGACTGTCCCGCAAAAGACAATGATACTGCACCCTCCCTGTTAGAGAAAACTCCGCAACAGGAGTATAAGCTTAAATTAAGGTCTAGTAAAATAAGTCAGCCAGTTTGATTGTCTAAGTCCTCCCCTAGGTGAAACGGTTAGACCGGTTTCTGACATGTATAAAATAGACCCCCATAGTGAGAGAGTTAGTCAAAACTCAATCCGATGTATCGTTTTTCTATGTTTCATATTATTTCTCAGTATTATGATTTCCTGCACCAGTTATGCGTTTTATCTGTATTTTCCAGTTTCTCATGTAAATAAGTCTTCTAATGCTACAGTAGAGCACACGTTTAGTGATCTGCCTCCTCATGAACTCTCTTACCGCCTCGCTATGCGTAACAATTCCTTCATCCGCATGTTACATTATTCACACCAGACCAGCAATGCCACAAATTGTTGGGTGTGTGGTCGACTCCCCCCTTTCCAGACCCCGAAGGGAGTTCTGCCACTCTTTCCTTATCCATTTTCACATAATGGTTCGTGTGGAGCATGGTCCACGTTAACGTCATCTTTAACAGATATGTCTTTTCTTAACAGTACATGTTTTCCAGACAAGCAAGGTCTTCCCCACAGAACAGGGTTAGATCTAGAAAATGAAGTTTACAATTTAGGTAATTATTCTTCGAATTTCATGGTCCTGAATGTTCAGTCTGATTCCACTCCAGACTTACCTGCTATTTCAGTACTACCAGTCAAAGGCGAACTATGTGTCCGAAATAATGGTTCCGTACATGTAGGACATAGCGATTGTACTACTATTGTCAAGTACAGTGACAGTGGGAAATCTATTTTCAAAGCTTCACGTCATTCTTATTTTATTTGTGGTCAGACCGCATATGTTCGTCTGCCCCTCGATTGGGAGGGAACCTGTTACATTGCCTTCCTACTGCCACCTGTTTTCCTAGCCCCATCTGATTATCATAGAAACACACATCTAGTACACATTAGACATAGAAGGGAGTCCCCCATTGTCGATTATACTGAAACTGCTCTAGAACAGTATACAGATTTCAATAGAGGTTTCTTCTTCTTTATAGGACCTATCCAGAATAGTAAGCTAATTCGTAGATTAACCAGAACCCTTGAAGTAGTAGTCAATGAGACTGCCTCTGCTCTAGGTAACTTAACTGAAGAGCAATCTGCTATGAGATTTGTCGTTTTACAGAATCGTCTCGTCCTTGACGTCATATTGGCCGATAGGGGCGGGGCCTGTAGAGTCATCGGATCTAGTTGCTGCATTTTCATTCCAAATAACGCGCCGTCTGTTTATTCAGCTATAACCAGACTCCATAAAATTGCCCATCTGTTACACCAAGATCCAGGCACCTGGACATGGTCCGGTTGGTTCTGGAATATAATTTCCGCTTGGGGATGGAAAGTCTTGTCCTTTCTAGGTATTGCAGTAGCGATCATATTCAGCTGCTGCCTCTGTATACAATGTGGCCCTGCGATTTGCGGCATTTGTGCTACCTCTTGTATTCCTAGTCCCCAGCCCCGTTCTAAATCCCGTTCCAAGAAAATTCGAGACGAGCAAATGATACTGTATGAAATGATAGATGGTATCATGAATATTGATGTTTCCTGAAGGAAACGTAGTGACAAGGAGGGAATGTGGAAAAGTAAATTTTGCCATGTTCTGTGTCCCTACGCGTCCTCCATCATATGTTATCTGTGCATGATTAATATGCATATGTATTTCCCATGTTCGATTAATGACGCAATTACAGTTGTGTCCACCTCTAGTATGTCAGTTCCCAGTTCTCGTGAATACTACGAATATCAGGCTTATGTAAAGCTACGTTGCCACGTTTCTCAGTGTGCACGTTATTTCATTGTAAAGTCCCCGTTTCTAGGCCTCAAAAGGGCCCGGACACCAGATTCAGCTCCTGTCTCCTGAAGCCTCGCTGAGGAGCGATACAGCCCCCACCTGTATCCTCGACCCTTCACTTACTTCCTGCCTCGCAGTGCCCGGCTCAGCCTGGCTCTGCCTCTAAGTCTGCCAAGAGTATGTTATGATTCCAGTTATCAGTTCAGTCCTCCTTCTCTGCATTCCTAAGCTACTGAACTGCATCAATAGTTTCCGTCATTGTCCAGCCTTTACGTCTCCATGTTGGAGAAATACTGTATTAATGCTCATTTAATATTCTTCATCACGCACTACATGTAGAATAATGCATGCTCCAGTCTTAGAGTCTGTTCGCCTTTACCCCGATAACTTTTGGATTCTATCAACATGTTCTCTAAACATCAGATACTAGATACTGCTTAGGTACATGTCGCCCTGACTCTCCAGACTTCAGTCTCTGCTCCTAGCACAGAGTTCATAGCCCCCAGCTTCTCCTAGTAACACGTCATTGCCAGTTTGCGCGCACCATTAGGTCAGAGGTCCCGGCTCCTTAGGTAGCCCCCTCCATGTTTCCGCCCCATTCATGACATATTCTGTTACGTTTGCATCACATGTCTATGTATACGCCTCTGTTACACCTACTTTCACCCTTATCTTTCGCGACTGCTATTGACCACACCCACTGCTCCGCCTATCGTATGTATTGTAATGCAACTGTTTTAGTATATATGATCATGTCTTGTTATTTAATGTTACGCCGATTCCGATCCTGCCCCCGGCAGCGCTGCCATCCTGTTCCCGTGCAGGTCGTCCTGTTCCTGTCCTTATGCTGTATTAAACCTGCAAAACTCCTACTACCTCGAATCTTGACTCTTATTTATTGAGCTATCTGTTATTCATTTATTCATTCAAAAATAGATCCGGTATTATTTATTTATATACCACACAATTCCGGTGGGAATTTATCGACCGACAAATACATGGGAGAGATCACTCTCCGTCCCAATGTAAGCTCCACTCCTTCGGGGGAACAATACAATGTTGCATATAGTCGTTTCAACAAATCCAGGCCAAAAAGATTCTCACCACAACCTGTAGATAGAATCAGTGGAGCCGTTAGCTCACGAGGTCCAATCATAAGGGGCAAAGGACTAGAGACTGGGTTGCTAACAGGGGCGCCGGAGAATCCAACGGAAACGTTTGTTAAGCCAGACAAAGGTGCGCCAGGGAGTTTCGAATGCATGATGGAACTTTTCGTCGCACCAGTGTCTAACAGAAAAGGCTCAACTACACCCGATGTAGCCACTGCAATGTAAGGCCCACTCTGATCGACCGGAACTGACACTACTCCCTCTCTTTGTCGTTGGCTGTCCTAGTAATGGTCGTTTGCAACAGTCTCATGTTCTACGAAATAATCGTCCACATTATATTGTGCAGATCGAACTGACCCCGCGTTTCGCTGGTCAAAGCAATTATTCGCATCCAATTGATTTTGATGGCGATCAATCTGATTTTGGGATGAACCACGACCTCTACCTCGTGATGCCTGTTGAGGACCACCACCACGGTTTCCTCGTGTCGACACACCATTCAGACGGTCCCGTAAGGCAAGACAATCATATTTTATGTGTCCCTCTTTCCTACAATATGCGCACTGATTATACCCAAGTGAAGATCTATAATCAAAGTTATCAGAGCGCGGCTGCATCCTATCGGGCTGTGCTCGTGGTCGATACTGCTGTTGTGAATCATTTTGGTTTGATCGTGGAGGATATGCTTGCTGCAACAAAACCTTCGTTTTGAGCTCCTTCGTTTTCTTTTCCACACGATCACTTTCTTCCTTTCCCCTATTCTCATAATATTGGGCCGTTGCTAGTATCTGCGCAGTGGTTGAAACCGCCCACGCACTCTCTGAATTCTTCAATTTGTTGCTTAACTCAGGCAACAAATTCGACACGAATTTGTCAACAAATAACCGCTGGCCTCCCTCAGCGCCCATGTCCTGGCCGCTGTGGTCGACAAACGCTTCCTCAAACCTCGTGAAGAAATCCGAGACACTCTCGTCTTTCTTTTGCTTACAAGCTGATAACTTATCCCAATTCACCTTCATCGCTGGCATGAGAGTTTTCATGAGCGTAATGATTTTCTGAGGCAAATCCAAAATCAGCTGTTCAGGCTTAGCCCCACCAACTTGTAATGCATCAGCCGCTAGCAGTGCAGCCCAATCACCCCCTAGCTCAATTGCGTGGTTGGCTTGACGAATTTTCGCCCAAACTGGTTGCGGTACAACATTACCGAACAACATGTCGATGTCGGCAAGGTTCATAACAGAAGCTTCCACCAGTTGGGATAACTCCTTATAATAACCAGCCGGATTTTTACGCGGATCGGGCAAGGATTGCTTCACTTGCAAAACTTCCGATCGTTTCCATGGTAGGTGTATCCACACTCTTCGAAAATGCGGTAAAACCGGAGGGGCAGCACCAGGGTCACCAGGCACCCAAAGTGGCGGAACCTCTCTCATAGGATACTGACCAGGAGCCGCTTTCCAATTCTCAGTGGTATCATCTAATGACACCCGAGAATGCGCTGTGGACCTAACTGCTAACAAGCGTTCCACGGCACGTCGTACATCTTCACCTACGATCATACCGTTCGAAAAGTGACTCTGGAGTTCAATTATGTCGGGCGGTACATTATCTACATCATCGTTATACCATTCTTCCCTCAAAAAGTTACACATCTCTTCAAACACGAATCTCTGCGTAGGCTCATTAAACTGAGAAAACGTGTCAAAGACCACACGAGGAGTGTAGTTAGCAGGATGTCTTATCCACCTATGTGCCATGGTTACTAACGTCTCTTTCTCCCTACCACTAGGGATCTGACTCCGTCTCTGAGGAGTTTCAGATAAATCAGACGGGAATAACGGACCAGAAAGTGGCGAATAAAGAGTAACAACAGAGTTAGGAACACGCTTACGAACAGAAGGAGAAAGAAAAACAGGGGCAACAACACTGGAGGTGAAGGAAGGCATAGTAGGAACGGACAAGGTAGTCGGAGTAGCAGAAACAACAGTCTGCGAAGGTACAGGTACAGGGGCAGTAGGAACAAGGACAGGTGGTGGAACAAACGTAGGGTTAACAACGGGCTGACCCGCAGCCGCTGGAGCAACAAGAGGAGCTACAGGAGGAGCTACAGGAGGAGCTACAGGAGCAGTAGCACCCTGTACATAAGGAGGTGGTGATTTCATTAAATACGATAACAAGGAATCCTCTTTCGAATCTTCTCCTTTCTTCTCTAGACTAGTCGGTAAAACCGGATAACATTTATCTATTTTCATGTGATGCAATCTAGTAGAGATTTCCATTTCCTTTTCTTCTTTTTCCTGTTTACATTCTCGTATAGTTTGCATTATCGGAACGAACCCTTGTTTTTGATCCTTTTTAAGTTGTTTGATTTCTTTCTGCTTGGCCTCTTTACGCCATATCCGAAAGGAATCAAACATAGCTGGCCTAGCTTTCTTTAAAAATAATTTAGCCTCAAGATTATCTAAAATCGAAAGTTCAAAAGTTCCTTGTGGTGGCCATCTAAGGTCACCGTCTTTCTTTGTATAGCGGACCCAGTAATCATTATATATTATAGGACCCACCCCATGTCGACTATAAAGATCATGTATCGGAGTTCCAACTGGAGGTATCGGACACGAGTCCTCCAACCGGGAATCCATTGCGCAACATTGGAAAATACGAAACAAACCACTATGGCTAGGCATCGTGCACACTAACCTAGTATCAAACTTCAAGGATTACCGAAGTAATTAAACCTTGTGTAAGTCAAAACCCTCGGTTTTTGGCAATTGCAACTGTCAAATAATACTAAGAACCAATACTAAGAACCACAAATGCAATGGAACCATGCAATACAACAAAGCCTTAAGGCTACCACAAAGCTCGGAGAGCTAACAACAAAGCCTGAGGAGGCTATAACAAAGCTCAGTGAGCTATTACAACAAAGCCTTAAAGGCTACAACAAAGCTTTCGAGAAGCTAGAACAACCACTAAGGACTGGGAGCGACCCACAAATACTTAACTCAGAACTTCAATGGCGTCACCAGGAAGGCCCGTCTATCGTCTCGCTTGTACGTAAGGTCTGCGCCGGGCGTCGAAGACAGGTCGACAGTCAGGGCATCGGTCCGTCGCAGCCGTCAGGAGGCGGGAATCTTCGCAGGGAAAATCTTCGGGCCACTTATTTCGACAACAGGATCGATGAAGCGGGGTGCACCTTCCCTCGGAGATTTCACACGAAGTTCCTCACGATCATCAGGCTTTGGACCGGTACCGCTGAAGTCGCCCCACGTTGGGCGCCAACTGAAGGACTGGACTTTTAACAGAACCAGCGGTGCCAGGGAACAACACCTATAACCTTCATGGGATACCTGTTTCGGCGCACAAACTACAGAGACACGGGACACTTCCTTCGGCGTCAAAGACCAGCGTTTATTACTGCAGGGAAACAAGAGTCATTAGAAGTACATAGGCATGTAAGTTCTGCGAGTCTGCTTCGAATTGCATATGTAGGTCGCTCTCTTTTATACAAAATGTTGCCATTGCACAACATGCGGACAAAAGATTACAATCCAGTTCCCACAGTAAAACTTCAAAAAGGTCGCTTTCATGTGTTCAGAATCTCGGAACATAATTACAGTAGCAGTGCCGGTTCCCAACTGTAAAAGTATGTCTTCCCACCATTAGGCATACCCATTAGAGTTGTAAATGACCAGGAGAAAGAGACAAAGAACAGCTGCAAGGAAGTCAGACACGTGTAGAGAAAAGAGGGTGAGGGTAATATCGGAAGCATGATCGTAGGATCAAAGAGCTGGATCCATCGCCTGTAAGGCTGTCACAATAGACCGGTACAACCAGATTACCCTCAAGCTGGGCCATCTGCCTTCGCTGTGTCATTCCTCCGGCCATAAAGACGCATGAAAGGAATATGCGTCTTCCGCAAGGCTTGGGAACTAGAGGGTCAGGGGGCGAACAGTTACCTGCTCGCTGACTACGTGAGGGCAAGAAACAAAATGGATGCCGTATCTAAAATGGAACCCAAGGGTTCAGATGAAGAACCCATAATATTAGACGAACCCTGGCAGGTAGTGCAGCGAAAATACACACACTTGCCGAACTCGCCATTTACGGTTCGTAGATACCAAACTCGTCCATATTCGGTAATGCCCAGAATGCCGTAAACATTTTTACGGAACCTCACTAGTAGCCTTTACCAACCTCAACAGGAAAGCCAACTAAAAACTTGGGGGTCTGGTTAGATGAAGATCTTTCCTTCTCAATACATATTAAGAAGCGGACCGGCTGTTGCTTCGGCCTGCTTAAAACTTTAAAAAGATTTTTCCCTCTCCTACCGGAGGCGGCGAGGGAAACGGTCACCTGTGCATTGATCTTGTCTCGACTGGATTACGCCAATGCTCTTTATGCTGGTGTTCCGGGCTACCTGCTGAAGAAGCTACAGATGGTTCAAAATACCGCAGCCAGACTCCTATTGGGTCTGTCGGCCAGGGACGGTGTGCATCAACAGTTGTGCTCTCTTCATTGGCTTCCCATGGTGGATGGAGTGAAATTTAAACTCTTGATTTTGGCCCACCGGGCGCTTCACGGGGGTAGCCCTCTTTACTTACAGAGGCGTTTCTCCTTTTATTTTCCTGCACATTCCTTGCCCTCTTCTTCCTTATGATATGCCCAGGTCCTACATTTTAAGCATCAGAGGCTAGAGGGCAGCTCCTTTGCAGTGAAAGCGGCGGTTGCGTTGAATGCTCTTCCTCCTCTCCTGCGCTCCATTCAGGATCCAGTTGTTTTCAAGAAGAAATTGAAAATTCATCTATTCACCTGAAGCCCAGTGCATTACCCTGTTTGGTCTTGCGCCGGGACACTAATGAGTAGCCGCGCGCGCTATAAATTTATATTACATAACATAACATGTCGATCTGGAGCTTGTTCCCTATCCTGGCCATGATGTAGGAGAAGAATCTTCTCCCTGCTTTGGCTCTGTGCACGCGTGGGGTTTCGGCGAGGACGTGGTTGGCTGATCGAAGGTTTCTTTTGGGTACATTGAGGGTGATACTGTCGTTGAGGTATTGGGGTCGGGTGTTGTGTAGGCATTTGCAGGCGTGGCTTAGTATCTTGAAGGTGACTCTCTTCTCGACAGTAAGTCAGTGGAGCCTCCGTAGGTGTTGACTGATGTTTTCGTGTTGAGGGATGCCGAGGACGAGTCTGGCAGCGGTGTTCTGTATAGTCTGGAGCTTGCGGAGTAGAGACTTGTTTATGCTGGTGTAGAGGGCGTTTCCATAGTCCAACCAGCTGGTGATGAGTGTGTGGGTGACTGTCTTGCTTGACTCGGGGGGAGGGATCCATTTGAAAGTGTTGCGGAGGGTGTTGAAGCAGCTGGAGGTGACTCTGTCGGTTCATGGAGAGGGAGGAGTCGAGTACGAGGCCGAGGTTTCTGGCTTGGTTCGTGGGGGTCGGGGGCTGCGAGGGCGATGGGTCACCAGGTGTTGTTCCATGCCGATGGGGTGGTTCCGAGGACTAGGATTTCTTTCTTGTCCGAGTTGAGCTTTAGGCAGCTGTTGCTTATCCAGGCTGCAACATCCTGCATTCCTTCCTGGAAGTTGAGTCTGGTGGTGGTGGGGTCCTTGGTGAGGGAGAGTATGGGCTGGGTGTCGTCGGTGTAGGATACTATGCTGTGGCTGTGTTGTCAGACGATGGCGGCGAGGGGGGCCATGTAGATGTTGAGCTGAGCGATGACCCCTGTGGAATCCCGCAGTTGATTTCCGTGGGTTCGGAGAGGAAGAGTGGCAGTCTGATCCTTTGGCTACTGCCGGTGAGGAATGATCTGATCCAGTCAAGGGCGATTCCTTGTATGCTGGCGTTGCGTAGTCTGGCTACGAGTGTGCGATGGGAGACTGTGTAGAATGCTGCTGATAGGTGGAGTAGAATCAGGGCTGCAGTGTGGCCTTGGTCGAGTAGTGTGCGGATGTCATCTGTGGCGGCGAGTAGGGTGGTCTCGGTGTTGTGGTTGCTTCAGAATCCAGATTGAGAAAAGTAGAGGACAGCGTTGTCTTCGACAAACCTTATCAGCTCTGCGTTGATGGTCTTTTCAGTGACTTTTGCCGCAAAGGGGAGGAGCGAAATGGACCGGTAGTTCTTGAGGTCCGTGGGATCAGCTGAGGGCTTCTTGAGCAAGTGCCTGACTTCTGGGCATTTCCAGTCGTCGGGGAAGGTGTCGGTTTCGAAGGTGGTGTTGATGGTGCTTTGTAATTCGGGTGTGAAGGTGGTGCTGGCTCTGTGGTAGATGTGTGGTGGGCAGGGGTCGTAGGGGCCCCTGAGTGGATGCCTTTCATGGTCAAGGTGGTCTCTTCGGCCGTGATCGGTGTCCAGGAAGAGATGGTGGGCTGGCTGGTGTAGCCGGAGGGCGGGCTGGCTGCTGAGTCAGGCGTATGGTCATTGAAGTTGTCGTAGAGGTTTTTGATCTTCAGGTGGAAGTACGATTCGAGCTTGTCACAGAGGTTCTGGGAGGGGGTGATGTCCGTGGCTTTGCTGCGGGGATTGGTGATTGCATCCCTTTAGACTTTGGTTGGCTCTCCATAATTTCTTTTGTACATATATACTCTTCTCACATGCAATGAAAGCAGATTTGGGTCCCCCTCTCTGTAAATTTCCACTAATTCTTTACATCATTATCATACATTTTTTATACACTGGACTGTCTAATTATTCACGTGGATGTCCTGTGCTCCTTAATTCATCTCAAAATATATTCCCTTTTCTGTAACCACCACTATATGTTTTTTAAATCATTAACTTTAATTCTTGCTACACAGGAATATCTATCATTCTCGCAAAGTTCTTTGCTCCATAATACGCTTTAAAATGTACTCTGTTTTAATACTTTGTACTGTGGTGAGGTAGTTGTAGAATGTGTGAGCTTAGTGTAAAATGGGAGGAATCGCTGGTGGAATGTAGAACACATGGGAGAGGAGTTGCCCAGGAGCTGGAAGGTGTGCGCCGCAATGTGGGCGATGATCACGAAGTTATAAAGGCGGTGGCTGAATAACGTTTCTAGCTTAATGGAAGCATCCACATTTCATTGCGATATTGAAGACGAGCTGGAGATGGACAAGACATGTGGAGGAGAAGCCTATTGGAAAGAGTAGGAGAAGTTTGTCAGCCCCAGTGGAGTGATTTAATGCCTTATTGCACTCAAATTAAATAGCTGGAAGATGACCATTACGGGTGCGATACATAAAATGTTCGTCAGGGAAACTGAGACATTTTACCTGGTTTGTAAGGCAGTTGGGCAGTTGTAGCTGTAAGGCTTCATCGCTCTACGTCACATGCTAAAGTCAGTGCATGTATGTCAGTGACGTCTGGGAGCACACAGGGGAAGCAGTCCACGTACTTGATGCTGCATGCTATTGGGGGGGAGGGCGAGGGGGGGGGGGTTAAAGCAGACCCAGAAAACTTGAATGTGGAAAAGGCCGCTTTATTAGGAACAGGTGCACATCACAAATAAATAACCTCGGCAAAGCCTTCCAAAACTAGACCTCACTGAATAAATAAATAAACCTGACCCCGCCCCCACCCCCTCCCCTAAAATTTCATGGCCCCTCCCCCACCCATACAATACAACATTTCAAACATTACAACAACATTATAAAACATGACATCATCATTAATAAACATTACGTCATCATATCAACCCCAATAACTTACAAATACCAGGCCCTCCATTAACCAATCACCTGCCTGCCCCTTCACCTCTGTCAAACCCCCCAAAACGTATGATCAGCCAACCAATTACCAACTTATCCTTTCCCTGTCGCTAACACAAACCTGAGCAATAATCAACCAAAATCTGACACAAACTGCCCTGAAACAACTAGACCCCGCACTGCAGCTGCTCCAAGCGACAAATTACAACTGCAAAAAAACCCTTGCACCCCTGCTCCAAACAAAACGCCTCAAAAAACTGAGAAAACTGAAAAAACAAAGGAAGAGCTAAACTATTGGAAAAAGGGGTAGGGCGGGAGGGTGGGACAAAAAACCTAGCTAACCTCCCAGCCACCAGGTCACCAAACCTAAAATGGTGGCTGGGGGGGCGGGGACAAGGTGACTTATAAGTTGGGCTGCAAAAAACCTACCAAAATGCAGCCCAACAAGAACCTTCTAGAAGGCTCTGGAAGGGAAACCCCTTCCCCCCCCCGCAGCCCTCCCAAATCGCCCGGGGGGGGACCTCCCTGTGGTCGGCAGCCCCCCCCCTTGGGAGGGAGGGCGAGGGGGGGGTTAAAGCAGACACAGAAAATTTGAATGTGGAAAAGGCCGCTTTATTAGGAACAGGTGCACATCACAAATAAATAACCTCGGCAAAGCCTTCCAAAACTAGACCTCACTAAATAAATAAATAAACCTGACCCCACCCCCAGCCCCTCCCCTAAAATTTCATGGCCCCTCCCCCACCCATACAATACAACATTTCAAACATTACAACAACATTATAAAACATTACATCATCATTAATAAACATTACGTCATCATATCAACCCCAATAACTTACAAATACCAGGCCCTCCATTAACTAATCACCTGCCTGCCCCTTCACCTCTGTCAAACCCCCCAAAACGTATGATCAGCCAACCAATGACTAACTTATCCTTTCCCTGTCGCTAACACAAACCTGAGCAATAATCAACCAAAATCTGACACAAACTGCCCTGAAACAACTAGACCCCGCCACCCAGAAAGGTGGGGGGGGATCAACACTACCCACCCCCCCTTTCTGCCCCCCCAATAGGAGAAAGGGTGTAACCCAAAAAACACTCACCGCTGCATGGTCAAAGACCTAGCCAAAACTTCCCTTAAATCCAACAAATACAGATCCATGCCCATTCTGGATAAATGGACTCCATCGTCCCTAAAAACTCAACCGACTTAAAACAAATCTCTCTATGGGACACTCTTCCAAAACCCAGCTGACGGCAAAATCTGGAAACCTCAGCATTCACCTTCTTTCTGGCCCTGTCAATCGCTCTAGGATTCACCGCTCCTCGCCAAATCTTACGGGGAATCAATTCGGTCCAAAAACATGGCAACCAGCCCAACGTTCCTTAAGGAAAGCGAAATCCCTCTTCATTGCCCGCAACAAAACCACCCCTTTAGTTGCACAAAGATCATTCTCGCCTAAGTGAATTACTAAAATATCTGGACAACAACCCCCAACTATTCCTTTGTTAAGACACGGAACTAATTCACTCCAAAGCATTCCCCCTTTTCCTTTCCAAACAATATTGAACATTTTATCATTAAAACTCAACAATTCTCCAAAATAACTTTGAGCCGCCTGAACCCGGGCCCATTTAATGAACGAATGGCCCACTATCCAAACCGTCACCGCTTGAGATCGGGGCCCAGCCACTGAACCTGTAAAAGAGAAAACAATGAATACTCAAGGAAAAGAGGATGACGCATGCTCCTCCCCTGAGTCTCCCCGCACATAACGCTGAAAGCACTTAGACGACCAGCGCCCCAACCTCATGATGTCCCCTTGAGACCAGCCCCTATTATACGCTTCTGTCGCAGCAACAAATCGAAACGAGTGCGTTCCGAATTGGTTTCCATCCAAACCAATATGCTGCAGAGCTTTACGCAAAACCATGCGCAATTGATGTGCTGTAACAGGTACTTTGTTAATGTGCTGAAAAACAAGATCACAAGCAAATCCCCCTGATAGAGTGCGCCAATGGCGAGCCAACAGCAATGGACATGTAATCCTAGGAGAACGCGCTTCTAACCACACCCCTTTACCCAATTTCCTTTGATCAGTCTTAGAACTGGAGAGCCACACGTGAACACCTTCTTCTGAGCAAACAATATCTCTCCAGAAAATCCCAACCTTAGCTTTAGAACCCAACAATTCTGAAACCCGAAAAGCCCCCAAAAACATAAAAGCCATCAACATGGCAAACATACAAGCTTCGAAATCATCGCTACAAACTGAAGGCAGAACAGCTAATATCCGAGCCAATGTCTGCCAAGATAAAGGAGCCCTAGACATTCTTGAACCTCCTCGCTCCCTGGCCCAGCCCTCAAGCATTCTTTGCCAAACTCACCAGCTGAAGGAGAATAACCCCAAAAAAGTTTACTCATGAAGGATATCCCTGCCAACTTTCCTGCGATGGTAACTCTAGACAAACCTTTGTCCATGAGGTCCAGTATGAACTGAATCACATCCTCAGAACGGCGCCAAACTTCCTCACGCCTGCACGCCCCAGATTCCAAGAACTCCTTCCATGCCAAAGAATAAGCTGAACGCGTGGACACAGACAAAGAACCTACCACCAGTTGTAATACCCGACGTTGCCTACGTGCCACAGATGAATCGGTATTGGGGTCGGTGATCTGTCCGCCTCCCTGGCCAGTCCACGGAATCTCCCCCACTGCGAACGAGACAAAGCATCCGCTATGTCATTGTCCACACCAGGAATGTGCAAGGCTCGAAATGCAATGTCATGCTTCAAGCAACCCAACACAAAGACTCTCATTAGCTTCAGTACCTGCTCATCTATGGCCGACTGCCGATTCACAATCTCGACCACTGCCATGTTGTCAATACGGAAAAGTACTTTTTTGTGTGCCAAATCCTCTCCCCACAGAGTCAAAGCCACCAGCAAAGGAAAGAGCTCAAGAAATGTTATACTCCTTCCACCGTTCAACCAATCTTCCGGCCACCGCTCCGCACACCATCTCCCATTCCAGTACAAGCCAAAACCCTCACTGCCCGCAGCATCTGAGAACATCTGCACATCCCACTGAAAGTCCACATCTCTGACCAATGGCACACCATGAAAGGAAGTGAGAAAAACTTCCCACATCCGCAAATCTTCTTTGACTCCCGCTGACAGACGTACACAATGGTGCGGCAAATGTTGTCCAGCCAGAGCCCTGCCCAACCGACGACAAAAATTCCTCCCCGCTCTCACCCCCCTGCACGCAAAATTAAGATGCCCCAGCAACACCTGAATTTCTTTCACCTGCACCTTCTGTTTCAACAACATACCACTCAACAGTTCCAGCATCTTTGTTTTCTTATCCTCCGGTAAGCGAGCCTGCATTGCCACAGAATCGATTTCAATGCCTAAGAATGATAATACCGTGGCAGGACCCATAGTTTTCTCAGGAGCCAAAGGCACACCTAATTCCTCCATGAGCCCATGGAAAGTGTCCAGAGCTGTCTGGCACTCCGCGGAGCCCGGGTAACCAACAAAAAAGAAATCACCTAAATAGTGCGTTACCAGAGAATGACCAGAATGGTGTGTGAAATGCCACTGCAAAAAAGTGCTGAAACATTCAAAAAGAGCACATGACATGGAACAACCCATCGGCAATGCTTTGTCCACGTACCATTTCCCTTCAAAATGGATACCCAGAAGACACCAGTCATCTGGATGGACTGGAAGCAGCCGAAATGCAGACTTAATGTCACACTTAGCCATCTCAGCAGCTGCGCCCGCGGTCACAACAAGTGACATGGCCACGTCAACTGAGGAATATGAAACCGAAGCAGCCTCCTCATCACTGAAATCATTCACAGAGGACCCTTCCGGCCACGATAAATGCTGAATAAGTCTGAACTGTCCCTGCTCTTTTTTAGGGGGAACAGCCTTTACGACGCGGATGTTACACCGCCGTGCCGTTACAACACAGTTTTCCAACGCAAGTCGTTACCACGACTTGCGCTGGAGGGCGCTGCAGGACAAGGAATTTTTTAATTTACTATCCAACACCTTCCCTACTGTACGTAGGCTGGTGTTAGAATAGTAAATTAAAAAATTCCGAAGTCCGCAACCCTCCAACGCAAGTCGTGGTAACGACTTGCGTTGAAAAAAACGCGTTGTAACGGCACGCGGTGTAACGGCACGCGTTGTAAAGCCGTACATCCCTTTTTTAGGGACCACACCAATTGGTGAAATTATCAAATCCTGGATCGGCCAGTCAAGAAAAGGGCCTGCCATCTGTCCTTCACGCACTTCTTTACTCAATTTCTCTCGCACCACTGCCTTATGCTCGAAAGCTGACTTAAAGTTTTCTGCCCAACGCCTCTGCCTTGGTCCCAAGTAGCCCAAATGAAAACCAAACTGAAAACCCTCCAACAGCTTCTGCTTAACATCTACATTCTCATAATACTGAAGGGCCTGCTGTAATTGCAGCAGCTTAACTGGCGTATGAGCCCTTTGGCCCAGAGCCCTGCGCACCTCTACCTCCCCGACTCCCTTTAAACTGCTGTGATGATCCTGACGCACCTGAACCTGTCTGATTCCCTTGATGGCCACCTCCCGGTTTGGGCCCCCAACATTTAAACAAAGGGTGTCGCCTTCCGTAGCCGGAGCACTCATGCCTATATTTGCAGCATTCTCTGGTGCCAACCCCTTATTGAAATCCCAGCAAGCACCACTTCCTGACTGTGTACTTGAACTACTCCCCACCCCTCCCCGGGTGGGCTTGGCCTGAAAGGGCTGATAAATTAACGGGAGCCTGCTGGCCGTAAAAATGGTCTTGCCCCCTGAGGCGGCCCCCAACGTATGCTGCCATAAATCAGTATCCAACTCCCCCCACTTTGCTTCCGGGTCCCATGCCATCCTTGCCCTAAATTCTTCATCATACTGGGCCCATGCATACCCCCCGCCAGTAAGCTGCACCTTCCGAATCACATCCATGTATTTAAATATAGAAACGCTGCGCTCTGGAAATTTCTCACAGTAAACACTTGCATATATTAGAAAAGCCGCGGTCCAATTCTCAATAGTCAACGGTAGTTTTGGGCGTTCTGCTAGCTCATACTCCTCTTCCTTTGAACCTTCCTTAGACCTAACTTCACGGTGAAGGAGCTTCAATATCTCCACATACTCACCCTTCCAAATGCGCTCCTTTGTTGCCAACATTAAATGAGCGCCTAAAGGTTTAGTGACTCCCATATAGGGCAATTTTTTAATCTTCAACTCTTTACTTTGAAGTGGTTCCTTAACCCCTTCTGCAGCATCAGTATTTGTACCACTTTCCATCTTACCTTCCACTGACCCAATACTGTCATCTGTGCCTACACCTGTGTCTTTTACATATCTTCCTTTCAACAATCTCCCTTCCCCGACGCCCCCAACCCCCTCCACCGCCGTCCCCACAGACACCATTTTAGGTTTGGCCTGTGTAACTGTCTTCTCACCTGGCTCTAAAGGAACTGTCCTTGCAGACTCCGCCCGTGGCGCTGCAAAATCCAACATGGTCCTTCCTCAAGGAGCCCTACTGGATGGGCCGTGCTCTCGTCTCTCCTTTGACCTTTTTGCCTGAAAAACACTATGTGACACATGAGAGGGCTCCCCCCCCTCTACCTCATGCAATTCCCCTTCTTCAGGACTATCCTCATCATAGTCCAACACCACCGGCTCCATCTCCGGAAGCCCCACATTATCAAAAACCACACTTCGGGTCTTACCCAACCCGTCATTAGAAACATTACGCTCAGACTGATTAGAAAGTCCTCCTTGAGGGGGAGCAGACTGTACCCGCCTGTACCTCTCCTTTCGCTGACTCTGTAGCTCCATAGCCGACGGTAAGGTAGACCACCTAGACCTGCTATTCGTTGGGGCCAGCGATGTCGCGCCATACCTTCGTGCGCTGACCACAATGGGCTCCCCCGGTGGAACAGAGAGGGCCGCGCTAGGCTCTCTCCTCACTTCACCTCGGCGAAAATGGACTGGACCACGCCCTACCGAGTCTGGACCGCCACACCGCTCCGCAGCCTGAAAAGAAAAAGTTTGGACTGGTGTGCTGGGACCCCTCAGAACAACACCTGCTCTAGACTCTGGCCGCTGAGAAGCAACTACACCAAATGAGCTTCCTTGCAAACTATCCAAAGACAAAAACCCTACCTGTACCTTTCAAAAAAATCACCCCTCACAGGTGAGTCAACCACCACCTCTTCATCATCACTGTAATCCAACCTATCTGCTGTCACCTCAGAAGACTAGAAAAAATGGTTAGGGGTTCTGCCCACCTCACCCTCCCGTACTTGAGCAGGAGACATCCAAAGATGAAAAAGTAGAAACAAATGGTACTGAAGGGATCAATCCACTTTTAATTATCTAACAAGATACAATTAATTGTCTTGTGATTTGCGAATTATACGCAGCGTAAATATATATTAATTCATATACACATATATGAGCGAACAGCCAGAGAGGCACAATGTAAACAAATAACACAGTCTATATACAACACATCACATGTACATTATATACAAATACACAAAACACTTACAATACCAAAAACACTTCTCTGTACCCTTGAGACAAAAAAATATATATATACACCAATTTACATATGTACCTCCTCTTAATTTGGGGTGGAGTACACAACAAAATGGTAGTCCCAAAAACAAAGCACCAGGGTGTTGACTTATCAACCAGGCCTATATTTGTGTTGGTGCACCTAGGAAAAAATCAAATCTTCCTTAAATTTTTACAGGGAACTCCGTTCAAAGCATAAGGTGTCGACGCAGTCGCGGTCGCGTTTCAGCCAGATGATATAGGCTTCATCAGGACATGGGTACTATTCTTCACGGCCCTGGCTAAACCTCGGGCTGGTATCGCCGGCTCCCCCACAACTACCCTAATGGGTGGGGTAGGAACCACCGTCTCGGGTCTCTTCCCGTAGACTCTTTATATCTTCACAGTGTCCGCCCAGATAGAGAAAAATATCTGAAGTGGCTCAAGTCTCGCAGTCTTCCTTCAACATCCGAACAAGGTCGGCGGCACGTAACCTCAGTGCTCGCTACAACGCCTCTCCAGCCAAACCACCAGAGAATCAGGTCACCTCAGAATAAACACCCCTGCCCAAGGCCCTCCCTGTAAAAACCCCGTTCCTCCCCTTCCCCCTGCCTCTCTCCCCTATCCATACAAACACTCCCAAAATGCTCCCAACCTGCCGTCCGGGCCTCCCAAGAATGGCCCAGCACACCCTCTGAACCATAGGGAACAATATCTGAAAACGCAACCACTGACACACCACCTACATGCTCCAAACCCCTACCACCACGAGGAAAAACACAAGGAACCAAATTTCCCGCACCTCCCTCAGGTGCCTCAGACCAAAAAGCAGCTGACAAACCTGCTACTGACCCACCAGCCCCTATCTGATCCTCCTCCACCTCCGAATAAACACCTTTACTGGCCCCCCCTTCTCCCATCTGGGCCCATTCCCCCTCCCCTCTAGAACTTCCCAACACAGACAAGGCTTCCTCATGCTCCGAGGGAGGCCCAGAAAACAATAAAGGACTCACCACAATACCTTCACCTCCATAACCCCCCCCCCACTTCCATCTCACCCACAGCCTGTGGAACAAACCCCACCGAAGATTCAGTCACACAAAGACACCTCCTGTCTGAATTATCTTGAAAAGAACCCCTCGCAAACTGAAATTCCGTGCTCAAATTGACAGGCGCTTCTAAAGGGGGAGAAAAAACCTCCCCGCCCTCCCCCAAGCCGCCCCGCCCCTCTCCCAATGCAAAAGAGCCTCTATGGGGCCCGGGCGATGTAGCGCTGTCTACCGGCCCCTCCCGCCGCTCAAGCGCCGCAAGGGATACCGAGCGGCTTTTACACTTCGCCCCACTTCCTCTACCCACCGCGACCGCCGGGGCAGCTACCAAAATACCTGGGTGCTCCAACGGACGGGTTCCTTGCGAAGCGCATCCGGCCGGGGAAATTAACACAGTGGCCCCTCCCACAGAAACCGAGGGATCGGGCAGAGCGCCAGCCGCATCACTCCTACCCACGCGCGCCTTTGCCGACAGGGCCGATTTCCTTGTACGGGTACGGCCCCGTTCACTTACCCGTTGCCCTCGATAAAAAACCTAGCTAACCTCCCAGCCACCAGGTCACCAAACCTAAAATGGTGGCTGGGAGGCGGGTGTGGTAAATAAATAAATAATACCTCTATTTTTGACTGGATATATAATAACAGATAGCTCAATAAATAAGAGTCAAGATTCGAGGTAGTCGGAGTTTGCAGGTTTAATACAGCATAAAGGACAGGAACAGGACAACCTGCACGGACAAGATCTGGGATGGCTAGCTAGCACAACTTTTAATAACAGGGCACAAGCATATATATAGTTAAACAAAATACATGATGTTCAATACAATAGGCGTAGCAGTGGGCAGGGCCTGTAGCAGTCGCGAAAGATAAGGCTGAAAGTAGGTGTAACAAGAGGCGTGAACAGGGCGTATACATAGACATGTGATGTAAACGTAACAGATTATGTCATAAATGGGGCGGAAACATGGAGGGGGCTACCTAAGGAGCCGGGACCTCTAACCTAGTGGTGCGCGCAAGCTGGCAATGACGTGTTACTAGGAGGAACTGGGGGCTATGACTTCTGCGCTAGAAGGAGAGACTGAAGTCTGGAGAGTCAGAGCGACATGTACCTAAACACTATCTAGTATCTGATGTTTAGAGAACATGTTGATAGAATCCAAAAGTTATCAGGGTAAAGGCTAACAGACTCTAAGACTGGTGCATGCATAATTCTACATGTAGTGCGTGTTAAGGAATATTAAATGACCATTAATACAGTATTTCTCTTTCATGGAGACGTAAAGGCTAGACGATGACTGAAACTATTGATGCGATTCAGTAGCTTAGGAATGCAGGGAAGGAGAGCTGGACTGATAACTAGAATCATAACATACTCTTGGCAGACTGGCAGGCAGAGCCAGGCCGAGCCGGGCACTGTGAGGCAGGAAGTAGGTGAAGGGTCAGGGATACAGGTGGGGGCTGTATCGCTCCTCGGAGAGGGTTCAGGAGACAGGAGCTGAATCTGAGTCCGGGCCCTTTTGAGGCCTAGAAACGGGGACTTTACAATGAAATAACGTGCACACTGTGAAACGTGGCAACGTAGCTTTACATAGGCCTAATACTCGTAGCTTTCACGAGGACTGGAAACTGGCATACTAGAGATGGACACAACTAGAATTGCGTCTTTAATCAATCATGGGGAATACATATGCATATTAATCATGCACATATAACATAAGATGGGGGACACGTAGGGACACAGAACATGGCAAAATTTACTTTTCCACATTCCCTCCTTGTCACTACGTTTCCATCAGGAAACATCAATATTCATGATACCATCTATCATTTCATACAGTATCATTTGCTCGTCTCGAATTTTCTTGGAACGGGATCTAGGACGGGACTTGGGACTAGGAATGCAAGAGGTAGCACAAATGCCGCAAATCGCAGGGCCACATTGTATACAGAGGCAGCAACTGAATATGATCGCTACTGCAATACCTAGAAATGACAATACTTTCCATCCCCAGGCAGAAATTATACTCCAGAACCAACCGGACCATGTCCAGGTGCCTGAATTCTGGTGTAACTGATGGGCAATTTTATGAAGTCTGGTTATAGCTGAATAAACAGACGGCGCGTTATTAGGAATGAAAATGCAGCAACTAGATCCGATGACTCTACATGCTCCTCCTCTATCGGCCAGTATGACGTCAAGAACGAGACGATTTTGGAGCACGACAAATCTCATAGCAGATTGCTCTTTGGTTAAGTTACCTAGAGCAGAGGCAGTCTCATTCACTACTGCTTCAAGGGTTCTGGTCAATCTACGTATTAACTTACTATTCTGGACAGGTCCTATAAAGAAGAAGAAACCTTTATTGAAATCTGTATATTGTTCTAGAGCAGTTTCAGTTTGGTCGACAATCGGGGACTCGATCTCCCTTCTATGTCTAATGTGTACTAGATGTGTGTTTCTATGATAATCGGATGGGGCTAGAAAAACTGGTGGCAGTAGGAAGGCAATGTAACAGGTTCCATCCCAATCGAGGGGCAGACGAACATATGCGGTCTGACCACAAACAAAATAAGAATGACGTGAAGCTTTGGAAATAGATTTCCCACTGTCACTATACTTGACAATAGTAGTACAATCACTATGTCCTACATGTACGGAACCATTATTTCTGACACATAATTCGCCTTTGACTGGTAGTACTGAAATAGCAGGTAAGTCTGGAGTAGGATCAGACTGAACATTCAGGACCATAAAATTCGAAGAATAATTACCCAAATTATAAACTTCATTTTCTAGATCTAACCCTGTTCTGTGGGGAAGACCTTGCTTGTCTGGAAAACATGTACTATTCAGAAGGGACATATCATTTGAAGATGACGTTAACATTGACCAGGCTCCACATGAACCATTATGTGAAAACGGATAAGGAAACAGTGGCAGAACTCCCTTCGGTGTCTGAAAAGGGGGGAGTCGACCACACACCCAACAATTAGTGGCATTGCTGGTCTGGTGTGAATAATGTAACATACGGATAAATGTATTGTTGCGCATAGCAAGACGATAGGATAGTTCGTGAGGAGGCAGATCACTAAACGTGTGCTCTACTGTAGCATTAGAAAACGTATTTACATGAGAAATTGGAAAACATAAATGAAATGCATAACTCGTGCAGGTAATCATCAAGCTTAAAAACAATATGAAACTTAGAAAAATGATACATCGGATTGAGTTTTGACTAACTCTCTCACTATGGGGGTCTATTTCATACATGTCAGATACCTGTCTAACCGTTTCACCTAGGGGAGGACTTAGACAATTAAACTGGCTGACTTATTTTACTAGACCGTAGCTTCAACTTATACTCCTGCTGCGGAGTTTTCTCTAACAGGGAGGGCTTTGAATCAAAGTCATTTGCGGGACAGTCCTTAAGAATAGTATCTTGGCAGTCTTTAAAATCTTGACAATCCTTGGAAATGTTCTTGGAAACAGTTTTTAGTCGGAGTCCGTGAAATTTCTTGACATGCAACAGGTGCACCCACCCCTTCCTGCCTTCCAACTTGACGGCAGTGCGGGTGGCCAAAAGGACTAACTTTGGCTCCTTCCAACGAGGCTCCAGCGGACTTGAACGATCAAAATTGCGGACGAGGACCAGGCTTCCTGGAACGATTTCATGCGGTTTCACCTCGGTATTGTCTGGAAATGCGGCGGCAACCTGTGAACGACAAGAGTGTAGGGCAGACATCAAGTTAGCTAGGTAATCTGTCAGCATATTACTGGAAACATCTGTAATACTTCGGGGTCTAGGTGTACCCCACACGTTCGGGGGGCGGCCGAATACGACCTCATAAGGAGACAGACCTGATCTGGAATGTGCGACCATGCGCATATAAAACAATGCAACTGGCAGGGCTACTAGCCAGTCTACACCTTTCTCTTTGCATACTTTGGCAATAAGGATTTTCAGGGTTTGATTATGTCTCTCTACGAGACCGGCTGCTTCTGGATGGCGTACACAATGGAACTTCCACTGGTACCCTAACAAAAGGGAAACGTGCTTCATTAGTTCAGATGAGAATGGCTGGCCGTTATCAGAATACACGACCCTAGGGAGTCCATAACGGGGGAAATATTCACGAACCAACTGCTTGGCAGTGGTCGCGGCTGTATAGTCTGGGACTGGATATGCTTCTGTCCACCTGGACAAAGCGCATACAACTACAAGGACATATTTGAAACCTCGACATCGCTCCATCTGAATATAATCCATCTGGAGGACTTCAAAAGGGTGGTCAGGGGGCTGGAATCCACCTTGTTCCACCGGGACGCTTTTACCTGGATTGAACTGGCAACATATCATACAGGTACGGACTTTCTGCTTGGCTGCAGCTCGTAAATGCTTGTTAAACCAAATGTTCTGGATAATGTCTAACATGGCTTTTTCTCCTAAGTGTGCTGGACTATGTGCGGTATTGATAATGATTTGAACCATAGAGTCGGGGAGAAACCATGTGGCTTTTCCCTTCGTCAACCATCCTTGATCTGTCTGGACCCCTCCTTGTTCGGACCATTTCTTAATTTCTTCAGGAGTAGCATGTAACTGGATATCTATGACATCTTGAGTGGGGTCCTTAACTGTCATACAAGTAGTCTGTTCTAGAGTGGATGTCGGTGTCTTGTTAACTGGTATGTCTGGTGTCTGTGCTGTAAGCTTGGCTGTTCGATCTGCTAGATCATTACCTTGAGAAATAATGTCAGTGACTTTCGTATGTGCTTTGCACTTCATGATAGCGATAGATGTCGGTAAATGTATTGCATCTAACAGAGCTTGAATGAGGAGACCATGCTGAATCTTGGTTCCATGAGAAGTCATGAAACCTCTCTCTTGCCAGAGCACTCCAAAGTCGTGTACAACTCCGAATGCGTAGCGTGAATCTGTGTAAATATTAACTTTCAGGTTCTTGGCATGTATGCAGGCTTGTGTCAGAGCGACTAGCTCTGCTGCTTGAGCAGACAGGGTGTCAATACGGTGTGTTTCAATAACTTCAGTGTCAGTAGTCACTGCATACGCGGCTACTAGTTCTCCTGTACTAGTTCTCATACATGAACCATCCACATAAAGTGTCAGGTCGGGATCTGGTAATGGAATATCTGTCAGATCTTGTCTTGGCTTAGTCATAGTGTTAACAACTTCCACACAGTCATGTGTGGCAGGATTTGAAGTAACTGACGGTAACAGTGTAGCAGGATTTAGAACGTTGCAGCGTCTGATTTCTATGTGTGGCTGGAATAGTGTCAGTTCATAACCTGTCAAACGTGCAATTGTCAAGTGTTGAGTCTGTGTTCGGTTTAAAAGAACTTCCACGGAGTGTGGAACTTGTACTGTCAAGGAATGTCCTAATACTATGGAATCACTTTGTCTGATAGCTAGTGCTGTGGCTGCAACTGACTTGAGGCACGCAGGCAGCGCCTGGGCTACTGGATCTAGTGTGCTCGAAAAATAAGCACAGGGCTTGTATTGTCCGGCTTGATCTTGTGTGAGAACAGATAATGCAGTACCATCACGTTCTGTGACAAAAAGTGTAAAAGGCTTACTGTAGTTCGGTGTTGCTAGAACAGGAGCTTGGCATAAAGCTTTCTTTAATTCATTAAAACTAAGTGTATGTTCAGATGTCCAAGGGAGGACAGTCGATACGGCTGCCTCCTGTGTCGTTAACTGTATCAGTGGCTTGGCTAGAAATGCATACTGAGGAATCCATTGTCTGCAATAAGAAGTAAGGCCGATAAAAGCACGTACCTCCTTCTGGGTCTTGGGCTGAGGAAGACTCGCTATTAACTGGATACGGTCGGGTGTCAACTGCCTACCCCACTTGGACAGTAAGTGGCCTAAGTAGATCACTTGCTGGACACAGAATTGAAGCTTTGAAGGGGACACCTTGTGCCCCATCTCGGCTAGGAAATACAGAACTGTAAGTGATGCTCGCTCGCAGTCACGTTCAGAACGGGCTGTAATCAGTAGATCATCGACATATTGGAGCAGGGCAGTGTCAGTTGGCATGTGAATGTTGTCTAGTTGTCTTTTAAGTGCTTGACTGTAAATACTAGGACTTTCTGTGAAACCTTGAGGAGCTCGTGTGAATTTATAGCTCCTTCCATTTAAACAAAAACCGAAAAGGTACTGGCTGTCTGGATGAATTGGAACACTGAAAAATGCATTCTTGAGGTCGATTACGGTAAAGAATATTGCCTCAGGATCAATAGCTGTCAACAGAGATGAGATATCTGGAACAACTGGGTACTGGGGAATGATACATTTATTGAGTTCTCGAAGGTCAATCACTAATCGATATACTGGGGGTGCATTTGGATCAGTACGTTTCATGACTGGAATGATAGGAGAATTACATACATTGGAGTCAGTTTCTACAACTACTCTTTGAGCCATGAGCTCGTCAATAATTTTGGATAAGGCTGCTACAGCCTCAGGTGGCAATCTGTACTGTCTGATTCGTGGCAAGACTATACCTTGTTTGAGAGTCACACGATGAGGTGTGATTTGCATAAAACCAACATCAGTTGGACCTTGCGCCCATAGATGCTGCGGAACATTAGACAATCTCGGATCGAAATCTCGTAACACATAGTGACCCTTGAAGTCACGTAAAAACAAACGTATTCCTTCTGGGGAGCAGCAAATAACTGCACCTAATTCTTTCAGTGTCTTAATGCCTAACAAATTTTCTGGACATGATTTCGTAAGTAATAGATCAGTAGTTCGGGACAATGGACCAACTTCTAGAGTAACTGGCTTTGATATCTCGTTAACAATTGGCTTTCCTGAAAATCCAAGGGAAACATTTCTAGAGCCTGAGAGCGGAGCCCCTGGAACCTCGTCATGACTAATAGTCGTCCTACTTGCCCCTGTATCAATCAGAAACTTTCTGTCTTTCCCTAATACTTGGGTGTGAACATAGGGACCTTCTTGATCTACAGGAATCTCGATGAGAGGCAAGCCTACCTCCCTCTCTAGGCTGTTTCATGAATACGCTTGATACTCTGGATACTCGGACTGTGCATACTGGTACATCTGCTGTGTAACATGCTGTGTTGCAGCGATAGGCTGCGGTGCTGTAACTGTCTGTTGTGCATTCTGTGGCTGAGAAGTCTGTGAAACTTGTTCTTGTCTAGGCGGACGTGGTCTTTCTTTAGTTTTACCAGTGGCTATATTGTGTTTCAGAACTGCACACTCGTTTATAAAATGACCTGGCTGTTTACAATAATTGCATGTCCCTTTAACGGGAGCTGCAGGATGACTGGCTTGATTCGCTTGATTCGGACCCCTCTTCTGACTGTCTTGGGGAACAGATTGTGCAACTAGTACTTTCATTTTCGTGTCTTTCATACATCTTCTCTCGTGTTCTTGCTCTTCTCTGATTCTATTCTGGTGATACTGGAGCATCTGTAACATCTGGGACGGAGTACTAGCTTGCCATGTACTTTCGACTTTCAAAACTCTATTCTTAACTTGTGGACTTGAATTCTCGACTAATTTAGTAACAAAAAGATGAGGGTATGACTCGCTACTCGTCTTCAAACCACTGTTTATTATAAAACATTTCTCAAATCTGGAATAAAAATCACTAGTGTCTTCGTCTTGTTTCTGTTTACAGGCTGAGATCGCATCCCAGTCTTCCTTTTTAGTGGCCAATAATCTAGGCAAAACTTGTATTAACAGTTCTGGTAATTCTTTACATTTGTCTCCAAGACCGGTACCTGGTACTCGTATCTTATCTTCAGCTTCTAGAGCTGTCCAATCGATCTTTTTCTCTCCCACCTCCCAATCTTTTTCCTTGAGTTTTTCGTATACCCCTGCGGGCAACAGGACTTTTAGCATTTTAATAATATCTGGATACGTGTATTCTCCCATACGAAGCATGTCTTTTAATTCTCGGTGGAACCCTGCTGGATCTTTGTCGTGACAGGGAATTAATTTCTTCATCTCTAAGAGTTCCATCTTGGTAACTGGGGTGTAAACAAATACTCGTTGCATTTCACCATCTGGTGTCCTAACTGGGTGTACTTCTCGTAACGGATGCTGTCTATCTATGTAAAACGGTTTACTTTCTGGAGGTGAGACATGAACAAAATGCGGGTTCAGAAACGTTCTATATTTGTGGCGCTGTTCTAGAATGACACTAATTAAATCGGTACCTAGACCTTTCCATCTATACTGGAGTAACTCGTTCAGGATATCATGTAACGGACCTGGATCAGAATGTTGACCCTCATACAGTGTAATGAGGTGTTGGATCATATACATACCCACCAGTCGCTGCTCGGCTGGGGGCAGTTTCAGAAACATTTGTGCCACTATTTCGTCTGGAAAAGTGGTAGAATCAGTAATCCATCGGACTGCTGATTGGGCTAGTTCTTGTTCATGCATGGTACTTAACTCACTATAACCGATTCGTGATTTCAGAATTTGATCGGTAACTTGAAATACTTGTTCTAGAGAACCTTGTTCCGGTGCTGGAAGATGAAGGACTTTCTTGTGTTCTAGGCGTAAATGTCGGTCTGGAAATCTAGATTTACCTACATACGCTATTCTGGCGGTATTCTCGTCCTCTACCTCTTCAGTAGAAGAGTCATTTTCTTTCTCGCTTACTAGAGCTTCTTTGCGTTGCTCGTGTAACCTTATTATTTCTTTACGAATTTTCTTGTACATACTCTCTATACTATTGAGTGTCTTGTGCTTACCCTCGGCTATATTATCACTCCACCTTGTCAGAACTTTCATTTCGGTCGGATCTTTAGTCGGGGAATCTTGTTCCCGTATTAAACAATTGATCAGAAACTTTAATAACATGAACTGGATCTCAGCTTTTCTGAGAGACATGACTTCAGCAATACTTTCTGGATCTTGTCCTGTACGAATGAAACGATACATTCTGTCTAGATCTTCTTTCATATTAGGTAGGGTGACCAAATACTCGGACACCTGTCTTATACGTACGGAGTATAGAACCATACTATCCTCGCCTGGGACTGGATCATAACAGCATTCAGTAAGAACTCGTCTGATTTCTGCAATGGACTGATATTTAGGCGTACGCTGTAGCGCACGTTCATGTAACTCGACTGCTCCTAAACGTCTACTTGGCGGCGGGGTACCAGGAGGACCTCCTCCCGCGGCCCCTATACTGGAATCATCGACTGATACTCTTCGTGCTGGCAGAGTGACCGATGTGGCGGGAATTTGTACTACGGGTTGGACCGGGGGTACCGTAACAGGTACTGCAACAGGTGCCCCGGTGACTGGAAGACCATGAATTACATTATTTACAGGAGCTGGTGGAACAGGATTTGCATATTCTGGGACTGTGTCGTCCAAATAGGACGAGAGAAAAATATCTGCTGCGGTCGGTTTGTGACGTAGCTTGGTCGGAACTAAGGGTGGCGGAAAATTACTGGATGCTTCCGGGGTTGCTTTTGGCAAGCCCTCGGCAAGAAGAGGATACATACCCTTAATAAGGGCATTCCTCTGTCTGTCTGACTGTTCGGTTTTAACTCGTTCACCTATCTCGATTAGTTCCCTTTCTTGGGCTCTTTCTAAGGATTCCCTACTTAATTCTGACTTTCTGATTTCTTTTTCGGTTCTTTTATGAGATTCTTTGCGCCATAACTCGATGGCATCTTTCTGTGACTGTCTGGCTTTCTTTTTCCATAATACTTCTTCTACTCGCATGATGCACTCGGCATCCCATGTACCCGATACGGGCCATCTGTACTTTTCTTCTAACTGTTTCGTGTACTCCACCCATAAATCTAGATATAATATGGCACTTATGCCATGCTTTTGATACATAAAATGACCTGGACTGTCCCTAGGCGGGACAGGAACTGCTTCTTCTAACAGACCTTTTCTAGTTTTTAACTGACGTAACTTGGAAAACAACGGCATGACTGAACTGTAGTCTAGACACAATACAATACACAATGAACACGATAATTACTAAAGATACACCACTTTCATACCACGACATTGAAATACATGAATGACATTTAAAATACCAGTTCTGACAAAATACTACCTGGAATACTGAAAACAGAATACATGAATTTCTCGAGAACAGAACTTACTAGAATTACTAGATGCACTGCTGAAACAGTACGAAACATACCGGTCTCATAAAGAGACACGTCAGGACCCGCACCCACCTAAGTGGACACTTCGTGTTGGATCTGTGTACCCCAAACCCACGGACCAGAGACAATTCAATTGACCCTGTCTAGATACTACCCCAGCAACGGTACTCACCGGGCAGCAAGAACGGAAGGCCTCGGACTGGACGGGACTGCTACGACGCCGGACGAACTTCGGACTTCCGTTACGGGTGGGCCTCCGGATACCTCGGACCTTGGACTCTCGGCTTGGGCTCTGGTCGGGACTCGCCGCGTTCCTCCACCGCCTCGTCTGGATGCTGGACCGCAACCTCCGTCTCCTCCGTGGGCCTGAGGGATACTTGAAGCAGAAATATCTGCACGTGCACGGTATGGTTCCGTCACGGCTGCAGAGGATCAGGGGGCTTGCGTGGCTTCTCCGGCGCGTGGGGAAAGGGCAAGTCCCTATTCGGGCGCCATTATGTGGTAAATAAATAAATAATACCTCTATTTTTGACTGGATATATAATAACAGATAGCTCAATAAATAAGAGTCAAGATTCGAGGTAGTCGGAGTTTGCAGGTTTAATACAGCATAAAGGACAGGAACAGGACAACCTGCACGGACAAGATCTGGGATGGCTAGCTAGCACAACTTTTAATAACAGGGCACAAGCATATATATAGTTAAACAAAATACATGATGTTCAATACAATAGGCGTAGCAGTGGGCAGGGCCTGTAGCAGTCGCGAAAGATAAGGCTGAAAGTAGGTGTAACAAGAGGCGTGAACAGGGCGTATACATAGACATGTGATGTAAACGTAACAGATTATGTCATAAATGGGGCGGAAACATGGAGGGGGCTACCTAAGGAGCCGGGACCTCTAACCTAGTGGTGCGCGCAAGCTGGCAATGACGTGTTACTAGGAGGAACTGGGGGCTATGACTTCTGCGCTAGAAGGAGAGACTGAAGTCTGGAGAGTCAGAGCGACATGTACCTAAACACTATCTAGTATCTGATGTTTAGAGAACATGTTGATAGAATCCAAAAGTTATCAGGGTAAAGGCTAACAGACTCTAAGACTGGTGCATGCATAATTCTACATGTAGTGCGTGTTAAGGAATATTAAATGACCATTAATACAGTATTTCTCTTTCATGGAGACGTAAAGGCTAGACGATGACTGAAACTATTGATGCGATTCAGTAGCTTAGGAATGCAGGGAAGGAGAGCTGGACTGATAACTAGAATCATAACATACTCTTGGCAGACTGGCAGGCAGAGCCAGGCCGAGCCGGGCACTGTGAGGCAGGAAGTAAGTGAAGGGTCAGGGATACAGGTGGGGGCTGTATCGCTCCTCGGAGAGGGTTCAGGAGACAGGAGCTGAATCTGAGTCCGGGCCCTTTTGAGGCCTAGAAACGGGGACTTTACAATGAAATAACGTGCACACTGTGAAACGTGGCAACGTAGCTTTACATAGGCCTAATACTCGTAGCTTTCACGAGGACTGGAAACTGGCATACTAGAGATGGACACAACTAGAATTGCGTCTTTAATCAATCATGGGGAATACATATGCATATTAATCATGCACATATAACATAAGATGGGGGACACGTAGGGACACAGAACATGGCAAAATTTACTTTTCCACACGGGGACAAGGTGAATTATAAGTTGGGCTGCAAAAAACCTACCAAAATGCAGCCCAACAAGAACCTTCTAGAAGGCTCTGGAAGGGAAACCCCTCCCCCCCCCGCAGCCCTCCCAAATCGCCCGGGGAGGGGGACCTCCCTGTGGTCGGCAGCCTCCCCCAAGCCCCCCTTGTGTACCGCCATCTATGGGGAATATTTTTATTATACTAAACAGCTCTACTTATTGATGTCACACAGAAACAGCATATCGGCTCTGCGATTTCAAAGGAGCAACAACTGTTTACTTTGTCAAGTTACCACAGTGCCAGCAACCACGTCTAGCATTGTATTTGCGTCCAGGTATTGGGGCACGTTGGGTGGTTCAGTTGCCTACTAGTATTCTGGTGGCAGAGTGGTGCACATAAACCAACAGTACTATACTTGTGCTTGCCACAGGTTTTTCTTTTAAAAGGCTAATTCTAGGGGTGTGCTAGAGAGCCCACGGCAAGATGGCCCTATTGTAGTGTAGCTCTGCCGTCCAGGGCTGATTATCCATCAAATATCCTGATGTTAGCCCATCATTTGTGGGTGAAAGGTAGTGATCAGAGACCCCTATGACCTCACCATCTAAACTAACTGCAGCAGTGCACGTCTGATGTGGTAGAACTGCGTAACCACCTGAAAGCCATTACCAGCGTGGATTCGGCCTGGTACTGGAAAATTGTGGCCGGGCCCTGATAATATAGAAACGGGCTGTAAACGGCTCATGGACTGACCTAGCGCACGTCTGCGTTTCAAGGGTGAATGAACAATGGACACTGGTGCTGGCAGTTAGGTGAGAGGTAAGCCGGCCTGCTAAGTGAAGCACGCGGGTGTGTGCGGGGCCCGGCTGGAGCGGCTGATCATGGGGGATGGCAGCGAACCCAGAACTCATCCCAGATGGCTTATGTGAGATCCCTGCCCCTAGCGCTAATTGACGAGCAGCCGGACTCTGCGCAACGTGGTGGAGGCGAGGAGGGCGGCCTGTGAGTCTGCCACTCTGAATGAAGGTTGCCTGAATAGAGAATGCCACCCAACCACAGGCAGGAACAGGTGGTCGCCCGCATGCCTACAGGAGTGCGACTGGCAGCGAGGAGTGGTGGATGCAAGCTGGGATTACTGGATAGCAAAGCCTGGGCTACTGGACTAGGAACGGAGCACCCCAACAGCGATAAAGATGCACCACGGTGAACTATAATGCACTCTTCATTAGAGGCTGGGAGGTCGATGAGGGCAGAACCTGCAGTGACTCGTGGCCTGCTTGAAATCCGGGTACCTGCTAACAGGGGGTGGTGCGTGGAAGCTCTGCTGAAGTTGAGAACCACTGACTGCATAGCGCAGTGGTGCCCTGACAGATGGGCACTGATTGCATGAATGCAGGAGCCAGCTGCATTACACGAAATGACCATGTGCACCCTGCAATACGGGCAGCTTGTTGAGGAGATGGCACAGAATACTGTGTGTGAGGGGAAGACTAAGGGGCACATTAGGATGGCGGGCGAACTTTGTCCGCCCGCTCTCCTGTCGTGACAAGAGACCACCCGCCATAAGGGCAGGCATCCCGTATGTGCCATTAGGATGCGCCTGCCACAGTGGCAGGCGCATCCTGCATCCCTGACATTGTGGCGGGCGGTGCACTCAGCACCACCTGCCACAATGCCAGGGAGGCATGTTGTGCACTTCCATGCACAACATGGCAGGAACTGGGTGGTGCCAGCCATGTTGTGCATGGAACTGCAGGGGGGTACCATAGGTACCCCCCATGTGCACCGCCCACCCCCCGGAGTCCCTGGAGGCCCGCAACGGTCCCCCCAAGCAGACTCCGCATGCCTTTCCGGAAAGGCATCTGGTAAGGCACATTCTAATATGGCTGGCGGTGTCCACCATATAGAAGCCTTTTCCGTCCGGTCGACATGAAAAGTGGCGGACGGTCTTTCCATCTGCCGCGGGCCCCCCAGCAATTATAATATGGCAGGGGGTCATTTGTGCACGGATGGCGGGCGGATCGCCCCCGCCGGCACGGCCGCCGGTGGCTACCGCTGGCCCGGCGGGGGCGATCCGCCCGCCATCCTAATGGGGCCCTAAGTCTGGTCACTGGGTGTCTGTCACATGCGACAGGGCAGCCGATAAAAGTTACCAGCATATGGCCCAGGAGGTGACCATTTGCCAGCAGTTGCACCAGTAGACAAATTATAGTCCAGTGCCTATATCTTGATTGGGAAAGCTGCATTCAGGACACCTTCTGTGAAATACTACACCGGCCATAGACATACAAAGAGCAGGGAGCTGGTTAGGATTGTGGGCCTGCGGTTTCATGAGTACAGCGCCCCGTATGTGCAGAGCTCCTGGGGTACCACACGGATTGTTGTTAGGCACATTCCGAACAGCAACATTGGCAAGACAGACACACAACAGCCGAAGCTCACATTCGAAGCCAGATGATGAACTAAGTTGCAGCATTATGCACTATTGGACTCGGAGCAGGAGGCACCCTCTCATACCCTTGAGAGCACTCTGCTAGCCATGCAACAAAGTCTATAGACGATAGATGGTAAAATTGATTCTCTAAATTTACGCATAGACCACATGGCAGCTAAACTGGATAAACACGGAGCACGGATTGGGGAGGTAGAACAGTGCATATGAGACGCCAAAGATGGGTTGCAGGCAGCCACAACAAAATGACTGAATATGGAAAAGGTATTGGTGGTTATCCAGAGGAAAAATTGGTACTTGAGGGCCCGATCCAGCCACAATAGTATATGAATTACAGGAATATCGGAGTCCACTAACACAGGCAGGATAGAACACTATGTGGAGCAAATACTGAAGGACTTATTTGGGACGGTGAGCTTCTCTGCTGGCTTAATTGTGGAGAGGGCCACAGAATTTTGATGGCCAGGACGCCCCCCCCATATCGCCACCACGTCCCATATTTGACAGATTATTAAACTATTACAACTGTGATGGAGTGCTTGCGCTGGCATGTGAAAAATAGCCCACCCAGTACGAAGGGAATGAAGTGGCATTCTATCCAGATTGTACAGCAACAGTTCAAGCAGCCTGCAAGGAATTACTCCCGGTTACGAAGAAGCTGCTGGTGATGAATGTACCATATGCCGTGCTGTATCCGGCCCGGTTAAGAATCACACATAGAGATATGTAGAAAATGTTCAGTACCCTGAAAACTGCAATGGGCTATGTGAAGGACATGGTAAACCCCAACCAGAGGTGTTGAGATTCTGATTCGGACAATAACTCGGGCCAAAATCCTGTGTTGATGAAGCAGTTGACTGTGGCGGTAACGAACAAGCAGGCATGGGCACAGTTGGTGCAATGAACACTGGACTTTGATGCAATGTGATGAGCCCCCTATATACTAGGCGGAGAACCTAATAGGCATCCACGGCCAGGTTTGGTCCATGGGGAGTGTATACTAAGCACACTGAGTGGTCTGGTCTCTGATGCCAAAGGTAACTTATGGTAGGACGTGGAAACGTGTGACTTAATAATATATGAACCCATCATTTGCTTCTGTTGAGTTAATGACTTGCTAAAAAATTAACAATGCCCCAGGCCACCTCCCCTTAATTGGAAGGGACTGAGGCCTTCAGCGGCTCTTCACGGGTGCACCCCTAACATTTGTTTCAGATGTTGCTTACAAGTGCAAGCTTATTAGTAGCTGTTTTTGAACATCTCATGATTTGGTTGTTTTACTGTGTAGGGGATGGTTTTGGCAAGATTTGGATGCCAAAGTGAGTGGGTTGAGGGGTTATGCTTTTCACACACTATGCCAATTAACACACACTATGCCAATAACACATGTTGTTATGTCAAATGTCATCCTGCAACTGGACTAACATACTACACTAGTTATGACAACAGCAATGATTAAGCCATTTCACATCAACACAAAGGGTGAGGGAATGGGTCATATCACCCTATTAACATTGAACATCAGAGGCCTCAATTACCCCCCAAAAAATCACACCAACACCTTGCCTATGTTCACCGACACCAGGTGCAGATACACTGATACAAGAAATACATCTCACGCAGGCGATGGAGCAAGCCATTGGGCGCAGGTGGGCTGGTACCAAGGTGGCTTCCTCTTACTCAGCGTACTCAAGAGGAGTGCTCTGATTGATAAAAAGGGGGTACCCTTTGAACTGAAGCACTCGGAGAAAGATGATCAAGGGACATTTGTCATTGTTCAGGGGAACCTATGTGGTAAATTGGTGAATACTTTCATTGTATATGGTCTCGATGTGGATGATCCTGCATCATCCTGTTTGGAGGCGTAGTAGGCGGATGACAAAAGTACTTCGGAATGAAATGAAAGATACTGGACTAATTGATTTATGATGAATGCGTAATCAGGAGAAATAGGAGGGTACTTTCACTTCCTTAGTGCATGGATCGGGGTCTCGGCTTTACTGCTGGCTAATGGCAAGGGAGGTGTATGCCTGGCCAAGGACAATTAAGCACCTACCAAAGATATTATCAGATCATGTACCGGCCTTACTGACAATGGCAATGCTGATCACATCCCAGCACCTTTTCAATGGAGGCCACAAGCCACTTCGTTATTACACTATGAGCACAAATGAGCACTATAGGGGGAGACCTAATGCGACTGGAACGCGAGTATGAAACACGCCCTAGTGTGTCCATTTTGGCTGCAATATGTAACCAGGTCACTAATTATAATGGCACAGCAGAGCAAATTCGCCCACTATTGACATTTTCCCTCCAAATACTCACAACATGCAGCTATGGAAAATGACGAAGTCTACCCTATACCACTACAGGCAATAATACCACATGCAGAGGTGAAGTTTACCCAGAAGGAAATCGACACTGTACATTGTACCACCTGGGCATAGAAAGAACGCATTAAACGTGCAACAGCGCAACCAATTCATGCACCAGTGAAGCCTCTTCTGTACCACCCAGTCATTTTGTTAAGACACAGGAATCAGGGGCCTTGGCTATGTTAAAGTTTGCTTGCGAACATTTATGGATGTCTATCCAGAGGGAGTGTTCATAGCACTACATGACCCACAAGGTAATAACCAAGTGACAATAGATTTCACTCACTCAGGGCAGCAGTGCGAAACCTATATCAACAATTCCCGAGCGCAACTGACACACTGGGTGCAGTCTCAGTCTTACTCACGAGCACTAAATGTGGGAAATAATGGGCTGATTACGATGGCGGCGGCGGTCCCGCCAAACAAATTAGGATGTGCCCGCCACACTGGCATCAGGCATCCTGTATTTTAACATTTCGGCGGGTGGCAGCACCTGCCACAATTTAAAAAACATGTATCCCATATGCATGTACAACGTGACAGGCACCGTGCGGTGCCTGTCACCTTGTACATGCATATGTAGGGGGGTAACATAGGTACCCCCCACGTGCAGCACCCCACCTCCCCAATAAAAACAGGCTTCCTAATACCCACGGCGGTGCCTGCACGGCACCGCCGCCATAGCCCCATTGTACCGGGTCCCGCATGGCGGGCGGAAAAGGCCCACTTTGCGGGACCACGGCGGTCCTCACCGCCGGCCCAGTGGTGGCAGACTTCCCACCATCATGATCGGCCCCTTAGTTACTAAATTTTACACTGCATCATAAAAGGATAGACACCCAGCTCCAAATAAAACAGTTAAATGCATGGAACGCTACACAAGACACTCCAGTCAGTCAGGAAGACTGGGATTTCTGTTGTGACTTGACAGATAGACTTACTGACAATTGTAACCTTCGGATCATACATTTTAAATATTTGCGGCAAATCTACTAAACCCCTGTCAAGTTATGTAAGCTTGGTCTCAAGGTAGATGCTGGCCGTGTGCGATGGGGATCCCAGAAGCTGATTTCATACATTTAGCATTGCATTGTGAGCCTATAAGACGTTTCTGGAGACAGGTCACAAACAGGCTCTCGGACATGGTCATGGAGCCGGTAATGAACCCACCACAGATTAGTGAGACATCTCCAACTAGACAACCTTAAATTGACTGCGATAGCTCTGTTGTTGACAAAGAGAAGAATGGCAATCCATTGGGGAACGAAGGGTACACTCCAAATTAAACATTGTCTACAAGACATGGCATACTGCATGGACCAACAAACTGTTAGGAGGCTGAGTTACCACAGGCATCATGTCCAAAAGATATTTGGTGCCTGTTCACAGCCTATCCGTTGATGCTCCTGGATGATGCTTTGTGAAATCACAACTGATATGTATGATATAGTTGATGTGTACTATATGAACTGTCGTATGTTTAACAGTATTGTAATCACCAGGAACGACACTGTAATTGATATTGATGCCAATGACTGTTGTACAGTTATGTAATTGAAAATATTTTTTTTTTAAAAGAGGCTAATTCTGCAAGTTCTGGGGTCATGTAAAGTTCTTTAAATTTATCCATGGCGCAAGTATTTCGGCTGGCAAAAGGTGAACCCTCCATACGATGGCAAGACTGTAAGGAGTACTTTTGCAATTACATAGATACTTTTAAAGAAGAATTTACACAGGAATAGAAGAAAAAAGTGTTATTACATTGTTTAGAACTGGGTAGGGTAAAAAAATACATTAAAATTGAGAACATGCTCAGGCAGGGGGTGATGGTGATGTTTTCACACATGCACTAGAGGACCTCAATGCTCATTTCTCAGCGGTGGTGTGTGTGGCTGCAGACAGATTCATGTTCTGCCAAGGCACGCAAGGCAAAATTGAGAATGTACATGAATATGGGGCAGCACTTAAGCATTTGGCCATAACTTGTCAGTTTGGGGCTTTGCAGGAAGTACTGATATGTGGCCAGATTATTATGCACACGAGCATAGCCATTATACAGTGCACATTATGGCTGATTGGGGATGCTCCGTGAAAGGATTTTATAGTGCTGGTAAAACAAAAAGCAGAACTCACAGGCAGATGTGCCAAAGCTGTCGTAGAGGAGGCTCAAGGGGAAAGTAAATTGGTTTATATTGTGAAGAAAGCAAAGAAGGGTTAAAATAGTGTGTTCACTTCTAGGAATGTTGTCCAAAACACATTTACATCCACTGGTAAATCTGACGCGAAGAAGGGTGAAGAAGATGTAAGGAAGCGGTAAAGGTGTGGCAGTGCAGAACATTTAGTGTATTTTTGGACACTACGCTAAAGTGTGTAAAAGATAAAAAGACAATATTAAAATACTTATTCAGGAAGATGAGGGCTCAGAACAAGATGGGCAGGGAAAAGATTTGGATACCAACAGAGCATTCGGTATAGAGTATGATGTCCTAAATGGAGACCACAGTGCTAGTAAGAAACCAATGTGTGAGTTGATTGTTGATTGTGTTAATGTGAGGGTAGTAGCGGATTCAGGATCTCCGTGTACTATTATTAACAGAGTTGTGTGGGATGAATTGTTTGGAAAGGTGTAAATTCATACATTAGTGAGCCTGGATGTAATAGTAAAAACGTACACAGGAGAGAATATTGATTTGATATGTGTCAAGTGGTTGGATGTCAATTTTAAGGGAAGAAAAGGAACAAGCAAAGTGAATGTTTCAGAAAAAGTCCATCTGTTTTAGAGTGGTATGACCAGGCAGAGTTGGGGAATATATTGGATTCCAACAAAATAGAACCAATTCTTAAAATTCTAAAGGAAAATAACATTGGCAAAATATTTGTAGGTGAATTTCCTGGCGTTTTCTCTGGAAAGATGGGTAACCTGAATGATTTCAGTCATAAAATCGAAATAAAATCCACAGCTAGACCATATGTTCATAAAGTGAGACTCATACCTTTTTCCATTAGAGATGAGGTCACACTTGAGTTGACAGAACCAGTCATGTATGGGATAATTGAACAGGTTGAGTCAGCAGAATGGGTTTCACCCTTGGTGGTTGTCAGAAAATCCAACGAGAACATCAGGTTATATGTGGACCTCAAAGAATTAAATAAAAACATCTAGGATTAATGAGATTGCTGGCTAATACTAAGGGTGCACACTGGTTTTCAACACTGGACTTAAAGTCTGCCTACCTCCAGAAGGTAGGAAGACAACCACAAGCATTGCACCAGTTGAATGTTTCCAGTTCTTAAGAGTCCAATTCGGATTTGCGTCAGACGCTGCCATGTTTCCGAGACTCATGCGAAGCCTTTTTGAAGGGATTGGAAAAGTTATGTTTTGCCAGGACGACATCCTGATAATGGGTGAGACCAAAGAGGAACATGATGATAAGTTATGACAGGTCCTGAGAATCTTGGAACGGAAAGGTCTCACTGTTGAGTTTGGGAAATGCAAGTTTGCCAAGGAGGAAATAATGTACTTGGGACACAATATCAGTGGTATGGGGATTAGGCCTTGGGAGGTGTTAGTTTGATGCAATTTGTAACGCTCCGCTGCCCTCAAGTAAGGAAGCTGTAAGGGCGTTCCTGGGATTATTCAACTTTTACTCTAAATGTATACAAAATGTTGCAGAGAAAATATATGGTATGAAAAATGTGTTAAAAAATAGGGCCAAATTTGAATGGTCTATGGAGTGTCGAAGGGAATTTGCTGATCTTAAACAAACATTTGTAAGGTACCAAAACAAAATACATGTCACTACGGATGCAAGCAAAAAGGATTTGGGCTGTGCTTTCCCAAATCTATGAGCAGGGTAATTAATGGATTGTAGCTGTCGCCTCACACGCTCTTTCACTGGCAGAAGAAAGATATGCAGTCATAGACACAGAAGGGGAGATTTACAACTTCTAGCGCATCTCTGCAAATCAGCAGGGATGCGCCAGAACAGATGCATCATGTAATCCCCCCCTTGTGCCACCACGGATGCGTCGCATTTACAATGCGGCGCACCATGGTGCAAGGAAGGGCAGATGCGTGACGCATCTTGTGGCGTACAGGCGGTGCATTGCTGGAGTTGTGTCGCAAGCACGACTCAACTCCTGCAATGCACAGGGGCCGCCCATACTTAACATGGTGCGTCACTCCTTACGCCTGCTTCAAGCAGGTATAAGGATTTGACACAGTAGCGTCGTAAAACTGACTCAGTGAAATCTTGTAGCTTAAATTGGGTCAATTTTACGGGGCTTTCCTGCGAAGGAATGCCCACCCTGCGACAGAACGCCCACATGAAACCTGAAGCAGGTTTCATGTGGCGCAGGGCTTTACAACGTGACGCATCTGCATAGATGCGCCACATTGCAAATAAGTTGCAACGTGGCACATGGTTTACGCCGCCACTGCGTCACAAAAGTGAAAAAGGCGTAAAAGTGTTGCAAGGGGCTTGTAAATCTGCCCCAGAGATGTGAGCGTGTGTTTGGGGTTTGACTCATTTTTGACTATTTGTATGGGGTTACAATGTTACACTTAAAACAGATCACAAGCCCCTAACAAAAGTTCTCACCACCATTGAATTACAAAGAGCTTCACCTCGTTTGGCACGTATGTCTATCAAATTACTGGATTTTACTTATGAAGTAAAGTACATTCAAGGTGTCAACAAAAGGATTGCTGATTTCCTGAGTCCCATGCCTGTACCGGCACAGGACAGTTTTGACCGTTTCTTATTTGATGGATGTGTTGCAGATGTGTTTTATGAAGGAATGGTGGGCATTAATAGGGACGAGTGGATAGAGTAAATGAACATGGATAGAAGTGTACAATTGGTGTTAAAATATGTAAATGAAGATTGTCCGGAAAAAATTTGAATAAAGATTTACGAGTGTTCTGGGAGATTCGGAATGAATTGAGTGAAGAGGATGGAGTATTACTCAGACTCACAGTCCACAGCGGACTCCTTTAGCACTCCCCAGGCATTAGTAACAACCCACTGTGACCCATTGCTAGCCGACCAAGTAGGGCGCAGAGGGGCTCAGAGGAAGGCAGTAAGGAGACGGTCAAGTCAGTAGGTGGGCACCACCCTCACCCTGCCCTGTGCTGCGCTGCGGGGGAGTTCAGGGGAGAGACAGCCTGCAGCTCAGCGGACCAGCACAGACTGGCACAGACCGGCAGATATTCAGCGAGGAAAACCAAATTGAAGTACCAGGCACAAGGACGGGGGGAAGAAGAAGAGGGAGCCAAGCTCTCCCACTAGCGGGCTAAGAATTTTACAACCTCGCCGTCAATTCCTCACACACTGCTGTGCTGTGCTGACCCGTACTGACCTGTATTGGACCACGGCAAGAAGCCAAGACCCTAGTACCCCCTCATTAATGTTCAGGTGGGCAGGGGGGCAAGGAGCGGAAAGAAGTGGGCCCCGAGCCCCAACCAGGGAAAAATGAGATCAGGAAGAACGCGACACCCGGTGGAAAACAAAAAGCCCCCCAAAAAACTAAAGAAGTCAAACGCAGAAGACAACCCTTCAGGGGCCAAACCCAGTCCTAGGGAGAGGTTGGTCTCAGTACCAACCCCCGAAATGACATCAAATCTCACAAGAAAATCGGGGCTCCTAAAATTCTTTTATCTAAAGGATCCTATTGCTGCAATTTACGCGCCAACAGTTGAGGCCAGCAACTTGCCAAATCCTATTTTCCCAATTAACGTACTTTCTACACCGGATACATGCCCGCCTAACATGACCGATGATCAACAAGGGCCAAATCCCCAACCACAATCCAAGGGCCCCACACCCAAGGGAAACTCAGCGATTGTTACTGCACAAGTACATCATTCAAACCCCTACTTTGCTGAAACCCCAAAGGACATTGTGGCTGATCCCATCACAAAGGACAGCAGTCCGAATATAAATAACAGCACAACACTTACCGATCTGGTGGAAGTAATGGATCTCAAAGGACCAACAAGGCCTAACGAGGGACTGGCAAGCCACAGCACAACACTCACCGACCTGGTTAAAGTAATGGATCTCAAAGGACCAACAAGGCCTAACGAGGGACCGGCAAGCCACAGCAATTCTCCTTCAGCATCCTCACGTGACGGAGATCCATGGCAAAAACCGCTGTTTCTATCGAACGACTCCGAACTGGAAGAACTAACGGAGAGAATATCTACGTACCTAGACACTCAAGGTAGAGCACTACGAACTGAGCCGAGTCTGAAAAATCAGTATCCGAGTCTAGGTTTGGCGATGTCTACCCCACGCTGCCCAGTGGAAAAAAGAATTCATCATAACCTTACTATAAATGACAGCAACATCATGTCAACAAAGGACCTTCACTCAAATCAAACCGCACCAATAACCATTTCATCAGGTAGCTCGATGGACATAGATACCAAAGAGTCAAATAAGGCACAAGGAGATCAGCCGTCCACATGGATCAAGACCTTATTAAGTTCTTTAGATCAAGCCATAAAAGTCCTGAACTATCAATCAAATAAAATGGAGGTGCAGATTGACCTTATCACCTTAGTGGCGGGCCATATCGCGGGCATAAACACAAAAATGGACGCACTTTCATCAATAGTAATAAAACAGGGGAAAGCAGATGCCGACACCGGCCCTAATAAACAAGAGTGTTATTGTGGTTGTGGTCTCATAATAGAAAAATTAGCAAGTTTGCCGGCCATCCTGATGGATATCCTAGGGGAGGTAAGACACTCTCGCAATCCGGCTGAAAAAACAACCAATCTTACTTTGGAAAAACCACACACTCTCCATAGGTTAAGCACAAAGGAGCACTCAACCAGCAACCACCAAAAGGATTTAGAACACAACCCGAGGGAAGTGTGGCCAGAAAGATCAGCACAAGACCTGGAAATAACACAGCTTACCCAAAAATCCTTTAAAGAGGAAAAAATAGAAACCAAGAGACAAAAGAAAAAGGCCAGGAAAGCTAGATTAAAGTATAAACAGCAACAAAACACAGAACTAGGCAACTTGTTTCCGATCTTTAAAGCAAATGCCCCCCAGGAATCCACCTCCACCCTACTGACCACGCCGCAAGGTGGCAAGGAGGGACCAAACCAGCCGTCAGACAAACTAGACACCCAAATCCTCTTGAGGGACGGAGAATCAAGGCAGAGAGCGACAACAATATCCGCCAATCAAGCGTGCACAACGAATTTCGTATCAGCTACAGCCCATAGTGACCAAAGAGAAACAAGTTCAGTCTTAACGAAAGACTACAACCCAAGCCAAGGAACCATCGACTCTACCCATATCATTGATAATGGAGGCCCTGAGCAAATAAAGCCCACACAAGCCATGGGAGAAAACCCTGACACACAAAGTCCGTCCAAATCGGTCAACCATCAGGGTCCGATTCCCCCCAGGACACAGTTCAGCCCCCTGAAATTGGTAACACCTTCAAACGAAAATCTGGGAGTAATTTCAGGACCAAAGTCGAACGCCACATTTGCCCGCATGTGCGTCACTGTTTCGGACAATGAGCGCAACTGCGCCCTATTCCAAATGCGGCCCAATCCTTTGCCAAACGAGCATTACAATCCTGGACAAAATCAAAGCACAATAACTTCGACGAAGCCAGTGAAAAGAGATCAGGAACGAGACTCCCCCTCCAAAAGTAGCAACTTTAATGAATCCACGAAGCCTCAACTGACCAAAACAGGCTTCCCGCAAGTCTCCAACGAACTCTCTCATCACCCTGAATTTCCATATCACAAGCTAATTTTTATTCCAGAATACCCATCAAAGGGGCCACAGGATATCCTTAATCGAGGCAACTTGCTAAAATTGTTTCATGAAACACCAGCACTAAGGGAGATAACATCAAAGGATCTTCTGGTTGTCGAATTTCAAAGAAACCATCACACAGACTCTGAAGACACCGTCACAACTTGGGCCTCAAAGGCCATCACAGATAAGATATTCTCCACAAAAGACCATTTCGAAACATGGGGAATATCGATTGTATGAAACACACGCCCAAGATATCCATTCCCGTTACAAAAAAGTACCCGCAAAGAAACAAAGGGGAACGGAAAAAAAGGCTCTCCCTTCTCCTGTCTACTAGGAGCACGCGCTACTTCACCAGTTGCATCAAGTTCAATGGATGGGGTAATCTTGAAAGTAAATAAGCAATCGACCAGTCAGCAAGGCCGGGACAAAATGGATTGGTCCTGGATTCCCACAGTCTTGAGTAATAAGGGCCCCTAACACAGAGAAAACCTTTTCAATGACTTCATGCAGGAGGGAGGAAATGCAGAGTGTTAAAAAACCAACAAACCTCTCTGTTTGTTCATGGAACGTACATGGCTTCCAAGAAATGGAGCTGGACCATGACACACAAGCCTTCTTTTCCCAACAAGACGTAATCCTGATTCAGGAGTCATGGAAACTATCACCTACAGTAATACCAGGATTTAAGGCCCACCACATCTTGGCAGAAAGACTCTCAAACTTTGGGCACCCCCGGGGAGGCCTATCAACACATATAACCCAAAAATATAATTGGACATCGGAATCATTGGACCTAGGTCTTAATTGGGTGCAAGTGACCAGAATCACAGAAACTCTGACAATTGGGCCCGAACAGTGGAAAATCATAATTCTCAACGTTTACATCCACCCAGAACGAAAGTTACACCAAGAAAAACAAGCAAGCCTAACGTCCCTGATAAAACTGATGCAAAAAACCTATTCAGGCTGTCCATTATTAATCTCCGGGGACTTCAACTGCGACCTAATCGGCAACAACAGGGCAAAAGGAAACATGCCACCGTCCAATGGAGGTCCGAGGTTAGCTTCCAACCTAAGAGAACTAGGTCTGACGATTCTGAATGGCAACATGAGGGGGGACAGGCCGGCAGGTATTACGTACCTGTGTGGAAGGGCCCACTCAACAATAGACTATACAATAGTAAGTGACGACCTAGTTGCAGGCATCGAGACTTTCCAAATTGCTTAACGGCCAGAAAGTGACCATTTCCCCCAAATAACTACCTCAAACACCACGCCCACTCTGGCATCGAACATGTCTTGTCTACTACATCAAGCATCCAAATTCAACCTAAAGAAATTAAAATGGCGAGGAGAAGGGCTGGAAAAAATTCGGTCCGCCGTCATAGCTCGAAAACTTGAGTTAGGGTTGCAAAAAAAGGAAGATCTTGTAAACATCTGGGAACAATTGGTCCTGGACCTTCTCCATAAATTTCCAGCAACATCAGGGATACAGAGCAAGTCTACCCTCAAGAAGGAGCCCTGGTTTAACATGGAACTAAGAACAAAAAAAAGGAGGGTAACTAAAGAGGCCCGAGATCTAGCACGACAAAAAAGACTGGGGTTACAAACAAACAAGGGAGACTTGATTGAAGCCAGAAGCGCTTATAGAAAGTCACTGAGCATCGCAAAAACCTCCTATAAGGAAAAGATATGGAATAAACTCCTAAGTGCAGGAAAACAACCTAACAGTCATGACTTTTGGGGCATTATTAATGATCTAAATAAAGGATCAAAACTCCATCAGGAATCAGGAGTAGGAGCCGACGCTTGGTCACAGCATGTACAGCATGTACAATCCCTATATTGCACAACAACAGCACAACAACAGCAGGCCTCCCCCACGACATAAGGCCAACAAATTTAATTGAGGATGATCTGACGGGAATTAACAACACAGGTACAGAAGTACTAGGGACGAAGGGGGGTTCAAATGAGGAGACGGTATTCCCGGAATTAACCACTAGAGGAGAACTCTGTAAAATCATTACAAGACTAAAAGCTGAAGGAGCACCAGGCCCGAACGGGCTGCCCAACGCCATCTTCAAACACGACCCGGAATTCTGGGCAGACATCCTAATGCCACTTTTCAATCTCATTTATAATGATGCCCAGGTACCCGCGTCTTGGAAGGGTAGCGTCATTCACCCAATATTCAAACATGGCGATCATCGTAATCCAACAAATTATAGGCTTATATCTTTGATGGATGTAGAAGCAAAGCTTTACGCCTCCTGCATCCTTTTAAAGCTGCAAGACTGGATTGAAGAAGAATCAAACAGAATCCCTTGGTTCCAGACTGGCTTTAGGCGGAAAATGGGGACAATCACCAACCTAACTTGCCTGTCATTACTAACGGACAGAATGGCAGCAAAGGGTGCACGGTTGTACGCCTGCTTCGTCGATATTAAATCGGCCTTCGACAGAGTCAACCGAGAGCGTTTATGGGGCAAACTACAGTGCTGGGGGATGCCGACCAAACTATTAAAGGCAATAAAAGTTTTATACCAAAGTACATGGGCAAAGGTGAAATTGGGAAATGGAGCTTATACCAAGAGGAACATACCAACGCAACAGGGCCTAAAACAAGGTTGCGTTTTAGCACCCACCCTTTTTAATCTTTTCCTTTCCGACCTCGCAAAAGCGCTGGAGACGGACGAAGTTCACCCACCATCATTGGCAAACCATCGAATTCCTTGCCTCCAATATGCAGATGATATAGTATTGCTGAGCAAAACCCCAATTGGCCTACAAAGAGCTCTACACATACTAGCAGCATACTTAAAGCAAGAGGGTCTGGACATAAGCAAAGAAAAAACAAAAGTGGTCCGTCTGGTAGACCCAAAAAATCTAAGATACACATGGATGGTGAACGGGACAAAGGTGAAAGAGCAAGGGTCGTACAAGTACCTCGGAATTACAATATCTCAGGGCGTTAAACAAATGGAGCATAAAAATATAATGCGCGCAAAAGCTCAAACTCTAATTTTCGCTTACCGTCTACTAAAAACAAAGATGGACTGTCCAAATCACAAACACATGCTGAAGGTTATGTCGGCACAAATTTTACCCTCTCTGTCTTATGGTCTAGTTACCTGGTGTGGCAAGGAAACAGACTTACTAAATGATCTCCAAACCAAAATCTACAAAGCGGTTTTTAATCTTCCAAGATGTGCCTCAGCCTCGCAAGTTAGGATTGATTTTGGTCTGCAAAACCAGAAATACAGGAGCATGAGCGGCTTCGTAAAACTGTGCTATAAACTTAGATCTGCAGACCCGGAATCCATGGACTGGCTAAACTGGGAAGTTATAAAAAATCAAGGGGAGACCGGAACCCCGTGCTCCTGGGGAAACTATCTGAAAATCTGCATAAAAGAGCTGGAGTTGGAAGCCGCATGGGAATCCGCGACGGATAAAGCAAGCATAAGTAGATTGGTCAACATGGCAGCAAGGAAGAAATCTTTTCAAGAAGACAAAAGCACACTACTAAAACGGCGGCACGGTTGGACCATTATCAATTCCTTCAAAGCAGGATCACCACACGCTTACTTAACCTCCCACTTCAACGTGCACTTAAAAAGAGCATTTACCGATTATAGGATGGGCATGCACATCTCAAAGGATCTATTACCATCCTGGAAAGGTAACCACCAGACTGAGCAATGCAGACTATGCGGTTACAAAACAGAATCACTAGCCCATTTTCTGTGTGTCTGTCTGCCACTTATGGCACAACGGCAACGACTGTTAAAAGGTATTTGCAATGAGCTAAATATCCGCACCTGCAGACAAGCAGTAACTTGCTGGTTGGGAGGGAGTTCTATCATTATGGCTTGCCGGGGAACAAAATTCCTGGCAGAAGTGAAAAAATGTTTGAGCCAAGTAGAACAATGAGAAGGTTTAGAAGCAGGACAACAAGGCGGCCTTTATTTTAGAGACTGGTAAAATTCGTACAAACAAGCAAAAACATTTTGATATTCCAAGACAGCGGGAGTATCTCTGGAAGAAAGTTTTAAAACATTGCTTCACATTATTTTTTAACAAAGAAGGAGACTTAATTTTAGTAAACATATTTACATTTTGTATTATTATCTTTCATGTGAAAATTGTAATAATTTTAATTAATTATGCAATAAACCTTTTTGACTTTGAGTATTACTCAGGTGTGGTAGATTACTGCCACCATGCTGGTTAAGGAAGAACATTCTTGAAACTGGTCACAAAGCTCATTTAGGCATTACAAAAAGAAAACAAAGAATCAAAAACGTATATTGGTGGGCTGATTTGGATGGTTATATAAAGGTTAGTTAGAGAGTGTATGAAGTGCTATATTTCTGATAAAGCACTTACAACATTCAGTCCACCTTTGTTGCCCATTTCGTTTCCTAATATAACATGGGAGAAATTTAGAATTAACATCATGGGTCCCATTGAAAATGATATGGCGGGAAAGAAATACATTAATATAGCCATAGATCATTTCTCCAAGGAGCCGGAAATAGAAATTGTCAGGACAGCAGATTTTTTATCGCGTTATAACATTTTTAAGCAGTACTTTTGTTAAGGGGGGGCTTCACAAAACATTTATCTCTAATAATTGTTAACAGAAACGTTTTAGTGAGGACTGGGATTACACATAAAACCACATCAGTTTATCATCTGGTAGAAACGGTCTTGTGGAGCGCTTCAATAGAGTGATTATGGGCTCATTGCAAATGGCTGTAAGTAATAAACGGAACAGGAAGTTGATATTTTTAAATGTTGTGGGCGTATAGGATTACTCCTAATCCCAGTACTGACAAAAGCCTATTTGAAGGTATGAAAGGGAGAGAACTTTTAACTAAGGACACAGAGTGGATGTCATTGACTAGGCAGGTAGAGTGGTCACCTGAAAATGAATAAAAAAATGATGCTAGATAAACAAACTTACAAAGAGTATCATGATAAATGGCCAAGTGTGATTGGATGAAAGGGGAAAAGGAAACAAAAAAGGGGGAAAGTAGATTACCGGATACTTGAAAGTCAACAAATTGTTCAGTAATTCTGCTTTATTGAGCAAGGTGTGGCATATAAGCAGACTGGCAAAATGCAAGTATGCTGTTAATGAATGTGGTAAGATCAAAGAAGGTGGGATCTATGAATGCAATTATGATTGGATGGATCAGAATGAGATGGAAAAGAAGTAGGATCTATCTGGTAATGAAAAGAGAGCAGACAAGAACAGAAGCCCAGGTTGACTCTAGTGACAGGTTGGATAAACAACAGAAGATTGTTGCAACGAATGAGTTCCAGGAAAGATGTAGAAGAATAATTTGTAAACCAAAAAAATGAAAATTTCATTTGTACATGAGCAATTGTAAAATGTGCGTTTGGGAAAATATATAGTTAGATATACACATGTAGAATACATTTGACTATTTTTTCAATGTATTAGCCATAGGTAGACCACAATGGTCTTTTTAAAATGTTTTCTGTATTGGTCATAGGCATGGTATTTTGTTTTTTATTTAAGGGGGAGGTTGTTGTAGAAAAGAATGGGAGGAAATACGGGTGGAATGTAGAACGCACGGGAGAGGAGTTGCACAGCAGTTGGGAGGTGTGCACTGCAATGTTGGAGGTGATCACTGAGTTGTAACGGCTGGGGCTGAATAAAGTTTCTAATTTAATGGAAGCGTCCCCCGTTTCATAGTGATATGTACCACTCCACGGTTTCCCAGAGGTTGTTATTTTGTATATAATCCACTGTGCAGGTTTTAGTATTTATCCTTTCAATTCCTCTACTTTACTTATTCTAACCATCTCCTCTAATAAAATGGCCAGCATTTAGCCTTGCCCAACAACACTCCGACCTTTAATGCATGAATGACGCCTAGTCAATCCTCTATTTTGCTGCCCCCATGCTGAACGCTTTTACATGGCCACTTTCAATTGGAAACGCGGTGTTCACTTTGTGTTGCGGTGAGATCTCCTACCCCTGGCAAACTCCTAGGAAACATACTCATCAGCACTCGGTACTTTGGGTGAACCACAACGGACTCCTCGCTGTAGACTTGCAACACAAATTTACAATTTTCTTGTATATTTTATGACCACAATTATTACTTTTTTTTTTACCTTTATTCTTAATCGGCACCTTCATCACTATAGATATTTAGTCATCCACCTCCATTTTTCTGAAATTCTGAATATTGGGAGGTGATTCTGTCACCCACTTGTTTGGTCTCTCTACTATTGGTGCCAGGACCAGCGCATCCGGATACCCTCCACAATAATGTCCCCTATATGTCAGGTATTTGGCATGAGTCTGGTTGGTTCTCTTAGTTTTTACAAACCTTGAGTGGCCTGCATGGCTTACATTGTGTTTCTTCCTTCCAGGTGTTGCGCTCTGGCCCCACCTTTGGGAATCCCTTATTGGACCCTGATCTGGGTACCTAAGCATGGGGAGCACCGACCCTATAAATCCCTCTCAGTGACCCGATTGGGCCCCACCAGTGTGTTTGGCAATAGGCACTTGACCCACTACACCCCTGGGAATTCGTATGACTTTGATTACATATAGTTTTTCTCCCCGTGGCAACTAACTGTCCCTCCTTTTTCCTTTTCTTTTTCCGTCGTTTTTCTTTCAGTTATTCCTCTCTTACAATGAGAAAATGTTCTCAAGTATCTATTATAATGTCCTGATGATGATCCTGTTATGTCTATAAAACTTTGTCGACTCTCGCGCACTAACGATATAAAATGTATAAAATAATGAACTTAAGGGCAGAATAGCTGTTGTAGATTTATTGGTGACTAACTGATTTTTTTTATTTGTGTCACACATTATTGCCTGAGTTTGTTTATATGATTTCTTGTCTTTTGTGTTTTGTGTCCCTATCCACAACTTTTGACTTATTTATTAAATACATGTGATTTTATTTGTTTTCATGGACATTGCTTCGGGCATACGTGTCTCTTTCAGTAAAGTTATACTTTGTCTGTCCCTTTAAAGCAATGCGCCCCTGCTTGGAATATTTTTTCTTCTCTGTTATTGGTACAACTCAGATTGATAAACAACATTTTTAAATTGCTTGCATCATTTTGTAGGCACGAACATGGATGGTGTGCACGCCTATGAAATGATGAGGCTATCTGCATCATTTTTGTTTTAATCTTTAGCTATGCTGCACATATGGGAGTTCTAAGGGGAAGCTTTCAATTTATTGACCACGCCTAAACAGCTCGTTGTGACCCTCTGCAAAAAAGATGTGATCCCATTAGCAATTTGCAGATGAATATGATTATAATACTCACTGACTTCATCAGCTGGGACATTCCTTTTTTGGAATTAAGGGACAATGTAACTTACAATCACAAAGCTTCAGGGAGATGCTGAATCTATGTAACAGAAATATAACTTCATCTGCGTGTAAAGCCTAGCATATTGCATTTTGGGGTCCATTTTACAAAACATATTTTGTAGTTCAAATTATTATATTGGGCTGCCTTTATACAACACTCAATAGTAAATCAACTGGCCAGTATTACTTTTATACATCTATTTAATTCCCCATAAGTAAGCTATGCACTTAGACAGCAACCTTCATTTGAATGCCTGCAGTTGTCAATGCGCTTCAATGGTCATAAGACTGCACAGCAAAGCATTTGAAAACATTGGCCACTTGCTAGCCAGAAAGGCAATACAAGGGAGAGGAGATAACCTGTTACTATATTTAGGGGCTACTAGTCTTTCTGAGGTGTCTAGACTACAACTTTATTGTAACAATCTGCGAAGAGGTGGTGTACTGGCGGTCCATGGTGGTTGTGCATTGAGAGATGATTATCTAGATTGTCCCATTATGGCCACTCATTAGTGATAAGACAATTATTGCCCAAGACAGTACTGTCTATTTAGCATAGTAATAAGGCAAGTAGTAAAGGGCCTCGGTTTTTAAGAAGAATTTCCTTTGGATTAGTTTGAGGCCCTAATGAGAGACGTGTGGATATAAGTGTGTTGTAAACCTGAAGGATGTCTGTAGTTGCCAAATTTGACCCTAAAAGTCCGTGGCAAACCTTCAAAAATATTACACATGAATCAAGACACCTTTTGGTCTTTTTTAGTTTAACCCCCTAAATCACAGATCTTCAATTTGTTGGGTGTGTCCCCCTTAGTTTACTGAACGGATTCGGGGAGTGGTCAGGCAATGGCAAAAGCAGCATCATTCTGAAAACAGTGGTTTGTTTTGGTGAAAAAGCAGAGTGGCAGTAAGCAATTCTGTAATGGGCCAACAATAACATATGTTGCCATGTCTTTCCTGGGAGTAGGTGTCAAATTGAGAGGACTCTAAATTATCCTCAAAGTACCTTAGCTCCATATCTTTTAGAATCACACTGCGGATATTTTTACACATTAGGAAGACCAGGCTACCCATAGCATGTTGGCAATTTGTATTTGATCACATACTTAAAAGGGATAACTGAATTTAACTGCAGTGTTGGAATGATTAAGCATGTTTAGAGCTACGAAATTTATAGAATTATTGTAGGAAAAATATGTTTTTATTCTATGGGCAAATCATTCTTTTTACAACAAAGGGTGGGCCCAACTCAAAATTTTGAAGACTCCTACCCTAAGTGTTGAGGTTCTCCTGCTCCGCACTCCTTCCTAATCCTGTCAACCGCCACCACTGCTTCTTTTTCATTGTGTTTCAACTATGCAGCAATTCATACAGTGGAATCTAACAAATAAAAATGGATTGCTCTCTTCTATAAGCATTGACAATGACTATAGGTCTGGCTTATGGTTGAAAGTGTCCCTTGTGTCATTGGTGGGTTTAGGCACTTAGTAATTCATTATATTCATTATATATTATATTATTAGGGGAGAGGATGTGGTCCGTCGGCTAGACTGACGACTTTGGTGCTAGAAACCAGGGTTCCAGCCTCGGGGTCTCGTCCTCATCCTGTGATTCTGGGCAAATCACGTAATCTCCCCGTGCCTGAATGTGTAATGTAAATACTGTGCTCATGTAAAGCGCTCCAATACCTTTGGGTCGAGTTTGCGCTATATAAATATGCAACAAAAAAAATTATTATACATGAACTCTGTTACTCATCTTTGCATTTATTCATCCATCCACTGAGTCATTCTTACACTCACCCTTGACACCACCACAATAAAACCAGAAACTCAGCAATATATGTAAGATAAAAAAAGACTACAAGTAGAAAAAAAAAGCCTGCTACCGCCTAAACATGGTGGGCACATGCCTGCAATAACAAAAGTAAACATGGCAGCAGATGTCCGTCTTACAGAGGTATTGTTCATAGTGTATTATTGTTTGAATGTTACTGCATGGTCTCCATGGGTGCAACTAATGTGTTGGCCATTGTGGAATGGTAAAACAATTGCTCATAATGGACAATAGCATTCCATAATAGTCAGCTGGTTTAGAGGATATTGTCATGACGGATGCAACACACTGCAGATTAAATAGCGGCCAGAAAGCAACCTGTTAGCACTGCCATGAGAGTTGTAGTATCCTCTTAAGAAAAACCAAAAAGGAGAGGTAAAGAAAAGAAAGGAAAGCTTTAAAAGGACAAAAATAAAAAGTGAAGGACTGGACAACCAGCCCTAACACTGAAGAGCACACATTTTCAGGTGGCTGTTCACATGTGATCAGAAAATGCCATTATTCACAGGGCAAGAGAGCCAGTGACTGATGTGGAGTGAACCATTACCCCGTGTAGTACACTGTAATGGCAGGAAGTGGTGTGCAAATGACACTTGAACACACCAGTGTTGAAGAGAGTTCACCCAAATTAATACTATGTATCTATTAAAAATGTATTATTACATCATTTTTTATTATATGATCCTGGCAGACAGCTAAAATGGTTAGACCTTCCAAAGAGATTACAGGAAGAATTATTACAGTGCAAATCTTACAACTTTAGGCTTGGTCAGGGACAAAAACAACACCAAAATCCTTCCCTGCAAAGGTAATCTGTGACATTCCATGTAACAAAATGTAGCAAACTACCTATTTGCAGGCTTTAATATAGAGAAATAATAATCCAATCTTAAATACTTATTGACTTTAACATATTCTTTTCACAATCAATATGTCATTAGGTTTTATTATTCACTTTTGGCTTGTCTCCATACCTTACTCAGGCCTCCTCTTTTGAGGTTGAGCTTTCCAACAAGATAACTGCCAAGAATTCATTCATAAAATGAGAGAAGTATACAAAGTTACAGCTGGCATTGCAAAAAACTCTCTCTCAGAAGAGGGCCTGACAAGGATTGCGGCAGTACAAACCTTCTGTACTAATAGTTTGTCAGAGGGGGTACCAGCATCAAAATCTTTGCCTACTATATTATTCTGTGAGACCCTGTGTAACAAAATATCTATCAGCAGGCTTTAATATAGAGTAATAACAAACCACCCTTAAATGCCTAATTAATGTAACATTTGCTTACCACAATCAATATGGCGGGCCAACTACCTTTGGCATAAATAACACTATAAAGAATCAGGTCTATAATCTTTGATCGTTGGCTTGTCACCATAACCAACTCAACCCTGCTGTGTTGGTCATAATCCTTCAGGTATGCTGTAATAAAATTATAAATAGGTACAAAATTACAGTTGTCAAAACAATATGAAATCCCTGTTAAAAGAGCCAAATAAGGATTTACATATTGGAAATCCTGTTTCCCAAAGGTTTGTTCAGGTGGTCACCCACACCAAAACTCTTGCCCACTATGGTAATCTACCTAATTTCCTGTAACAAAAGTTCTACCTGCAGGCTTTAAAGCAGTGTAATAACAATCCACCCTTAAAAGCCTATTGCCTTTAACACATGATTTTCACAATAAGTAAGAAAGGCCTACTTGCTTTGTCTAAACTTTTCATTATAAGCAAATCATAGCTAAAGAATCTTGCATAGCCTTTCCTATTGGACCAATAAAGCATGTAGCTATTACCATTGGCTTGACTCTATATCTAACAGCTTTTATCATTGACTGGTCTCCATAACCAGCTCATACAAATCCACTTTCAAATTCCTATTGACTTTATCATATATTTCTCACAATCAGTATGTCAGGCCTAATGCCTTTATCATAAATGTTCATAAAAAAACAATCATGCCTATAGTCTTTATTGTTGGCTTATTAGACCTACTGTGTTGGGCATAGGCTTTCCCACGAGGCAACCATACGGTATAGGGTAATAACATTACTAATATGTACACAATTACAATTGTCAAAACAATATAAAATCCCTGCTGTTAGAGCCTACAAGACAACCATAAGGTATAGGGTAATATCATTACTAATATGTACACAATTACAGTTGTCAAAACAATATAAAATCCCTGCTACTAGAGCCTATTATGGATTACCATTTTGCAAAACTTCCATCTCCATGGTTTGTTCGGATAAGTTACCAATACCATAAACCCTTGCCCGCTACTGTAATCTGTGTGATTCTGTGTAAAATAAATGCCTGCCAACAGGCTCTAGCAAAGTATATTAACAATCCATCCTTAAATGCCTGTTGCCTTTAACAGATGTTTTCCACAATAAGTAGTGCAGGCCTAATGGCTTTGCCATAATGTTTCTTAATAAGCAGGTCAACCTTGTGGAATCTGGCATGTCTTTTCCCAGTGAACCGATAAGGCCCATACCCTTTACCAATGCTTTTACAGCTTAACCAAACAAGCATTTGCAATGCAATAGGGCTCGCATTTGCGAGAGTTTAAGCTATTGGCATTGTAAATGATAATGCCTTTTATTTAGCAGTTTTGAAAAACAACACATAAATAAAAGGCCTTGTCATTTACAATGCCAATAGCTCAAACTGTAGTAAATGTGAGACCTGTTGCATTGCAAATGCTTGATTTCATTTGCGTCCTGTCAACAAATACAACTCCATTATCCTGCACTGCACGTCTAGTTGGCGGATGTAAAAGGTCCCTTACCATGAAGTCAGAAGAACAAATTGACAGTTATATCTGAATCTGCATGGCAAGTAAACAATGCAGCGCAATTCGAAAAAAATTACAATTTTAAATTAAAAAATAACACTACAACTGTAGAAACGTGGAGGTGAAGTTTAATTTTCTCGCCACTTAAATAAGTTATTTAGATTTCACATCTGGTAAAACAGATCTACAAAGGTAAGTTAATTATGCTATAATTCTGCTGCATTTTCTTTCACGCTGTGCTCACTGTCAACACAGGAGGCCATAATGAACACTTTAAAGATGGTGTATGAAGAGCCAAAAAGAAGAAAGGGAACAGGTCTTAGAATCCTTTAATCATACCCTAGTAGTAGTGCAACAACAAACGGGACTTCATTTTGAATAAATCGTACTAAGCACTGTAAAGGTTTATGCCAAGTGTTTCAAAGATTTGTAAACAGCGCAGAGGAGATTCTGTACAGAGCGCATGCACTCCCTGCCTCCTAGGCAACAACTCATCTCAGACATCATCTGGTGCGGATATCTAGTTTTCCTGTATACAATTGCTTGAACACGTCATTGTGCTTTCAGAGGTGTGATATACTGAGGTCACTCGTGGTCACAAAAACACTGATTGATTGGACCTTACAAAAGTGCCTATTGAGAAAGCTGGCCGATAATTGCGTTTTACCTCTGTTTATAGTTAAATACCCACCTGTGGGTTGCAGTGATCTTCCTGTATTAAAGGTGAAGAATATCAGACCGGTGGCACCGCTGCTTCTGAGTAGCGGGGTGGGGTCAGGGGGTGTCATGTGAGTCTGGGGATGCAGCAGTATCAACGGGCACAGAGCGCTTCCGATACAATTAAAGTAAAAGCGCTGTATGCCGCACAGAGCGCATCCGATACAATGAAAGTAAATGCTCTGTATGCCGTGCTGTTAAACAGCATTAAATCAATCTTTGTAAAGTTCAAAACAAAAGCACGGCCACCACTTTACATATTTAGCGCGGTGTGCATGCTATTGTGAAAACAATGAACAAAAGAAAAGCACTCCGCGCTCAACATAAATGTCCATTTTAAACAAGGCAGCGCTGGGAGGGGGGCTGGGCACAAAGGAAGGAGAAATGTGAGTCACGGCCGGAGGCCGGCCGTGAAGACAATGCAGCGCTGGGAGGGGGGCTGGGCAGAAATGCTTGCCTGCGGCCCTGAATAAGTGACGGCGGGGGCGGGGCAGCGGAAGCCTTTGATCGTAGCTTCAATTGTGGATGTGGCAGCGAAGCCTTTGATGTGCCAAATGCTGCTGGCAGGGGGAAGGATCGTGCAAGCTCGTCCACGAGGAGCTTGTCACGTGATTCTATTTCTCGTGAACTGTTGGGAATCCGGCTTGAAGAGAGCCAATCAGCTGCCTGAATAGAGCCTTTGGGGAAAGAAGCAGATCAGCGACATAAGGGCTCACCCTTGTTTTCTATTTCTGCGAAATAGAAAAGGGGCGAGCCCTAAAAAGGCCTATTCTAGTGCACATAAACAGGCATCATAATGCATACAGTAATATAATTAAAACTATAAAGAAAAGTATAGTTTGCAAAACAATATACAACCAGGGCCTAACAAGAGTCGTCACAGTGAAAACCCCCTGGGTTTTCAGTGTGGGTGGCCAGCCCCACAACCTTTGCCTACTATGGTAACCTGTGAGATTACAAGTAACAAAAAAACGGTATCTGATGTATGTGAATTAATGGAAAAATTAAAATTGAGAAACCACTTTGATGGAAACCAAATCATGGAAAACTAACTTTACGGAAATACTATTTTAAGGAAATACAAAAAATTAAAATGAAAGGAAACATTTGAAAGCAAATATAATTTTAAGGAAATAATCCCAAATTATTTCACAACTGGGTGGAGTTTATAGGTAGGGAGGGGTTTTGGTTTCAAGGATGGGTGATGTTTAGGGGTGATAAGGGGTTTTAATGGACAGGAATGGATGGAGTTTAAGTGTAGAAAGGGGTGTTTAGGGTTCAGAGATGGGTGGAGATTAGTGGTAGTGAGAGCCTTTCAGTGAATGTGAATGGCTGGAGGATAGAGGTGGTGAGGGTTTGTAAGAGTTCAGGGATGCATGGAATTTAGGGGTGGTAAGGGGTGTTAAGTGCTCTGGGATTGGTGAAGTTTAGGAGTAATATGGGTTTTTAGATTTCTGTGGTGGATGGTGTTTAGGGGTGGAGAGGCATTTTTAGGGTTCAGGAAAAGTTGTGGTATAGTACAGAGAGAGCTTGTTAGGGTTCAGGTGTGGGTTGAGTTTAGGGGTAGTGGGGTGCTTTTAGGGTTCAAAGGGTGTAATTGTGGGAGTTAGAAAGGAGGCAGTGTTCAGGAATGGGTGATATTTAGGGGTCAGGAATGAGTAGTTTAGGCATGATAAAGGGTTTTCACGGTTCATGGATGGGTTGAGTTTAGGGTAGAAAACACTTTTAGGGTTAATGGATCGGTGGAGCTTAGGAGTCAAGAACTGTTGTGGTTTAGACATGTGAGGGAGTTTTTTGGATGTGAGGATGGATAGTGTTTACAAGTTGTGAGCTGGTCAAGGATGGATGGTGTTTAGATGTGGTGAAAGGTCAGCAAATATAAATCCAAAGTAACATCCTCTGAAGTAAAGCAATGAAATAAATATCTCTGACAAAAATGTTTCTGAGAATTACAGCCATTGCATTTACACCTTAAAAAATAAACATGGTAAAGCCCATTTTGAAATAAGATATTCTATTAATTTGTTTCCATGAAATGATAAATACCAGTAATCCTGCATATTTCCATTAAACAGCTTAGGTGAAATGGTTTCTCTGTAATTGTTTTCCAGTAAATAATTTTTCTATGAAATTATGAAATCACATACAACTGTCTATCAGGGATCTACCTTAGTCAATGAGATTAAGGGAATGTGAATCTCAAATTTCCGAACAAAACATCAGTGGCCTGCAGGGTGGAGGGGTGAGATGACCAAGGTTCAGGATGGACTGCTACCATGAGGAACATAGTCACTACTGATATTCATTAAGTGAATCTTTGTCTAGAGTGGCACAGTGGGCGAAAAACAATGGATTGGAATGATACTCCTAGCAATCGCCACTGATCAGACTATTTGCAAGCATTCATCCCATCATCGTTTGGATGTTTGATTACCAGTAGTATGCCTCAAAACATGAGACCGGAGCAGATTGCCAAGCCTTCTACTGCCAAGTTTATGAATTCTAAAAAGTAGTACCTTTACACCCATTTTAGGACTCGCTCTATAGGTGCAGAGTTACCTCTTTTTCAGTAAACTGGTCACTATATATATTTAAGAACCCAATCCAACAAATTAACAAGTTAAAACCTCTTAGTAATATGAAAATGACAAGTAAAACAGGCACAGACACAGCAGACCCGACTCAGGGCCCCCAATACCCAAATTCCAAACCAAGAATACATTTGAGGAGTATCACACCCCAAACACTCCTTCTGAAGCTGCGCCCCTGTCCACCCCACCTGAGCATGGTAGCTCTCCCTGGGAACTCTTGACTATCATCACATACAAAACAATAGCCTTGAGTCCCTGCACAAGTCAATGCATGCACTCTTCTTCTACTCTACTATAAGAAGCCTCAATGGTAGAGTTGTCAAATCAGAGCATGTGGGAAAGGCTCTATGTTTCTAATCCTTACTTTTTACGATTCATGTTATCTAGTGACTGATGGAACCAGGCACTACGCCTGAGCCGTAAAACGAGAATGGCACACAGAAAATTAATAGGGCAAGCTCAGCCAGAGACAACTCATGGGTCTGGCTTGGCTCCAAGAGTCTGTGCAAGAGCTGAGTCATGATAACATTGGACATGTATATTGTTTAACAAACATTATGTAAAAATATTATACAATATCGTCAACATTTTAAAAGTGCATTTCTTTAACATGCGTAAGCATTTCACCGTAATATATCAGATGATGTCACTGTATAGCGAGGCATTTATTAAAAGTGATGGTTTTTAGAAATATTCATGTCCTCACCCAATGACAATGCCATTAGTGAACTAAGAGACAGGTCAGTAGTCATGTAAACCCTAAACGTGGCATTGTTTCTTATTAAAGATGGAGGTACATTATAGTCTTTCAAATCAAACATAAGAAGTGTTTGGACAACGCACATCCTGAGCTCAATGATTTAAAGGTTTGCTCAGATGTGATAAAAACAGAAAAAAGAGGCACTGTGAAAGAAAATATTTACATAGGGTCACACAATTCGGATACACAGGTAAGCTGGTATGGATTCCAAGTTATCTGATTTCACATTTTGAAATTCTGTCACCAAATGGGTATCTCTGTGTCTTTTGCTCTCCCATTTACATCATCAAAGGTCACGTTGTGTTGTCCATTCTTGCCTCACCGTGAGAAAAACCAACACAGCGATAGCAAACCCACCCCAGTGCTCCAGACCCTACTACCAAGCCAAGAATGCATGTATTTTGGGGTCTGATGCCCCAAAAACGTCATCCCCCTGAACTATATCCCTGCCGTCTATAGTCTGTAAGACAATCTGATAGAAACCAATTGTTAGACTTCCTGGCTTTAACAAATATATTTAATAATAAATAAGCTAGAACAAGTGTCTTTGTGATAATGTTTCATAATAAGCAGACCAGACCTATTGCATAAGACCTTTCCTGGTGCACCAACCAGGGAATAACTTGTCACCATACCCAATTTAGGCCTATTGTTTTGGGCATAATCTTTTGCACAAGGAAACCATCAGGCACATAATTATAAATTGATAACAGTATATAAATGATGTTGGCTAAGCCCAATACTATCCCTCCTAAAAGGCCCTAAGAAGGAATCTTACCAACACCAAAACCTATGCCTGCGACTGTAATCTGTGAGATTTCCTGTATCAAAATACCTATTGGTAGGTTTAATATAAAGTAATAACAAGCCACTCTAAACTGCTTATTAACTTTAACATATACTCTTAACAAAAAATATGTCAGGCTTTTATCATAGCATTTCATAATAAACAGATCAGAACTATGGCCATGATCATTGACTTGTCACCATAACCAAATCAGCCCTGCCATATTCAGTATAAAAATGTTCACAAGCCAAAAAGCGCAATTCATGCACTCTTTGTAATGTTGATGTAATTAAATTCTTTATTGCTCGATTATCAAAAATCATTGAAAGTAAAAAACAAATCCATTATTCACCAATTAATACACCTGTGCACACATAAAAGGATGGTTGTTTCTATGGTTACATGTCACTGGAACATTGATACTACAGATGCACTTCTTTTATCATTAATCAAACAACATATGATAGTCCGATTCCCAGGGATGTGCAGTAAAAACTATAGACAGTATATGACATAGTGCAAATGGCTATAAAGTGTCAAAGTGCCAAAATTGTAAAAGTTCTCTTGCAAATAAGCAATAAAAAACAGATGCTTCGGTATACTCTTTAGGTACAAATCACAAAAATTGCCTGAGACAAAATCAATACATCCAACTGCAAACGCATTCAAAGTGCCAATAACCTGGCAACAGCGTCCATATATTTTCTAAAATATACCTTACCCTTAATTGCACACTGCAGATACCAGTAATTTTTCCGCAATTGATAAAAATGTTATCATATGACATAATAGTGGAATTGATTCACCTGCTAAACATAAAATAGGAGTCTGGCAGGATGATCTAACCCATGCTTTAAGGAATAGAGGTTTCAATAATACACAGCATATTTTAAGCAGTTTAGGACACACACACACAACACGTAAAAAAGTTTCACATTGGCACCTCACAGTCTACATTCCAAGTTTGCCCATTGTTTGTATCCAAATCAGTGTGCCTTATTTAGTTGGGTATATGCCATGTCTTCATTTTGAAAATATTTCCTTGATGTGGGCCCAAAAGTGGGCATTTAAATATGGCTGGATTTGCAGGGAATTATAGGAATTAATCACAGACCAGGCATGCGCTTTTGCATTAAAACTGCCTTATCCGCACTAAGTGAATGACTAGTGATCTTTTTTTTAAAACATTATTTAAAGCTAGGCATTGTCATTCCAGAAAACCCTGTCGGCAAATCAAAACCCTGAAGGCATGATGAAATATGGGAATTCCAAGTGTATGCAGAAGTAGATTGTGCTATTTAACATCAGCAATACTTTGCTAAAGAGTCACGGTTCCTCTTTGTAGTGGAAGTGCCCAAATGTCTGCCCAATCACAACCTGTAGTTAGGATAACGAACAAGTGGGTAGAACCTAATCCCCTTTCTCTGTGGTACTCTGACAGCTATGTTTTTTTTAAATCACATAAGGTCAGGTGACAGCTCTGCTGCCAAGTCAGACCCAAAAAAACATGTACCTTAGTGTAGCCCTGGGACACTTAAACTGATCTCAAACACAGGACTGCACTCTGAAGTCTAAGTTTAATGATGGAAAGGTGGGTGCTTCCCTTTTCTGGCAGTAGCATAGATGGGAGGAGGGTTGTCATGAGAGATGAATTGCTGTTTTCCAGGTGCATCACTGGAAAGCAAAATATATTCCCCAAGACTGCCTTTCGATTGCCTTTCTCCCATCTATGCTACTACCAGAGAAAAACATACACAGTAAATGATATACTTATCTAATACACTTCAGCAACATTACAGTGCCATGTATGTGCCTCTGAAAGGTCAAGGTAGCAGTACTGCTGCTGGTGAAGGCTGCTGGATAAAGAAACAAAACACTCACATCTGCATGGAGGGGAAGCACTTTTTAGGTCGAGCTGGCGTTGGAGCGCGAAGCGCTCCCGCCAGCGAGACTATAGTCACCTTCCTCCCTGTCAAGGGAGTAACAGCTGTGAACGAGCCCGATACAGACCTGGGCACGAGCCGACCCAGGTCTGTGAACGTGCTTCAAGGTTGAGCAGCTTGTGCACGTTTGTTGGACGTCAGGCGCTGCAAGCCCGCCAGACCAATTATCCCAGCATGAAACTCTACTTCCTGAGGCCCACAAGACCAATTATCCCAGCAGGAGTCTCCACTTCCTCAACAATTATCACAGCATGAGACCCACTTATCACAGCATGTCAACTGGCGCCCCAGGCTGCTGGAGCACTCAACTATAATTAATGTGCAGTTGAGTGCTCCAGCAGCGTGGGGCGGCTCTCTGCATGCTGTGATAATTATCACTTTGGGGCCTCATGCTGTGATAATTAGGGCGGCATGCTCTATTTGCAGCACTGAACATTTTCAAAGAAGGCCAAGCAGTGACATTCATTGGAGACACTCACCCTCACACCCTCACCCCCTCACCCCTCACACACCTCCTCACCCTCACACACCTCCTCACCCTCACACCCTCACCTTCACACCCCCTCACACACCCCCTCACATACCCTTACCAGCACAGCAAAACACAACACAGCACAGCAAAACACAACACAGCACAGCACAGCAAAACACAACACAGCACAGCACAGCAAAACACAACACAACACAACACAGCACAGCACAGCAAAACACAACACGGCACAGCAAAACACAGCACAGCACAGCAAAACACAGCACAGCACAGCAAAACACAGCACAGCAAAGCACAGCACAGCAAAACATAGCACAGCACAGCAAAACACAGCAAAACACAGCACAGCAAAGCACAGCACAGCAAAACACAGCACAGCAAAACACAGCACAGCAAAACACAGCACAGCAAAACACAGCACGGCACATCAAAACACAGCACAGCACATCAAAACACAGCACAGCAAAACAGCACAGCACAGCAAAACACAGCACAGCACAGCAAAACACAGCACAGCAAAACACAGCACAGCACAGCAAAACCCAGCACAGCACAGCAAAACACAGCACAGCAAAACACAGCAAAGTACAGCAAAACACAGCACAGCACAGCAAAACACAGCACAGCGAAACACAGCACAGCACAGCAAAACACAGCAAAACACAGCAAAACACAGCACAGCAAAGCACAGCACAGCAAAACACAGCACAGCACAGCAAAACACAACCAAGCACAGCACAACCAAGCACAGCACAACCAAGCACAACACAACCAAGCACAGCACAACCAAGCACAGCACAACCAAGCACAGCATAACCAAGCATAGCATAACCAAGCATAGCGTAATAAAGCACAACAAAACATAGCATAACAACAAATAGCATAACAAAAAATAGCATAACAAAACACAACAAAACATAGCATAGCATAACAAAACATAGCATAGCATAACAAAACATAGCATAGCATAACAAAACACAGCATAGCATAACAAAACACAACATAGCATAGCATAACAAAACACAACATAGCATAGCATAACAAAACACAACATAGCATAGCATAACAAAACACAACATAGCATAGGATAGCAAAACTAAACAGAGCATAGCATAACAAAACAAAGCATAGGATAGCAAAACAAAACATAGCCTAACAAAACATGGCATAACAAAACATGGCATAACAAAACATAGCATAGCAAAACATATAATAGCATAGCAAAACATAGCATATCAAACACAACAAAACATAGCATAGCAAAACAAAGCATAGCATAGCAAAACATAGCATAGCATAACAAAGCATAACAAAGCATAGAATAGCATAACAAAACATAGCATAGCATAACAAAACATAGCATAACAAAACACAACATAGCATAGCATAACAAAACACAACATAGCATAACAAAACACAACATAGCATAGGATAGCAAAACTAAACAGAGCATAGCATAACAAAACAAAGCATAGGATAGCAAAACAAAACATAGCCTAACAAAACATAGCCTAACAAAACATGGCATAACAAAACATGGCATAACAAAACATAGCAAAACATATAATAGCATAGCAAAACAAAGCATAGCATAGCAAAACATAGCATAGCATAACAAAGCATAACAAAGCATAGCATAACAAAACATAGCATAACAAAACATAGCATAGCATAACAAAACATAGCATAACAAAACATAGCATAACAAAACATAGCATAACAAAACATAGCATAGCAAAACAAAGCATAGCATAGCAAAACATAGCATAGCATAACAAAGCATAACAAAACATAGCATAGCATAACAAAACACAGCATAGCATAACAAAACACAACATAGCATAGCATAACAAAACACAACATAGCATAGCATAACAAAACACAACATAGCATAGGATAGCAAAACTAAACAGAGCATAGCATAACAAAACAAAGCATAGGATAGTAAAACAAAACATAGCCTAACAAAACATGGCATAACAAAACATGGCATAACAAAACATAGCATAGCAAAACATATAATAGCATATGTAAATGTAAATGTAAATGTACAGGAATTTATATAGCGCAAATCACCGAGCGGTTTCTAAGCGCTTGCTTAGGGAACCCGTCCTGGTATTCCCCTGTGAGATAACCCCGGCAGGGTATCCGCAAGGTGAAAGCCAGGCATCCCGCCGCGAGGGGCCGTTGTGGAGATTAAGCAAGCTATTGCTCAGAGTCGCAGAGTGGGAACCCGTGAATCGAGTAGACACCGGAGCGAGAAATGTCGAGTCCATGGACATTTTAGGACTCAAGACCCCGCCGAGCCGGGAATTGAACCCTGGTCCCAGGCTGACCTCTGCTTCCAGGTCTGCCTCCTCTAACCAGTGAGCCACACTTCTCCACAGCAAAACATAGCATATCAAACACAACAAAACATAGCATAGCAAAACAAAGCATAGCATAGCAAAACATAGCATAGCATAACAAAGCATAACAAAGCATAGCATAGCATAACAAAACATAGCATAGCATAACAAAACATAGCATAACAAAACATAGCATAACAAAACCTAGCATAGCATAACAAAACACAACATAGCATAGCATAACAAAACACAACATAGCATAGGATAGCAAAACTAAACAGAGCATAGCATAACAAAACAAAGCATAGTATAGCAAAACAAAACATAGCCTAACAAAACATAGCCTAACAAAACATGGCATAACAAAACATGGCATAACAAAACATGGCATAACAAAACATAGCATAGCAAAACATATAATAGCATAGCAAAACATAGCATAGCATAACAAAGCATAACAAAGCATAGCATAACAAAACATAGCATAGCATAACAAAACATAGCAAAACAAAACATTGCATAACAAAACATAGCATAACAAAACATAGCATAGCAAAACAAAGCATAGCATAGCAAAACACAACACAACACAACATAGCATAGCATAACAAAGCATAGCATAACAAACACAACAAAGCATTGCATAGCATAACAAAACAAAGCATAGGATAGCAAAAAAACATAGCATAGCATAACAAAACAAAGCATAGAATAGCAAAACAAAACATTGCATAGCATAACAAAACATAGCATAACATAACAAAACATAGCAGAGCATAACAAAACAAAACATATCATAGCCTAGCAAAACATAGCATACCAAACACAACAAAACATAGCATAACAAAACATAGAAAAACAAAGCATAACACACAACCACACACACACAACCACACACACACAACCACGCACACATAACCACAACCACACACACAACCACACACAACCAAACACACAACTATCTATCTATCTATCGCTCTCACTCTATCTGTCTATCGATCTATCGCCCTCACTCTATCTGTCTATCGATCTATCGCCCTCACTCTATCTGTCTATCGATCTATCGCCCTCACTCTGTCTATCTATCGCCCTCACTCTATCTATCGGCCTCAGTCTATCTATCTAATCGCCCTTACTCTATCTGTCTATCTATCACCCTCACTCTAGCTATCTATCGGCCTCACTCTATCTAATCGCCCTCACTCTATCTATCTATCGCCTTCACTCTATCTTATCGCCCTCACTTTATCTATCGCCTTCACTCTATCTATCGCCCTCACTCTATCTATCGCCCTCACTCTATCTATCGCCCTCACTCTATCTATCGCCCTCACTCTATCTATCGCCCTCACTCTATCTATCGCCCTCACTCTATCTATCGCCCTCACTCTATCAATCGCCCTCACTCTATCTATCGCCCTCACTCTATCTATCGCCCTCACTCTATCTATCGCCCTCACTCTATCTATCGCCCTCACTCTATCTATCCAATCACCCTCACTCTATCTATCTATCAATCTATCTATCGCCCTCACTCTATCTATCTATCTATCGCCCTCACGCTATCTATCTATCGCCCTCACTCTATCTATCTATCGCCCTCACTCTATCTATCTTTCTATCGATCTATCGCCCTAATTCTATCTATTTATTTAGATACTGATCGCCATCACTCTATCTGTCTAGCTATCTATCGCCCTCACTCCTATCTATCTATCTATCTATCTATCTCGCTCACTCAATCTCTCTATCGCCCTCTATCTATCGCCCTCCCTCTATCTATCTATCGCCCTCACTCTATCTATCTATCCCACTCACTCTATCTATCGCATCACCACAGCATCACTCAGCACCACCACAGCATCACTCAGCACCACCACAGCATCACTAAGGGGCACAACAACATCACTATGCGCTACCACAGGATCATTGAATGCCACAGCATCACTAGTCGCCACCACAACATCTCTCAGCCCCACCACAGCATCAATCTGTGCAACCATTTACCAACAACTGGGTCAAATATGATCTCTCAATGTTTCAAGCTTTATTACAAATGTCACAAAAAGAGGTTAGTATTTCACTTCTGTTCTTGGATTTTCGTCACAATAAAATACACTGAACATATTCTTCACAAAAGTTATTTACAAAAGTTTAAGCTATTGCCATTATAAATTACAATAACTTTTATTTAAGTATTAATTATTAAAAAAATTCAAATCCATTGTTATTTGTAATATCAATACATCTAAGTCACGTGAATACAACACATATTGCATTACAAATGCTATAGGTGTCACAAGTTATAACTATTGGCATTGTAAATGACAAAGCTATTATTTTTGCTATTTTCAAAACCAACACATATATAAAAAATGTGTTATTTACAATACCAATAGCCCAAACTTTCCTAATGCGAGACCTTATGCATTGCAAATGCTTGTTTTTACTGAAGTACACAACATTTGGCCAATCAAAACAAAAATACATGTCCCCCAACATTTGGTTGGAGCCAAAGCCCCTCTTTGTAGTCCTCCTGAAAGCTCTGTTTTTTTAAGTTAATCAGTTTAGGTTATGTGACAGCTGTGCTGTCAAGCCACACCTAAAAATATATATATATTTTTTAAAATATTTTTATTGCGAAAACATAGAAGGCACAGGTCTTCATAGCCACTCCGATCGACCGAGGGCAAAGATCATTGACATGCAAGGTTCAGAGCAGAACACACCCATATCGGCCCACATCCCGGAGGTTGGGCGGCGTAGGATCAGAGCATGTCTCAAGTAATCACGGGCATACATGAATAATATATATACATCATTGCATCCGCTGGTTTCCTTATATATACACTCTCTCCCATGTCCTTCATGCAATCCCATTCCTATCCCTCTGGATAGCTACACTTTTCAATAAAACACAGTTTCAACATAGAACAAAAAACAAACCCCTGTGCGTGGCATCAATGATAAAGTGCGTGAATAAGTCAGGCTAGTCATGTGAGGCCTGAAAAGGCGCAGACATCACATCTAGAAGTAGACCCTCGGGAGTCAAAGCAAATCACAGCTATATACAACAGGGAACTTTAGCGTGCGTCCAGCAGGGCACTACCCCGGACCAGGGCCCTCCAACTCGCCTCCCTCCCCATTACTCTCAGAACCAGACCCCCCAGGGGTGAACAACTCGGCACTGGTGGCATCTGAATCATCATCTGTCAACCCCTCTAGACACATCGACCTCCAGGCAAGCAGGTCATCCTGAAGTTTCTCATCACGGCGATTGCGCTGCATATGCGTCTCTTCAGCCAGGGACCTCTCTCTAGCATCCCTCAGCCAGAGGGATATCTCGGGAGCCCTCTGCCCCATACAGGTTATAGCCACATGCCGCCTTGCCAGCACCAACAGTAATTGCAAGAACTTGTAGGACAAGTTCCTCTTCTGGGCCAATAGGCAATGGAGCGGGTCCAAAGTGATCCTAAGTTTTGTAGCATGACTAATATGGTCCACCACCTCGCTCCAAAAAGTACCGACCTGCGGGCACTCCCAGGCCAAATGGAAAAATCCTGCCCTCTCCGCTCCACAACTAGGGCAGTTGTGGCTCCTATCTGCAGAAATGCGATTCAGAGAGACCGGGGTCATATAGGTGCGGTGGACAAAGTTAAAACGTATCAGCTTGAACCGTGCATTACACGAGACTTTCCGGGTCAGGAGCCCAATCTGCTTGCGTTGTCCCGGCTCCAGAGCCATCCCCAAGTCTGCCTCCCAGGACGCCCAGGACGGCGCGGTCGGCGGGGTCGAATCCCGTCGCATGGCCGAGTAGAACAGGGAGACCACGCTTCTTCCTTTACCATACGACAGGAGGATGTCGAGGGTGTGAGTCAGCGGAGCAGCCTCCGGGAACTGAGGTCACGTTGTTCTGGCTACTTCCTGGAGCCCTCTGTAGTGCAGGTACTGCCCCCCGCTCAATCCAAAGGGCTCCGATGCGCGTTCAAAGGAGACAAAGGAGTCATCCGGGTAGAGGTCCGCCAGGGTCTCACACCCGCCATCCCGCCATTCTCGTTAGGACACATGTTCCTCCATCCGGAGCACCGGGGCCAAAATCCACACTGGTAGCTCTCTATGGAAGGGGGCCCGTCTCAATACCTTCTCGACGAATCGGTGCCAAATTTCTGCCGTGTGTCGTACTATATAGGGCAAGGACTCATCCGCTCCTTTTCCCTGCATCAAAGCCTCTCGCAGAGTCCTCTCGTTAGCTCTGCCCAGCAGCAGCTTCAGCTCCCAGTTATCCACATCAGCGAACCACCGTGCAGCCAGGAGGAGCTGTGCCACGAAGTAATAAAGATCAAATCTCGGGGCCTCCAGACCTCCCTCCTCCCAAATCCGGACCACCGTGCGCAAAGCAACTCTGCTACGCCCAATCGAGCGTGCGAAATATTCGGGAAGTATTTTGCAAAATATACAACATCCTAGGGAGCATCACCATCTTGGCGACCGCCAATCGTCCCATAAGGGAGAGAGGAAGCGTGTTCCAGAAGGACACCGACTGGTGAAGAGTCCGGAGCCAGCAGGCGCTCGTCGGTCGAGGCCACTTGAATGCCGAGATAGCGGAACGCCTCACGTTCCCATCTGAGCCCCAGACATGGGAGATCCACGCCCGGGTCGGCAGCACAGTCCGCCAGTGAGAAAATCAAAGATTTACCAAGGTTGACTCGCAATCCAGAGGCTGCGCCAAAGCGGTCCAAAATCTGCATCAATGCGGGAAGCGAGTCGCTGGGGGACGTCAAATAGAATAAAGCATCGTCGGCGTAGAGGGAGACCACGTTTACGACATCGCCCACCTTGATGCCCCACTGTGCCAACTCGGCACGAACTGAGACCGCCAAGGGTTCTATTGTCAAAGCAAACAGGAGCGGGGAGAGGGGGCACCCCTGACGAGTGCCCCTCCCCAGGGACCACTCTTCCGAGCGGGCCGACCCAAGCCGAACTCTCGCCCGGGGTGCCCCATAGAGCACTCAGATCCAATTACAGAACACCGGCCCCAACCCTGTCCTCCGGAGCATCTCCAGCAGATACCCCCAGTTAAGCGTGTCAAAAGCCTTAGCCAGGTCAATTGACACCAGTACATGAGAACCTTCTCTCCCTCGCACCTCGTGGAGGACATGATTCAGGTGCCGCAAGTTCATCGCCGTATTACGGCCGGAAATAAACCCACATTGGTCCGGGTGGATCAAGTGGGCCATATACGGGGCTAAGCGGGTGGCCAATAGTTTAGTGAGGATCTTTGCGTCTGTATTGATCAGGGTGATAGGCCGGAACGCTGCGGGGTCACAACTGTCCCCGCCTGGTTTCAATATCATGCAGACCTCTCCCTGGTTCATAGTAGGCGGAAGGACGCCAGACTCCAGAGCTTCATTGTAAACCTGCAACAAGAGGGGGGCAAGGACATCCCCGAACGAGTGGTAACATTCGGGCGGGAAACCGTCTCCACCCGGGGTCTTAGCACGTGGCAGGGTAGCCAACGCAACGCTGATCTCCCGGAGCGTCAACCCCGCATCTAGTTCCTCCGCTGCTTCTCTCGAGAGGGCCTGGAGACCCAAATCCTGAAGATAGGGCTGAAAGGAAGCCTCCGTGACCGAGGGGTCAGCTGCATAAACAGCCTGCAGGTGAGATCGGAGGACCTCAAGAATAGCAGATTCCGAGTGCACCACAGTACCATTTGAGGCACATAGGGCGGTTATCCGCTCAGGTGCGAACTCCCGTCGAAGGATCCAGGCCAGTAGTCGGCCAGATTTGTCACCCTCGCGATGAAGGCGCTGTCTGTACTGGCCCAAGGTGTATTTATCGAGGCGGGCGAGGATGTCATGCACCGACACCTGGGCCGCCTTCTCCGCCTTCTGATCCAAAGTGTCAGGGTCCGGTCGAGTCTGGCAGTGCCGGAGCACGCCCTCTGCATCTTGCAAGTCAGATAATAGCTGTTTCCGGACCCCATTGGTGAGGCCCATACAGGTTCCGCGTACCACCGCCTTCAGGGCCTCCCATCTGGTGGAGTAGGGTAAATCACCACTCCCCCAGTTTAAATCTATGTAATCCGATAGGGCAGTCGCCACATGGTCCCTTCCCACCTGGTCTTGTAGGATGTCCATCGGCATACGCCAAGTACGGGGACGGGTAGCCTGATCAGCCCACTGTGCCGTGCATGACACCGGGGCGTGATCTGACAGATATCGGGCCTGGTGTGTAACCGTCAAAGTAAGAGACGGAGCGAGATTGGTCGCAAGGACGCGGTCCAATCTACTATGGGTTCCGTGCGTCGGGGTATAACAGGTATATAGCTTCAGAGTGGAGTGGCAGGTTCGCCACACATCCACAGCCCCTAAGTTATGCATGACTTCCTGAAGGCGCGCCGTCATGCGCGGCTTCGTGCCAGAGCGAGGGGGATGTCGGTCCATATCAGGGTCCAATACACAATTAAAATCCCCAAACCAGAGGAAAGGAGCATCCAGGTCCGAAACAACGAGATCTTGAAGGCGGGAGAAAAAGTTTGGGTCATCGATATTCGGTGCATAGGAGTTCAAGAGTAAGAATTCCCTGTCATCTAGCCTGATCCGCAACAGCAGGTACCTGCCTTCAACATCTGCTTCAACATATTGAACAGCACAGAGAATCCCAGGCGCCACCCAAATAAGGACCCCTCTGGCATACGTGGAGAAGGAGGAATGGAACATCTGGCCCCTCCATTTCTTAGACAGCCGCCGTGCCCCCTCGTCATCTAAATGGGTTTCCTGAAGGCACGCGACAGAGACTCCATGTCGCTTAAGGAAGGAAAGAACCCTGTGTCTCTTGGTGCAAGTACCCAAACCGCGCACATTCCAAGTTAAGAATTTAAAACCCATGGTCGATGATTGCGCCCAGCCGGGCCATAGTGGGTATGCATTGCGCCCTGCCACCTCTGGGCCCAAACACCAGCTAGACCGGGAGAACCAGCCCACCCAGCCAGCCACATAGAAACCTGAATCACAATACATTTTATGCCAATGACATTTTCCGCACTAATCCCACTCCACCCTCCAAAAAGCCCCAAACTCAGAACCCCTTCAGCAACACTCCCCCCACCCCCACCCACAAGCAAGAGGACAGCAACAACCAAAAACGCCACCCCGCCCTTCCCCTGCCAGTGCCAGGACGTACACATTCAACCCACTCAACACACACTGTCACACAACCAAACCAGTTCCACCCACCCTCCCCTCCCAGCTCCCCGAGGGACCCAGCTCTCCAGGACAGTCACTAGGCATGTCTGCCGGTATCAGTCTCAGGGCTGAGCGGACATCCGTCCAGGAAATATGGACCCCACTCTTCATACCTCTGTCCAAAGGGACGCAAGTCCTCCGCTCCACCCAGCTATCCAAGGGCTCCAAGCAAAAGTCAGGGATATCAGTGGGCCAGCAACAACCCAACAGAGGGGCCCCAAAGCGGAGGACATGAAACCATTAACAAGAGAGTACCTCAAGGTGGAGCCTACTCCAGTCGTGGCTCGGATAGGCCAGTTTCCGGGATCACCGGAGCCGTAGAGTCGTAGAGCCGTAGAGTGTCTTGCAGGGTATCGGGGACCAAAACCTCCCCAGGGGCGGACGCCCCGGGGGATCTCCGGGGCGGCCCTTGTCGGTGAGGATCTCATGCGGAGGGCACCATCTGCTCCTACTGTAACTCGAGGCTCGTCAGGACCCCGGGATCCAGATCGGCCCCTCGCTCTGCCTCGACGTCGTCGCTGGGGACGGGTCCCCCACGACTCACGGGGACCGCCTCGTTCACCGGGGGGCAGGTCATCCCCCCTTATCTCCAGCCACTCCCACACCTCCGCCGGGGATTCAAAGAAGTGTGCACGGCCCTGTGAGAGCACCTTGAGTTTGGCCGGGTAAAGGAGCATGTATTGGATATTCATTTCCCGGAGTTTTTGCTTGACTCCCAGGTAGGATTTCCGCTGCTCCTTGACTTGCTGGGTATAATCAGGATAGATGGATACTCGGCTATTCTCAATTGTGAGAGACTCTGCTTCCCTTGCAGCTTTCAAGATACAATCGCGATCTTTATAGTACAGGATCTTCACGATTAGAGCTCTAGGGGGATCACCTGGGCGAGGAGGAGGGACCAGGGCCCTATGTGCCCGCTTGATGTCAAAAACACTGGACAGGCCATGCGGGCACAGCTGGGTGCGGATCCAGGTCTCCAGGAAGTGCTCAGCATTTCCCGCCTCCATCCGTTCCGGTACTCCCAGGACCCTGATGTTGGTCCGACGGGCCCTGCCTTCCGCGTCCTCAGCTCGTCTCTCCAGCGCCCGCGTAGTGGCCGTAAGGTGCGCGACTGACTTCTGCAGGGAGGCCACCTCCCCCTGTAATTGAGTAATATTACCCTCAGCGTCCGACACCTTGTCCGCCACCTTCCGGAGATCTGTTCGTAGTAGATTAACCTCTATTGATACAGTCTCTATCTGCCTCTCCAGGGCGGAATGGGATCCTTGTATAGCCTTCAGGATCTCCGCTCGGGACGGCTCTGCTGGACCATCTCCACCGGGTTCCGGATCCGTCTGCCGCGTTATCCTCTGTGAGGGCAGGCACGGAGTAGTGTACTGCACAATGGTGTTAGGCTGGGAAGACTTTGAGGTCCTATCCTTGCGGGACGCCATCAGGAGGAGTAAGTCACGCACCTGCTCAAGACGTCGCAGAGGACTCTCCCCAGTCACCCCCAGTCCGATGGTCAGTGTGAGGACGCCCTGAATATGGGAATGGCAGGTGATATGGCTTTGCCCCAGGTAGCTCCAGACAAGTGTAACCTGGGAGGCGCCTAGACTACTCAGGAGGTAGCAGGGTCAAGCACGGGTGGAGGGGCAGTCCACTTCACTTAGTACAACTGCGACTGCAGGCGCATAAGTCCAGCTCTACAGTTAGCGGCCAACAAGGAGCGTTTAGCGGCATACAACCCACGCGCTGGATCAGGCGGTGGGAGCCTAGGCAATCCGGCTGGTGTAGGTGGCGAGGTCTTCGTGCCAACTGGGGCGCCCGGAGCGTCGTCACTCACCCCCAAGAAGCAGCAGCATGACCCCTTAGGCTCCTGGGGCGTCCACCCACAGGGCGCGCCCGATGATAGTGCGGCGTGGGCCAGCGGGCCTCCAGCTGGTGTGGTGCCGCGGCGCAGGGAGACAAGCGCCACGGCATCAGGGGAAGATGGCGGCTCAGTGGGGGGAAGGGCGCCGATCCAATCGCGCCTGCCCCCCGATGTCCGGCACCTCAGCCCACCTCAGGCCGCTCAGCAGCCCCCAGGGCCCTGAAGAGTAGATGGAGGCTCACCGCAGGGGCGCTCTCCGAGCCGGAGGCTCCGGTGCAATATAGCGTCAGGGGGAGGGGTGGGCGCCGCGACTCCTGTGCACGGGAGCAAGGTCCTCCAGATCGCCGAGCCCGCCCGGGGACACCCAGCTGCACAGCAACGCTCACCAGACGCAGCCCTAGACGAGAGCAGACTCCGCCGAGGTCAGGCCCGACCTCGGGCCAGCTGAGAGCCGCGTAGGAACGGGCCGCCTCTGCTGCGACGCTCTGGTGAAGGCCCAGACCACGGCCTCACGTAGGTCACTTCGGAGCCCTCACAGCGCCCGCAGGATCTCCGACACAATTTGCAGGAATTCCACGATCCGCCCCCTCCCAACGCGGGGGTCCCCCCAGTATGAGGGAAACTTCAAGTTCGGAAATCGAGGGAAAAACAGCCCAAACAGGATCTATATGAAGGATAACCGGGTCCTCGGAACGGGAGCTGGCGGAGCTCACGTCCTGTCGGCCATGCTGCTTGGCCACGCCCCTACACCTAAAAATATTTGTAACAGATACTAACAACCAAATTAAGATTGTTTCAATATTAATGAAAATTTTGCTGAAATCACCCTCTTCCAGCAAAAATTTCAAGATAAATTGAACACGTTTGCTGGCACGTACTATTTTAGGGGTGGGCGTTACTCGTGTCATTTGCTGTTGTGTAATTACGACAAATTACAGAAAAATTACACAAGATTTTTTAGTGCAAAATGCACCCTCACATCCAAAATGAACCCAAGTATGCATTTTGCACTAATAAAATAGCATTAAATGTATTGGAACAGGAACAGAACAGAAGCAGACACCAGCTGCTAGCACTAAGGTTCCTGTGCTCTTGGTAGACATTTGTTGGCAAAAATTGGGTGAATGAGCATAAGCTTGTATTTTTCAGTCATTTCACTTCATAATTACTCTGGTGTAATTACAACTTCACGCTGCCACAATCAAAAAGTCCTTCGGTCTGTAAACATTAGTGTTGCAAATGAGGACCTAGTTAGAAGGAAATATCCCTTTAAAAGGGCCATTTCTCTCACCCAACATACGTGGCATGCTTCATCATTGGGAATATCTTTGTACCGTGATACCTAGTCATGGTACCTTCTATAAACCCCTTACTAAGAGGGAGAAGCTCAGGGATGTTTTGTCATAGAGAGAGGTATACTAAATACCGAAATGAAGAGCTCAGGGTGGTGAGGGCATGAGAGCAAGTGATAGTGACAGTTAAAATTAGCTGCAGGGTACACGCTTACCTATATTCATGTGTCCCTGGGGCAGGATTAAAAACAGGGTATTGTGGGGGAAAAAATTTACCTGCTGTTGGTATCAATATGTGGTTGACATGTTTCAGCCTATTAACCCTCAAAGAGAGGTGTTGCCGCTTTCTTCAAGGCCTAATCATACACGCTGCTGCTCAATGTGTTCAATCAAAACAATGGTGTACAAACAATTATATGTGTGTAGAAGAGTTAAAATATACAAAAATACCCAGTGATCTATGACACATCCACCAATGAATCCACCATTCTATGACGATTCATAGGATCACTGGATGGTTTTGTATTTTTATACCCAAGGTTTTCTTGATTGTTTTAGACTTATTGACTGGGTAGTCAACCCTTGCCAGTCTCTAAACCTCCTCGGACCCCCTTTGTGTGATAGATGGTAATTACAATTTCACCTGTGCCTAGTAACATCAAGAAGAGTGTTTTTCCTGTGAGAATGAAAAAGAAGTGTTTGGAATTGTGCAAATGATTCTGGGGATGCAGATATTATATACAGAATTGTGGCTCTGCAGATGTTCTGCCCATAATCGAACTGTCTCTTCTTGCAGAATAGCATTGTAAAAGCATAGTTCCTTCTAAAAAAGATGCGGTTCATGAGATTTTCATGACCTGTGAATAAAGATTTTAATACATAAAAGAGGCTATTTTTTCCATTGTATGCTCTCAAGGAAAACGGGTTCCAAGTCTACAGGTACAAATAGTTGCAGCTTGCAATATTGCACCAATGTGCTGCGTACTCAACAAAAACATTTGCTAATGGCTTGTGGCACCGCACCCTTTTGCTACCTAGTAATGGCATGTTCAACTGTTCCAGTGTACTGCTGATTCAACAGGGACATCTAGCACTGGTCTTTAGGACCGCACCCTTGTGCTGCTGATTAAATTGGTACACTTAGTAGGGGCCTGTGCTACCTAATTCACCCAATCAATTGGGTTTTCCCATGCTTTTGTGATAGGAGAATCAACAGGGCCAGAGTAGGTAACCAAAAGCAGCCCTGTAAAAATTGCCAGTTCCTCTCCTTTCCGCTCCTTGCACTATCTCTCTCTCACTATCCATCCATTCTCTATGTCTTCTTTTCTCTCTCTCTCTCTCCTCCCTCTCTGATCGATCTCTTTCGCTCTACCTTCCTCTCTTTCTTGAAGCCCCCTGTGCCTGTGCAATTATACTCCAGTAGCTGCGGAAAGTGAGAGGCACCAGGAGCGGCCCTGGGCTTTCAAAACCAGCCTGCTGTGGCAGTAACTCATCAGAGAAATGCCCAGATGAATAAAGGGCCAGTCCTGTCCTGGGAAGAAGTTTTCTTTTGATCGAGGCTGAAGAAAGGGGGATTAGTCTCAACGATAGTGTCATGGATGTCATACAGCCACTAGCTTAATTTAATTGCGGGTTTATATAGCGCTAGGAATCGACTCCCGGAGGAGTATCTCCACGCTTCGACCGTTGGGGAACCCGTCCTGGCTCACCCTGAGAGATGGTCCCTGATGGGTATCTCTAAGGTGCGACCAAGCATCCCCGGCGGTCTGGGGGGGCCGTTGTGAAGATGAGGCAAGCTGATGCCCAGAGTTGCAGAGTGTGGTTTCTGACTAGAGTAGGCACCGAGGCGAGAATTATCGAGTCCGCTGACCCTGGTCCACGACCCTGCCGCGTCGGGAATCGAACCCTGGTCCCGGGCCGTTCTCTGCTTACGGGTCTGCCGCCTCTAACCAGTGAGCCACACTTCTTGCCCCCTGTGACCCTTAATCAACCATTCAATCAATCAATCAGGATTTATAAATGGCAGCTAATCACCCAAAAGAGTATCCAGGCACTTGCAGGTCCGGGAGACTTATTCTTGAGGGCCATTCGGAATTCCTAAAGTGAGGTGATGGTCCAGAGGTGTGTGGAGAAGCTGTTCCATGTCTTTGCTGCGATGTGGGAGAAGAAGTGTTTTCCACCTCTGCTTTGGTAGATCCGGGGAATATGGACAAGTGAAAGGGAGATGGAGCGTAGTCTTCTTGACGATTGGTGGAAGTTCAGGCGGTGGTTAATACAGACAGGTCCTTGGTTATGTTGAGCTTTGTGTGCTGGGGTCAGCAGCTTGAATTGGCATCTCTTCTGTTTGGGGAGCCAGTGGAGTTTCCTGAGTTGGGGTGTCATGAGGGTTTGTCGGGGAAGTCTGACGACGAGTATGGCTGCGGCGTTCTGTATGGTCTAAAGTCTCTGTAGGAGGTGTGCTGCAATTTGTATGTAGAGGGCATTGCCATAGTCCAGTCGGCTGGTGATCAATGCCAAGAACACAGTAGCAGCTCTTCTCTCTTTGTTTTCTTTCAATTTTTTTATTACACTAATAATGAATAATCTTACATTACTCACTATTAGTGTAATAAAAAATGGAGTACCGCTAGCTGAACTATAACCTTCCCTGGCAACTGAGGTAAGTAAATAAAATGCTTTTATATGCAGGTTGTGTGCTTGCTTCCAGGAGAGAGTGTGTTTAAGTGCGAGAGTGTGCATAAGTGTGAATGTGTGCTTATGTGTAAGCATGTGTTTGTGCGTGAAAGTGATGGTCAAAGGGCGTTTGAGGTCACTTCCGCTACCCCTGGCATTTTGGTGAAGTGACATGCATGCATAGTGTCAGTCCCAGCTGAGTGGCCGGACAACCGAAGCAAATGTAAAGGATACACTTTCATCTTGGTCTGGATGAAATAATGACATGATGCCTGCTCTGAACGAACATGTGAGGGTGTTGAATGAAGTGATTAGCACAGCTGAGGGCTGCTACTGAGTGACATTCACAGCTATGATCTGCATCATCCCTCGCTCTCCGGTGAGCATTAACACCCAAACATTTGTCTCTATAAAATGTTCAAAAAATACATTCAACTCGTTTTGTTTTTTTATCTACTGGTTTATATAGTGCACATTCACCCACAAGAGCATCTTGGTGCCGCAAGAAACAGAAAGCCAAAAAGCAAAAAGAAAGTTTAATTATTTGTAAAACAAGAGATTGTTCTGGTTTGAGTGTAAGTGAAAGGGGAGGTCATTCCATAATTTCGGTCCCAGGAGTGCAAAAGACTTCCCATCTGTTTGTGTCAATCGGATTGGGAAATACAGCACAATTGTAAGTGAGAGTCAACAGTCAAGTCACAGATCTCTACCTGAGAGGCATTTGGGGAATCTGTCTTTTAATTGTAAGGGGCCCGTTTCATAAAATACCTTGTGAATGAGGTGGGCTGTTCTAAAGCGGACTCCTTGCTTTACCGGCAAGTGCTACATGCCCTGTTCGTGACTTGCTCATGTTTTTTCAAGCTAGTCACATTTATTAGGCCACAATTTTGAATTCTTTAGAGCTTGTATAATGTCCCAACTTTATGCAAGCTCTAACTTGTCCCAACTAGAGACTTTTTCAATATTAACGTTTTGGAAAATCTCATGCACAGACTTTTTCTCACTTAAAAGTGCACGGTTTGAACGTGCTCACCAAGTTACCTTCTTGCTCAATTTAAAATCACTTTGGGCCTAATTAGGAGTTGCAAGGTGCTCAAGCGAGTTCGAGGCACAGCAAATTTGCATGCAGATTTTACCGTTGCAGTGAGCAGGGCCGGCTTTTGGCTTGGGTGAGCTGGGCGGATGCCCAGGGCGTCAATCATATGAGAGGCGTACGGAGCTGTGTGCAAGGTTATGCAAACTGCAGCGCTCCTCTCGCCTTGCTCCAGTCTTGTCCGTGTTCCCGAATCCCCGATTCTCTCTCAGATTTGACTGTTAAAAGTGGTCCTTCGTTATCATATGGTAGGCAGGCTCGGATAGGTAAGGCGGGCAATCGGGATTGGCCGATAGGCTGGTGCTTCAGGGTCACCTGTGGGCCGTTTTTTTGGGGCCTCTGTAAACCGTCCCAAGAGACTGACTTTCTTCCCCAGTGCCCCCCAGGACACTTTAATGTGGCACCAGTATCTTGGCCCTCCATTGCCATGCTGTAAATTGAGCCTGGGTGCCAGTTATTGCTTTAGCCTTAGGGACATTCTCTCCTTTATTTATTTATTTATTTATGCGATTTTCTATAACGCGAACTTTACCCGAAGGTGTCAGAGCGCTTCACATAAGCACCAGTTGAGAAACATAAGGACTTAGGATTACATGCGTTACAAAAAGGATACACACGGAAAAAAATTGCAAATGTACAAGATGTAAAGTCACACAAGGAGGCGATACACGTTGATATACTCTAAGATGGTATAAAGGTCTACTGCATATACTGGTGATTACTCTATATACATAGGGAAGGGATAGACATGGATATACTCTAGGAGTCACATAGAAATGGAAGAGAGCACAGCGGTCTACTGCATATACTAGTGATTAGAGTTATCTCTATATACATAGGGAAGGGATACACATGGATATACTCTAAGAGTCACATAGAAATGGAAGAGAGCACACTGGTCTACTGCATATACTAGTGATTAGAGTTATCTCTATATACATAGGGAAGGGATATGACTGGATATACTCAAGGGTCACATAGGAACGGTAGATGGTACAAAGATCTACTGCAAATACTAGTGATAAGAGTTATCCCTATAAACAAAAATAAGCACACATAGTAGAGATCCTCAGGCAGAGTTCCCTTAAGTGGGGTTGTAGGGGGGACGAAGTCACAACACCAAGGTAGGGTGGGAGGGAATCAAGGGTTGGGAGAGAAGGCAATGCATAAAAGGGAGGAAACATTTGAGGAACATCAAGGGGGAAACGAGGGAAAAGGGTAAAAGACGAAGGAATGGGCAAGAAGACAAGCCGGGGACAAGAGAAAAACGGCCGAGAGCAGCAGCAAAATGGCGGGCAGGAAAAGTGAGGAGGTCCATGAGAGTCTGTGGTCCACCAATACAGTGCCTCAAGTGTTTCCAGTACCAGGGTGAGTAGTTAAGGTCATCCGACACTCCGATGCATCTTATAAGAGTGCCCCTGGCCAAAATGAAAGAGCCCTGTTCGGCCTGATGCCTGCTTGTAGACAGAGACGGTTGGTATGAAACATTGTCCTGCAAGGCTTCGATATTCCCTACCACAGTCATGGTGCAGGCATGTGGTATTCCTCAGCACGCTGTGTGGTAGGCTGGCGTGCGCACACCACCATGAGCAGGTCCGTGGAAATCCAGATCAGTCTTGCGTGACCCCGGGGCAGTCTGGTGATGTCGACAGCCTCAGCGCTCCAAGTGGAGGAATCCATCAATTCTTAAGATCAGGGGCAGCTTTTGGTGTGTGAGGGCAGTGAGAGTTGGGTTCAGAAGCTCAATAGGGGGAGCCGATCGCCAGTTGCAGGTCGCCGCCAGCCGCCATTTTAAGGTCAGGCATGCGCGGGAAGGAATATCGTTATGAGGACTGCCTCCAGTGAAATGCCGCTAATGAAGCACCTGGGTTTTGTAAAGCTTGTGTCAGCCTCTGTGCTGCGACATTCAACCGTACCTCCTGTTGGGGATTGCAACTGTCAGCGCTCTCGGCAAGGTTGCGACCGCCATACTGTACGCCGCCGCCTTCTCCCAAGCACTGCAGATTTTCACCGCTCCCACGGCACCAGCAACGATCGGAGCAGCCCTGCAAGTGCCCCACACTCTCCGGTTCAGGTAGGGAGCATCGGTGTCGAGGAGAATGCTCTCCAGTGGCCAGGAGTCGGGCCGGAGCAGAGCGTGGACCGGGAGCCGAAGCAGACCCCCGCCTGTTACTCCGCCCCTCCGCTTAGCGCCCTCGCCCGCACCCGCTCCCATCTCACTGCAGGCACCGGGTGTTCCGACGCAGTATGCAGTGCCGGGGGCCCAGATTAGAGATCGGGATCGGCAATTAGGTAGGGCAGCCGCGGAGGAGCTCCGGAGCTCCTGCACCTCCGCGGCCGGAATCAGTGACATGAGGTGACTCATGTCACTGATCAGTGACTCCTCTACGCACTGCCTCCCGTGCTCTGCCAGAACCAGTGTTATCCCCGCAGGGCCATCACCTTTAGGCCATGGCAGATGCAGGGAGAGAGGGTTGTATGCAGGGGCCTCGCGGGGGGCAAGTTTTGTTGGGCCAATGTCACCTAAACCCCCCCCTCCCGAGCAGCAGCAGTGTGCTTTTTGACACCTCCCTGGCCCTGTAAATGCGCACAATGACACACCAGCGGCACAATGGGCTTGTAAATAAGCCTGCAAATCTTTTGTTACCCATTTACTTTCCAGAATAAAACCTTTTTTATGCTGAAAAATCACTTGAAAGTAATGCATTACTTAGAACCAAGGGAGCATACCACAGGTGGTTCATGGCAGTTTGGGCTGGACTGTTCCCATTAGGCACAGGGTCAAGACTGATTTGCATATCATTGGGTCCAAACTGGAATGGCATGGTGAGCAAAAAACGATTAATTTAGGCCCAGATCTCTGTACTGGGGTGAATGTATGACATTGTTCTGCATTCTGTCCATCAATTGTTGTTTTTGCATTTGTCATTCCGAGTGGGACGGGTACACCCAGACGTGGATCCCGTGCTCTCCATGCCACTGGAGTCAAGCTATCCTGGCTGATCAGAGCTGAAAGCCTGCACCCGGTCCTATGATGCTTGTTTCCAGTCTAGGGAGGACCTGGCCTGGCAGTTCAGGCTGCATTGTTCCCATTGGGCGCAGGGTCACGACTGATTTGTATATGGCTGGATCCAAACTGGAATGGCATGGTGAGCAAAAAAACAATGGATTTAGGCCCAGATCTCTGTACTGTGGTGAATGTATGACATTGTTCTGTATTCTGTCCATCAATTGTTCTTTTTGCATGGGCATTTCCATGCAACCACCCAAGGTTTCTGACGCTAAACACTGTTTACTTAAAAAATGAGACACTGATTGGTGTCTGAAAATAGTGCCCATTTTAGATATACACTATGAAGGAGAAATGCTTTTTTCTCCTTTATTTTCCAGCTTTCCATGTGTGTTGCACTGTACAGCACTCATCCAAAGTGGCAACATGTTTAGAGTTAGTCTAAGCATAGTAAAACCTATGCTAGACTCACAGAAACATCCTTGCACTATGGTGTAAAGATGTGTCTGTGGCGCACAAATGTACATTTCTGCATAGGAGCAGCTCCTGGATTGGTTGGATTTGGGTTCCACAAGCAAGAAGGAAGTACTTCCCTTACCTGCTCGTGGACACGATTGGGACTAGAAGTGCTACCCCAGGGGGAGCAAGACTGGTGAGTTTGGGGCCATCGTGCTCCACCACATTTTTTTATTAGTAGCCGCCTTTGGAGAGTGGCATATATTTTTGTAAAGATGGCGCTCTCCTGCTCTCTCCTTCTCACGCAGCGCAGCATTTGTGGCTGCTGCACTGAGCTGCGGGATAAACTGGCGAATCTGGCCCGGGGTTTCCAAATGCATTTTTGTAGCAGGTGCATTAACCTGCCAAGCTGCCTTTGGACTCAACGTCTACCATTTGTACATTCCAGATTGGGTGAGCAGCGGCACATACCATTAACGTTACAGTGAGGGCCCAATGTGGGACCAACAGGGTGGACGTAAGATTATTTATGAGACTTTTTGAAGTGTAAGGGGATGACAGCCTTCCTCGTGCGTGGCCGTCTCAGAACGAGGCTCCCTGAGCCGCAGTCTCGAGGTTAATCACTCTCGGTGCTTGTGTTACCTCGTAACGTCCAGCTGCCGCTGTGGTATTGTCTCTATTAAACTACCGTCACTAATGCTAGGGACGGAATGCGCCCCCCTCCGCCGCACTGACAGCTGATCAGAGGACGCCAGCGGGGCACAAATCAACATGCCCAAAATAGGAGTTTCCAATTTGTTTGTTTCTTTATTTACCTCCTTTCGGGCCTCATTATCTGGAGGAAAGATCTCGGATCACGCCACGGGAAGCCCTCGTAGGCCTTGGGCTCGACATGCCAGGGATGCTCCATATTTCACGCAGGGCGAAGTGAGCCAGAGGGAGGGTGCCAGGGGGCACTGTGTATTCTAAGCAGTGGTGAAGTGGGACAGAAAGGGAAGCAAGGATGCTTCTTCCTTAATGATCCTTATAGTTGGTGTTTATTTCGCAGAGTGACGCAATATACAGATGGGAAAGAAGTGCCTGGAGATGTGTTTAGCTCTACTCAGTGTTGTAGCGCTATCACGGGTTACACATGGCCGGCCTATCAACATTTCATGCAGTTACAGAGTGAGACAGCATTCAAATGCCCGAGCTCCCTGTTCCATACAGTGTTAAAGAATACATATAATAAATGAATTGTGTAGGGCTCCAAACTTAAACTTGTCTGTTTATAAGGGGTTAATCTCCAAATAATGCTCCTTGAAGGATGGAAGGGCGAGTTGGCTTTGCCTGGGTTAAAACTATTGCGATTGGCGAGCTTCAAATTCAGTGAGCTATCTTGCCAGCTCTAAATGCATGTAAATAATATTTAAAGTCATGTTATCTTGTTTTGTAGTTTCACCTTCCCTGGATGCTTGTTTCCGGTTCAGGAGGACTTGGTTGGCAGTTTGGGCTGGACTGTTCCCATAGAGAGCAGGTTCAAGACTGATTTGCATAGGGTTGGGTCCAAACTGGGCAGGGCCGGACTGGCCATAGCGGGCACCGGGCATTTCCCTGGTAGGACGCTACGGTGGGGGCCGGTTTTGTGCTCCTGGGGGGCAGTTTTTGTTACCGGGGGGTGGGCAATATCGGGCCACTGTAAAAACATCGACAGAAACCGGCGCTCGCAAACTGCTCAGCTGCACTCCCCCTCACCTAAGGGGGGGGTCAGCTGAGCAGTTTGCCGGAGCCGGTTTCTGATCCCAATCCGGCCCTGAAACTGGGATGACATGGCAAGCAAAATAACGATGGATTAAACACAGATCTATTACTGAGGGGAAGTGTTTCAAAAGTTTCAACACTCAGTCCATCATTTTATTTTGTGATGTTGCTATGTGGGCGCTAAGTGGCTAAGTGTATGCTCAGACATGAGTCCCTTGCTCGCTGCACCACTGGATTCAGGCTAGCCTGGCTGATGAGGAGTGACACCCCAAAACCAATCCCTGGATGCTTGTTTCCGGTTCAGGGTGGACCTGGCCAGGCAATTCAGGCAGGACTGTTCCCTCCAGGAGCAGGGTCAAGCATGATTTTCATATGGCTGAGTCCAAACTCTGGAGATGTGGTGAGCAAAATAAGAATGTATTAAACCCAGATCTGTGTCTCGGGGTGAGTGTGTTTGAAAGTTTCAACGCTCCGTCCATTCTTTTATTTTGTAATGTTGCTGTGAGCGTGTAACAAAGGCTGTGAGTCAAAGGTTGTGCAACTGGTTCTGTTCTCCCTCAACTACTAACGACTAAAATCCCTCCCGAACCCTGAACTATCTCATTGGTTTTGTAATCTTAGTGGTGACTTGCTGGGTGTGACTTGCATATTACCTGCTCAAGATATTAAGGGATCTGGGTCCAGCAACTCCTTTCCATTCTCTGCACCCACCCTCTTTTTTCCACGTATACTCTGATCATCTTCACAAGCTTGAAATAACTAATGGGTTGGACAGACCTGTTGCAGTAGGAGCAGGTATTGTCCATAACATCCTCAGGCTGGCTGTTATCTGGTTCTGAAAGATTGCCAGATCTTAACAAGCAACGGAAAAGCCAGTAGGTCTCACCTATGCAAGAACTATTGGCTTTGCCATTGTCTTTTAGCCATGTTGTACACCAGTGTGGCTGCTGTTCTGCATGGCTCAAAGTTAGTGATGTAGAGGAGAGTGGCGTGGAGTGTCGTACAGTGGAATGGCATAGAATGTCGTGCAAAGGAGTGGCATAGAGTGGAGTTACACAGAGTGGCGTTCAGTGGAGTAGCATACAGTGGACGGACTGGTGTAGAGAATGTAAAGGTAAACACCCAGGCTATCAGTTAAACACAAACCAGCTATGTATTCGACTAAAGAATTCCCAAAGTTGGAAACTTAAACCATAACACAAACAAACATAATGATATCAAAAATAGTATTTTTTAATAAAAACAAAGATAAATTGATACAATGCAAATATACACTTATAATAGATTATTGGTGCAAAAATGATGAGTTTCCTAGTTGAAGAAAACATAAATTTAAAACATATTTGGATAGACACTGATACATATCCTTTCTACAGTTATCATGGCTGTTGAGTTCGAGTCAACGCGTTTCGACACGTCGTGGTGTCTTCCTCAGGACAGTTTTATACGTTCAGCCAATATGTCTACAAGGAACAAAATACTATTAGTTCTTGTATATTTGTTTAAAAATCCAATGTTATAGTTTACAGTTTCATATTAGAATATCAAAATTAATGATTGATAGCAGTAAGCCTAAAAGTCATTATCCATTTCATTTTATCATATATGGTTCATTTCAGCTTAACATGGGAATATTGATTGCATTCACTGTTTGACTTTCAGTACGTTTTAATACATAGCATAGCACGGTACATTTTAATCTATATTTGTACATCGAGGGTAACGTTGGGAGAAACGGCCTAGACAATTGCAATTTACATGATATTGGTTGTTTTGTCTAAGATTTACAATTATTTTGTTGTTGATATTCATTAGAGAGCTGATTTCCATTTTGATTCGATGACAACGGACTGGTGTAGAGTGCATTGGTGTAGAGTGTTGCAGATTATAGTGATATAGGCTGCAGTGGCGCAGAGTAGAGTAGCATAAAATTAAATGGAATACATTTCAGCGTCGTAGAATGTGGTGGTGTAGATTAGAGCATTGCATTGTAGAGAGCAGTGGTGTTGAGTGCAGTGATGCAGAGTGGAGTGGTGCAGAGTGAAGTTGCATAAATTGCAGTCAAGTAGAGTAAAGTGGCATAGAGCGGTGCAGAGTAGCGTGGTGCACAGTAGAGTGGGGTACAGTAATGCATAGTAGAGTATAGTGCCATAGAGTGCAGTGGCATAGAGTGCAGATGCCTAGGGTGGAGTACTACAGAGTGCAGTGGCATAGACTGGAGTGAAGCAGACTGCAGTGGCATAGAGTGCATTTGCATAGAATGTAGTAATGTAGAGTAGAGTGGGGTAAAGTTCAGTGATGTAGCGTGTTTCAGAGTAGAGTACAATAGAGTGCAATGGTGTTGACTACAGTGGTGTATAGTAGAATGGTGCAGAATAGAGAAGAGTGCAGTTGGGTACAGTGGAGTGGAGTGCTATATTTGACAAAAGCAAGTTAAGCTTGCTGTTCATACAGGGTTACTTTAATTCAAGGAAATAAGGATTTCATTATGTATATTAGTCATTAACAATAATTGCTGCAGTGAAATTTTGCCTTGGCCTCGAAGAAAAGTTAATGCAGGCCCCATGTTTAGTTCATAGGGCACCAAATCCACTGCACAGATAGATTAATCCTTACAGATTGAAATTCGCACCAGGAAAGGTGATGGTATATTAAACAAAGTCCAATGAGGGTACAGAATTAATCAATCAAGAAAGTAATTAGTTTCCCAGAACAACCAATGCTACTAGGAAATAATAGGAAATATTTTACCACAGTTGAAAAGAATAACAGAAGAATGAATGAACTGTGCCTTTATAGTGGGAAGGTAGGATATTTAGTAAGAGATTGTTCCTCCTTGCGAAAAACTCTTGGACTCGACTGTAAATGTCAAACCTCGGTCTAGCCTTCATCCAATTCATAGGTTTGTCCCAACATGTGAACTAGATGTATGTGAATATTTTCAACTCCAGTTGAAACTTACCACATTCCAAGGACCCTTAACCACACTGCCTTTCATTGATTGTGGGGCTTCTGGATGTTTTATGGACTTAAGATTCTATAACCATCCTCACCTGCCAAAGCAAACAAAGAAAAATCCTGAAGCTATTGTTGGCATAAGTGGTACCCTGCTGTCTGGAGAGGTATGCTAGGAAACATCTTGCATAGGAATGGCTTTAGAGAACAAACACTCAGGGGCATATTTACAAAGAAGTGACTGAGCGTGGCGTTAGCCTTCTTGCCTTAATGCTGTGGTCTGCCACTTCTGAAATGTAGGGATGCACCGTATTTACACCAATAAAGTGCAGCTCTGCGTTTCCCCCTGCGCTGGTGCTAAATTTAGCACCCTAGCTCCAACACAGGCACCCTTGCACCACAACGCAAAGGTGCCTGCGTTGTGGGGAATGATCTTTTATGTGCAGGAAGTTGTCCCTTCCTGCACATAACCAATCTTATATAGTGATTTGTAACTTCTATCTGTGATGCTTTGTGCAGCACACATAAAGTTGCACCCCATCAGTTAAAACAAATATTGTTTATGTGCAGGACACAGCACCATCCTGCACATAAACAAAGATGCATGGCGTTTTGCTGTTTTTACATAAAAACAGCAAAAACAAGTAAAAATAAAGCATTTCTCCTTGTTGCTCCCTGTTAAGATCAGGTTTTCCCTGGTCTTAATTTTGGTCCTGCCCCATATTTATGCCACTCTTGTAAATATGGGGCAGAGTAAAAATCAATGGATGTTGCAGCGGAACACCCACTTCAACACCCATTGCCCAACCCTTTCACTCTAAGTATAGCGTGAAAGGGTACCCCTTTTACAAGGCAACGTTAAGCCACGTTAAGTAGTTTAACAACACCTTGTAAATAAGACAAAGCCCCTATCCCCACAGGAACGTTGTTAAAAGTGACACTCCTGTGGCGATAGGTTTTTATTAGACCTGGCATCATTGGCATGGGTTTCCTCTTTATTTTTGCCTTTGCATTCTGTGTTTTTGCTGTGTGCTGGACTTTGTTTTGCTGGTCTAGATGCTTTAGGCACTTTGCCACTGTTGTTCAGTGCCAAAGTGCAAGTGCCCCCTCTGTAAATTATTGTTATGGATTGGTGATTCCCTGATTGGCCTATTTGATTTACTAGTCAGTCCCTAGTACAATGCACTGTGTGTGCCCAGGGCCTGTAAATCAGATGCTGCTAGTGGGCTTGCAGCACTGATTATGCCATCCACATAAACAGCCTGTAAATGTAACTCAGACCTGCCACTGCGGTGTCTGTGTGCAGTCTAGTACTGCTATGTCGACTTGGCAAGTGCACCTACTTGCCAGGCCCTAATACTCCCTTTCCTTACATATGAGTCACCCCTATTGTAGGCCCAAGTTACCCCTGTGGGCAGGGTGCCGTTTATGGGAAAGTTAGGACATGCCCTGATGTGTGTGGCCTGTCCAGATAGTGAAATACTGCCAATATCAATGTTCACTATTGCAAGGCTATCTGTCCTATAGGATAGAGTGGGGAGTTAACTTATAACATCTTATAACTGCCCATGGGAACAAGATGGGAAAATAAAGTTTAGTATGCCAGAACTCAGAATGTAAAGATACATCTTTTAGCGAGTACAATTTTTACATTATGTGTTTGAAAATACCACTTTTAGAAGTGGGTATTTTCTTGCTTAGCCATCCCGTGTGCCTCTGCTAGGTTTGTGTACTGACTGAGTGGTTTTGAAATAGCAGGGGCCGGGGATGGTCATTCTGTTCAGACAGCGGTACAAAAGGGGGTGGTGATGGACGGAGCATCTGAATCAATCAAACACTCACACCCAGTCAAAAGATCTGGGTTTAATCCATCACCGTTCTTTAGCCCACTCTGCCACCCCAGTTCAGACATGGCTATATGCAAATCAGTCTGACCCTGTGCCTCATGGGAACAGTCCAGCCCGAACTGCCAAGCCATGTCTTCCCTGGACCGGAAACAAGCTTCCGAGGACCGGTTTCTGGCATTCCAGCCATCTTCAGCCCGGCTTGCTTGAATCCAGTGGCAAAGTGAGCAAGGGACTCACATCTGAGCATACCCTGCCACACTTATGGCGGCCAAAAGCGGTACAAAAGGGGGTGGTGATGGACGGAGCATCTGAATCAATCAAACACTCACACCCAGTCAAAAGATCTGGGTTTAATCCATCACCGTTCTTTAGCCCACTCTGCCAACCCAGTTCAGACATGGCTATATGCAAATCAGTCTGACCCTGTGCCTCATGAGAACAGTCCAGCCCGAACTGCCAAGCCATGTCTTCCCTGGACCGGAAACAAGCTTCCGAGGACCGGTTTCTGGCATTCCAGCCGTCTTCAGCCCAGATTGCTTGAATCCAGTGGCAAAGTGAGCAAGTGACTCACGTCTGAGCATACCCTGCCTCGGGAGCTTGTTTCCAGTCCAGGGAAGACATGGCTTGGCAGGTCGGGCTGGACTGTTCCCATGAGGCACAGGGTCAGACTGATTTGCATATAGCCATGTCTGAACTGGGGCGGCAGAGTGGGCTAAAGAACGGTGATGGATTAAACCCAGATCTTTTGACTGGGTGTGAGTGTTTGATTGATTCGGATGCTCCGTCCATCATCACCCCCTTTTATGCCGCTTTCTGTTCAGACAGCCACTTGGAGGGGTGAGGTGTGTCCTGCCTTTCCAGGGTGAGTCAGGGTTGGGCTGATTAGACCTGCGCTGCATTTAGAGTAGGGGTAGGAGATTCCTTTCACACCTGAATGGGCCTGTCTGTACCTCCTGCCGGGCAGCAGCACCAGAGAAGACAGAACTGGTTTTGGCAGGGCACAGGGCTTCTCTGCCACCAGAGAACAAAGTATTTTGCTGTATAAATATTGGGGCCCAGACCCCAGAACTTTAGACTACTTCTAGAAATCAAGATGAACCTCTGCCAAGGAAAAGAGCTGGAAGATACTGGAGGAGGAGTACTGCCCCTTTGCTGTGTGATGTCTGGGGTTGGCCTGCAGTGGTTGTGTCTACAAAGGAGAGGAACTGTGTGTGTATCCTGCTTGCCAAGTGTCTCAAAAGGCTTGAAGTGGAGCTTGCCCCCTGTTCAGGAGGTCCCAGGAACAGCAAAGACCTCACCATCCTTCTGGGTACCGTCTCTTGAACTGCTGGTTTCAGTCACCGCAAAAGGAAAGGCCTCAAACTCTGTCACTGAGCCCATCACAGGATTCCGTGTCCTTGGTCTCACCGATGATATCTTGATGATCGTCACTGAGCCATTGCTTGCACCGCGACCTGAGGGCACCACATTCCGCACCACCTTACTTCACCCTGCCTGGACGTCACTGACACCATCACTGCCCAATCGGTATATCGACCGGCTCCATCGCCTGCACTGCAGCCTGCCAGCACTGCATCAAGCACCACCTCAGCCTGCACAGTAAGCCTTGGCCTTACTGATGCCATCTGGATGATCGTCACTGAGCCGCTGCCTGCACCACATCAAGAGGGCACCCCATCCTGCACCGCCTCCATTTTACAATGCAACTGTGACATTTACCCTGACCGGCTCATACCATCGGGTCGGCCGCCACGAGAAAGGTACTGTCTTCGAGTCTGTCTTTGCTTTAGCTGACCCGCACCAACGCAGTCAGATGGAACTGTTTCAGCATCGCGGTAGCCCCAGACGGAGCTACCGACTTGGAAGAAATGTGTTTTTCAGCTATCTCTGCAATTTAAAGGTTATCTTGCAAAGTAAGTATTTTTACAGTATTGTATTATGGATTGTTGTTGCTTTGGTCTTGTTTTGTTTAGGTAAAGATTACTTATTTTTCTAAACTGGTGTGGTGTCCATTTGTAGTGTTTTCACTGTATTACTGTATGTGTACACAAATGCTTTACACACTGCCTCTGAGATAAGCCTGTCTGTTCATGCCAAGTTGGCCAAGGGGGTGAGAAGGGGTTATTTTAGAAGTGTATCCCGCTTACCTAGACTAAGAAGAAGGGTTCCTACTTGGACAAAGGTGCCAGTTCCCCATTTCTAAGAGTGCTTATAAATATGCCCCGAAGAATCTGGAGGAGGATAAGAATGATATTCAAGACTTTCCCTCCATGGCAGCCATTTAGAGAATGATTTAACTGGCAGTAGAGGCAGCCTTGAAAGAGAGGGAAAAGCCCTCTTCTCCTCAGAAACCTTGTATGGAGTTGGTTTGGACCATCAAGATGAGGATGAGGTGCAAGAGGTGAGAGGCAAACTGGTGCAAAGACCTGAGTTAAATGATGTTATGCAGCACATTAAGTGGCTTAGCACTGCCTTGTAAATAAGGCGCAGCCCGTATTGTGTAAACAACAAAGAACACTTCTCCAAGATCAACAATTTAATATTAGGTAATACATCCAAGATAGAATTATAATTGTCCCACAAACCAATAGTTTTCAATTTTTATTATCAAAAGTATAAATCATTTATATAAAATAATTTTTTGATATCACACATATACATAAAATCAATACACACCAATATATTTAGGCACATCAATTGTAAAGGAGCCCCACTAACTAGAAGAAAAAAAATAACATAATGTAATAAGCAATTAGGAGAACATAAACAAAGCCAAAACATATCCAAGACATATGTACAATAAACAAATACAATACTAACAAACCAATACATACACACACCAAATTACAATAAAATGTTTGTTCAATGTATTAAGTACATAAATCAATCCAAGATAGAAAGTGCTGACACGCGTGTCAGAAATGGAATATAACAAGCAATTCCTTCATCAGGGCACCGAAGAGACAACTGAATCAGTGGTAGAAGGCCATCTGTATACCATGCACTATTGCCGAATATGTAGGCAAGGGGCTCTGTACCAATATATGTTTTCAAATGGTGCTCTGAATGGAATTTGGACCTAACTCTAAAAGATTAAGCATCCCAATGAGACTTGTTAGGAGGGCCCACAAAAGCACAATGTCACAGTGGTGGATTCCAAAAGTGTCTGGATTTCTGTCAGAGAAAACTTCTCAATGTGACTTCTTAGGATGATCCCATGGTAAAGGTGTCTGAGTATCTAATCCCAAAAGCGACAAAAATTTGGATGTCCCAGCCGGGACCCAGACTAAGTCAGCTGATCGTAAAAGAAGCTAGCATCCAATGGCTGGAAAGTTGACCACTATGGCGATTTCTTTAAGGATCAATGGCGTCCTCCGTTCCAAACAAAAGTGTGGCCAATCTCGGCGTCCGTATTGTGACCACAATATCAAAAAAGTGACATTCTGTTGGCAGGTAAATATCATTGAGAGTCTTACATTTGCTGCAGTCTTGGGAACTGTTTGGCAGTGCAAACATAGAGGCATATTCACAAGCCCCTAGTGCCAAAGGAACGTCATTTCTTATGACGTGCCTGTGGTGATAAACCCTTCGCCTTATTGACAAGGCGGCATTAAGCCACAACGTGGCTTGATGTCACCTTGAAAAGAAGGGCCCCTTTCATGCTACACTTAGTGTGAAAGGGGCGGGCAATGGGTGTTGCAGTGGGCGTATTGATGCAGCCCCCTATTTACAAGGGTGGTGTAAATAGGAGGCAGCCCCAAAATTAGGGCCCTGGTCTTAACATTGCAAAAAGAGGAAAAATGCCTAATTCCTCCTTGTTTTTGCTATTTCTATGTGTGCCGCATTGTGCAGCACACAGAGAAGCAGCAAATCACCATGGATGATTGTTAATGTGCGGAAGGTGCCCGTTCCTGCACATAAACAATTATTTAAAAAAATGATGATTTGCATCTTCTATGTGTGATGCACAATGCAGCACACATAGGTATTACAAATTGCCATTCTGGATTCTTTATGTGCAGGAAGGCATACCTTCCTCCACATAAACAATCATTACCCCCAATGCAGACCCCTTGCACTTCGGTAGACACATTCATCTTCATATATCTTGAGTTATCTTGGTCTTTTTTGAAACTCTAGAGAAATATTGGAAACATGTGTAAGAGATGTTGAGAGTCTATGAGAACACTTTCTCTTTGCAAAAGTAGAGGAATGTATCTTTGAGTACCTGTGGTGGTTTTCCAAGTATTTTGGATTTCTGATACATATGGAACAGAGAAAGTGAAATCAGTCCGGGATTGGCCCACACCCAGAACTGTCAAAGAAAATCAATGATTCATTGATTTCTTCAATTTTTACTGCCATTTTTTATGAGGCTTCTCGAATATTGTACTCCCATCCCTCAATTGACTCAACAAAGTTTTTTGTTTTATTGACAGCGAGCAGGAAGCAGCCTGAAGGGTGCATTCTCTATTAAATTTGCACTCTTACTTTCATTGTGGAAACTGGCACTTTGACATTTGATAGCAAAGTCATTCGTTGTAGGAAAGTAGAGTATTATGCAGTGAGGCTGGGTAGGTGTCACCACATAACACCCCACACAGGTCCTTTGGATTCACACTAATACATCCCTAAATTAGTCCTGGTAGTGTTGTAAAGAGCAGTCAGGCTTTAATAGAGGAACACATGTTTCAGAGTACCAACATGGAATGTAAGTAATTAACATGACTGAAAAGAAGTCCACCACCAATTAAAAAGAATAAAGCAGAATTTTATATAAATTTAGACACCAAAACAAAGACAATCGGATGAATGAAACCAGAGGTATAGATTTATAAGAAAAAATAAATCAGCGCAATTCAGTACTGCAGAACGTTAACATTCCAGTCACTGGTAAATAGCACTAGAGACAATCTGTCACTTGCAGTTTGAGTTGCCTGGAACCCAGTGAGGAGTAAGGTGATGCGGGTCCCAAGACCCGGCCACAACTGTGATTTTACCTTTTCTTGGCTCATAGGGCCCGGGTGCAGGGTCTGCCCCTGGCGCTGAAGCGGGAGTCACCGGGGAGCTGGTTTTACCGCTCAGACGGTGCTGGTAAGGAAATGGATGTGAAAAGTTAACAATGGGACCACAGAGGTGGTAGGTTGAACGTGCTGTGGAGTTCCCTTGGATTGCAGCGTCGAATGAAGGTAGTGGTAGCCACCAACAAGCCTTGGCAGCTGTAAGGTCAGCGTGAAGATATTTGGACGTCCGAAGGTCCTGGGGAAAATGGTAGCCACCTGAAACTTGCTGAAGGTCAGCACTACATTTCCCACAATGCACTGGACCATCTGCTTTTGGTAAATCCCCTGGAGGGCCCGAAGGGCAGTGATTCATTGGTTCTGGGAGCATGCTTTTACCTGCGGGCTAAGGGGGACTAGTGCCACTAGTACAAGGGAGTCTGGAGTTGCCTTTGGCTCTCCCAGGGGTCCCTCTGTCTGGGGGAGCTGGTCTTTGATCTGGGATGAGTCATAGTAGTGCAGTTGCCGGGTGGTTGCCACAAGTGCATAGTATTGTGCCTTTGTTTTGTGCAGGTCTTGTAGTCACAGACTCGGGTCTCTTCATTGTCCTCTGTTGCAATTCGAATCAGAACTGAAATTCTGGTGCCAGGGGTGCCCCTTAAATCTTAGATTTAGGGGAGTTAGGGGTGTGGGTGCACGTGGCCAATGGGCTACTAGCCCCAGCAGCTAATCCGTCCCTGTGGTGACCACAGCAGTGGCAGTGTGCTGCCTTTTCTACCAAGAACCCTCTATTCTGCCACTTTAAAAAATGGCAGAAACCATCCTTGGCTGTGCAGACCAGGCAGCCCACCCTACGGGTGTGGCAAGCCTTCTGGGGGTGTACCCTGCTGATTACATTATTTTCATGGCTTCCCATGAGCCAATGTGCCTGGTCGCTGAGTCCTCCTCTGAGAGGCAGTCTGTATGCATATCAGAGTAGGTGAAAACGTTGAAGCTTACCACCTTGATGTGCCACTTCACTGGTCATGCTGTACAGAAGTGAGGTGTTACCTCCTTCCTGCTAAGGCCTTTTTTCTGACTCCTAGGAGTGTTCACACCTCCTGACAGGGGGAAGATTCCTCGCTTTCCAGCGGCAGCTGCAAGCTGTCAGCAAGGGCACAGGAAAGGCTAGGGCAACCAGATAACCAACATCTAAGGTAGTCACCTGGGTGCCTGTCACATCAAATCCAACAAGGGAATCCTGTCAGGGGTGTTGGGACAAGCAGTTTGATACCAAAAATGACATATTTCACTGGAACCATAATGGAGCTGTCTACCTCTGGTGTTATAATGAAGAGGAGCTCGCACAGCTGATTGCTCACAGGGTAAACGTTGTAAACAGGTAAAGGGTGCTGCAAGAGGATAACACTGTCTGGCCTGGCAGTGTAAAATCCAAAGGAACTCATACAAAGCTCACTCCATTAAGAGAGAGCACCTCTGAGCACAACAGTGGAGACCCGTAGGTCTAGTTCAATAATCCAAATTATAAATCACAGGGTGATGGCAAGAAGCAACACAGTGTTCTTTCAACTTTCACCATTTATTCAGTAGGTGTTGAGGTTGCTGTATCATGATTGATAAACAAAAAGTGTCCAATGATATATCTCCATCATTAAACGAGTTTTTCAAACAAATAATCACACATCCCGATGCATTTCGGGCCACGCCCTTCTTCAGGGGATTACTCTACAAAAAATCCAAATGGAACAATTCAATCATATGTCTATAAGTAAATGATAATACTGACGAAAATAGGTGCTCAAGAAAAGTAGAGGTGTAACAGAAGACGGTCAAGAGTCCAGATAGATGCTAACCCAGGTAAAAAATCCCTAAGACATGCGTGATACAAAAATGAAATAAAAGTAGCGTACGACAAGGTATAGATTCCCAAAGATTGAAGCCCTGTGAGCCGTGACACTCTGATCCTGCAAAAACGTGAACGAGCAAAGTGTGCGAGAAAGGAAATAAAGGTGCAGTTAAAGGCGCAAAGGTACATGTGCTCTAAAGGTTATAATTGGAACCGCCGGTTCCACAGAAGGTAAAGCCACGCAGGGTCAAGTGGTGTCCCAAAACGGGTACTTACAGCGAAGCGGTGTGATTCTAGCTGCACAGGGTGCCGCAGAGTGAATGATCAGTCAGGAGAGCCGCTGATCAGAAAAAAAGTAACGAACGAGGGTAAAGCAACATAGAAAGTGGACTGCCAACCAGGCAGTGAGCACCGAAAGTGAAAACAGAGGGCGCCATATTGGAAAGGGGTAATGCTAGACGAAAAGAAAAAAATAAAGATAAAAATTAAATGAAACACAAAATAAACGAAGTGATAAGTGGAACAGCATAACAAAATGCAGCACAGAACATTATCCAATATTACAGGTAGCATAGAAATTCCATGCGATCGTTAAGCCCGTGGGGCACCATGGTGGACATGAGACGGATCCAATAGTTCTCTCTTTTTAGGAGGGTGTTCTTATTGTTCCGGGTTACTTTGACTTGCTCAAGTATTAGGAATTTCAATTGTGCCACACTGTGCCTGTTTTCATAGAAATGGGTAGCTACACTAGATTTAAAGTTTTGGGTGCGGATGTTACTCTTGTGTTCAAGTATCCAGACTCGAATCTTTCTCTCTGTGTGTCCAATGTAACATTTGCCGCAAGGGCACTTCAGCATGTAGATGACATTACTACTATTGCATGTGGCATTCACTCTGAGTTTAATCGTGTAACCTTTCATGGGGTGGTTGGTCTTATTGCCAGGAATACAGTTACTGCAGTTACTACAATTATAACAAGGTTTGAGGCCCGTGTATACAGCAGAAGTTCCTGCTTCTTGCCATCACCCTGTGATTTATAATTTGGATTATTGAACTAGACCTACGGGTCTCCACTGTTGTGCTCAGAGGTGCTCTCTCTTAATGGAGTGAGCTTTGTATGAGTACCTCTGGTGTTCCCAGGTGCCTGCCAATGTTATCCTATGACCTCCTGGTCACTTATAGTAGCCTTTCATGGAAAGAAGCTACTATAGGGACATATAAACTTGCACTTATATGTCCATACCTTTAATATAATGCACCCTGCCTCCTTGGCTCAGGATGCCTACCTTAGGGGTGACTGGCATATATTAAAAATAGTGCTAAATAGTGCTATAACTTTGCCATCAGCAATGTCGAGTTTGAGTAGTTTGCACTGCTCTTGCAGTCTGCAATGGCAGGACTGCTGTCATCTGTTTACTTGGGTCACTCAGGGTGGCGAAATCAGTGCTTCAGGCCCTGGAGACCCCTTTAACTCCCATGACCTGGGTGCGCACTTATATGGGCGTTAAAGTCCTTGACAATTGAGATTACCAATTTACCTGTATCAGTTATCGGAAAAGAGCACTGGCACTGGGGCCTGGCTAGCAGGTCCAGTGCACTTTCAGAGTCTTAACCATCAGCATTGGGGCAACAATGTTTGGAGGTGACCATAGAAAAAGGGCACTTTCCTACATTCGCTATAAAAAGGCTCATTGAACTGGAGCTGTTCATACAGTTGCCTATTATACCAGAACTCTGAAATTCTCTGAAAAAAATTACATTGTCCATGACAGACAGTTGTTGGTCATTAAGAAGGCTTTGCAACATTAGATACACTATTTGGTACAATCCAATCTAATCTAACACAATACAATAAAGTTTCTAATGCACACGGCTGCTTCCAAAGAGGTATCGCAGCATTAGTGGCCTAAAAGTGGAACAGGTGACTAATCAAACGAAAAAAGCACAACAGTCTATACATCAAAGAGAAAAGTCTCCATATGCTTAGGAAAAACTGGTTCAGTAGGAGCGAAGTGAAGAGTCAAAGGCAATGAATGCCAGAGTTTGGCTGCCAAAAAGAATAAGGCGCAAGTTCCTCTTCTTGCCTTGTGAACACTGGGACCATGTAAAAGATTTTGCCCATTTGAGCGAAATGATCTCCCCTGTTGGTAGGTGGCAGTCTTCTTCTCAAATATAGGGCGTCAATTTGCTTGCAGGCTCTGAAAGTAAATATTAGAATTTGATGAGGCTGGCAATGGGCAGCCAATGTAGACTGCAAGAAGGCCTCATTGACTTTTCCCTCTGCAGGCGACTTGTGTGAGGACTTTGGCATTTTCATGCTTGGGAGGGAGAGGACTTCTGCTAGGCTCCATTTTTGTGAGAGGGAGGAAAGAGATGCAGACCAAACTATCAGCAATTTATAGCCTGTTCAATGCTTCCATTGCACACAACTTTGTGTGTGGAGTTTGGTATTTTCCTGCCTGGGAAAGAGAATGTAATATTCTCTATGGGTGTGTGTGCACATAGAATTCTTTTGCATTAGAATGTGCCACTTGAGTTCTAGACTTTGCCAGTATTGGAACAGTTGATGTCTTACCTGCAGCTTGCACACACAGTGGCAGGTCAGTTTTCTGCATCATTTTTGGACAGATCCACAAGTGACCCCTACAATAGTGCCTCACCATTTGAATTTTTCCAGTCACCATACCTTCTTTGGTGAACAGTTTTGTTTAGCAATGGGCCACCCAGAAGCCTTTGGATGGACCTGCTGTTCATTGTAGTTGAGGAGTACTATGCTGCACATTTCGCTAAGTGACATCCAAATCTAAGATTCTCACTTCATGTAGTTTACAATTTGAGCATTTGAATTATTACCACGGTCATTATCGTTCAACAGCCCTTGTTTCGTTTGGGCACCACAACAGGGGAACACAACAAAGGCCGCTGAAAATTACACAAGTTGAACCCAGCAGTCAAATAAATGTGCCACCAATCTTGGTAGGAGGTACCTTTATGACAAACAGCGGCGGCACCTCCGTTATGGCGGAGCCAGTAGAGGGGCACGTGAAAAATACAACCATTTTATTTTCTTACTGCGCTAGAGTCAGCCAAGAAGAGGAAGAGGAGGGGCCAAGATGACAGCAGGGGGAGGAAGAATATTGCGCACTGTAATCGTGCATCTCAGTTTGACCGGCTGTCTAAGGATAGCCAAACCGGCATGCACACTTAAATCTCTCTGCCCGAGCTGTGCTGCACAGCCGGGTGGAGAAAAGGCACAGGCTCCCTGACCCTGAGCGAGCGTTAAACCAGCCCGCTCAAGCCAATCATGCACTGCTCTCATACAGGTAAATAGTATTACCAGCATGAGATCAACATCTTGATTGGTGTCTGGGAGCCTGTGCAGTGTGCACCAGCCCATGTGGAATCAGGACCGGAACAGAAGGACACTGAGACAGCAGCCAGCAGTGGCAGATAAGTTCTTTTTTATTATATTTTTTTATTTATTTACCCCATACCCCCCACACATGACCCACCACTTGTCATTAATAGAAAACACCACTGGTGATAAAACACGCAAGTTGTTAAGTACACACGTCACCAGTGTCTTGGTATGGAGCGAATGACAGTCAACAACGCCTGTAGAGAAGCGTTGATGTTTTAGGATTACCCAATGCTTCGGTCTGGGGATTGGCACACTTCTAATTTATTAGTGCTCATTCAAATATTGAGACGTGTGTGCAATTCAGTCTGAGGTGCACGCAGCATTCAGATCTTCGACAGTGACTTGCACACCTATGAAGTAAACTGAGGAAAACACTTGTAATTATCTACTTTTGTAAAAAAATCTTGAGGGTAGTCAGGACAGGCATATTACTTTTTCCAGTAGTTCTTGACTGTTAAGCAAGGCACTAGACATCCACATTGAGCCCATATCATCCCACCCCTGTATTACATATTTGATGGTGTCAAAGGAGTGACTATGTGACACTAGAAACATGATGTTTCTTCGATATTTAACATTTTAACTACTTTTCCAGCTATTGTTGTTCTCCAATTCTGCCGCAATATTTGTTGGCAGGCGACAATTGGTTGGAAGGTTCATTCGTATATAGGCTTTCATTTCCCCAGTATTCTGTTCTGTGGACTGTGTTAGCTCATGAATTCAGTGATTCCACAACCACCATCCTTAGATTGTCCTGGAGAACCATTGATTGGGTGGAGAAACTGGTTTGATGCATTTGAATTGTATATCTGTGCCATTGGTGCACTGAGATTTTGGGCAGAAATTAAAAATTGCCTCTTACTGCATTTGCTGGGATTTGAAGAGAGAGCAATATTCAAACATCTTCTTGATCTGCCTTTAGATCCCCAATAACTGTTTGACGAACACCGGGAAGCTGTTAAGAAACTCAAGGGGTGGATGATGTATTGTCCAACCTGGTAGGTTTGAGGCACAAACGTTTCAATTGGGTACAAGTACAAGGGGAGAAGATGGATTGCATATTACTGCTCTTCATTGCCTCACTGCAGTGTCAGTTTGGGGAAAACAGTAATCAGCTGGTGTAACACATCACATGAGGACGGTTGTAGTGAAGAAGAAATCCTTTATTACATATTCATAATTCCCACGACTGCAGTGATCCCGCACTCGTGAAGGTCCAGCTGGGTGCCTGAAGGTAATCTGGAGGGACGAAACCTAGTAACTGTTTCCTTCCAATTAAGGTGGTCCCAATAATCTAATAAAAGTGTCGCCAGCAGGGGCAGGTGTATTTTCTGCTGGTGCCGTTTGAGTGACTGAGGGTAGTCACGAGGTGTAGTCAAAATCTGTGATTACTTGACCATTGCAACTGTATGAGGTATGTAATATTGGGAATGTCGGGTCATATGAATACTTCAGAATAGGGCATATATGCTGATGCCGTTCTGCTGCAAATGGGAATGTTCTACAATTGCATATAACTGTAAAGTATATATCCCATGTGTATGTAGCATTAATTTCAATGTGTGTGTAATACAAAGACCAGTGTTTTATATATACAGTGTGGAGTCTTTTTGTAGCATACGCACTGTGTTGCGAGGGTGGTGGTGTGCCAACATTTTACCCTTTGACCATGAGGAGGAGTCTGACTTCTCTGTGTCAATCTGCCCATGGGTGAGCACAGGTTATCAGACAAGGGTATTGCACTCATCGTATCTAGGATGGTGGATTCTGTCTGGTTTCAATGCGTCCTGGCCAGCCAGTAACCGCTGGGTGTAACAGTAATACTATTTTCCATCACTGACTTCTGTAACCATAATCTCCTTGCACTTGTTATGAATAGTCAAGCATTGCAATGATGTGCCCACATTATCAAGAATAAAACATTGCAGTCTCTCGAGAATACGAATTACTGTCAGCGTTAACAAACCTTTGAATAAAGCATTGTCATTGACATATATGAACAAAGCATTGTTTAACTCTTGGTAAATAATACTTTAGAAGACAGCAATGCCAAACTGTCATGAAGAACACTTCTCTATAAAGCATTGTTCAAATCCACATGACAATTGTCTTTAAATAAAGCATTTTCAAATGTCCACCTTGTCTCTGCATCATTTTAACAACCTTTAGGACATAGATCTTGTAGCCATACACTCAGCCCCTAGAGTGTGCTTCACTTCTAGCTGTATAGCTCCAGCTCTGGGAGTGCTTGAATATCCAATAGTATCTTGGGATGGTCATTCCTTTTTAGAACATTCAAACTTTGCATCTCCTCTCCCAGTGTGTTGGGTACCTTGTTGGGTGGAGGGGTGCTGCTACACTTCTGTAACTCTTCAGCTCCACTTCCCTGGTAGGGCCCCTGCTGTCCTGGGAGACAACCACAATTAAAATGAATGCTGTGATGTGCCTCCTACCTTTCAAATGTGGCTTACCAGGTTCTTGGGAGTGTATAATCAAGAAAAAGCCATCTACTCTACTAGGGGTAGACACTCGCGAATGCGTGGTCATAAGATCTGGTCACCTATTGCTGCCTGGATCAGAGATGTAAAGGCGCCATAAGAACACCATACTTACAAACATATCCTTATTTCTGTGATATTTTATAATGATCTGATATGCATTTTTGTAAATTATTTTAAAGCTATTGTCCATTTGCTTATCTACGATTGTTTTGACTCCTGGAATACGGGTTGTGTTTAATATCCGCAAGGTCACACGGTTATTTTAATGTTTTAAGCAAGATTGCTGCTAATTTTGTGAAATCTTTGCTCATGTTTGCCTAAATCTTACCGGGCTAGAGGGTTCACTACTGGTTGCCGTCCTTCCTGATTCCCTGCAGAAGCCGAGTAGGAGCGCTGCTGGTTGGAGGGATAGGAGGCGGGAACTGGGCCGTGATTGAGCGGGTGGACTGAGAAAGGACATTTAACCAGGGGAAACGATCTTGCAGCGCTGACTCCTGGAGTACTAGTTGTGTTTAATACCCGCCAGGTCACGCTGTTATTTTAATGTTTTAAGCCAGATTGCTGCTAATTTTGTGAAATCTTTTCTCATGTTTGCCTAAATCTTACCGGGCTCGAGGGTTCACTACTGGTTGCCGTCCTTCCTGGTAAGCCTGTCTGCGCCCGTCCGCGCTCAGATCGGGCTCAGGGCCAGTGCCCCTGGCTTCGGGTGATCAGGTATGTTAACGTACGCTTCCAGTGTACTTAGAGGCCTGGATCCAGGGGGGGGGGGGAGTATGCTGTCCTAGGTTTAATCCAGGGGTCGGGCCTGGCGAGCTCACAGACTTATGTTCCAGCTGCGGCTGTCCCCTTCCTATGATTTTGGCAGAACCCTGTTGTTTTCCTAGGAGGGAAGTAAGAACCTGCCAGGAGCCTTGCACAACCCCCCCCCCCCCCCGGAAATGTTTACTGCTAAATGCCAGGTCATTGGTTAAACATGGCCTGGAGTGCAGTCTACTGCTGGAGGATCATCAAATAAGGATGGCGTTTATTACAGAGACATGGACAGATAACACCTCAGGCCCTGCAATTGTGAATGTCCTGCCAGCCAATTTCTTGTGCTATACGCTGGACCGTCCTTTGGGAAGGGGGAGGCTGGCTGTTATTTACCATCATAGCCTTGAGCCCTCTTTTTCCATTGCCTCTACTGACACATGTGAAGCACTGTCCATTAGTGTGCGACTTTCCCCCCACAACACCTTTAAAGGGATTCTAATCTATCGGCCCCCAGGGCCCAGAGGCTTGTTTCTGGATTCATTGGGCACTTTGCTGGAGGCAGGGTTATGAGCGAACACCTTTACGATCATGGGAGATTTTAATTTTCACCTAGAGAATGCCCTTGACACGGATATTAAAAGACTGATTGGTCTTTTGGGGGATGGTGGACTCGACCAAAGGGTAGTGGGTCCCACGCACTCAGCCGGGCACACGCTAGACGGCATTTTCTCCAACAATGCCGGTTTGGATTTGCTGGAAGTGTTACCTCTTTCATGGTCCGATCATGCGGCCATTCTCTTCTCTCTCCACCAAGGATCCTGGAATCCAGCTGCAGTTAAACCAAGGATTGCTGTCAGGGTCTGGAAAAATATAAATGGGGAGGAAATGGGGAATTTCTTGACATTAAATGCGCCTAGCTTTTCTGCCAATGTTGATAGGGCAGAGGAATTGTATACAAGGTGGATTGAGAGCGCCTGTGATAAATTTGCACCGACAACATTTTTTACACCCAGGAGAGTGCAGCCATCGGCACCTTGGTATTCCGACCTCCTGCAAAAACACAAAACAGAGTGTAAGAGGCTTGAGAGGGTCTGGAGAAGGAGTTATTGTCCTATCTATAAAGAAAAGTACAAAGGAAGTCTTATTCTGTATGAGCAATTGATTGTGGAGGCGAAAAAGGCCTATTTTGCTGAGCAGATTGAGAGGGCAAATTCCTCTTCTAGAGAACTTTTTAGGACCATCACCAGACTGACGATCCCAACTAAGCCCAGCACTCATAGCAGCCCGGCTTTGTGTGAGTCTCTAGCCTCGTCCTTTAGGTTTAAGGTTGAAGGGATTTTCTCCTCCTTTTCCAAAACCCAAGGAGAGGCGGTGGTAGTATCAACCAGAACTGGTCTAAAATCTAGGAAGCCGCAGGACAGATTAGATTGGTTTAATCCTTTACAATACACAGAGGTCTTAAACCTACTGTGTACGGTTCGGTCTGGATCTCCCAATGATCCATGCCCACCTGCAGTTCTCAAAATCTGCCCCGAGGTCATTCCTTCCACTCTCACACCTGTGTTCAACATGATCATGGATATGGATGAGTACCTCAGGAAGTGGAAATCCGCTTCGATACTCCTCCTTATAAAAAACCCAGTTTGGATGCAAAGGATCCCAATAGTTACAGACCAATATCTCATCTCCCATTTCCGGCTAAGATACTAGAGAAGGCCATTAACCCCTTCCGCGCTGCGAACGTTCAACGGACGTCGCGTGCACTACGTTCGAAGCAGCGGAGGGGTTAATCAACAACTTAGCACGTTCTTTCAGAAGATCAATGCCCTAGACCCTACGCAATTTAGGTTTCATGCAGGTCACAGCATGGAACTAGCCCTTATCAAGGCCACGGAAGAGGTCAGAGCGGCTGTGGACCAGGAGGGGCTGATGTGATGATTCTGTTGGGTCTGTCGGCAGCCTTCGACACGGTCCACCATGGAGTGTTGACAGGACCGGTTGGCGGGGGCAGGGCTGGAGGGCCCGGCTTGGAGTCTCCTTAAGTTCTTCTTGACTCACAGAATTCAGACAGTAGACCTGGGAGTGGATAAATCAAAGCCTTTTGCCCTTCCCTGTGGGGTGCCGCAAGGGTCCTCCCTGAGCCCCACGCTCTTTAATATTTATGTCAGCCCTCTGGCGGCATTGATAAGATCCTTTAGCCTGCAACTTACATCGTACGCAGATGATACTCAAATTGTGTTATCGTTACAACGAGGGACTCGAGTGAATATGGCAGCGAGATGCCACGACTGTCTAAAGAACGTGGCAGAATGGATGGCCTCCAACGGTCTCAAATTAAACGCCGGAAAGACTTAGGTGATTATGTTCGGAAACAATCCTAACATTTGGACCCCTGATATGTGGCCGGAGGCATTGGGAAGTCCACCTATCACTACTGCGAAGGCCAGAAATCTGGGTGTGATTGTTGACCAAAATTTGGACTTCGGAGACCAGGTTAGCGGAGTAGTGTCGTCTTGCTTTCATATCCTCAAGATATTATGGAAAATAAAATGCTTCCTTCCAGCTGAGGGATTTAGGACGGCTGTCACTGCCCTCACACTGTCGCGCTTGGACTACTGTAATAGCCTGTACCTGAATTTGAGAAAGAAGTATGAATACAGATTACAGTTAGTTCAAAACGTGGCAGCATGACTTTTGCTATGGATCCCCAGATATGTTTAAATTCTGTGAGGGTCTTAGGCAGCTACACTGGTTGCCGGTATCAAGACGCGCTCAGTTTAAAGCTCTGTGCACAGTCTTTAAAGCGCTGAAGGGCACTGGCCCAGAGTTTTTGAGCAGTGGTATAAAATGGTATGTGCCGGGCAGAGCGCTTCGATCAGCCGAAGGCAGTTTGGTTGCCGTGCCACGAGTAAAAAAGGCCAGATGGGGAGGAAACAGCTTCTCCTTCTTTGCTGCAAAAGCCTGGAACAACCTGCCGGGGCATCTCAGAAATGCCTCAGAGCTACTTTCATTTCGAAAGGGGCTTAAGACCTGGTTATTTATGGAATAGTTCCCCTGTCTATGTCCGAAGTCAGTAGGCAGCGCCAGGACGCCTTTGGGCATAAGTGCGCTTTATAAGCACATAAATAATAATAATAATACTGTCACTTTGTATAGAACCGCTGCCTTTCGCTACTAATCATGAATGTATTTATATATTTATTTGCTGCTATATATATCTTTTTGTATATGTATTAACTGGTCTTGCTTAATAAAACATTTTTTTTTTAAAGAAATGAATGTTGAGCAATTTTATTCCTGCAGGGCATAATGGGGCGCTCCCCTCAGGTTCACAAATAATAACGAGCAACTTAGTCTGTTTGCTTTTGCTGTGCAGGATGGCCTTGCACGGCACAGCGTGTCCTCTTTCCTATTTGTTGTTTTCTTCCTGAGGGTTCCCAATCCCACTCAGGCACATCCCTCCTACTGCCTACCAGTGGGGGCAGCCCAGTGACCCCATCCCTGGCTGCCTCACCAGGTCCAATGGGGCAGTCTCTCTCTTACTGCCTCAGGAGCCTACAACTGTTTTTGCCCCTGCATGCTCCTGCAGGCAGGGCACCTTGTGATGGTGGTGCCCGCCTACACCCCCCGACACGGGCTTGGGGAGGGGGGCAGGTCCACCACAGATAGGGAGAGTGTAATGGAACTCCACTGTCTTAATCTCCCCGTTGGAACCCAGAGTTGGGGTTCCTGGGCCCCTCTTCTTCCCTGTGGGGGTGCAAGACAGCACTCCACTTGCTGCTGCCTGCATTGGGCCCTGGAGTTGAGAGCCCAGAACCCCTGGCTGACCTCTCGGGGCATGATGGGACTCACTGTTTTTCTGGCAGTGCTGATGAGCCCAAAATTGGGGTCCTGGGCCCCGTGGATACAACTTGGCCTGGGGGTGGGAACCCCAAGCCCTTGGGACTCTGGTGAAGGGGCTCCATGCACGTCCCCTCTCATGGTCAAAACAGCATTTTTTCTCTGTGGCTCACCATGGGGGCATTTACCAATGCTTTCGTGGAGCTCCACGTGCTCCGAGTCGTTTCTGGGGCCTCAAAGGTCAAATCCTTAATCCCCCCCTGTATCCCTGGTCTGGTTGAGTTGTTTCACTTATTTTTGGTCTCATTTTGCACCTGTTGGCAAGCACTAGCCACCAGGACCACTTTCCTCAGGCTCGTGGCTACTACGGTGGTGACTTTGCAAGGAGCTGGTTTCACTGGCTCCCTGCACAAGCCTTTCTCCTACTTATCCTCTGGGTTTCTCTCCTCCTTGACACAAAATTCCAGTTCTTCACCCAACTAGTCATTTGTGGGTGTAAGGTGGCCAGCTTCCTTAGTACTGGGGAGAGCGCCACTAGTCCAGGGTCAACTGTAGCCAGAGTTCTTAGTCCAGATGGATATCAGGACTACTTCCAGTTGTCATTGGCTGCTGCCTCCAGTCTAAGTGTCCGCTAAAAAACTACAACCAAGAGTGTCTTCCCCTTGTGCAAGACATTTTAAGAGAGGGTGGAAAGTTCTAAAAGCTAGGCACTACTAGCCTATCCTGGGGTGCCACATCCCTTCTCCACCCCTGTCCCAACCCTCCTGGACAGCATGCTGGGACAATCTAAAATGGCATCACCATGGCAAATGACACTACTGGTCACATCCTCTCTGTGGGCCTCAGCTCTGCTCACTGACATCTCTACCAGGGAATTTCCCACCAGTTCATCTAAGGGGAGCCCCCTCCTGTGTTGGCTCCAGAGATCTGGGCTCCCTCCTTTAGTCAGTGGGCTTGGGCTGGCCCATCCCTGGTATAGTATGAGAGCTGATTGATAAATGCATCCCCCCTGTTAATTGATTCCTTTGAGTGGAGAGCCCCTTGTTCCTGCTGTTGAAGAGGAATGTAATTTACTTGGCACAGCAGGAACAGCAGGATGACAAAAGGCCTGGGCTCTGATCCTGAGCTGAGCCAGAGAAATATGACAATATTGGATGACCCATAAGTTGTTCAGATATCACCTGGGAGTTCTCATATTTGGGTATGGCATACAAGTTCCACTCCATTCCAATATGTCACTGGTCACTGTAGGTCAGAGGAAAGTGAAACTGTACTCTAAGGCATTCTCCCCCGTATGTGTATAATGGAGTGTCACTGCAGGCAAGACAGTATACACTCATAGGAAAATTCTGTGTGGTTTAGTAACATTATGAGACCTACCCCAAGGTCAATATCCAATCCTGCAGAGTCCCCTCTGCACTAGACTACCTGTGCACGGTTAAAAGGTTGCGCATGGCAGGAGTCTCACATGTGCTGCTCACAAATGTGCTAAAGAGGGTTTTGGCCCATAATCAGTAAGGCTAGGCCAATTTCAACAAGCACACAACAGCACACATGCCAGTACTGATTTTAGTTGGTTATTATTTCATTAGAGCACACATGAAACTTACTGTCAACATAAAAACATCCTCTTTTATTTCTTTTCTTTCTTGTCAAGAACACACGGAATGGTTTCGAGCGTCGCCATGATCTAACAAAGAATTCAAGCCAAAATGCAGAAAATTGAAAAAGTCACGCCAACCCCGCAAAAAACTCAATCCTAAATCCCACGCAAGATCAAGACTTAAGAGGCACCACCCATTTTATTTTTTGGAAATATATTTTTATTGCAGGAAACAAATATAATCACATAATAGTCGCCTGTTAGATGGTTCATATCAAAGTCGGCGGTAGTGGTAAAATATCTATACACGGCCATTTAGCCCACAACCCGGGGGTCGGGCGGCATTTGCATCTGATGTTTAGTGAATAGCTCCACGTTCTAGCAGTGTAAAACAGGTGAAAATGACTTGGTCTCTTCTGCTTTTCCAAACAACCCAAAGAAACACCCTTCCCTCCCCAAACAGTCTTACCCCCCGGAGGAGTGGGTCTCAAGTCCTGATGGTATAGTCCTCCGATGCTTGACGGAAGCGAATGGCGCTCCCCTTTCCTCTTTCCACCTCCCCCGTCCCAACCCGCCATCGGTAATTTAGTATACGGTCAAAGAGCATGTGATAAGAGACTTAGTCCTTCCTAATGGGAATATCACACCAATATTATGCTATTGGGGCCTAGGCAGTTCCTCAGCAACACTATCAGAGTCAGTATGTGTGTCATGGTCGCGCAGGGCCTGCACTAATGTCTCCCAGGCCTGCGCTGCTTCTAGTGCTCGCTCATCCTGCCGCCGCCTCGCCTGCTGGTATCTCAACGTGCTCTCGCTCCCTGCCCACTTGAGAAGTTCATTGCGCCATTTAGCGCTCGTTGGACCAACCCGCGCCTTCCAATGACTGGTGATTTCCTGTTTAGATAGGAGCAACCCTAAGTCGATAAACTTGCTAGAAATCTTATTTTTGGGGGTATGTGGGAACCAGTGCAGAATTCCCACTGCCGCATCTATCCGCAAGGATCTTCCAGTGACTTCGGATAGCGTGTCTCCTACAAACAACCAGTAGGGGGTCAGCACGGAGCAGGACCATAGCATGTGAATGAGGTCCGCTCCGAGCGTCCTGCATCTAGGGTAGGCTGCTGTCTCCGAGGCGAAATATTTCGGTAGTTTCTCCGGGGTCAGATAGGCTCTATGCAATATATAGAAGTGGACCAATTGGAATCGAGCACTGCGCGTGCCCTTCGAGGCTCGACGCAGCAGCTGGGCCCACATGGTCTCAGGGATTTCCTTCCCTATGTCAGTTTCCCAACGGGTCTTGAGCACTACCAGGGGGGGTCAATCTCTCATTGATCATCCTGGAATACAGGCATGACACTGCTTTAACCGTTCCCGCAGACATCATGACGTACTGGCACGTAGCGGACAGCTGTGGTTCCTCATGACCAGTTTTCCAATGCGCCTGGAATGCCCTTGTGACCGCCGCGTGGAGCAAAAAATCGCCCCGGGGAACGTCATAGCGGTCCAGAAGTGCCTGAAAAGGTAGTAACGCCCTGTCCTCATAGAAGTCTCCCAGGCACTGTATACCCATCTCTTCCCAAACTCCCAGTCGCGACCAGTCACCGCCATGGGGCAATGCAGTGAGCATTCCCAACGGGATCTCCGGGGCATAAGGCCGCGGCATTCCCAGTCTGCGAAGAGGCACCACCCATATTGGAAAAGAGAATCCAATCATTCGGGACAAGCGGCTGCACTCCACCTGAAAAATCCAGACCATTTCAAAACACAGCATTCTGATTCACCTGGACAGACGAGATCAGTTAATCTTTAAAAAAGCTCTTTATGAGTCCTAGGTCCTGAGGAGAACCCTACTTAATTCGTACTTTGGTTCGAAAAGCGTCGACCGCTAAGTGACCAAACAAGTGTGAGAAAACACACTATCAGGCTTAACCCCCTCTTTTTTAAAATTTTGTGATGGAATGATAATGAGTTTACAACTGCGCTGGGGGCCCTGAATAGTGCACAGTTTGGTCTCTGCCCTTAACTAGGTTGTGAAAAACTCATTCACACGAATCTCAACCTGTTCGAGCTCTACCGTATTGTTTTGTTTCACCTATTTATTTGCTTATTTCTTTTTTCTGTTATTGAATGTGTTCACTCTTTTTTGAAGCAGTGAACTGAAGCTTACTCATTTGTTTGTCGGATTTGTTGTCTATGTCATATCCAGGTCTTGTCCAACGATATAACTTGTGATGGTTGAATTTTTGTACAATATTTTGTATTATTGTGTCTAAATTTAGTTTGTGGTCTGTTGACTACTTACTTTATATGTTGTTCTTGTGAAATCTGATGTAAATTTTTTAAAAATATTTTTTTTTATAAAAAATGAACCCTTAAAAAATTTAAGAAAATAAATAAAAACTGAATTGTTTTGGTCACACTAAGTGTCACGTGTGCTCTAATTAAATAATAACCAACTAAAATCAGTACTGGCATGTGTGTTGTTGTGTGCTCTTAAATGTGTGCACACCTGTGTGCACATGTGTGTTCACATGTAATAAACCAAGTGCCCTTTACCCTTGCTATGTCGCAGCAGCCTTATCTGGAAAGGCAGGCACAGGTGGTACACACACGCAGTCAATCTACACTGTGTTTACCAAGGGTGAGTCATCAGTTATGAGGCTCCCCCACAGTAAAAGGGCAACAGCCAGGTGATCAAATGGTGAAAAACCTGGGTGGATTTGATAGACAGAACCCTTTCCCTCCCACCCTTTGTGACATTTTAAAATGCCATTTGACCCCTAGTGGGTCATAAACACCATAATAACCAAACCCCCACCTACACCAGATCGTAATATAAGGGGGTGGCATTTTAAATTAAGCAGTCCTATCTGCTTTCTCAAGGGGTCACTACATCAATATATAAAGTGAGCCTATGGGCTTTGCCGAAGGGTCACCACATTAAAATATAAGGCTGGCCTATAAACTTTGTCATGGGCTCACCTCATTAACAAACACAACAATCACATGTCTGGAATCACCATTAAACCCAATCAATAATCATGTTTAAATGCATTCATCATTCATATAACCATTGCAATGCTCATCACTAATCATTCAATAAAACATTGAAGAGCAACACAATAATAAAAGAGATTATTTCTTTCACACATGGCATGCCATAAAGTGTAGCCATTTAACCAAACATTAGGGATCCCTGCACTCCAGAGCATAAAAGCAAAAGCTCCTGCACTGGGAGTACTTACAATTTTGCCAAACCTCTCCAGGGTTCATGTTTATTATGACCTAAAATAATTAGGATTCATTTTGGTATAAGTCCAGGGTAGCTGCTTCATCTTCAGCAGCCCCCCACAGCACAGTGTATCAATTTTGGTGGGGCCCCTGTGCCTTCTTGGGGCACAATGAGCAAGGACACCAGATAGAACCTTGGCGTGGGGCATAATGGGGCTCTCCTCATGGAGAAAATGCATACATAAATTAGTAAATTTGCCCTCTCCCCTTATGTTTACCTGCAGCCTTGCTCTGCATTCTTTCTTTGTTATATAGGGGTGCCCCGTCACACTCAGCACACCTCAAGGCTATTTGTAATGTTGGAGGCGGTTGGATTGTCCAAAGCCCCTGCGACCCCAATTGGCTCCTTGCACTCTGCAAGAGCTGGCATCCTGGGGTTACTGGCCTTGCTCCTCCCAGCAGGTGAGAACAGCAGCGACTATCCCTCCCACTGTGTGGAGCGCAAGCTGGAGTACTCATAGCTGCGTGTGTCCACCCCTCAGACATTGGCATGGGGTTGGTTAGAACCGGCAGGATCTGCTCCTCAGCCTTCTCTTTTGGCCTCTGGGGCATGGGATCACCGGAGGCATTTGGATTGGGTCGGGACCCAGATGATGTGTTTCCTGGGGCTATAATCTGGCTCAAGGGTGGGCATGCACACTCCTCCAAGAAAGCATGAAAAATTTTCTTGTACTAACCCCCGCATGCTGGCCCACTCGGGAGGTAATCTCAGAAATAGCAGCGGAGAGCCACATGTCCATTTCTCTTCTTCTGGGGGTCAAAAGTTATACCTTTAGGGGAGCATAACCCTTGCCCCAATGGGCTGATTTTGTCGACCTTAGTCTCATTGTACTACTGATGGTAAACACTAGCCACCAGGAGCATTTTCAACAGGCCTCATGGCCTTTAAAGGGCACATTTTGCAGCTGGTTTTACTGGGTCTCTGCATCAGTCTTCTCCTCTCATGCACCCTGATGCTTCTCTTCTGCTTGGGGGCATCATGCACAGTTTCTCCACTTCGATCCAACAGAGTACTCTTCTGGCTGTCTTGCAGAGCACTTGGAGTGACATTGGTGTTCATGTCTTACCATAGCTAGTCCTAAGAGGCCTAAGGGACCCGTCTAACCCTAGTTGTCTGATGGAGAAATAAACGTTAGAGTGTGTGGCTTCTGCTTTCAGTTGTCCATGATTCTGCTGTTGTCACCTTCCAGGTTCAGGGTATTGTTCACTGTCTTTCCCTTTTGCAGGGGCTTATAAGTGTAAGTGGAAAGTTCTAGATGCCAGGCCCTCCTGGCTAATCTTGGATAATCCTTGGATGTCACATCATCCCTCCCCACCTGTCCAAAACAACACTATCAAATTTTCTCTGTGAAGACCTCCTCTGCGGGCCTCAGCGCCAGCCCTAGCTGACATCACTGCCCGATCCGTTCCCATCCCATCAAAACTTCAAATGTGAGCCCCTCCTGTGTTGGATCCAGATTTCTGGACTTCCTCCTTTGTTCAGTGGGCCTAGTCTGGCCCAGCCCAGGTGCGGTGTGATAGCTAATTATCAGATGCAGATTTTCCCTATACCCCTTCCCTCTCAGGGTACAGAGTCAATCACTGGCAATTGCTCTATTTGTGTTCAGAGGACTTTGTTCCATCTGTTGGGGAACAGAGTAATTTATTTGACCCTGCAGGTGAAATAAAAGCCTGGAATCTGATTGGGAGCTGAGCCAGAGAAATATGACAATTCTTGACAACCCATAAGATGTATATGCATGTTATTGGATCTTGAAAAAACAAACTTGGCATGCATGTTTGATCGCAATTTGATAAGTCATTGGACTGTATAGCGCTAAGTGGGACAAAACTGCTCTCGAAGGCAGATTCCATCTTTATGTATAATACAGTGAAAGAACTACAGATTTTCCCTGTATACCCTACTTGCCTATCTAATACTCTGAAAACTGTGCCGCTACCTTGTGGAAGAAATTTGCTCATGTTACACTATGTTTTTTATCTTGTTTTAAAAACCGCTGCGTTGCACTTTACTGTATCTTTTAAAATTGGGAAATTGAGAAACGGAGACATTTTCATCGATATAGCCGGCGCTGACTCCCTAACGAGCCACGGTGTTCCCCTCTGCTCAGCCAATCACTAAGGGCGGCTGCGGAGAATTAGGCGGGGAATTTGTATTTGACCTTCCCGCAGCCTGCTTTGTCTCTCTTGAATGCATCATTGTCACAGGGCTGTGTCCCTAAACCATTTAAAGATGCAATAGTGGTCCCTTTGGTAAAAAAACCTGGAGCAGATCCATCTAACCCCTCCAACTATCGTCCTATATCTCTACTCCCCTATCTAGCTAAAATATTAGAAGCACATGTGGCTAAATGCCTATCCAATTTCATGGAACAATCTGGTTACTTGGACCCCCACCAGCCAGGATTTCGTCCTGCCCACTCCACGGAGTCAGTGATATTGGCAGTATTGGACGACATACGTAGGAAAGCAGATTCAGGCACCCCTCAGGCCTTGGTGCTCCTGGATTTATCTGAAGCGTTTGACACGGTTGACCACAGGATACTGGGGGACAGTGTCAGATAGGCTGGTATCCAGGCCCCCCCCCTAGACTGGATAGAATCCTTTTTAGAGGGCCGCACCCAATCAGTACGCCTGGCTAACTTTACAGCACATAAGTTGACCACTACATGTGGGGTCCCACAGGGTTCCTCTCTATCCCCTCACCTGTTCAATCTGTACCTCCTTCCTTTAATCAAGTCCTTAAAAGACAGGAATGTGACGACATTCAACTATGCGGATGATCTTCAGCTTACATTTACCATAGCCAACTCCCCCAATTCAATCACTAATTTTCAGGAAACTATGTTACACATTCGTCTTTGGATGGACTACAATCACCTGAAACGTAACTCAGGCAAGACTGAGGTGCTATTGATAGGGGGCAGCCAGATCCTCTGGGGCCCACACTATTGGCCAGCAGAACTCGGGCCCTCCCCCTAGCCCTCTACCTCTGTAAAAAGCCTTGGGGTGACCGTAGACAGAGACTTATCTCTGAAGACCCACATAGGGGCAGTGGTTTCAACCTGTTTCTTTCAATTACGAAAGAGCCGAAAGATCCGCCACATGCTTACCCAGGCAGCACTAATACAGGTGGCGATAGGTCTGGTATTTTCCCACCTGGACTATGCCAACTCGATCTACTTAGGGTTACCACTTTATCTGACTATGGGCCAGATGTAACAAAGAGTTTTGCCCATTATGTGTCTATGGGGAATTGTGTTGATACATATGGCCCTAAGCAACTCCAGCTGGTGCAGAATCAGGCAGCAAGATTGATCCACCAGCAACCCAGGTGGCAATCTGCCAGACCTCTCTTTAAAAAACTACACTGGCTCCCATTGTCTCAACGGTCCGCTTTTAAGACAAGCTGCTTAATTTTTAAATCACTAAATAGGCACAGTCCCATATTCATTAATAATTTGTTATCCAGGTATATTCCTACCCGGGATCTTCGCTCCAAACATCTCCACCTGCTAGTCACTCCTAAATTCAACCGGAAACGACATGGAGGCTGACGTTTTGCATACCTGGATCCACAGCTGTGGAATTCGTTCCCCTTGGAGATACAATCCTGCACAGAACTATTGCGTTTCAGAAAACTTCTCAAAACATGGTTATTCAAACAAGCACACGACTAACACTTCTTCTTGGCCGCGACCAGTTCAGAATAGCGCCATGAAACCTTGGTGTACGTGCGCTTTATAATTTTTTTATAACAATAACAATAATAATAAATTCAAAGACCTACCCCAGAAGAAATACATATCCTTGCAGAGTTCCACCTGTACCATCCTGTGTGTAATTACCGGGCTGCGTACAATGGTAGTCTCACATGCACAGTCTTCACAAGTGTGCACATCCATGTGCACATGTGCAGCCCGGTGCCCCTTACCCTAGCTGCACTGAAGGATCCTTATCTTAAAAGGCAGACACTGGCGATAAACACACTCAGTCCAATTACCATGAAATTAAAGTATGTGAGACTCAGATAGTGAGACACTCCCACAAAAAAGTCCAAGAACTAAATAATCAAAAGAGGAATAAATGGGTGGCACCCATTTGCAACAGTTGTGGAGAACAGGATATGGTGAGTGGTCATCTAGTGTATTGTGTTGACCCCTACTTAGAGTAAAAGCAGGTGAAAAGACTCTCTGGTTATTAGCAGATTCTGGTGCCAGAATAACTGTGCGAAGTAAGATCCTGTTTAACAAGGTTTGACCTGAAAGAGTGTTGGAACCTCCAGACAGGGCACCAGTGTATTAAGGCAGAAACATAATTTTGGAGGTGCTTTATGGCAACATATTGGCGTTTAAAGGGAGGAAATTAAAGTGAAGCTTAAAGTGGCTAGCAAAGCTTTACATATCCTATGGTGGTTTCATCAGGGACTGTTTGGTATGGTGTTGAGGCCAGAAGCAGTTGAACAAATCATGATGGTTCATAAGGAAAAGTGGGTAGAGGAGCTTTTTGATCAGTACCCCAGGGTGTTTACAGATGCATTGAGAAAGATACCAGGATTTAAGTATTGCATCAAAATAAAGGCAATGTCACACCAGTTAAGCACAAAGCGAGAGGGTTGTATTTTAGTATCAAAGATTACCTTGTGCATAAACTAGATTTGTTAGGCACATGTGGCATCATTGAGCCCATGAAATCACAGATCAATGCTGTCACCTTCAACTTGTTCCTCACTCGGAGCATGCTACATAAGATCTTCAATAGGCTACCCCTGCACACAATATGCACGGTGACAAAGGCCCTCATCATCAGCTGACTGGACTATGGCAACTCTCTACGTAGGAATCGCCACACACCCTCTGCAGAGACTTCAGACCATACAGAGTGCCACAGCCAGACTTGTGCTCAACCTAACCAATGTACCCACATCACACCCTACCTCAGACAACTCCACTGGCTCCCCGTACAGAAGTGTCCATTCAAGCTTCTGACCCATGCACACATGGCTCTACCCAACCAAGGACCTGCATAAATCAAACACTGCCTGAACTTCCATCTACTGTTGAGAAGTTTACACTCTGCCTCCCTATCACTTGTCCACACACCTGCATCCACCAAAGCAGAAATGAAGGATGAGACTTCTCCTAGATCAGAGCAAAGACCTGGAACAGCCTCCCCCTGCAGCTCCGAACCATCACCTGTGTTCTGAAATTCAAAAGGGCCCTCAAGACCTAAATGTTTGAATGCACCTCCAGGACCTGAAAGCACCTGGATACCCTACTGCGCTATATAAATCCTGATTGATTGATTGATTGATTGATTGATTGATTGATTGATTGATAGAGTAGTCTCTGTGGCTCTCACCTTTGGTGGTTGTATACAAATGCAATCGGGATCTTTACATTTATGTGAACTTGCACAGTCTTGAAAAGTCTGCAACCTCTCGGGTGCAGACATGAGTTTGGTCTCAGGAGATTCTCTGACTGGTATGTTCACCCAAATGTCTAGTTATCGTCTACATAGATACTATGGAAAAACTGTGTGCAAGCAGTAGATTTAACAATTCAGCACTTGAAACTGGCAGCTAGTGTGACATGCCGGTCAGAGAATCTCTTGAGGCCAAATTCAGGTCAGTGCCCGAGAGGGTTGGAAGACGTCCACTTGTTAAGCCTCAAAGAGCAGGCTGCCATATAAATCATGCCAGGGAAACAGAACATTCTGCTACAAAATGTGCTTTAAATGGCACTACATCCTATAGCATGCTGAGGTTCCCATCCAAATACAGGCTTACTCAGCAGAAACAACCGTACCATTTTTGATTTTGATGTACTCTAGCCACAAGTACCATGCCTTGAAGCTCATGAAACAGCAGCGACAGACCAACAAATGCCCCAACAAGCAATCCTAATAATGTTTGATTAACAAAACCTACAGATCACTATGCAATGGAAAGCCTGCCCCTATAAAATTAACCAGAGTCTCCGGTGCTGTTTCAAGCTTCCATGGGAATGAACCATCTTTGATGGCCTGGAAGGTGGAGAGGCTGCAATGCCCCCAACACCGGGAAGAAACCACATTGTACTTACCCATTAACTTGCAGAGAAGAAACGACGATGCTCATTAAAAAGCTAAAGGCGGTGAAGCAGCTCCAAAAGACTTCTTGTTTTGCCCCCACCACCGGCAACCAAGCCATCAATACTTTGTAGAAACAGTCTGGTTCTCACCATCTTGGATCCGAGGGCTGAAAGAAAACCAGAAGTAGACAGTTTGACTTATATCCCTCAGCTGACAGAATAAACTGCCATTAACATAGTAAAGGGGCTGCATTTGCACATCACGTCGCTTTCGTCCCACTCTGGTCCAAGAAGCAGTGCACATGAGTGGCAAATTCAATGGGAGCCATCTTGGAACGGAATAAATCTTATAACAGAATGCATTTTATGATATACCAGGTTCTCTTCGCTCCAAGTTTTTGGCTAGCTTGTTGTGTTTTCTACTTTTCTTTAAGAAGGACAGCATTTTTTTCAATGGAATTGAAAAGGTACAGTTTGCAGTAACAGCAACTTGACAATTGGAGCTCTCATGTGTATCTGGTGCAACTCACTTAATCACTTAAGTGCTAAAATATTTTTTAAATGACGTAATGTAATTGAGTGCTGTGGTGCCATTGATCCATATATGTGCTATCTAAAACTTCTTGTTAAAAGCCTAGATATGTGGGTGTGGCCAAGATGGCTGCGAGGTAGGATGCTCTCCTCCGCCTCTCCCGCCTGTCACCAGCCTAACATAGCATGACGGACCCGGCCGTTGGCAAATCTCCGTGATACGGTCTGGGACAACCGGCAGAGCACTCAGTCCAACTGGGGACATGAAGACCCCACTGCCGGCAGCTCCCGATGGGTGCGTCTTGTCACTGAGCAGCGAGCCGGTGCAGGGCGCCAGAGAAGTGCAGCAGTCGCTGGTGTGGGAGCCAGTGGTCCACCGCCCACAACTGATATCCCGGACCTGGGGGCGGGGGGAACCGGCCCTAGAGACACCAAAGCAGGCGGACCGCAGTGAACCTGATCCAAGGGAGCCGAGGGGCGGATACAGCGTTGGAGGCCTTGCCTGAGGTCTAAGTACGCGCAGAGCCCCTGGGTCGCCACACAGAACACTGCCACTTGGCCCGAGGTGAGAGACCGACGTCGGCTGGGGGAGGGCGAGGGGAGGCCCTGGCCGACCAACGAGGAGTAAGTGCATCTGGCCATGGTGCAGAGACGTGCCAGATACCAGAGAGAGGTTACTGAGGATTCCCTGCCCGCTGCCGGACGTGGACTCCCGAGACCGCTCGGACTTGGTGAGAAAGTTTGCGCCCAGGCTTAGGCGGGCCCTGTAGACCCGATAGAGAGGAGCCGCGGATTGGAGCTCACGCTCGAGAGCGACAGAAGACACATGGGCCGGAGGGAGGCTTAGACACATAGAAGGCACAGATGGCACTGGGGGACTGAAGTGGATTTGGTGCCTGGGAGCGGAGCGATTACCAGAGGAGGGTGACAAGGCCCCCCAGCTACCATCCCCTGGCCCTATACTGGGCAGTCTGGTGCGGTCGTGGGCCACAGATGGCACATCGGAGCAGTTTGGCACTGTGTCAGAACTCTAGTTATTCACTTTAATGACTTACCAGTTCTTGCACGGGAACAGAAATGCTAGGTCCCTAGTCCCGCTCAGCAATGCCAGTAGGTCTCAACGAGAACCCCCCAACCATTACCTTGGGGGACGGGGGAATTGGATAAAATAATAAACAAAGAAGAGACTGGTCCGGAATGGTTCCTTCCGTCAGCTATCTGCGGACACCTTCTCTATTTTCTTTCAGGAACCTGCACATTTAAGGCAACATTACTACCTATACTACTGCTCTACTCTCGAATTACTCTACTGTGTATTTCACCCACCCTTAATCTCCTGGACCTTTGTTTCTCTTCTGGTTATTGAGTGATATTCTGTCTTCCTCGCCAGCTAGTTGTTACTAATAAAGAAAATAGAGATTAATTCCTCTGTCCTTCTTTTAAACCTATTGGTCTATGAATTTTTATGTAAGTGCACTTACTTCACTAACTGTAGAGTGGCTCTTTAAGTGGGTTTCTGTGTTTCTTCTTTTTCTGTTCTTTAACTAATATCTTTATTGTCTTCTTTTCTTTTCTTTTAAACCTGTTCTTGTCTCACAGATTCTCTATTGTACTCAACCTAGCTCAGTAATTTATGTACATTTATTCACAATCATTTGGGTTTTAACGAACTCCTAATGACTAACTTTTACTTCTTCTTCTTGTTTCAGGGTTTGTCTTTATGACGCAGAATACAGTTTTCAGGTACATATTTACAGACTTTCAAATAATTCTAAAATCCTTAAATTGTCTTATGCCTTAGAACTAATTAGTCCTTTCCGTTTTCAGATTCTACAACTACCGAGTTCATTCCAGGTAAGCTCGTTTGTTTCTTATACAGTCTTTAATTCCGAAATAATATCCACTTAGCTCTGTGCTCGGAGCCGCTCCCTCTCGCTCGAGCAATTACTGGAAAACACCGTCTCCGTCGAATTCCGTGTCACACGAGACACCGCTTGGGAATTCAGCTCCTCGGCAACTCGCGTCAGACCCTGTAGGCGAGTTACGACTATGGCACAACTTCTGCTCTCCGGATACCAATTGGGGAAAAACTAAATAATAATACGGGCCAAGAACTCTGAGGGAATTAGCGTTAATGCGTCCTTCCTGACTGGGATTCTTTGGTGAAGTGCGTCGTCACGAAGGCGCTCGCGCTGCTCCTCTACTCTCCTGCAGCTGTGGGCACATAAGCTAGAATGCTCACCCCTGCTCGATCTTCGGTGACCATCTTAGGTGCCATCTTGCTTCTCCATCTGCGGACCAGACTGGTCCATGCATTCCGACTAGGAAACACCTGATCCTTTATCACGGAACATACTCCGCAAATTTCGGTACTTAGGTTTGTGGTTCTGACAGTACCCCCCAACAAGGTAGCTCCTTTCCTTCTTGGCTTTGAGGGGAATCGTTGATGAAAAGACCTAATTAACCTGGGAGCATGGACATCCTCTTCCAGTTCCCAAGACCGTTCCTCTGGCCCATAGCCCTTCCAGTCAATCAAGTAGTACAAGTTTCCCTTGGATCTTTTGGAATCTAAAATTTCTTTCACCTCAAACTCAGTTCCTGTCTCTAATTGAATTGGTTTTGGAGGGGTTTTAGTTCTAAGGTCTGTGGAAGCTTTCTTTAACAGTGAAACATGGAAAACTGGATGGATTTTTAGTTTAGGTGGAAATTTTATTCGGTAGGTGACCTGATTGATTTTTTCTTCAACCGGATAGGGGCCAATGAATCGGGGCTGAAATTTACGATTACCTTTCAATCTCAAGTTCCTAGTGCTTAACCAGACTGGGTCTCCTATATTCAGAGTTGGTCCTTCTCTCCTTTTTCTATCAGCATAGCCCTTATATTTTTCCTTAGCCCTCACACGATTGTCTACTGCCCTTAGCTGTGTCTGATGCAAATAAGATACTACTTATTTCACTGCTGGAACTGAGATATCAGTCTGCCGAATAGTAGCATTTGGATGCCTGCCATAATTTAGATAAAAGGGGGAGTAACCTGTCGAACTGTTCTTTGCATTATTGTGGGCGAACTCTGCCATCCACAAATAATCTGGCCAATCTCCTTCTTCTTTTAGAAGAAACAGTCTCAGATACTGTTCTAATTCTTGGTTCACCCTCTCTGTCTGTCCATCAGTTTCAGGATGATAACTAGTGGAGAATCTAACTTCCGTTCCTAAACCTTCCATAAAGGCCTTCCAGAAGTGAGACACAAACTGAGAACCTCTGTCCGAAATCACTATCTTCGGTACTCCATGTATCTTTACAATCTGAGAACTGAAATGGGCGGCTAACTGTTTTGCAGAGGGAACCCCTTTTAAGGCAGTAAAATGGGCCATCTTGGAAAAGGTATCCACCACTACTAGGACTGTGTCAAACTCCTGACTATTTGGTAAATCTGTAATAAGATCTAAGGTGACTGTGTGCCATGGATACGGGGGAGTGGGCAGTGGTTGCAAAAGACCTCTTGGGGCCTGCCGTTCTGACTTTCCCTGAGCGCAGATCTCACAGGACTTAACATACCTCTCGATGTCTGAAGCCATCTTCGGCCACCAATAGTGTCTTTTGATCAACTCCTCGGTTTTGGCTTCTCCCTTGTGACCGGCTAATTTATCATCATGACATTCTCGCATTATTTGTTGTTGCAATTCAACAGTGGGAACATACAGGGCTTTTCGATAATAGGGTAGTTGCTGGATAATCTCTCTATTTGGATCTTCCTTTGCCCAATCCTGCATGGCTTCTGGACTCATGACCTTAGCAACATCTTCCTCTAAACTGATTGAGGTGGTAGCCCCAATAATCTTTGTACTCGGAATAATTGGTTGATTTTCCGTAAGGGTTTTCTGTGCTTCTGTGCCGATTCTGGACAACGCATCTGCTTTTCCATTTTGAGCCCCAGGACGATACGTGATCACGAAATCGTAGTCCGCAAAATACAAAGACCATCTCAACTGTCTTGGCGTAAGAGTTCTGGCTGTCTTTAAAAATTTTAGATTACGATGATCCGTAAACACAGTCACTACGTGTTGGGCCCCCATCAGATAATGTCGCCATTCTTTAAAGGCATCCTTGATGGCCAATAACTCCTTCTCTGTGATGGTATAATTAATCTCAGCCGAGGTTAATTTTCTGGAGCGATAGGTAACCGGGTGCAATTGGCCCGTGGTCTTGTGTCGTTGAGACAGTACTCCACCTACAGCTTGATCAGATGCATCCGTCTCAACATAAAAGGGTTCCGTTGGATCAGCATGCAACAGGACAGGTGCTGTGGTGAAATCAGTCTTCAAAGATTGAAAGGCTTCTTCGGCTTCCTTTGTCCATTCGAACTTGATTCCCTTTCTCAGCAATTTGGTAAGGGGGAGAATCTTCCTGGAGAATTCACTAATAAATCTCCGGTAGAAATTGGCAAAGCCAATGAAGCTCTGGACTTCTTTTACGCTCGTAGGTGACTCCCAGCTCATTACTGCTTCCACCTTCTTCCGATCCATCAATATTCCGGAAGGCGAAAGGACAAACCCCAAAAACTCCACTTGTGACACAACAAAGGCGCATTTTTCCAGTTTCACAAATAGCTTGTGCTCTTGTAGTTTCCTCAGGACCCCTCTTACTTGCTCGTGGTGTTTAGACACATCAGATGAGTAAATTAAAATGTCATCTATGTACACAATTGCACATTGATCTATAAATTCTTTCAAGATGTCATTTATGAAGTGCTGAAAGGCAGCCGGGGCATTACACAACCCATAGGGCATTACCTGATATTCAAAAAGCCCAAACCTAGTCCGAAATGCCGTCTTCCACTCGTCACCTTCGCGCATTCGGACTAAATGGTAGGCCCCTCTCAGGTCTAATTTGGTATAAATTTTGGCTCCCTTGACTTGGTCCAAAAGTACTGAAATCAATGGCAAATGGTATCGATTCTTCTTCGTGATCTTATTGATTGCTCCATAGCCAATACACACCCTCAAATCTCCCTCCTTCTTTGGCACGAAGAATAAAGGAGACGAGACGAGGGACTGGGAGGGCCGAATAAATCCATTTGCCAGATACTTATCCAAGTATTCTTTTAAATGTTGGTTTTCCTTTTCAGTTAGTGCATAGACGCGACTGCATGGCAAGTTTGAACCTGGTTCCAGATCTATTTTGCAGTCATACACTCGATGTGGAGGCAACTGTTCGGCCTCCACTTCATTAAACACGTCTTGGAACTCTTGGTATTCTTCGGGGACTTCAGTAGTGTTTATTACACACATGGAATGTCCAGTAGAACACAATGATAGGGCCGGATTACTTTCCAAGGTCTTCTCCTCTGCACCAAAACAATTCTCATGGCAATACGTTGAGTTAATTTCAATAGTTCTAGAACTCCAATCGATTGTAGGATTGTGTTCGGTAAGCCACGGAAGACCTAGAATTAATTGAAATTGTGGCGCATCTATCAGATTAAATTGGATCTTTTCCTTGTGCCCATCTCTTGAAATCAACTGGATCGCCTCCGTGTGACTTATGATAGGTCCTGACGAAAGGTTGGTCCCATCTACCGCTCGGACGGGCTCACTTTTATTCTTCTTAATCGCTTGGATGCCCACCTTTGCCGCAAACCTTAAGTCGCAAAAGTTTTCTGTGGCTCCGGAGTCTATCATAACCGACACCTCTGTCAGAATGGTCTCTCTAAATCTTGCTTCCATGGACAGGTTCAAATGTGGAGCCGCTGACTGTAGTGTGTTCGCAACTCGATGTTCTGTTGGAGTTTTTTCTTGATTCGCATCCACCCGTTCAACTCCTCCCACAGGTGGTGCCATTAGTTTTCCTTCGGCTTGTAGGTGTTTTTGGGCTTTTTCGGACAATTTCTAACGAAATGCCCTCCGGATCCGCAGTACATACATAAATTTCCAGTTCTTCTTTTGTCCTTCTCCTCTTTCGATAGGGGACCTCTAATTGTTCCAATCTGCATTGGTTCGATTCCTTGTTGGATCTCCGTACTTCTTGTGCCCTCTGATCGAGCTCTATCGAATCTTGGAGTAATTGTTCTAAAATCCTTCTTCTTTTCTCCTCTTCTTTCGCCCTGACGAAAGTCTATTTCCAAAACTAGGTCTATTAGTGCCGAAATCTCTGTGGGTCGATTTGGAATTTGAGCCAATGTATCCTTTAGTTCATCTCTTAACCCACGATAAAATACTGCAGCTCTTTTGCTTTCTGGCCAGTCAGTCTCGACCACCAGTTTGTTGAACTGAGCCAGGTACGCTATTAGGTCTCGATTTCCTTGTCGCAAGTCGAGTAATTCGTTATCTACCACCTGGGAAATCCTCCTCCTGTCAAAGATTCGAAGAAATTCCTGTTTGAATCCTTCAAAGTTCCTAAGTAGAGGATCATCCCGGGAGACTAACGGCATTGACCAGGAAGCTGCGTCTCCACTTAAATACGAGAGTATGAAAGCTACCTTGGACTGCGCATCAGGGAAGATCGAAGGGCGGCACATAAAATGCAAAGAGCATTGTGAAAGAAATATTTGCGCCTTCTGAGGATCCCCGTTAAATCTTTCTGGAGCCGCTAGTGGAATAACAGGGGATAGGGAATGAATTACCTGGGTGGTTGATCTATTGGTGGCTTCTAACACTGGATTCATAGCTTCTCTTTCCAGACTACTGGTGGGCCTAAGCCTTAATGCTAATTCTGCAGTTTCCTTCCTGGCACTTACTACTTCTTGCCTAAGGTCTCGATTTTCTTCTCTGACTGCTCCTAACTCTTTTTGTATCGCATCTAGAATTGTTCCTAGGGACTGTGCATCGATACCTTCCGCCATCTCTGTTCAGGTGCGAAGGCAACGTGGGCACTTCACTCTGTCAGAACTCTAGTTATTCACTTTAATGACTTACCAGTTCTTGCACGGGAACAGAGATGCTAGGTCCCTAGTCCCGCTCAGCAATGCCAGTAGGTCTCAACGAGAACCCCCCAACCATTACCTTGGGGGACGGGGGAATTGGATAAAATAATAAACAAAGAAGAGACTGGTCTGGAATGGTTCCTTCTGTCAGCTATCTGCGGACACCTTCTCTATTTTCTTTCAGGAACCTGCAAATTTAAGGCAACATTACTACCTATACTACTGCTCTACTCTCGAATTACTCTACTGTGTATTTCACCCACCCTTAATCTCCTGGACCTTTGTTTCTCTTCTGGTTATTGAGTGATATTCTGTCTTCCTCGCCAGCTAGTTGTTACTAATAAAAAAAAATAGAGATTAATTCCTCTGTCCTTCTTTTAAACCTATTGGTCTATGAATTTTTATGCAAGTGCACTTACTTCACTAACTGTAGAGTGGCTCTTTAAGTGGGTTTCTGTGTTTCTTCTTTTTCTGTTCTTTAACTAATATCTTTATTGTCTTCTTTTCTTTTCTTTTCTTGTTCTTTTAAACCTGTTCTTGTCTCACAGATTCTCTATTGTACTCAACCTAGCTCTGTAATTTATGTACATTTATTCACAATCATTAGGGTTTTAACGAACTCCTAATGACTAACTTTTACTTCTTCTTCTTGTTTCAGGGTTTGTCTTTATGACGCAGCATACAGTTTTTAGGTAAATATTTACAGACTTTCAAATAATTCTAAAATCCTTAAATTGTCTTATGCCTTAGAACTAATTAGTCCCTTCCGTTTTCAGATTCTACAACTACCGAGTTCATTCCAGGTAAGCTTGTTTGTTTCTTATACAGTCTTTAATTCCGAAATAATATCCACTTAGCTCTGTGCTCATAGCCGCTCCCTCTCGCTCGAGCAATTACTGGAAAACACCGTCTCCGTCGAATTCCGTGTCACACGAGACACCGCTTGGGAATTCAGCTCCTCGGCAACTCGCGTCAGACCCTGTAGGCGAGTTACGACTATGGCACAACTTCTGCTCTCCGGATACCAATTGGGGAAAAACTAAATAATAATACGGGCCAAGAACTCCGAGGGAATTAGCGTTAATGCGACCTTCCTGACTGGGATTCTTTGGTGAAGTGCGTCGTCACGAAGGCGCTCGCGCTGCTCCTCTACTCTCCTGCAGGTGTGGGCACATAAGCTTGACCGCTCACCCCTGCTCGATCTTCGGTGGCCATCTTAGGTGCCATCTTGCTTCTCCATCTGCGGACCAGACTGGTCCATGCATTCCGACTAGGAAACACCTGATCCTTTATCAGGGAACATACTCCGCAAATTTCGGTACTTAGGTTTGTGGTTCTGACACACTGCCTGGGCCGGGGAGGTGCTTGCGTGGGCCCTGGTGGTGGTGGAAACTGCCCAGACAAGATAGCTGCAGCGGGAACACCCTAAACTGCAGTAGACTTGCACCTGTTAGTCAAGCTGCGGCGAACGGTGTCCTCATATAAGTCAAATCTGAGGTGAGGAGTGGGGGCCCTGCCCTAGCAGTGGGCTAACTGTCCCGGGCAGGTGGCCGCCATCGGCTGTGATCCCAAGAAGGGGAAGACTTCTTATCAGGAAGGGATCAGATGGGGCTGATCCATCGCCAAGGCTGCCTGTGCCTTGGCCACACAGGAAGCTGCAGAGACTGAGGTGCCCAACACCCCTCCAGAGACACTCGGGCCCATAGCCGTCGTGATAGCAAATACCATCCCTAAACAAGAGTGAAACCGGTGGGGCTAAGTTGCACCTTATACAGAGTCTGTACGTGCCGGCTGCTGGGGAACCCTCACGCCCTCTGGTGTGCCTCTTCCATTGCCCTGCAAGCAGCCTACAGATGGAGACCGAGAAATTCAGGGGAGTAACACGGGACCCCAGACCACATATCAGAAATCCTAAGTAGTCAGACCTACTCCGGGGGCCGTAGAGTGCCCACAGTCTAACATGTCCAACAACCACATCAAGAAAGATCAAACCCTCAGAGACATGCCCAAATGCCCTGGTGGGACTGCTGTGGGGGAGGTACCTCTGGTGACAGAGTCCCCCCAGACGAGTCATACATCGGAGGAACCTGTGACGCGAGCATTCCTGGACTCACTGTTCTGAACGCTTTGAGAAGACTTACAAACAGTTAAGAGAGACCTCACCCAGGAGATTAAAGATATCAGGAAGTATGTGGATTCATTGGGGGACCGGGTGGTGGATTTTGATGACAAAGGAGATGGCCAAACTGTGGAGACAGAGGCTCTCTGCCAAGAGGTGCTTCGCCTCCACAACCAGCACATAGATCTACAGGCCCACCTCGAAGACTTTGAGAACAGATCACAAAAGAACAATGTTCGCCTTTGAGGTGTGGCGCAGAAGGCAGAAGATATATTCAACTATGTGAGAGAGCTCTTTCGCCACATCCTCGGCAAACCTCAAGATACAGAGATTAAACTAGATAGAGCGCACTGGGTGGGTCCTACCCGCTCCAACTCGGAACCTCCAGAGGACATTGTGGTATGTGTCTATGAATTTCAGGGGAAAGAAGAAATTATGCACAGAGCCCGCGATATGCACCCAATCTCCTTCAAAGGCCAAACTCCGACTCTTTAGCAGGACCTGGCTGCTCTCATGCTGCAGAAGCGGAGAGTGTTCCCCACAGTCACTACACATTTGCGCAATCAGAGCATATCCTACTCCTGGGGCCATCCCCGTAGGCTCATTTTCCGCCTGGGAGGCAAGTTACACAATCTGAGATCCCTTACAGAGGCTTCTCAGCTGCTAAATCTGGATGTGCCGGAGGAGGGTGGTGATACCAGGGCTCTTTCCACAAGCCGTGGTGAGGACCAAACAAGATGGAGAAGTCAACGGCAGAGACGCTGTCCCCGAAGCAAAGGAATATCTGGTAGAAATGGAGTCAATCCCTGCAGTGCTGGCCAAACCCGATGATTCTTGTCCAACACTAGTGCATTGCGGCTTTCATTAGCGGTTTTGGGTGGGCTGTGGGGGGGAGGGGGTTGGAACTTGGCCACACTATAGACCCCAAGTACTATTCCTGATGGCCAAGACTGGCTGTGTGACTGATTTTGAACATTTCATTTATTCTAACTGTTAATTCGTTCTATGAGTTTATGGGGTTTCCAGTTTAAGGGTACAATCACTTTCAGGCTACACAGCACAGCACGACTTTGCCGTGGGTTGGACGGGTTGCGCCTAGATATAGAGGGAGAACGACCTAAGGGGAGGAGGCCAACAGTATGTCTGCCTGTAATGTAATGCTGGCATTTGTAGAGCGCACAGCTACCTCCAACGGAAGTGTCCCGGCGCTGTCTGTATACCGCTTAGGAACCCTTCCTGGCTTTTCCCTGTGAAATGTCCACTCCTGGGCAATCCCAAGGTGAAGCCAGGCATCCCAGTGCTGTTGGGGCCGTTGTGGAGATTAAGCAAGCTATTGCCCAGAGTGGGACCCATGATTAGAATAGGCACTGAGGCGAGAATTATCAGGTCCGAGGAAATTGAGCCCAAGACCCGCCGAGGCGGGTATTGAACCCTGGTCCCGTACCAGACCTCTGCATCAAGGTCTGCCGCTCTAAAAATTTGAGCGACACTTCTCCACTTCTCCTGTGTCATACACTAATGCATCCTGCCATACTTAGAGTACTCACCCTCAATGTGAGGGGGCTCAACAGTCCTGTGAAGCGCACAGCTGTTCTTTCATACCTGGAAAACTCAAAAGGAGATATCTGACTCCTTCAGGAGACGCAACTACTAGCAAAAGACTACCACTGCCTTAGGGCCTTTCCCCACCAATTTTCTCCTCAGGTCCGACTAAAACGGTGGGGGTGGACATCCTGGTGGCTTGATCCTTCAGGGGTAATGTGATCCTTAAAGAGGCTGAAATTAAAGGTAGGCTCCTCACATATCGGTTTACACTTGGGGGGACTGACATTTCTAGTGGGTTCTGTCTACGCACCAAATGAAGGTCAGGAGTCGTTCCTCCATTCAGCACTGATGGAGGCAATGTCCACAGAAGAATGCAGAGTGTTAGTAGGGGGGGATCTTAACCTGGTGCTGGAGAACACTCTCAACAGATCAGCACAATGCCAGGGGCAGAATGGGGCACTATCGGATGGGGGCCATGCCTGGCTGAGAGAGTTGGGTCTGACAGACTTTGTAGGGCCTCTCTTCCCTCGGACACGCGAGTACTCCGTTTATTACAGTGTACGCAAAACCTAGGCCAGGTTAGATTATTTCTTAGGCACAAAAGATATACACGCTTCCCTGACTGAAACGGAGATCCTCGCAGCTGCACTCTTTGGCCACGCGGTGAATATGCTTTCCCTGTTCTTCCCCCTAACGGAGCGGACCGCATGACAGGGGCACACACTACTGCAACGCCCTGCGGTGGTGGAGCAGATCCGACAATATATCGAAGACTATCTAGCACATATGATCGCCCAGAGGTGTGCACTGCGACACTATGGGAAGTGCTTAAAACAGTGATCTGGGGTGAATTTATCGCGATTTCAGCGGCAGACAATAAAATGCGGACAGAGAAAAGAGAGGACCTTTCCCAACAGATCAAAGAACTTTAATGAATTTATCATCACACAGGGTGTGGCGCCAGCTGTCTACGCTGCGGTCGCAGCTTGCCGCAATAGATTTCGATCGGGCGGAGTACGCTGCCATCCAGTTCTCCCACTCTTTCCATGTGGGTAGGGATAGGTGCTGCAAGCTCCTAGCCCCTAAACTGTGAGCCCAATGGCAGACTCTGGGACCACAATCTATATTTACGGGAGCAGGGGATCTGGTGACGAATGACAAAGACATAGTCGGCGCTTTCTCAGATTTTTACTCGGAACCTATATTCGCCCCAACAGCTAGACCTCTCGGCCAGTGATCAATGCTTGGTAGAGGCACAGACACCCTCGCTAACCCCAAACAAGCCGAGCGGCTGAAGGGAGAGATCTGCATAGAGAAGGTCATCTCCGCAATCTCCCAGCTAAAGCTGGCAAAATCCCCAGCCCCAGATAGCTTGATATCAGCCTTTAACACAACCTACTGCCCCTCTTGACGAGGCTCCTAAATTTGTTTGCCGCACCAGGGGCAATTCCGGCCTCAATGCTCATGGCATTGATAATTGTGATTCCTAAACCCGTGAAAGACAATTCGTACTGCAGTTCATGTCGCCCAATCTCCCTCCTGAACAGCAACCTTAAGCTTTTCACTCGCATCTTGGCTAATAGATTGAACCCACTTATTCCCTTTCTGATCGGCCCAGATCAAGCAGGTTTTATGACCCAAAGACTGACGAGTGACAACACTAAGTGGGTGCTTCATATTATTGAGAAAGCATCCCGGGTGCACGGCTACATGATATTAGCAGTAGATGCTGAGAAGGCCTTCAACAGAGTCCACTGGCCCTATCTGGAGCAAGCCCTTGCACATTTTGGGCTTGGAGAAACAATGCAGACTCGGATCCTAAATTGTTACCGCTCCCCGACGGCAATGTTCAGGGCTAATGGGTATACTTCACCAATCTTTCTCAATTGGTAAAGGCACACAATAGAGGTGCCCACTGTCCCCCCTGCTGTTTGCCCTTTACATGGAACCGTTGGTGCAGAGAGTCAGAGACCACCCTGACATCACCGGGGTGCCTTTCGGGAGCGATCAGCATAGTATCAATCTTTACGCGTACGATATTCTGTTGACACTCTCCAACCCAGATGCAAAAAGAACCCAGATACAGTACTTGAAGCATTTTTGCTGGAGTTGGAGATTTCTGGCATGGCGTCCAGCTTTAAGATTAATGTCGAGAAATCATTGGCGCGTAATCTCTCTCCCCAAGTGGTAGACCAATTGAAGGGAAAGCACTCCATTCAAAGGGCGACGTGCCACGTGCCTTGCCTCGGGATAAATCTGGCATCAACCACGCAGGCCACAGCAGACATTAAATATCATACACTGCTCAGACACATCCGCGCCGATCTACAAAGGTGGAAACACCACCGTATCTCCTGGCTCGGTAGGATAGCCACAATCAAAATGACAATCCTCTCAAAGATCCTGTACCTATTCCAGACTCTTCCCTTGCAGCCCCCATTGGTATGATCTCTAAGCTACAGTTTGAACTCAATTCAATTCAAATATTTCTTTATTCGGTTTTTGTCATGTTAAAAACCATAAAAGCATTTTTTCATAAAATAAGTTACATTTCACATTCTATGTTGGTACAAAATACTGGTTCCTAAAATATTTCATAAAAACATGTTTGATAAAAAGAACAAACAGATTAAGTATTGAGTAATCTATCAATTTATAAAGTATTAAAAGAAAACGTCATGTTACATTACACACTAGCTTCTGTGGGAACAATTCATCTTATTAAACACAACATTTAAAATTGTCAATTCACAGAATTATAGGATAATTTTTAATCGATGGCGAAAGATGCATTTCAAAAACTTAACAATGTACCTTGATGTCCACTCTTCACCTAAATATTGTAAGGCTAACAGGGCCGGGCGGCATCTTCTGATGCCCATAAGTTTTAATAACGGGATTAGCCAAATCTTTCTGTACTCCCTGTAATATCTGCAGAAAAAGAAAGTATGGATGGTTGCCTGGATTGAGATCTCATCACACGGGCATCGTGGTAAAACTGAATCCCAGTTGTTTCTTGTTCGAAATGCAACTAGACGGTGTAACATATTTAGTCTAAACCTGATTAGAAGGAATCTCTCAAAGGAGGTGAAATCACAAGTTAGCTATGGCTGTATAATAAAAGTAGTTTGAACAGACATGCAGTGTTGGACAGATGGTTTAGAGGCTTCATTAGCAGTCCGTAGTTCTTCAAGATGGGTAAGGGACAACACTTGTAATGCCTTCCTAGTTAATGACCGAATAGAGGTTGGGACCATATAGTGTTTTGCCAATCCTAGGTCATTTAAAAAAGATTTTATATACGATAACCAACCTATTTTGCATGAGAGGTCAAAACCCATACAGTCTAAGATGATTTGCTGTGTAAATATGTTTTTGTCTGACGACCATATGCGGTGCCATAGAAGAAGGGGTTGTATTCTGGCTAAATCCGAAATGTAGGGAATCCCCAATTCGATATGGCACGAGAAAGTAGATGCACTCTTAGGTAACATTAAAAGAAAACTCAAGAAAACATTCCCTGCCACTTGTAGATTGTTTGTATTTGCATACCCCCACACTCCAGCCCCGTATAACACTGCGGATTGGCATTTTGCTTTATATATTTTTAAAAGCTCCTCTGGTGGTCTCCTTCCCAGTTGTTTTGAAAAATTTACAAGGGCCTTAGTAGTTCTCATGAGATGGAATTTTCCGGACTCAATGGCTGAATTCCAGTTAAGTTTATGGCTAGGATAATTCCCAAATATGGGTATTGTGCTGTAGTTGCTAGTTTCTCCTGATTAAAAATATATCCTTTGTCCTTTTTTTCCCAGAACCAGCTGTCATGACAAAGGTTTTTTTAATATTAATTCGTAAATCCAGCTTACCCATAAATTCGGAATATCTATTTAGGGCCTTCTGTAACTCTAAGGGGGTGCGGGCCAATATCACGGCGTCATCCGCGTAGAGTAAAGCTGGAATCAGACGATTTTTCACTAGCGGGAGGTCCTGGCTCCCATTCAAAATAGCTCTCTCTAAGCCATTGGTGTAGAGCGTAAAGAGGAAGGGAGCCAGGACGCAGCCTTGTCTGACTCCTCTCTCGACCCCAAAGGCGCAGATAGCTCGCCCTTAACCCCAAACCTTACCCTTGCTGAAGCATTGGAATATAATTCGCGGAGGAGATTTACCAAAGGTACGTCCACCCCCATGTCCAATAGCACGGACCAGAGCTTTACGTGGCAAACGCAGTCAAAGGCTGCTGACAGGTCCACATATACCATGTAAATACTGCCTGCCTTTGCACATACGTATTTCCCTAATAACATTGTAAGGTTTAGAGCCTGTTCAACTGTCCCTAGGCCCTCCCGGAACCCGAACTGAATATCCGAGAGGATCCTGCCATCGTCTGCCCATCCCTGGAGGCGTTCTGAGATAATTCTACCCGCCACTTTGCCCAAAGAATCCAGCAATGAGATCGGTCGATAGCAGGAAACCTCCTGACGCTCCTCCTTTTTAAAAATAGGGACCATAATTGATTTGGACCATGAGTCCATTAGTCCCACCTCACACGCAGCTTTAAGTACCCTCGTCAGAATTGGAGCCCAAAGATCTAAGTTCGATTTGAATAGATCTATTGGGAACCCGTCAGGGCCAGGAGCCTTACCACTTTTGCTGGCTTTTAATGCCTGGACAACATCATTAATAGTGATTTCAATTTTTAATGGGTAGGGGTTCACTGGAGGAGCAAAAGTAGTGGAGTCTTGCCTACCCTCGTTTACTGGGCCTTTCTCAAAAATCTTGAGAAGTGCTCTACCCATGCCACTTCATCAATGGCCACCTCAATGGTGGGTGTGTCTTTAAGATCGGATAAAAATGGGGATTTGATCACGGCCCAAAAGACTGAGCTGTTTTTATGAATGCTACTTTTGTGTAGTTGAGCCCATAAGGCCTGTTTCAATTCAGCTTTCCTATCCTTTATAGCTATATTATATTCTCTCCTCAGCGTTGTTATTTCCTGAGGTACTCTGTTTGGTTTTTGCAGTGCTTTTTTTAGTTTGGAATGCGCTAATGTGTATCTGTGGTTAAACCATCCTATTTTTTTCAACCAGGGTTTTTTTTAATTTTACGAAAAGTACATCATTGATTGTTTTTAAAACCTCTCTAAAGTTGCTTAATACTTCCTCATCCGGTATGGACAGGTCTAAGCATTTAAGGATGGAAGGATAGACCGCATTTATGACTTTCTTGGTGATTTCTGGAGGATCAACTTTCTCCCATTTTAAAGAATATCCATTTAATCTGTCCAAATGTAGTGTATTTTGCCTCAATGCTCTAACTATGCTTTGAGTGCGGTATTCGTGAAGTGGATAAAATGTTATACTAAGAGAGCAGTGGTCACTTAAAACATTAATAAGTGTTTCGAACCCAGTAGCACGATTTCCCACCGTGTTTGATAGTAGAATAAAATTGATGGTAGTATACCTATCCCTACCAATAAATGGTGCATCCGGTCGCTGGGTTGCAGGGTTTTTTTGTTTGCAATTAGGAGATCCAAATCAAAGAGAGTTTCATTTAAAATAGTTCCCACAATTGAGTGGAAAAAATGAATATTAGGATCCTCAAATTCATCAGTTAGCCCGTACAAATTCCGATTACTGTGTTGGCAGAGATGCTGGTTAAAATCACCTCCCCAAATGATGGTGGCTCCTTCAGCCGATTCCCTTGTTAATACCGACAGTTGGAGTCGCAACTGTCGCAGTATCGTCAGTAGTTCTCCATCTGGTAAATTGTTGTAAAAATGTACCAGGAGAACGGTCTCCCTTTTACCAAAACGGATACTTAGCACCTGGAAATTTGCCTCTAAGGCCACAGTGGTTATTTGTACGCCCCCTATCATGTTTGAAATAAAAATACTTAGACCCCCTTTCGCTCTGCCAGATGCTACATGTAATGCGGGTGAGAAATAAGTTTTATAACCTACCAAGCGTATTACGCTGGTGGTCCATGTCTCCTGGAGACATATTACATTAAAATTCTGGAAAAAATTCAGCCCGGTACCATTTTCTACCTTTGGGCGCAATCCAGCTATATTCCAGAAAAGAAACATTATCGGCGCGCCTACTTTAACTGGGTTATTATCCACTGACACTTTAGCATGCTCTACTAATGTAACTTCCATCGTTTCAAGGGCCACGGTATTTCCACACTCATCTATGGTTGGTAAAATTTCTAATAGCCTGTCATCTTTGCTAGTTAGTTCAGTGCTGACTGACACCTCTTCAATGTGATTTAATGCTGATGGCTGTATGTCGATATCCGCTAATATGGACTGTTTACCTTTAAAGCTAGCCTTTTTGGTTACTAGGGTTACTGGTTACTCCCTAAAGTTGAACGGCGACAAGACCGAAGTCCTGGTCTTTGGGAAAGACCAGGGCCTGTGGTCAGGCGAGTGGTGGCCCTCGTCCCTAGGCATCTGCCCCACTCCGACACATTCTGCAAGGAATCTTGGCGTCATTTTTGATACCCGGCTTTCTATGGAACTCCAGGTCAATAGGACCGTGGCCACCTGTTGGGGTGTCATTAGGACTCTTAAAAGAATTGTCCATTATCTTTCCCCACAGGCACGTAAGCAGGTTGCTATTGCCCTTGTCGGGTCACGGCTCGATTACTGCAACTCACTTTATGCCGGGACCAACAAGTGTCTCCTGCAGCGCCTGCAGGTTGTACAGAATGCGGCGGCGCGTTTTGTACTGGCCCTGCCCTGGATGTCTTCTATGACCATGGCTAGGAAGAGTCTCCATTGGCTCCCTATCTCTTCAAGAGTTTCATTCAAACTTCTCTGCCTCACGTACCGTGCCTTAAAGGCAGGTCCGACTGATGCTTTGGGATCCTTGCTTACGAGGTATGTTCCAAACAGATGTTTGCGCTCATCTGAGCTAAATCAACTGGTGGTCCCACGCGCTAAGAAGGCTAGATGGGGGAGCAGGGCCTTTTCCATCCTTGCTCCCCAGCTATGGAACATACTCCCCCTGGAGATCAAATTACAGCCTTCCCTTGATCTCTTCAGGAAAGCGTTGAAGACCTGGTATTTCATTAAAGCATACCAGTAAGTTCTTGTTTCTGACTGCCCCTGCTAGGTTGTTTTGAGTTAGGCGCCTTGACGCCCATTGGGCATAGCTGCGCGATATAAAAGCCTGTTCATTCATTCATTCACTGGTTGTTTTAATTCATGGCACTCCCCAGAAGCCTGGTTGGAAATTCAATCGACTCCTTCCAGACCAGAAAGCATGGAGAAGCGATTGAAAGTAGGAACGTTAAAACCAAAGGTTTCACTATTACAGCCATGTAAGGCACGAGCTCGTGGGGGATTTACCAACAGGGATTGGGGGTAGAAATAGCTTAGATCCCGTGTCGAGATTTCATCCCCTCCCTGCACAGTGTTCCAGTCACCCATATGTCTGATTACTCTGCGGTCCCTGAAATTTATAATGATGAGATCCCCCCTTATGTCCTTCGGTCTACGACCCACCCAACCAAGTCTTCTAACATGGAGAATTTCACCATTGATGTTTGCGGGAAGTGGCCTGTTGCGACTTAGCCAGTATATTACTTTGTTTTTGAGCTCTTGGTGGCCCTCAGTCTTCCCAGTCTCTAATTCCGGGACACCCGTTAATATCACCACATAAGGTGCCGCCTCTGGTGGCAAGTCAATTATTTGCTGATTTCCCCTTAGGCAATTAGTAGGTGATGGCATCCTTGGTACGGTTGGGTGAGATTTGTTGGGTTTTCTAGCCTGCCTGATCCTCTTTCTCCCCTGGAAGTAGTGTAGCCCTTATCTACTGCCAAGGGGGTCTCGGGAATATCCTCTGATACTACTAGTGGGTCATTGCTATGTAATTTGTCACCTCGTAACGGCAGGGAAGACGTGTTACACATAGGTTGAGTTGTTATCGTGTTTATAAGTTCCCTGGTCAAATCTATATAAGATGTAAATGTTGTTTCTATGGTCCCCAGTTGTTCTGACATTCTTTTTACCCTCTCTACTAATGGCAATATTAGGGATTTCACTAATTGCTCTATGCTCCCCATTAGTTCTTTAATAGATTGGGATGATAGGGGAAGATTATCTAGTGTGGTCTCCCCTATCGTGTTTCCTGAGTTCTTCGGTGGGCTCTGAATTACTTTCAATGACTTTGCACTTCTTCCATTATGACTATTCCCCCACGCTTTCTTTTTTTAAATATCTGTGCTGGGCCTGTTGTTTTTTGGTACGTTTTATTGCTCTGAGATCGATTAGGGGATATCGTAGATGATTGTTCACCAGAGATGATTTCAACAGATGGTTCTAAATACGAATCATCTTTATTTCGTTCAGTTGAGGATGTTTGATCTTGTAGCTGTGGGGGGATGCTAATATCAGCAATGGGATCTCCTTCAGTAATTTGGGCAGGTGGAGTAGTCGCCAACCGGATGTTGCCCAAGGATGAGCGTTTCCCAGATAGGAGGTCTAAAGAGAGTCTTTTTTCTGTAAAAGCGATTTCTTTTTCCAAAACTGCTGTGGCCCTCTTAATGAAATGGTCAAGATTGCCCATAGCTGTCCCCCCTGCGGTCGCAAGCATCACCTTTCTTCCCTTACCAGAACGAAGTGCCATAATTATCAACGCTAACAACTAAGCTAAGCAAAATACAAGAAATCTATACAATCATTAAACATTAAACAGGTAAGGGGAACCCACACAATTTCATGGGGAGGTAAATGAGATAACCTCACTGCACGGAAGTTAGATAGGGGGCCCAGCACAGCCTTGGACGGCCGTAGACGGCCCGCCCTTTGCCCGGGCTTAGCCCGCGTGCAGTCCCGCGACACGGGGGCTCTCCTCGTTTTTCAAAGCGCCTCCGGGGGGGAACTCTCGTGGGCGGCTTCCGGGTCCTGCCGCTAGGGCTGATGGTAAATGCAGTCCCCCCTCGCTGCGGCCGCACCAAGATCTGCAGAGGCTGCGGCAGCGGGGGAGACCGGGGACCCGGAGCAAGGGCAAGCTTCCTGTGGCCGCAAATACGGAAGTCAGGTATATCCCAAAAAGGCTATAGAGAGCACCCGCTCCACCGGGGCTCTCCTCGTTTTTCAAAGCGCCTCCGGGCGCGAACTCTCGTGGGCGGCTTCCGGGTCCTGCCGCTAGGGCTGATGGTAAATGCAGTCCCCCCTCGCTGCGGCCGCGCCAAGATCTGCAGAGGCTGCGGCGGCGGGGGAGACCGGGGACCGGGAGCAAGGGCAAGCTTCCTGTGGCCGCAAATACGGAAGTCAGGTATATCCCAAAAAGGCTATAGAGAACTCTCGAAGTTCATATGGCAGGGGCAGAGACCTCATTTGAAGAAATCCATCAGCTTCCTTCTCCCTAGTGAGGGAGGCCTGTGAATCCCGGATCTGCAACTTTACTACCTGGCAGTTCAGTTGCGGTACCTAATGGAATGGAGCCGGGCCGTAACGCTGGCTCTTCCAAGACAGAGCAGTCGCTGCCACTTCTCTGTCAAGGGTCTCTTTCCTGACAAAATCCCCTAGACCACACAACCCTTACCTATCTCCCATTACACAGGCAACTATGTTGACGTAGGACCAGCACTCGATATGGCTTGACTACATTTCTTTCCCCCTGACCCCTCTGTTGGACCATCCCGATTTTCCCCAGGGAATGGGAAACGCACACTTTGCTAGGTGGGGAAGCTCTCGGAGTATCCCTCCATGGGCCACCTCTTTGAATTGGAAGGGTTTCTCCCATTTCATCAACTTTGCAAGGACTATGGCATCCCTGAGTCAGCTCACCTCCAATACCTCCGGCTCCGAACTGGGTGCTACACCCACAAAATAAGCCTTACGCACAGAGACACTTCTCCCACTATGAAAAATGGCTTCTTACCTAGACCTCAGACAAGAAGCTGATCTCCAAACTGTGCGCATAGCTGATCTCAATGAAGAAACACATCTACAATGTGGGTCGTACCAGTTGGGAAAGGGATCTGGGAAGGCAGTTGAATAGCAAAGTTTGGGAGGTAATATACCCCAGGGCCAGGCACATGGTCACCACATTGCGCTCACTGAAACCTTCACCAAAATTGTAACTGTTAGAACTGGGGGTCTCTAGTTGGCAGAGGTAGGTACCACTGTCCAAATAGGGACCCTTGCTTCTAGTCAGGGCAAGGAGATAACCCTCTGAGATAACCCCTGCTCACCCTCTAGGTAGCTTGGCACGAGCAGTCTAGGCTAACCAGAGGCAATGCGTAAAGTATTTGTACCAACACTCACAGTAACACCGTGAAAACACCACAAACTGAATCCACAACAGTTTTAGAAAAATAAAGGTATTTAATCTAAACTACACAAGACCAAAACGACAAAAATCCAACATACACAGTTCAAGAATATGGTTTCAAAAGAGTTCTTAAGGTTGCGTTAAAATTCGTTACGTTGCGATAGAATTCTCTACGTTGCGATAGAATTCTCTACAGATGCGTGAAAAGTTCACAGTTGCGTCACGTTTACTCACAGTACCTTTTAGTTGCAACAAAGTTCCAAAAGCAGAAGCTGGTGCGGTGGAAAACAAGCAATGCGTAGCTCCTGAGACCCTGGGGAGGCGTTTGCGACAGCCCCGCTGCAGCAGCGGGCGTGTTGCGACGAATCCGATCTGTATGGGGAGGAAGGCCACTTGAATGGATTCCGGTGCGTACGTTCCGTAGGAAGTCTGTTCTCGCAAAGGCACGATGCGACGATCTCGAAGGGGCTGCGACGATCTCCGGGGCGACGATGCGCGGTCCAGCGGTGATCCTCTCTCTCGCAGCTCCTCGATGCGATGGTTCTGCGACGATGCTCGCAGGGACGTGATGCGGTCCGCAAGCAAGCGGGGTGGCGTTCTCACCCAGCGACGACAGGCTCTGCGACGATACTCGCAGCGATGTTCGATTCTCCCGCACCGGTCTGGTGCGTCCTGCAAACGAAGGATGCGACATCTCTGGCAGCGGCGTCAGGCGCTGCGACACCCTCGACCTTCGTAGCGGCGGGAAACTTCTCGCACTGTCGGGGATGCGCTCCGCAAGCGAGCGATGCGACACTTTTCAGTTTCAAAAGTCTCTCAAGCTTTAGTCTCAAGCTTCCCAGCACAGGTACAACCTCCAGAGGCCCCACAACTGGATCAAGCACTCTAGGAGGGACAGAACTCTCTCAGCAGAGTTCAGGGAAGCTGGGGGTGAAGTCCTTTTGTTCCTGGGACTTCAAAACAGGGAGCCAGCTCTACTCAGGCCCTTGGAGATTCCTTCAAGACAGGGGACACAGCTCACAAGCAAAGTCCTTCCCCTCTCCTTGGCAGCAAAGCAACAGCAGGTCAGTCCAGCAGAGCAACAGCAGGACAGTCTTCCTTCTTCAGAGTCAGCTTTCTCCTTGGCAGAGGTTCCTTCTTGATTTCCAGGATGATCTAATTTTCTGTTGTCAGGGGTCCTGTACTTATACCCCTAAAGTCTTTGGGCCCGATTCACAGAACTAACTTAAGACAAAATCCTAAACTTACTACCATTTTGGTATTTACAAAAGGCACTTACTCATTTTGGTATTCACAGAATGCACTTACTAATTTCGGTAATCACAGAAGTTAGGAGTCCTAACTTTAGGACTCTTAAATGCCTTCTGTGAATACCGAAAGTCTTAAAGTTAGGATTTTTCTCAACTTTACTACTACTAAACTGAGAAAAATCCTAATTTAAATACTTTCGGTATTCACAGAAGGCATTTAGTAGTCCAAAAGTTAGGAGTCCTAACTTTACTACTACTAAATTGAGAAAAATCCTAATTTTAAGACTTTCGGTATTCACAGCAGGCATTTAGGAGTTCTAAAGTAAGGAGTCCTAACTTTACTACTACTAAACTGAGAAAAACCCCAATTTTAAGACTTTCGGTATTCACAGAAGGCATTTAGGAGTCCAAAGGTTAGGAGTCCTAACTTTACTACTACTAAATTGAGAAAAATCCTAATTTTAAGACTTTCATTATTCACAGCAGGCATTTAGGAGTTCTAAAGTAAGGAGTCCTAACTTTACTACTACTAAACTGAGAAAAAAAACCATTTTAAGACTTTCGGTATTCACAGAAGGCATTTAGGAGTCCAAAAGTTAGGAGTCCTAACTTTACTACTAGTAAATTGAGAAAAATCCTAATTTCAAGACTTTCGGTATTCACAGAAGGCATTTAGGAGTCCTAAAGTTAGGAGTCTTAACTTTACTACTACTAAATTGAGAAAAATCCTAACTTTAAGACTTTCGGTATTCACAGAAGGCATTTAAGAGTCCTAAAGTTAGGACTCCTAACTTCTGTGAATACCGAAATGAGTAAGTGCATTCTGTGAATACCAAAATGAGTAAGTGCCTTCTGTGAATACCAAAATGGTAGTAAGTTTAGGATTTTGTCTTAAGTTAGTTCTGTGAATCGGGCCCTTTGTTCTCTTGGTGCATGTGGGCCCTGAGCCCGTTCTGAACCAGTTCTGGGTGGTTCCTGAGTACTTTGTTTTGCTGGCTGCATCTTTCCTTTCAGAGGGAGGGGCAGGGTCCTCAGCCGCCCAGCAGGGGGGTGGAGCCAGCATTGTGGAAGGCAGGCACAGCCCTATTCAGCCCAGGTACTAACTCCTCCCACCACTCCAGTTGCAAATGCAGTCATTCAGCCTGGGGCTGACTCAGCCAGCCTCCTGGGGAATTCCCCAGCCCCTGTCACTCTCAAACCAGACAGTCAATACACAAACAGGCCCAGCACATAGAAGGGTCAGACAAGAGAACAGCAACCTTCTAAAAGTGCTGTTCTCAAACACAGGATTTAAAAACAACCTTTCCTAAAAGATGTGTTATTAAATTCTGAGTTCAGGGATACTAGATACTTATGTCCTATCTTGTTCCTATGGGAAGAAATGCTGTTAACCACTGTAGCCAGCATCCCCCATGTTAATCTATGGAGCAAGATAGCCTTACAGTAGTGAAAAGCGAAAATGGCTGTAATTCATTACCAGAGCATGTTACCTGCACCAGTACATGCTCTACCTTTCACATACACTGCACCCTGCCCAGGGGGGTACCTTGGGCCTTTCATAGGGGTGGCTGATGTGCACGAAAAGGGAAGGGTTAGGCCTGGTCAGTGGGGACACTGACCAGGAGGACATGGCAGTTCTAAACTGCCCATAGGCACTGCAGTGGCAGGCCTGAGACACCATTTTAGAGCTACTCCTGTGGGTGGCACAATCAGTGCTGCAGGCCCACTAGTAGCATTTGTCATCACCAGCCCTGGCACACTCAGTGCACTTTACTAGGGACTTCATGGTGCTACAAATATGCCAAACATGTATATCCAATCAGAATAACAATTTACATAGGGAGCACTTACACTCTGGCACTGATCAGCAGTGGCAGAGTGTCCAAAGCGTCTAAACCAGCAAAAACTAAATCCAGCACAGCATCAAAAATACAGGAGGTAGAGGCAAAAAGATAGGGAAAACCACGCCAAAGATGCCAGGTCTAACAGTAACATATTGGCATTACACACCGGTTCGGAAACACAGGCATTTCCTTCACAGAGCGTGGACTGTTGGCGGGGATGCGGCCATCCCGTGACCTTAGTTCACATATTATGGGAGTTCCGGTGCTGCAGCAGTATTGGTCACAGGTTCTTGAGGAAATTAACTTACATCTCAGTACCCAGCTTCCATGATTCCCTGCATATATTATACTTGGCCTTCCAAACCCATTGACATATCCCCTGAAAGCTAGATGGGGACGGCAAACAGGACTGACTCTGGGTGCAGCGTTGCAAAACATTTGGATACACTGGGGCACTCAACAAATACCTACCCATATTGGCTGCCTCAACAGATTCTGGCAAATTCTAGGTATGGAGAAGATTAGGCTTTCATTGGCGCAGTGGGGATCGACATTCAGAGAGATGTGGCGTCCCTTCATATCCCTATTGACACAAGAGTTCCACGAGCTTATGTGTCCCAGATATTTACGCATTCTGCTCCTTCCAGAGGCGACCTTACAATCACCCACGTAATACCCTACATGCGGATATTGTAACCTTTAGGATCTAGCCCCAAAGTGAGTGAGGGAAGGGAGGGGGGAGGGAGGGAGGGTAAGGGATTGTTTACTTAGTGTTCCTTGTATAAAGGTGCTCACCGTTTGGGGCTCTGCGAAGTCCAGTAAGCACAAGGTCCACTGTTGATTTTCCTTTTGTTTATTGTTGAAATGTCAATAAAAAGATTTGAATCATAAAAGCCTAGATATATAAAGTATGTTTTATGTAGGCAGCTCTGTGTGGAGGGTTTTGTGGAAAGACCTGAGCGCAATATTGTGTTTGACATGAGCAGGAATCATTGCAGTGCCGGTAACCGGGGTTTTGCCTATTATTAAAAATAGCCTAATGTAGGCAGCTCCATGTGGGGGGGTTCTGTGGAAAGACCTATGTGCAATACCATGTTTGACACAAGCAGAGAACATTGCAGTGCTGATTACCAGCCGTGGTGCTGCGCTGGAGCAATAACAACATATCAGATCTCGAAGCGGAGCAAGAAGAAACAAAGAGTTCCAGAACAAAAACATATAAAGACAACAGTGTGAAGATACTGGAAGTTAGGCTCTGCTACGTAGGAGGATACAAATGACAACAAGGCTGTACATTGAAGAAGGATTAACAGTAAGCGAGGAAGGATTTTGAAAGGACACTGACATAGACAAATGAAAAGCAATGGGAAACAATGTGCGGTTTGAACTCCACAAAGCACGTACAGGTCGCCAAGCGACAGCTCAAGTGCTGTCTAGGCTCAACCTAAAAATGAATGTGGCCTTTTGTAATGTAACTGGTGCTGAAGTAAAGCACTCAAATACCTTTGGGTCAAGTTTGCGCTACATACATTTTTTAAGTGATTGTGTTTGCTTTTATAAAGTTATTATGCTAAATAAATAAAAAATACAACAACAAAATAATTTGGAAATGGTTTTTACCCAAAAACAGTTTAAATATGTCTTTCTGGGGGTCACCAAAAATACCTAAGCTGGCATTGAGCAAATAGGGACAGTGGTAGAGGGATGTATGACGTTACAACGCACACTTTTACAACGCATACCTTTACAACGCATTTTTTACAACGCAATATCCATTACAACGCACACTTTTACAACGCATACCATTACAACGAATTCTTAAAACATACCTTTACAACGCATTCCACTACAACGCATAGTACATTTACAACGCATACCATTACAACGCATTACATTACATTACAATTAAGGTAAGTGTTGGATAGTATAAGGGTTACAATTACTATTCTAACTCCAGGGGGTGCAACAGTAGGGAAAATATTGGATAGTGTAGGGGTTAAAATTACTATTCTAACTCCAGGGGGTGCAACAGTAGGGTAAGTATTGGATGGTAAGTTTTGCGTTGTAATGGTATGCGTTGTAATGACTGCGTTGTAATGGTATGCGTTGTAGTGGTATGCGTTGTAGTGCCATGCGTTGTAATGACTCCGTTGTAAAGTGTGCGTTGTAATGGATGTTGCGGTGGTAAAAGTTGCGTTGTAATGGTAGTACGTTGTAAAAGTTGCATTGTAAACGTTGTTTCCCGTGGTAGAGGTAGTTAGAGAGAAGAAGAGGGGTTCAGATATAGACACAGACAGATGTGAACTAGAGCGAGGTAAAGTTTACTTTCGCACTGGGGCCCTTTGTAGGTGGAGGCCCTGGGCAATAGCCTAGCCCTCATTGCCCATGCCTTAAAATGTCTCTGACCAAAATGTATTTATTTATTTATTCATAAGATTTATATAGCGCTTGCTAGACCCAATGGTATCAGAGCGCTTTACAAAATCGTGACCAGAAAATACAGTAAAACAGACATGAGAATACAAACGAGGCGAGAATTCAAAACAGAAAAAAATAAACATCCAAGAAATAAAAAGCAGTACCAAAAACAAGAGAAGTAATTCGAGAGGATCTAATAGACAGCATAAAACAGAACGCGCTTTCCCTTAACTTGAGACATGAGGACAATATTACATCACTTTCTGTGAAACGCTGATGTCACCTGAGTCCCTGCATGTGTCTGAGACTTCCTCTTCCCCAACTGGGTGCTGAGATACGCGGATTCCATTTAAGGAGAAGATACTACCTCACTACCTGCAGGATGTTAAAAAGATGGCACTCAGTGCATGACCCTTAAAAAGAGAAACAGGAAACCCTTTTCAGGGGAAGGCCGGAATGGCAGCCGTTGATAGCTGTTGGTTTAAAGCAGATTATTCCCAGTGATGTGATTGCAAGCAAGAGAGGAGAGGATGTAGTCTTATGTCTAGAGCTCGTGACTTTATAACTGGGGAAGCCATCTTTAGTCTTTCATCGGTTTAACATCCTTGTGATTCTGGGCAAATCACCTAGGAGCAGATTTACTAACATTTGACACAGCACAATGTAGTAAGACATCATGCTGCACCGCTTCAAATGGAGAGGGCAGGAATGCACCATATCTACTAATATATTGCACATCCCTGCTCTCTGTGCTGGTGCACTAGATGGTGCCAAGTGCCAACGCATAAGGGTGCCTGCGTTACATGTAGAATTACTTTTGAGTAGGAAGGGACACCTTTTTGCACAAAAACAATCTGCCGAGGCTTTTCCATCTTTCTATGTGTGCTGCACAGTACAGCATAAATAAAAGAGAAATCAACTAGGAGAAATAAACATATTTCATCTTGTTACGCCTCCCCTGAGAAGGCGTAGCATATTGACGTATTCTAAGGTATACTATTGTTAGTAAATCTGGGAATGTGCCACAAACTATTGGTGGATGCATGGGAACAGCCACGCTCCATCCATGGAGTGCCTTCCCAGTGCAGAGTAACACAAGGCAGCAACTTACCCTGCCTTGTTTTACTCTAGTCTAGCCTATGCGTGGCATAGTAAATCTCACCTAAGTGCTTACCATATGCAAAGGTATTGGTGCTCATTCAAAGTGCTCCAATACCTTTGGATCGAGTTTGCGCTATATAAAACTTTTTTTTTTTAAAGGCGTAAAGTGGATCTCGGCAACCCCTGTGGTGCAGTTGATCCCGAACGCTTCTGGGTGTCTCCATTCAGCCCAATGAATAACTGGAAGCTATGGGAGAATCAGGGGCCCCTAGTCGCATTTTGCAGGGGTTCCTCACATTTTGCTTTAGGTCACTGTTGCATGTTGTCGTGTGGAGAAGTGTGGCTCAATGGTTAGAGCGGCAGACCCTGATGCAGAGGTCTAGCCCGGGACCAGGGTTCAATTCCCTGCCTCGGCGGGTCTTGGACTCAAAAATTCCACGGACCTGATAATTCTCGCCTTGGTGCCTATTCCAATCATGGAGTCCCACTCTGCAACTCTGGGCAATAGCTTGCTTAATCTCCACAACGGCCCCCACAACGCTAAGGATGCCTGGCCTCACCTTGGGGGTGCCCAGGAGTGGACACCTCACAGGGAAAGCCAGGATGGGTTCCACAGTGGTATTCGTACAAGCGCCTTGAGACCCTTGTGGGTGAGTAGTGCACTATACAAGTATCAATTTACAAGTTTGAACTCTTATTGCACCCCCACTACCTGCTCCCTGGCTAAGATGCTCCTGTCGGCACAAGCCTGCTTTCTGCCTTGAGAGTGTGCAACTCTCTTGCACAAGACATCCACGCCACGCTTTTGCTCACATTACATTGATGGGTCTTGTGGAAATGTAATCACCCACAAATCATTTTACTGCAAACCAGTGTACAGTACACATAACAACCCGCCTTGCTGGTCCGAAGCTGACGACTGGCAGGTCCGGGCCTGTGATTAATCCATTAGAAGGCAGTGAGGCCGAGGGACAGACGTCTTGCAGGAATTTTTATGCCCCTGGCAACCTTCCTCTAAGGTCCTTCGGGGACATGTGAGCCTGGGGAGTTGGCAACCTCATGCCACCAGCAATGCAATGCATGCCCATGCTCTAAGATACCTGAAATAGACTCTACGACTGCAGTGGCATAACTAGAAGTGATTTTTAGGGGGCAACAGGTTTCCTGGTGATGGGCCACGGTCGGTGGCGGAGGGCAAGACAATTGTAGCTTTGGCACCAGCCCACGAGGCCCTCCCCTTCCATACACCCAGCAATGCTACTATTTGGCAAGGGTTGACCTCTCATCCGCTGCCATGGTATACAGTGATGCGCCACCTAGTGGAGGAGGTAGGAATGTTGGACTTTGTCACTTTTTGGACCTTCCAAATTTGATAAATAAGTGCGCTTTGCAGGTACCTCGCATACCCATAAGAACTGCTTTCCATCTGGAATATTTCTGAGGTCTAGCCAGGGACATTCAGATCACAATGTTCTGGAAAGACTCTTCGGATCGACTTCCAGGTAAAAGGCTGGCCGAGGTCAGCTATCAGGAGGAGAGTCAGGGTAAGATACGAGGGAAGGGACTATGAGTTCACGCAGCCGTTTCTCAGAGGAGGGGATGCCCACCATTTGAAATCTTCACGGAAATCAGTATGCTTCCTAAGGTCTCTGCCCTTAAAGAAGCAGAAAGCCTGCTCTGCAATGTAGTGATTTTTTGTTTTTTAGTGTTTGCAGTTCATTTATATTGTGTGAACTCGAACCGAAGGCATTGGAATGCTTTTCATGACCCCCACTACGTCACATTCTCTTTTTTTATGCACGGGGAGATTGCGATTTGCCCAGAATTGCAGGATGCTTAGCCGACATCGAGACGCAAACCGCCTTCCAGAGGTTCAAAGTCAAAAACGTTTCTGGTACCTGTACAGGTCGCTAAGCGACAGCTCAAGTGCTGTCTAGGCTCAACCTAAAAATGAATATGGCCTTTTGTAATGTAACTGATGCTGAAGTAAAGCACTCAAATACCTTTGGGTCGAGTTTGCGCTACATATTTGCGTGGCGGCCCCTGGCAGGGATTTGGCGGCCTCCGGCTCTGTTCCACTTCCAAACACCCAGACCCCCCCCCCCTCTTCACTGGCCTCCACGCCTGCGGGGGGCTCCGCCCCGCCCGGAACCCCCTCTTCCAGGCCCCCTACCAACGCTCATTGCCCAGGGCCGCCATGAGCCTAGAGCCACCCCAGGTTCTCTACCACAGTGCTGTAGGATATCTTGTAACCACCCAAAACCACTAATTTCCCACAGCATATAACTACTTTCCTTCCTCTTGAGCCCGCCACAAAGGGGGCGGTGCATGAAGAGCTCATTTGCCTCGTGCTTGGTGCCTGATGTACTGTTCTCATTTGCAAACCAGGGATGTGCAATTTACACACAAACGGGTCTCTGAAAGAAAATGCAATTTCCGATGTGGCCAACTTACCAGTAGGCTGAATAGTAAATTGGCCATGAGCAATGTGTGATGTATAAATTGTCAAGCTGCAAAGTTTTTTCTCTATGACGCTGGGGGGCAGAGTTACAAGAAACTGACGCATCTCTAGCGATACGTCAGTTTCCTTGCGCCAGGTTGCAATGCCCTTGCACCACCATGGATTCGCCGCATTTACAATATGGCGCACCATGGTGCAAGGATTGACGAATGCGTCAGAAATTCGGACACATCTGATGTCCCACAAGTCGCACATTGCTGGAGTCGTGTCGCAAGCATGACGCAACTCCAGCAATGCATGTTGACGCCTATACTTATTGTGCTGCGTCACTCCTTACGCCTGCTTCAAGCAGGCGTAAGGTTTTGACGCAGTGGCATCCTAAAAGTGGCGCAGTGAAATCTTATATATTTCACAGCATTACTTCTAAGAGACTGTGTGGGTACGCCCACCCTGCATACATGATACTTGACACAGGTATAATGTGAGCAGGGCTTTAAAATGTGAAGCATCTCCCTAGATGCGTCACATTGTAAATTGAACGCATTGTTTACGTCGCCGCTGCGTCACAAAAGTGACGCAACGGCAGCGCAAAATTGTCGCAAGGGGCTTGTAAATCTGCCCCTCTGGATTTACCTAATTTATCACTAACCCACCCTCTGCATATTATGATTTAAGTAAAAACCTTTCTAACGCAAATGGAGCAAAAGATAAGAATCAAACACACTTCACGTGGTGTAGTAGTATACACTTTTCAACGGTTGACTGCTCACCTTTCAGGTTTTTTATGGTTGTATTCAGGTTTTGAACTAGAAGTATTTGTAACAACATTATTTATGAAAATTTGGAACATTGTTACAACTATATGAATAAAGAAGTCACTGATAATTGTTACAAGATAATTCCCACAGTATCAAAACTGGCAAATACAGCCTCTTTAGCCCATCTCAGCTCAGTACTAATTCAGAGTATTACATAAATAGACAGAAATGCAGTTGGCCAGACAGATCATATTATGCCTCTAATGTCATCAGTAATTATGAGTGTACATTCTGCCAGTCATTAAGTGCCAGTGACAGGTACCACAAATCAGATATTATAACTGCTATTGGCTTATAGAGCGGGACATTTCCATTAGATCCCTGCTCTTTCATGCGTGTTAAATGGGGCCCACCCCCTTATGAATTTGACCCTTCTAATGTGAACAGTATGCGTGAGCTTCTCCATGGGATGTAATGTCCATATTTTGGTCCACCACAGAGATGTACTGAAGGAGGTCCAACTAGATAACTGAATTGGGCAAAAGATAGCCCAGCTGCTAACAGATAGGGGCACATGCATCAATATTGCATTTTGCGATACCTTAATTGCGAAAAATAAGGAATCGCAATTAAGGAATTGCAAACTGCAATGCATCAAGAAATCGCTAAAAAAATAGCGATTTCTTAAAATTCCTTAATTGCGATTCTCTAATTGAGAATCGCAATTGAGTAATACCTCCCCATCCATTCCTATGGGCCTAGAGGCCCATAGGAATGAATGGGAAGACATTCTTAATTTGCGATTCACCATTAGAAATTCACAAATTGAGAATGCAATTTCAAGGGTGCAGGGGTGTCCAAAGGACACCGTGTTGCACCCCTGAAATCTGCCTATAAGTACATTTTGCACACACACATGCCCCAAGGGCATGTGTGTGTGTAAAATGGAACTTTGAAAAATGCACTTTAGTGCATTTTTCAAAGTTTTCGTAAATTACCATGAAGGTCAACTTCATGGTAATTTGCTCCCCTTATTTGCAAATTCGCTAATTTTTAAAGTTTGATGCATTGCATTTAAGGAATCTCAATTTGAGATTCCTTAAATGCAATCGCAATTTAAGAAATCGCCATTTTGTGATTTCTTAAATTGCGAAAATTACAAAAATAATAGTGCATCCCAAATAATGGAATTGCATTCGCAAACGGCCGAATATTGCGATTCGCACCATTTGCAAATGCAATTTCCATTGATGCATGTGCCCCTAAATGCGTAATCGGTTTGCCTATAACAGACAGCAACAGATTACAGCCATTATTTTCCATAAAACCTAATGGTAGCACCAATGGATCAAGGTAAAGTGACATTTTTTATATCTATTTAAAAACGAGATCTACCCAGGTGGAACATTTGCCCAGGCAAAACTATTGGGGTGAAACCCAAATAATGGACTGGTAAACAGTTTCTCTACAGCATAAAAAAAATCTTGACACATTCATTTGTGATTCTAACAGGATGGGAATAGGGATTCGTTCTTTGTTATTAAAGTGTTTTGCTTCATTCTTTGTGCACATTTATGTTATACAGCAGACAAAGACCACAGAAACAACAGTTATGTCCAGAGGCATCAAGAGTAAAGACAAATGCCAAATGTTTTTATTTTCTTTTTTACGTCTGATGTCTTGAATAATAGAGTCCCTTTTTTATATACTTTAGAGTGTCACCTTTACTGGGACGGGCATGCCCAGACATAGGTCTTGTGCACACCGTGGCACTGGAACTAAGCTATACTTGGCTAATGAGCCCTAACTAGGGGGAAACCGGTCCTGACTTGCTTTTGTTCCGGATCAGGGAGGACTTGGCTTGTCAGCTTAGGTTGGACAGTTCCCACTGCAGCAGGGTTAAGACTGATTTGCATATGGCTAGGCCCAAACTGAGGTGGCATGGTGTGCAAGATAATTATGTATTGGGATGTTACTCCAAGTAATTACTAGAGGCTGAGATTAATTCCAGCATTCCATCCATCACTTTTTAGTATATTTTACAGTGCCACCCTAAAAGTGAGATGGGTATGCCCAGGCGTGGGTCTCGTGCACACTGTGTCACTGGAGCTAAGCTGTACATGGCTCATGAGCCCTAACTAGGTCAATAATGGTCCTGGGTTGCTTATTCGGGTTCAGGGAGGACCTTGCTTCTCCCTGTAGGCTGGACTGTGCCTATTGAAGCAGTGTCAAGACTGATTTGTATATAGCTGGGTCCAAACTGAGGTGGCATGGCATACAAAATAACAATGGACTGGGAGTCATTCTCTCCTGTGCACACTGTACCACACAACAAGTGGAGCACAGTATCTGTCATCTACAGTTCTTTCTCAGACACATGCACGCACACACACATACACACACATGCACACACATGCTGTCTCTCTCTCCCCCACCCTCACTCTAGCACCACAACTCTGTATGCCTTTTTGAAAGTGGCCTCTCCTATGGGCAGTCCATTACACACTTGTGGTGTGATGCTGTGTACTTCACATCAAAGTAGCCACTGGTATATGCAATTTCTCTCTCACACACTCTCTCTCTCTCTCTCTCTCTCTCTCACACCACTCACATAGACACGGGGTCATAGTATTGTGAGCCTTATAAAGAAAGGTGTGTTTCCTATATGCATTCCCTTACACACTGGCGCACGTTTTGTGGTGCTCCTTAAAGGGAAACACCCATTGCTCAAAAGTTCCACACACTCACATGATGGACAATGGAGCTGTGCACCTCAAAGGAAAATAATCTACAATGTGTGCCCTGTCTGGCTTTCCCCAAAATCCGAGACTTTTACGAGCACCTGGTAATGTATACTTTCCCTGCTGATTTGGATGCTGTATACATCAGCCCATATGTATGAAGCTACTGCGATGTCCTTACATTCCACAAGACGACGCAAGGACAATGCAGTCTTCAGTAATATTTACGAAGCCACACAAGGCAAGATTTGTGTGGTCTTCATTGGTTTCCTAAAGATATGTAACACAACACAGTTTCGTGCGCTGTGTTATGTTACATTTCAACTCGGTAGGCGTTCCATAGGTGGAGCACGAACATTCCCATTGCATCCATCCATGGATTTTGTCCAGATTTACAAAACTTGAAAACCTGGGAATGCTCCAAAATGCTACGTCTTCCCAAGTGGGGCCTAACAAGGAGAAATATGTGGCATCGTTCTAGTGTTTGGTGGCCGAGAGCCGGAACCGGAAGTGTAACCCGGAACCGGAAGTCGGCCATTTTGTGTGGCGCCGGCTTACGAAGCCGAATAGACGTGCGAGCCCGGTGCTCCGGGAATTAAAGGCTTTAAACACATACAGCCTGACTCTGTGTATTTATGTGACCTAGGCACTACCTTACAATGGCGACGAGGCGGGACACGATCCAGCAGTAACACGCTGGCCCTGCAAAGAAAAAAAAAGGGAGAAAAGAAGCATTGGACGGTCCCACACCTTGCCAGGAACATCCCAGAACCCACGAGGCACTGCACAGAGCCTCAGTAGGCGACCCAGAGCGCGGCAGAGGCAACGGTGAGCGTGCATGTCACCACCCCACCACGCAGCACACAACCCAGCCCACCTGCATCGACGACGTCACCACACCATTCAGAAGGTGACCAGGAGTCTCAAGTGGATCACCACCAATGAGGAGGGGAGAGACCACGCGAGTATCCACTGCTTTAACGCCCAGGGAAAGTAGCATCCCCTGAGTGCAACCGTCCACAACAGGCACGCTGGCGGAGCAGCAGGTTAGGAGCGAGGCGACAGGTAGCACAGACGGGGGTAGACCACGCTCAAGCAAAGACGTAGAGGGAGCGACAGGTGGCGCTGCCAGCAAGGAGGACGACGAGGGAGGCCGCGAAACCAGACAGGCGCCCGGCAGTCCGCCCACCCACGCGGTTCCCGCCCAGGCGCTCCAAGAAAGTGGCAGCAGGATGGCGACGCCATCCACCTCTCTCACCCACATGGTCCCTTTCCTCCCGAAGAGAGGAGAGCCCATGATGCCGTGGGAAGACTGGAAACGATACTTCCTCAACTACCTGGAGGCCTTGGAGGATGAAGGGGACACCGCATACACGAGCCAGAGAAGACGGAAGATCCTACTACACAATTTAGGCCCAAAGGGGTTACGAGTTTATGACACCATTGTCAAAGGCACCAGGGCCGCGACCAACACGGACGTGTTCCAGCATGCCATTGATGACCTGGACGCTCACTACAGACCGGTGGTATGTGTGGCCATTGATAGACACACCTTCTTCCACAGAAAACAGGAGTGCAGAGAGACTGTAGATGAATATGTGGCCGCCCTGCAGAAACTTGCCATCACGTGTAAATTTGGAGCCCTGCACGACGACCTAATACGTGATCAAATCATAATGCACACGACGAGCACGCATGTGCAGGAGAAGCTGTGGGTGAACGGAGATGCTCCCTTGAAGGAAGTATGGGCCATGGTGAAGAAAGCGGAGATGTCCAAACGATGCGCACAGGCGGCAAGAAAGGACGGAGGAGGAACACAAACGGTCTGCAGAGTCATGGTACACAAGGCAGACAAACCTAAACAACGAGAACCCACAAGAGAGCAGGAAAGCAGAAGGCACCAACAAACAGGTGGAGAAAACCAGAAGACAAGCAGAGGTGGCAGATCAAGCTGCTACAGGTGTGGAAGCATGTCGCACATGGGCAACGACAAGGTTTCCCCAGCGTTCAGGGCTAAGTGTTCGTTCTGCAACATATATGGACATTATGAAAAAGTATGTCGCAGGAAATCAAAAAGGCCCACCGTCAAATACATTGACCAAGGGAACCGGGAACAGGAAGAACCACAAGAAGAGGAGGAGGACCAGGAAGAACTCCTTTACATCGATGTCCAAGTCCTGGAAATGGGAGGCAAGGAGTCGGATAAGCCAAAACTAAACATGCGCATGGGAGGAGTGCCGATCGAAATGATTGCCGACTCAGGTGCCCCTATCACAATTGTCCAGAAACGAGTGTGGGAAGAGAAGTTCAAGACTCAGGTGGGAGCGGATCTGCTCCCCATGGATGTACGGCCGGTCACGTACACCGGACAGAGAATACCCATGCTAGGGTACTGCCCGCTTCTGTTTGAATTCAAGGGAAGGCAAGCCAACTGCAAACTATATGTAGCGGAAAGGGGGCCCCCGGTACTCAGCTGGAAAGATCAAGGCGCCCTAGGCATCATGTTGAACCCCGGAGGTAAAGAGAAAGTCCTACTCATGGACATGGAGAGTGAGCAAGACGAAGAGACTTGGTGCGGAGAACATCCAAAAGTGTTCAGTGGGCAGATTGGGGAACTGGTCAAGTTCAAGCATGTGATAAGATTGAAAGAAGGAGCGAAACCAGTCATCCACAAGGTCAGAAACATCCCATTTCGATGCAGAGAAGCTGTGCAAGAGGAACTGGACAGGCTGGAAAAGAGCGGAGTGATACAGGCCATAGAGAGCGCGAAGTGGTTGTCGCCCCTAGTGGTGGCCCAGAAGCCCAACGGGAAGGTGAGGCTATGTGTAGACCTCAGAGAACTTAACAAAAACATTCTTATAGACAAGTTCCCGCTCCCACGCATCAACGAGATGCTGGCAATGACAAAAGGAGCAAAGTGGTTCTCTATGGTCGACCTGTCATCAGCGTACCATCAAGTGAAACTCCACCCGTCCAGCAACCATCTCACATCTTTGATAACGCCTTTCGGATGTTACAAATTCGTGAGAATGCCATTCGGGTTGGCATCCGCGGCTGCGGTATTCCAAAAGCTAATGCACAGGCTCTTTCAGAAGATGGAGGGAATCCAATTCTTCCAAGACGATATCCTTGTAGTGGGAAAGACCAAGCAAGAACACAATGAAAGAATCCACATAGTGCTACGCACATTACAAGACAACGGACACACGGCGGAATGGTCAACGTGCAAGTTCGGCGCCCCTTCAGTCACATATTTGGGCCATGAGGTCAGCGAAAGGGGGATCGTACCAAAGAGAGCCAATCTGGAGGCGATAAAGAACGCACCGGCGCCGAGGAAAAAGGAAGACGTCAGGTCGTTTCTGGGCATGGCTGAGTTCTATAGTAAATTCATCCCCAACTTTGCCACCAAGACGCACTGCCTACGCCAACTGCTTAGGAAAAAGAACGGGTTCAAGTGGACCGAAGAGGAGCAGGAGGAATTCGAGTAATTGAAACAGGAAATGGGGGAAGCCATACCACTGGAAGGTTTTGACCCCAAGGCGGAGTCCATTCTCACCACCGATGCCAGCGACCGGGGTTTGGGAGCGGTGTTGACGCAAAGATCTGACAAAGGAGCCATATCCACAGTCAGCTTCGCATCCCGATCCTTGTCTCCAAACGAAGAGAAGTTTAGCGTCATTGAAAAAGAGATGCTAGCAGTGGTATGGGCGATGGAACACTTTAGACAATACCTGTGGGGAGCCAAATTCGTGGTCCGCACAGATCATAAACCCCTGATAAAAGTTTTAACATCGAGTGGACACGCGCACGCCACCCCAAGGATAGCCAAGATGACACTAAGGCTGTTGGACTTTCTGTATGAAGTGGAATACATACCTGGACCACAGAACAAAGTAGCAGACTTTCTGAGCAGAGCAGCAGCCATGGAAGGAATGGAGGAACAGGAGAAGCCAGGATGGGAAGGCTGCGTGGTAGCTACCGTGCAGGAGATGGAGCAGGTGATCAGTGCGCAAGAATGGGCGGAGGCCTACAGGCTGGACGAGGACTTGGAGGCGATCAAAGGGTACGTCACTCATGGATGGCCAGAGAAGAGGCATCTCAAAGAAGAACTGAGGAGATACTGGGAGGTGAGAGATGAGCTGTCGTTGGGTGAAGATCCCCTGTTCCTACTCAGAGGAGACAAGGTTGTACCCCCCCGAGGCCTCATTGAACACCTGATGGCGCTACTTCATGAGGGCTATCAGGGGATCACGAAGACCAAAGCACTGGCCAGACAAACCTACTGGTGGCCTGCGATTGATGCACAAGTGGAAAGACACGTGAGACAATGTGAATCCTGTGCTAAAGCAGACAAAACCCAAGTGATGCTAAGACCACAGTTGGGGACATTCCCTACGCCAGGAGGACCTTGGGAAATAGTGTCCATAGACATATTAGGACCCATCCTGGATGTGGAAGGAAATCAGAAATACGCGATAGTCATGATGGATAGATACTCCAAGTGGCCGGAAGTGGAGGTGAAGGACGTAGTAGACTCGGATGCGGTGATCGCCTTCTTGAATGCAGTGTTCATAAAGGAAGGAATCCCAAAGACAATAACGTGCGACAATGGTCCCCAATTTTTCTCGGCTAAATGGGAGGCATACATGTCCAGAAATGGGTTCGAAGTAAAACACACACCCGTATACCATCCAGCGGGAAATGGCATGGTGGAGCGTTTCAACCGTGTGATCATGGGAACCATTCAAGCGGCAATAAATGATGGACTCGATTGGGAGAAGGAACTGCCCAAGATGCTATGGGCCTACCGCATCACGCCGGGCAGCACAGGCTATAGCCCCTTCAAGGTGTTGAGAGGAAGAGAGCCTTTCACCAAAGACAACATCGCGTGGAGGACAATGGTGGTGCAAAGTAAGTGGTCACCAGCAATAGTGAGGAGAAACTTGGAGAAGGCGCAAGAAACATACACGGAACAGAAGTGTGGCTCTTGAGAAGGGGGACTGGGTGAGAGTGAAAGTTGCAACGTTGAAGAGAAAGGGAGAGAGTAAATTCACCCCGCCCCTACAGGTGATTGAGCCATTTGCTAGATCAGCACTACTCAGCGACGGCAAAGTTTGGTCGCAGGACAGAATGGCCAAATGTAGTAAAATACTGAGGAGGACTACAGGAGTGGACGAGGGAGAAGAAGGAGACGCAGAGAGAAGAGTAACGGAGGTTGTGAAGGAGGACAAGAGCAAGTAGATGAAACGACACCACAAGTGGAAGAGAAGGAAATCAGAAGCGGCGGGAGCAGCAGAGAGAGAGAGGAAGGTGACGGAGAAAACAGGAGAGGAGCAAGTGAAGAGAGAAAGGAGGGAGAAGGAATGAAACTGGAAACCCGGGGAAGGGCCACGGGGATGGACCGAATTGGCGATGAGAAATCAGTGAAGACAAGAGCAGGAAGAATAGTGAGCCCAAGAGGTTTGAGGACTATGATATGGACATTAAGTAAGAGTTTGCTTTCCTTATTCTGTGTTATTGTGTAAAGGGGGAGATATGTGGCATCGTTCTAGTGTTTGGTGGCCAAGCGCCGGAACCGGAAGTGTAACCCCGGAACCGGAAGTCGGCCATTTTGTGTGGCGCCGGCTTACGGAGCCGAATAGACGTGCGAGCCCGGCGCTCCGGGAATTAAAGGCTTTAAACACAGACAGCCTGACTCTGTGTATTTATGTGACCTAGGCACTACCTTACAAAATATATTTTTCTCTTCTCAGTATTTCCACTTTCCATGTGTGCTGCCTCAGCACACATAGAACTGAGAATATGCTTCTATAGATTGTTTTTGTGCAGGAAGGTGTCTCTTCCTGAACAAAAAGAATCATTCAGGAACGCAGGCACCCTTTCAGTAGTGTGTAAGGGTGCCTGCGTTGGCGCTGGGCGGCACACAGTGCGCCAGCACAAGGAGAGAGCAGATTGCTCTATATGTTTGTAAATATGGAGCATTTCCGCTGTTTCCCTTTCACGCAACTCAGTGCAGCAACTTTGCTTGCTGCCCTGTGTTGAGTGAAAGTTTAAAAAATACACCCCTTCTTCTGGGGCCAATGTATAACCTTATCTTGGCTACTGCTAGTACATTGGTTAAGCAGTTAACTCTTAACTCAGGAGAAGTGGATGTGAAAGCCGATGCTACATAGCATAAGTGATTTTCACCCACAATTGAGATAATTGTCCAGTCAGCAGTAACATTTTAAGACTGAATGGCCTTAAAGTACAACTTAGAATAGAAGAACACTCAAAAGAAGTGCACAAGAGATGCAAAGTCTCCGTCTCTATTCATATTCACTGAACAACTTCAACTTAATATGCATCTAGTTGGCGAATCTCGGTCTGATCTTTCCGCAAAAATATTCTCTCAGAGTATACAATGGTCATTCTTTTACTAAGATGGTTCAGCTCCATGGATAGCTCCAAGTCCTCTTTGGTATTAAAAGCATTTAGAATAGGATCTTATGGTCTGATACAGAGAGCACAAAATATTCTGAAGGTAGGAGGGCAGTTTTTCATGGCCCCTTTGATTTTGTACTGCTTTTCACTGTTCTTAGGGAATTCACAAAGGTAAATGTCTAAATGCATATTTATTCACATGTGGGATTACTACTACATCTAGATGTACACATTTTTTCTAGTCACCATTCCCAAGTGTAGGCACCTAGTTATACACTTATGTGTCTCCACCTCCTCAAATGAGGGGGTGGAGCCTCCTACAACAGGATTTATGAATGTAAGGTTACCACTTGTGACTTTGCACACATGCCTACTGACCTCCAGAGTGTGGCACAGATCTTCCAATGCAAAAGTACAGAGAACATTTTAAAGTGTATTATTCATTAAAAAATATGTAAAATATTTTAAGGTGGCCTAAATTATAATCCCGACGACATTACTGCTTGCTTCCAGAAATGCTATGAGAGGCTATGTGCCGCCCTGGTGACAGTTAGCCCACGCCTTTGTTGAATTCTTAGACCCACTTCTACTTCGGTCCGTAGACCATCAGACGCAAGATGAGTTGGGGGGCCCGGTGACACTGCAATAAATCTGTGCTACCATTGTGGATATGGCACCAGGTAAAACGCCTGGCCCCGATGGCCTCCCGGCAGAATTCTATGATAAATATGTGACTAACCTGGCACCGCAACTGGAAATCCTATAAGCTGCAGCATTTGAGAAGGGGGAACTCCCCGATACCACTCGGGATGCGCTAGTCATTCCCCTTGCTAAAACCAAAGAGATAGATGCTGGAGTTGTGCATTTTAGGCCCCTCTCTATGCTTAATCTAGATTTTAAGATCCTTCACAAGATCCTGGCGAGTAGGCTGCTTTCCCACATGAAATCACTTATACACCCAGATCAAAATGGGATTATACCCACCCGCAACACCTCCTATAATCCTCGTAGACTTTACTCTATTCTCTTTCAAGCGGAAGCTCTACGTAGAAGACAGGCGGCAGTATTGTTGATCGACCTGGAAATGGCTTTTGATACGGACAGCTGGGTGTACCTATTTGACGTTATGCTGCGTATGGGTCTGGAGGATGACGGGTTGAAATGGGTGCGGTTTCTTTATGCCGCCCCAACTGCAAGGTTCAAACCGGGCAAAACAATTTCTAACTGGGATAAGATCGTCCGCGGCACGCAGCAGGGTTGTCCGCTCTTACCTCTTTTGTTTGCTCTAGTGATAGAGTCACGCGCCTAGAGATTCCGGTTGGGAGGCGTTGGATTGGGTCTTAAAGTGGGTGCGCAAGTGCATATTATTTCACTTTATGCAAACGACCTGCTGATATACCTGGGGTAGGCGGTCACAGGTACTGCCATGGCTATACAGATCATGGAGAGCTTTGAACAAGTATCGGGCCTTCGGGTTAACAAATCTAAGACATACCTGTTCCCTGTGGTGGTCCACTTCCTAGACCTGAGGACTTGCGTGCTGACATACACTGGAATCCCCACACATTTAAATATCTGGGTATTCATATTTATCATTCTCTAGAAGATTTAAGAGAAGGAAACTTGGGCAAAGCACTGAGATCTCTTAAGTTGGGTGTTCTATTCTTGTTTACCCTGCAACTCCCCATTATGGCCCAAATCTCTTTATCCAAAATGGTCATGTTACCTCGCCTCTTGTATTATTTTGTTAACTTGCTGGTTCTGATGACCCCAGGTTGGTTACGCTCGCTGAATTCCTTACTGTGAGATCTAGTGTGGGGTGATGGGTGCCCGAGAGTCTTGTTAAAGACACTACCGCAATCCATGGCTAAAGGAGGACTAGGGGTGCTGAATTTTGAGTTCTATATGTTGGCTGCCCAATTGCAACGGTTGGCACAATGGTTGGAGGGAGTGAATGAGGTGGGTATCTGCTTATCAGAGCCTGTTGGCCACCCTAGCCTTTTGGTGGCTAAATTTATAGTCCAGTCCACTCCCACCCCACATGACTCGGTGCCACAGTCCACTGCCCTACAGGCTTGGAAAAGCTCCCTGACCAAGGTAAAAAGAGCCCCAAGATATTCACCTATGCCTCCTTTGGTGAGCTTACCACACGGATCATCTACGTTGCTTTTCACAGCAGATCAATTGGCACACTGGACTGAAGTGGGGCTGGAGGATGTAGGAGGCTTTTACCTAGAAAAAACCCTAATCCCCTTCGAAGAACTGGTGGACAGCTGTGGGCTCACCAAGGGCCAGTTTTTATGGTATAAGGCTCTGAGTTGTACCTTTGGGTAACTGTGGGGTACTTGAAGGGAGGAACCTGAGACACATCCAATCTTGCATGCACTGATCACTCCGGGTACAGCCGGACATCAGGTGAAGTGGTTTCATATTACCTTACTCGCCATGTCCCTAGAGCCCTTAAGCGGCTTGAAGGAGAGATGGGTAAGGTTTGTTGGGTAAGGGCTTACAGATGTTGAATGGGGTAAGATATTACAGTCCCCTAAAAAGATCTCTCGTAACACGCGGCTAAAATACATACAATTCAACTTCATACATATGACCTATATGACTACTCAAGTCTTAAAGTCACCTGTGGAGGGGACACATAGAGGTGTCCAAGATGGGCCCATCTCGATGAAGACTTTATACATATGACATGGGGTTGTCAGTATTTACGCCACTATTGGAAAGCAGTTATTGTCATACTAAAAGAGGTTTTGAGAAGAGAATTGTCTCTCATGGCAAAAGTGTATCGTCTGGAACTTTTCCCTCGTTCACATAAGGGTTAGGTTGGGAATTGTATTGTATTGTATTGTATGTTAGATTTCTATAGCGCCTTATCACCCAGGGGTCTCTAAGCGCTTTGCAGAGAGTGAGCACCATACTAGAGGGGAGAGAGTTAGGCATTACCCCAGGCCTCCTGAAACAGCACAGTTTTTAGCTTTTTTCTGAAAGATAAGAGGTTTGTTTCTTTGCGCAGGCTCTCTGGCAGTTTGTTCCATGCACTGGGAATTGTATGGGAAAACGTGCGCCCTCCAAAGGAGGATAGCTTAAAACGCGGACAAATCAGTAGAGCAGCGTCTGCTGATCGTAAATTCCTGCTTGGGGCGTATGGAACTAAACGTTTCTTGATATATTTTGGGGCTTGTCCGTACAGTGCTTTATGCGTTATGCATAGGACCTATTCCTTAGTGAGGCCCCCCAAGCGACCTCTCACCGGTACCGAACAACAGGACAATATTATATAACACTCCACTACAGCAGTTTACATTTTCGTATGAGGTTATTATTCCTTTGTTTTTTATTTATTAAAAAGTAAACTCAATAATTTTGAATAGTATTGTTAATCCCGCATGTAAGGCCGATTGCCGGCCATGTAAGAACTATGTATCAACAGTATAATGTGTATTAGAATGTTAGCTGAGCATAGATGATTTGATTGCTACGATAAAGTAATCCCTCAATTGTAATACTGTGCAACAAAAATCAAAGATTATTTGTAACCCAGAATGTTTCTGTGCAATGTGTCATAATGTTTTACTGGATATTGATTCTAAAAATTACTTGATGACTGTATATGGTTAAGATATATACAAATTGCCAATAAAAATATTTAAAACAAATATATTAAAAAAAAGGGTAGGTCTACTAGAATAAAATTAACTCATCAAAATAAATGTGTATTAAATAATTTATGGATTTAAATATATTAATTTATAAATAAGTTGTAATCAATCACTAATAAAAAATCCCAACCTCAGTAACTTTTTTATTTTTATATAATATCCAGTACGTTGAATTACTTTTTATGCCTGCAATTAATATCAATTATTTAAACATTTCATATCTATCTATCTATCTATCTATCTATCTATCTATCTATCTATCTATCTATCTATCTATCTATCTATCTATCTATCTATCTATCTATCTATCTATCTATCTGTCTGTCTGTCTGTCTGTCTGTCTGTCTGTCTGTCTGTCTGTCTGTCTATCTATCTATCTATCTTTCTATCTATCTATATTTCTATCTATCTATCTATCTATATATAATCTATATATATAATCTATCTCACGCTCTGTCTCTCTCTATATTTAGCGGGGGCTGATAAAAAGGGAGGTCCCAAAACGCATTTTCTCCATGTTAATTTCCATTTACAAAGCAGCAGCACGAACTGCTGAACGGAATTACACCAAATTTGGCAAAAAAGGTAGCTCTTGGTTCAGAAAGCGACCTTTTCATTAAATGTTGTAAATCCATTCAGTAGTTCCTGAGAAATTCAAAAATAAAAAATATCGATATATCTGGTGACCGAGGAGGATTTGCGAACCTTCCCGATCACAAGCTTTATTTTGATTGGCTGTCAACACTCCAAACCAGGAGGTGTTGGCAGCCATTGTGTGACTCGGTACAAAGTCAGAAGGAAAAAGGTGAAAAAAGGATAAAAACAAGAAATGGGGGCAGGGTAGAAACACCCTGAACCCCTAGGCCTGCTCAGGGGGTCCCACATGACCCCCCAGGGCAAGTAAAAGCTTTAAAAAATACGGCCTGATTCGTGCTGGGTGCACAAATCCGGCTGAAAAATAAAACCGAAGCGTTGACTCCCGCGATTCATTTCTTTGAGCCCCCGGGTGGGCCACGTCCCCGGGGAAATGTGTCATATATATGCGGAGGCCGCGTGGGCCCCCACAGCTCCGGGGACTGCCACCTCCCCGGGGGTTTATTAATTAAGGGTAAGGGGGCCTTGCGTCCCCCCAAATCCCTGGGGACCACCACCTCCCCAGGGCTTTCTTCATTAATGGGAGGGGGCCTCGTGGCCCCCCCAAGCCCCGGGGACTGCCACCTCCACGGGGCTTTCTTCATTAGAGGGCAGGGAGTCTTGCGGGCCACCCCCAAGCCCCGGGGACCGCCACCTCTCCCGGCTTTCTTCACTAATGGGTGGGGGACATGCAGGCCCCCCCATAGATATATATCCCCAACACACCAATGTAGCACGCTCTCAGGCCAAGAGGGTAGATGCAAAAAAGAAGATTTATTACATCATAAATCTATTGTAATGCGTTTCGACTGACCAGCGGTCTTGATCACACAGTGAGGTTAAGGAAAAGCGTCAATACATAGACAAAACAGGACATAGTGGTAGGACTGTGCATATGTCATCAACATGGTGAAAGGACTACGACGTAAACACATATGTATTACACAGTGGTTGCCATCTTAAAATACATTAGTGCAAATCCACAGTGTATTGAAAAGTAGTCGAACTCATGCATGGTGTAGCTCGTCAAGTGACAAATTCTAATATAATTAGATTATAATTTAAACTACATAGAATAGCATGTTATCAGCAATCTCCCCACTGGTCACGTGTTGGGATGGGTTATGTGAACGTACTAGCTCATAGTGATCTCACGTTCCTTGGGCACAGTATCAGGATTGTATATACCAAATGTCAGTTGTGTGTATGCCCCAAGTGGGTTACCAGTCTTTCTGGGTACTGAGTGTCTACCCTCAGGTTGTATCAATATAGTGGCTTACATCCACAGGTGAACCAAGGTTGTGAGTGTGGAATCCATCTCCAATGTGCAGATGTGACCCCACCTGAAGGGTGGTGGAGTGTCTATGCACAGAGATGCCCCTCTATCATGGAACATTGTGCTCAATAATTACATAATGAAAAAACACTTAAAGACATGAAAAGAGCAAAAGTTCAACAAATAAAATCATAATATGATAGAAGGTTCTTATCTGTGATAGCGAAAAACACCAGATGGGTGCTACATGAAGAAAAGGGTAGGTAGCCCAACTGAAGAGTCCGGCTCGGTGCGATGGGTCCCTTCCTTTCCTCCTATAAAAACAGACAGATAGAAGCAACAACATGAATCAATATTGTTGGTGTTTGTAAGAAGCAAAGACAGGCAAGATAGCAGATCTGAGACAAACCACATGCATGAAATCAGGTGTCAGAGAACTGAAGGACAATAGGGAAAGATATATATTGAGATGTATATATCAAAAAGACATTGTGGGAACAAAGAGAGATGCACCTACGGACAGAAGATAGGTAAAGAATTAAAAGACAATGCAATGAACAAAAAATAAGTGACGTCTCTTGTGTACAGAGAAGTATGATTAGTCATCATGAAGATGAGTACCCATTTCTTCTTCAATGTTGTGTCCACCTGGGTATATTTGTGCAATCACAAATTACCTGAGTTTGGAGCTGACAGAGAAAAAGTGTATATTAAAATGTCTTGTAATGGGATAATGTTGGTCTCATGTTGATTATGGCCCTCATGTGTTCAAGAACCCTATTCTTGGCCATGAGAGTCGTGCTACCAACATATCTGAAATTACAAGGACATTCAAGGATGTGCACTACAAAGGAAGAGCAGCAAGTGAGGAATTGTCGTGTCACCCTATTGGCATTCATACCTGGGGTGGCCGCAAGGAAGAAAAAACCCTACAAATTGTGTCCCTTGGTCTGTTCTATGGTCGTAATGTCGCTTCATACCAGTATGCCTCTAAGACTGCGTCCCTTCCTGTATGTGATTCTCAGGTGTCAGGAATGGTATTGCCGATTACTGGATCATTAGACAAAATGTTCCAGTTATCGACCAGGATTTTATGTATGTCTTTCGATGTGCCATTAAAAAAGTGAGTTTGACTACTTTCCAATACACTTTGGATTTCCACTGATGTATTTCAAGAGGGCAACCCCTGTGTAATACATATTTGTTTACTTCATAGTCCTTTCACCATGTTCATGACATTTGCACAGTCCTACCACTATGTCCTGTTTTGTTAGGGACAATGGAATTTAACTCTGAATGATATATGCTGTTCTTGGTACATAAAAGGTCATGTTGAACAAATCTCCGTGGAGTGGGGTCCTTAAGCTCAGGACAACTTGGACAATATATATGACCCAGTAGAAGGCAACTCGCCGAAACGCGTTGGTCTATATTTGTATACTGAAGGACCGCTTTGACCATCCTATTATTTAAGCCTAAAATAAAAGAACTTTAGTAAAAAAAAATGACCTGGAAGTCAGAGTTCAATTGTGCTTGCAGGACGTGTGCCGCCCTGGCATCGGGTTTCCAGGAGAAATATATATATATATTACCTACTGGTAGGTAGTTATTAGTTAGGACCTATTTTCCATAGGAAATCCGCAACATTCTATTTCCAATAACTTTGGCGCAGGTTGACGAATCTTCGCAAAATTCTCAAAACGTATGGCTTGCTCTGGTCCGCTACTATCCTGAAAGTTTCGGGGTGATTCGGCAAGCGGAGGCCAAGAAAAAAGGGGGGTCCCAAAACGTGTTTTCCCCATGCAATTTTCCATAGGAAACCTTAGCCGCGGCTACAGCCCGAACTGCTAAACGGAATTACACCAAATTTGGCAAAGACTTAGCCCTTGCTTCAGAAAGGTGCCTTTTTGTTAAATGGTGTAAATCCGTTCAGGAGTTGCTGAGAAAATCAAAAGTAAAATCACATATATATCTATGGCCGCGCAGGATCCGCACAAACTCCCGATCACGAGCTGTATGCTAATTGGCTGTCAACACTCCAAATCAGGAAGTGTTGGCAGCCATCTCGTGCCTCGGTAGAACCAAGGCACAAGAAAGCAGAGAGAAAAATGCCCAAATTGCATAAAGGGGGCAATGTAGAAACACCCTGACCCCCTAGGCCTGCTTGGAGGTCCCACAAGGACCCCCAGGGCCCAGAACAAAAAATATATATATATTTTTAAATCAGCAAAATCCACGCAGGGTGCGCGGATCCAGCCGATAAAAAAAGAAACAAAGTGCGGGCTATCACGCTTCGGTGCTAATTAGCCCCGGGGGCCAAGTCCCGGGGGCAATGTGTTTTATGTCATGGGGGGCCCAAAGCGGCCCCCAGCCCCGGGAACTCCAACCCCCGGGGCTTTTCTGAATTATGTGGGGGGCTCCCAGCCCCACCCCAGCCCCAGGGACCACCACCACCGGGGCTACTAAATACATGGGTGGGCGGGCTCAAAGGCCCCCCCAAGCCCCGGGGACCGCCAACCCCGGGGCTTTACAAAAATATGTGCGGGGGTTCACAGCCCCCCAGCCCCGGGGACTGCCACTCCCCGGGGGTTTGAAATACATGTTTGGGGGCTCAAAGGCATCCCAAGTCCGGGAACAGCCACCCCCGGAGCTATATGAGAATATATGCAGGGGCTCACGGCCCCCCCCAGCCCCGAGGACTGCCACCTGTGTGGGGGGGGTTGAGCCCCCCAACACGCCCCGGGGACCGCCACCACTCCGGGGCACTAAGAGTTTAAATTGGGGGGGTCCGTTATGGACCTCCAAGCCCCGGGAACCACCACCCCCGGGCCTTTGAAAATGTTGGGAGGGGGCCCACCCGGCCCCCCTCCTGGAGCCCTTGATGGCCCTGGGGACCGCCACCCCCAAGGGCCGGCTCCTGAAGTGTCCCGGGGTTCCCACCCCGGGACACTGTAGTTTGCTATGGCAGGGTGGGAGCCTCGCGGCTCCCGCCCTGCCATAGCAAACTTGGTTTGTATGGCCTAAGGAGTGGGCAAGGCAGCCCCCCTTCAAAAGCAGTATCAACAAAAAAAAAGGGCCATGCCCCGGGGGATGGGGTCCCCGGGGGCCGATTGTGGAATTTTGGGTATTTTAAAAAGAATTAGGGGGCAGGCCCTGGGGATGGGGTCCCCATGACCATAACATTAGAAAAAGAAGGGGGGGTTACCCAGTGCCCCCTTCTTAAACAAGAAAAAAAAGACCAGCATTGCGTCGGAGGCCACGCCCCCTCTTTTCAGCACTCTGCAAATGCGCCCCCTGGCACGTTTGAGGATGAATAACGAATTCCGCTTGAATACTGGGGGTCCCTGGGGGCCAACTAGCCCACCAGGAACCTCCAGTATGCGCCAGGGGGCTGCGTTGCAGAGAGGTGTTCTGAGGCCACTCCACTTTTTACACCTCCCTGCAGGGCAGATCTATGGCACTTAGTGGAGGTAGCTGGTGGGCTAGTTGCACCCCAGGGACGCTCAGTATTCAAGGGGAGTTAATCCCCCAACTTAAAATGCGCCACGGGGCGTGTTTGCACAGTGGGGAAGGGAGGGGGTGGGGCCTGAGTTGACATGTGTGTAAACACACTCTGTGGCGCAGTTTAAGTTGGGGAATTAAATATTTTTCAATCCTGAGGGTCCCTGGGTGCCAACTAGCCCACCAGGTAGCTCCAGTAAGCTCCACGGAGCTGCGTTGCAGAGTGTTGGAAAAAGGGGCGTGGCCTCTCAACACCTCTCTGCAATGCAGCTCTTTGGCTCATACTGGAGGTACCTGGTGGGCTAGTTGGCCCCCAGTCACTCTCAGGATTGAGGAGGAATTAATTCTCCAACTTAAAACGCGCCACAGGGCGTGTTTGCAGACATGTCACCTCAGGACACGCCCCCTTCCTTCACCATTATGCAAACGCGCCCGGTGGCGAGTTGTAAGTTGGGATATTAATTCTCTTTCAATACTGAGGGTCCCTGAGGGCCAACTAGCCCAAGAGGTATCTCCAGTATGTGCCAGGGAGCTGCGTTGCAGACAGGTGTTCAGAGGCCACACACCTTTTTACACCGCTCTGCAACGCAGCTCTGTGGCGCTTACTGGAGGTACCTAGTGAGCTAGTTTGACCGTAGGCACCCTTAGGATTCAAGGGTACTTAATCTCTCAACTTAGAAAAGCCACAGGGCGTGTTTACACAGTGGTGAAGGGAAGGGACGGGGCCTGAGGTGATGGGTGCAAACACGCCCTGTGGCGTGTTTTAAGTTGGGGAAATGATTCCCCTTCAATCCTGAGGGACCCTGGGTGTCAACTAGCCCACCAGGTGCTTCCAGTAGGTGGTGCAGGCTGTGCCACATTTTACATCTCTCTGCAATGGCACTTACTGGACTTACCTAGTGGGCTAATTTGCCCCTAGGGACCCTCAGGATTCAAGGGGACTTAATCTCCCAACTTAAAACGGCCACAGGGCGTGTTTACACAGTGGCGAAGGGAGGGGACGGGGCCTGAGGTGATGTGTGCTAACATGCCCTGTGGCGCGTTTTAAGTTGGGGAAATCATTCCCCTTCACTCCTGAGGGACCCTGGGGGCCAACTAGTCCACCAGGTGCTTCTAGTAAGCGCCACTGCGCTGCATTGCAGAGAGGTGGTCTAGGCCGTGCCCCTTTTTACATCTCTCTGCAATGCAGCTCTGTGGCGCTGACTAGAGGTAGCTATTGGGCTAATTGGACCCTAGGGACCCTCATATTCAAAGAGACTTAATCTTCCAACTTAAAACGGCCACAAGCCGCATTTACATAGTGGGGAAGGGAGGGGACAGGGCCTGAGGTGAGGTGTGCAAACAGGCCCTGTTGCGCATTTTAAGTTGGGGAAATAATTCCCCTTCAATCCTGAGGACCCCTGGGGGCCAATTTGCTCACCAGGTGCTTCCAGTAAGCGCCACTGCGCTGCATTGCAGAGAGGTGGACTAGGCCATCCACCTTTTTACATCTCTCTGCAACGCAGCTCTGTGGCGCTTACTGGAGGTACCTAGTGGGCTAGTTGGACCCTAGGGACCCTCAGGATTCAAGGGGACTTAATCTCCCAACTTAAAACGGCCACACAGTGTGATTGCATAGTGGTGAAGGGAGGGGACGGGGCCTGAGGTGACGTGTGCAAACACGCCCTCTGGCGCGTTTTAAGAGGTAGTTTTAATCCCCCTGCCCTATTATATACTAGGGTCTTACAGAGGAGGTCATGCTAATCTCAGGGAGACCCCAACGCATAGTGTTCCCTAGTGTATGTAGGTATTTTCACTCTATTCTAAGTGTCTTTTAACATAGCACTGGCTCTAGGACTGGTTAGTCAGAGTCAGTTACCACCAGTACCCTCTGAAAAAGTTGAGGGTACAGGATGATATTGTTCTTTCTGCACGTTTTCCTTCTTCCTGCACTTTTCTTCGTCTTTGTTGACTTCTGTTGCTTCTTTCTCCATTTCTTTTTTTTCTTTCTGTGCATTTTTTTTCTTTCTTCACATGTCCTATCTCTGTAGGCATAGTTAGAAATTAGCCTTTAAAAAACCTTTGAAATTCACTGAAAAAACCATAGGTTTAAGGCACGTTATAGTTAGGAATTAGCATTTCAAAACCTTAGAAATTCACTGAAAAAAACATAGGTTTCAGGGGCGTTATAGTTAGCTGGACATTTCATACGTACAAAACCATGAAAATTCCCCCGTTATAGTTAGTTCAATTAACTATAACCGTGACAGTTATGTCATGAGTGATGTCACTGACCATGTCATGAGTGATGTAATATGTGACGTAATCAGCAGTGCATTGCTGGCGTGCGAGTTATAGTTATAGTGTATATATATATAGTTGAGGAAGTCTTACCAGTTCTGGTAAGAATAACTAGCTACTCCAGATAGGGATGTATAAACAAGGCGTTTATTCGGCAGCAAAAAGATGCATTTCGACCTTACACAGAGTCTTGGTCACATGACCGTGTGGTGAATTCCGGGTCTCATATAGTCAATGCATCAGATATGAAGCAGAATTTGGAATGGAAATAAAGAAAATAAGATGCAATTTTAGGGTATACAACGGTTACAACGCAACTTTTACAACGGACTACTTTTACAACGCAACTTTTACAACGCAGGATCCATTACAACGAATACTATTACAGCGCATTTTTTTACAACGCAAATACCTTTACAACGCATACCATTACAACGTAAGTATAGGTAAGTATATAATTATAGTAAAAATGTTATAGGATTGGGTTTTTGGGTAAAGGGGTATTTTTAGGGTTCAGGGCTAGGTTTGGGTTTTTGGGTACAGGGGTATTTTTAGGGTTCATGGCTAGGTTTGGGTTTTGGGGTACAGGGGTATTTTTAGGGTTCAGGGCTAGGTTTGGGTTTTGGGGTATTTTTAGGGTTCAGGGCTAGGTTTGGGTTTTGGGGTACAGGGGTATTTTTAGGGTTGAGGGCTAGGTTTGGGTTTTGGGGTACAGGGGTACAGGGTCAAAATAAAGTAAATTAAATTAAGTTTAATTAATTTACATTTAAAAATATATTATATACTTACCAATACTTACGTTGTAATGGTATGCGTTGTAAAGGTATCTGCGTTGTAAAAACATGCGTTGTAATGGTATTCGTTGTAATGGATCCTGCGTTGTAAAAATTGCGTTGTAAAGGTAGGCGTTGTAAAAGTATGCATTGTAACGTCATACATCCAATTTTAGTTTCATCGAATACATTTTCATATTCATACTGGTAATTGGTCACAGAATTGAAAAGATTTATTTAAATACATGCAGCCAGATGGCATACAAAAATAAATAAAGAAAAGGCAAGAATTAATAAAAATCCTATTTCCATTTTAATGATGCATGTCAATGACAAGCTGGATTGGCCGTTTCAACAGCAATTTGATGCACACTATACATTTCGTTAGGAATAACAATGCAGTGTCTGGCTGTAGTACCACATATTGGCAAAATGGGTGAACTGGGAATCATAGCTCTCAATTGGGTTTAGTTCCCCGAGTTACATTACATTATGATAATAATGTGTGCTTATACCTTGTGACATTCTTTGTATATACTATCAAAAACATGCACACTCCAAAAGGCAATTGGTAACAGAATGTTTGATCATAGTTGTACAGTCATGTAAGGATGATGCCATAGTAGCATAACTTGATACAGCAGTTTTCGTCTAAAGGATACATCCTATCACTATTAATTATTCTGGAAGGGAGAGGTGTCTGTTCTCCGGTGCTCTAGAAGTGGCTAATCTTGATTTATGTCGCTTCACCATAATCATCCTGTAAGAAACAGAACACATCCCCAGTTAAACTCTGGTTTCTACATCTGTGTGTGTTTTGCCTATGGTAGTGTGCTCTAATTTGATGCCATCTTTTATGGGTATTAAATAGGTTTCATTTTTATTGCACTATTCTACGGCTAAGATTAAAAGAAAATTATATAAAACAAAACAAAAAGTGTGTATGTACAATCATTAAAAACTAAAAGGAACTTGTGGAGTCGGGCTCGGGATGTGCATCTGGCTATTCATAGGTGAGAGTGTAACTCTTCCTCATTGTTCATTCCATTTGGAAAAATTGTACCAGCTTGTAGGATAAATTGTGATTCCAATCTTTGCAATGCTGAAAGGCGATTCCCACCTCTCGGGTGTTTGGGAACTGTGTCCAGGCCTAAGTATTCAGCTAGTGTCCAGTCCCCATTATGTACTTCATGTACATGCCTGGCAGTGCTGTAACTATAATCTCTATTAGTTATAGCTCTCCAGTGTTCAAGGACACAATTTTTGGCTGGGAAGGTAGTGGACCCAATGTGCCAATTTCCACATGGGCAGGCTGTGGCATAGACAACAAACAGTTTATTACTCTGGGGATCCTCCATTTTCTGTTCACTCTCTACAGTGTTACCTCCTGGATATTTTTACTGTGTCTGCAGGCTTTGCACCTCCAACATTTGCAGAAGCATCTCCCTTGGTCTGGCCAGTTTATTTTACGGGGTGCGAGGTGACTATGCACTAACACTTTCTTAAGGATAGGTTTTTCTGGTAGGTGACCGAGTGGACCTTTCCCAGTTTTTCTCTCAGAACTAGATCCTGAGTTAAGATATCACATCTTTTAAAAAAAAAGAAGTCTCAGGCTTCCTGTCTGGGTGTCAAATCTAGTTATGAATATGATGGGGCCTCCATCGCCTTCTTTCCCTTTCTTAGGATTTGGAGGTTGAAAAGGGGCTTCCTTTCTTTTGATGTTTACTGCCTTCCTACTCCCTTATTGTAGGGCTTTCTGGGAATACTGTGAACCTTCTAATCATCTCTTCCTTTGTTCTCTCGTACATTTCTTCTGAGCTGCAAATCCTTTTGGCTTAAAGAAATTTTCCATAGGGAATAGGAATACTCCACCTAAATTTAGATGGGTGGCAACTACCACATGGAGGATTGAATTGCCTGCTGTCGATTTTCTATATAGCTCAGTGGTTAACCTTCCATCAAATAATGTGAGTCTAAGGGCAAGGAAGTCTATGGTGTCTTGGCTGTATTGCTTGGTAAAACTGAGGTTCACTTTGTTACTGTTTAGTTCTGCCAAATGATTTAAGTACTCGTTCATTGACCTCCCTTACAAAGAACACATCATCAATATACCTTAGCCATAGATTAACCTTGTTGATCCACTGTTCTATTTCTTTGCTTCATAGCACCTGCTTTCCCTCCAGCCCACCATGAGGTTGGCATAGCTGGGAGCAAAATAGGTGCCCATGGAAGTTACCTGTATTTGTTTATACTATATATTGTCAAACATAAACACATCCTCTGTGAGGCAAATCGCAAGCATTTGAAGGATCATATATGTGTGTTCCAGCAAGTACATGTTTCGCGCTTTAAGAAAGTGTTTACATGCCCTCATACCATCTGTGTGTCTTATGCAGGTATATAAACTTTCCTCATCTAGACATACTATCCAGTGTTCAGGCTCCCAATGTAAGTTTTGTGTCTTCTGCAGGAAATCTTTTGTGTCTCTCACATAGGAGTTCAAATCTTTGATGTATGGAAATAGAAAGTGATCTACAAAGGTTGATGTATTTTCGAATAGGCTGTTCTTCGAGAACACTATGGGCATTCTGGTGGGTCTGTCATGTTTTTATGGACTTTGGGGAGTAGGTAGAAAGTGGGTGTTATTGGTGTCTCATTTTTAAGGAACTGTCATTCGTCCCAACGTAGTAGTTGGCTATCATACCACCCTTTAGTAGATCAAAGTATCTCCCTTGTAGCTCTGTGAAGTATGTCTTATCAACCCTCACATAGCAGGTAGTGTTATTCAACTGCCTATGTGCCTTGCATATGTATTTGTTTCTGCTTATTAAGACTACATTTCCGCCTTTGTCTGATGGTTTAACAATAAGATTTTCATCTTTCTGTAGAGTGGTAATTGCTCTACAGTCTCCACCCACTGGTCTCTCGTAATATTCTTTCTTTTTGGTACCCTGTGGGCAATATTCCCTCTAATATTTCTTTTTCTGTGAGCGACAATGGAATTCCTCTGTGCACAGCAGCCAAGGTTATGTGCACCTGTTGCTTGCCCTTCTGCCCTCTTCCCGCTGTTTATAATCATTGATAGATAATTTTACATTAAGTTTATTTTTTTTCTTATTTAGGAGAGACCTCCCACACAACACCCCCATTTACTTTATGTTTCCCTCTGTTATGCCCTCCTGCATTAAACAAAGCCAAATAGCACTCGCATACCTGAAAGCTATTTGGATTTGTCAATGCTTTTTTAGCTATACTGCATAGCAGCGTGGACTGCTATGCAAAATGGCTTAAAGAGGAAAAAATTTGTTTTTACACACTTTTGTTTCTTTACTTTAAGCCTGTGCTGCTGTGCAGTATATATGATAAAACATTGACAAACCAATAAATCTTGCATAGGCGAAACCTATCGGCTTTGACAATGCTTGTTACTGTAGCCATGCATGTGTCTTCAGGTTTGGAATGGGCAACAAGTGGTCTCCATCAGTGAATGAGACACCTAAAAAACGTGTCCCACATTTGCAAATTAAGGGCAGTTTTGAACTTGCAAAGACATACTGTTTATGTTTTACAAGGTGTGGGATATTTCATGCATTTGTGTTTACCGCAGGCAGTGCTTGTGATAATGTCAGGGAAATCAACAGTAAAAACCAGCCAACCAACCCATTATACATGCCAAAACAGCAAAAGAAAACACCTGTTAGACCAGCCTGATGGCCTCATAGAGCAGTGAACCTGTCTCTCCCCTGCAGCCTGTTGACATGTTAATGCACTTAACACCTCGTCAAGTTCTTTCAAGCAAAAGGGCTCGTAAAGATGTTAAATACATTAGCATAATTATTTAAAGAGCTGCCTCATCACATTGCCACCCTAAGGGGCCCCATCCGAATACGGATGGGCCCCTAGCAGAATCTCATTTCAACTGGATTCCTTCCCTTTTTTGCAGCACGCACATGAATAGAAAACTTCCTTCCACGCTACTGCATTTTTGTTAATGTTCAGCTGGGGAAGTCGTTCTCTTTGTACCATAATCTGCTGTGTGCTCCTGCAGAGGTGTTGGGCCTGTGAAAGTGTAAGGTGCGCGCATGCCCATGTGCACACCTTACAGGGAACATAGCCTGTGGGTAAGTTTTAATATGTTGTGTGTCACAGCTTCTCAGAATATGTCTATGTTGTCTTTGGCTACCTGTGGTATGTATTTAGGTGCTGCACTGAACCTCGTGTCACTGGCTGTGCCTGTGTCAATACCAAATGTCTCTGGTAGTGTTCTAAGATTTGTTGGGTCAAAAGGATCCGATGTAGTGTGAGTGGTACAGCCCTAAGCCTGATCACTCATGTCATGGAAATGTCGTCAATTGACAAGGGGGACGGTAGTCCTCTGTCTGGTCCGATGGTCACAGCTAAGGTGTTCTTATTTTGTAAAGTGTGTACTTCAAATAATTTTAGTTTTCGTAGAAATTTGTACAGATAAATGCGTGTTTGAGCATAATCTAAAGGCATTTCGGGACAAAAAGAGGGACACAACTTTAAAACCTGTTCTTCAGTATCATCAATTTCTCCATGAGAGAGATTGATTACCGTTAGTTGTTACGTAGAATCTTCCATCATTGTTCCTTCAGACCCTGGCCTCATGTTCCCATGCCAATACTGCTGCTTTTTTCTCCTGCGCTGTTGTCTTCTTTGGTTTTGCCTTTTCTACCTCTGCCCTTCCCTCTTGGTTTCCTCTGAAGGAATGTTTGTTGGTCCTTTGTAGGAGGTGAAATTCCTCAGAAAAAGACATAATTTCTGTAGGATTAGCGGGGTTACTGTCCAAGGATTCTTGATCCGATTTGAGGTCCGTTCCAAATTCTCATCTGCCCTTGTCCATTATGGGGAACATCGTTTACAACGAAACTTTTACCCCGCACTACCATTACAACGCAGGAATTACAACGAAAGTCGTTACAACGACTTTCGCTGGAGGGCGCTGTTGGATAGGAAATAGTTTAATTTTCTATCCAACACCTTCCCTACTATCCATGGGGACTGGAGTTGGAATAGAAAATTAAACTATTCCACTATCCAGCGCCCCCCAACGCAAGTCGTTGTAACAACTTGCGTTGTAATCCCTGCGTTGTAAAGGCATGCGTGGTAAAAGCGACATACATCCGTCTATTATTCCTAGTGCTCTGTCTTTGGCTATTGAGTGTTTGTTATGATCAATATCCTTAGCCCTCACTGTATGCGGTCTACCTCCAGGTAATTCTGTAGGAGGGTCGCCTCCCACCACCTGCTCACCTCCTTGAGTCTGACTCTTTCAAGGATATTTCCTTTTTGTTTGATGTTAGTTGGAATCAGTTGTGGTTGTGATGTATCCAATACATTGCTGTTACTGCTTGTATTTCTCTTGAAAATCAGGCTTTCCGAGGCATCCCACCGCTGCCACTGTCTTTGTCACGATCAGATGATCGTACAGTCCCAATCTGCACCTCAGGCTAATTTGCCTAGGGGTACCCTGGCGATACCTCTGTGTAGTATTGAGTCCACTCAATAATGGTTATAAAAAGAGAGTTTATTAGAAGGAAAGCACAGGAGCAAGGTAGGATACAACCTACACAGGACTTCTTCCCCAGCAACTGTCAGCGCAGAGGCTGGAAGAGAATCCTGTGACTACAAGGAATGTTAAAGCAAAATAATTCTAAACATAACTTAAAGGAACAACACGACACATCTTCTTCCTTATAAAACAAAAGAAAAAACTGAATAATTAACAAACAAAATCTTGTAACCATATAGGTTTGGAACAAACACGTTTCTTCCCAATGACAGTATCCTTAATATAATTGGAATCTTTAACAGGGTTAGCCACTTCTGAAATAGATTCATTGTAAATACCACCAGGAATATCAACATTAGAAGTACTAACAGGAACAGAAACATTTTCTATTTCTGAAATAGCTTCATTGTTAATACCACCAGGAATATCAACATTAGAGGTACTAACAGGAACAGAAACATTTTCAGAAAAGAGCAAACCACCATGATCCTCATTTTGAACAATTTGAGAACGTGGAGTAATATTAGGAAATTGTGCAGAATTAATGGAATCAGTACAAAAATCCTTCTTCCCTTTGTAAATAGCAATTCTCTTTAAATTCCATACTTTTCCATCACTCAAAAGAACAGCATTTCGTAAAACTTTCTTTATCATTAAAGGTTTTGAAAATTGAGATTCACCTTTGCGAACCTTCCATGGTATTTGACTTTAACCAACATGCCAGTTTCAACATTTGCAGATCCAGAGGCAAATTTATTGTCAAAATTCTTCTTATATTGGAGATGTTTCTCAATAATATTGCCCTTGATTTCATTCATACAAATGTTCAAACAATCTTTCTTATGTAACCAATTTGGATTGTACTTAGTTCTGGCAACACGACCCCTCATAATTTCAAAAGGTGACATCTTCAAAGCGTCATGAATGTTGGTTCTGTAGGATCAAACAGCTTTGTGAAGACCAATTTCCCAATCCTTTTTTTTTAACTTAGCAATTTGAATGGCATTTTTCAGAACCCTATAAAACCTTTCACATAATCCATTACCACTCGGATTATATAATGAAGTAGTTCTATGAATTATACCTGTTCTATCAAAATAAGATTTAGCCAGTTTGGACAAGAACTGAACACCATTATCACTAATAATCTGAGTAGGCGGACCTTCTTCCATAAAAACTTTATCAATAAACTCCAAAACAGTGGCTGAATCGACTTTATCTACAATGGTAATGCAAGGCCATCTAGAAAAAATATCAATTATAGAAATGACAAATTTGTGACTGTTCATCCCGAGGAATGACCGAACATCATCCTTACTAGTTGGGGAAGATGCTTCTTTAATAGCATCAACTAGCTTGGGTTTAGTTGATACACCATCAGAACATAATACATGACCTAAATAAGTTACAGATTTAACCCCAAAATGACATTTGGAAAATTCAATTGTCAAACCTTTCTTTTCAAGAATACTAAGAACTTCTTCAAGAATGGAATTGTGTTCAGCCTCATCTTTCCCATAAATTAAAATATCGTCTTGAAGAAATCTAATTTTAGGGTGTTTGCCAAAAAGCTGGTGCATAATACGTTGGAAAATGGCAGCAGCGGAAGCTAAACCAAAAGGCATTCTCTTAAATTGAAAACACCCCATGGGAGTAATAAAAGCTGTGAGATGTCTACTGTCATTATCCAAGGAAATCTGATGGCAAGCGGCAGAAAGGTCCAAAGTAGAAAAAATAGATGCATCTTTAACTGAAGATAGCATTTCAGATATTTTAGGTAATGGAAATTTATCAATTACAATGTTCTCCTTCAAATGGCGAAGATCTACACATAGCCGAATTTTGCCATTAGAACGTCTGGCAATTACAACTGGAGAAATCCATTCAGAGGATTCTATCGCTTCAATTATATCCTCTCCAACCAATTTCTCTAATTCCTTCTCAACGTCACTGCGAACTAAAATAGGAATATTTCTAGCTTTAAAAATTTTAGGTTTCGCATCATTCTTCAAGACAATGCGATGAGAAAATCCATGAAAATTACCAATCTTGCCACTAAAAACTGTGGGAAACTTTTTAAGCATGGAATCACCAATTTTTTCACCATCATTAATTACTAAAACTGGTTCAGGACTATTGGGATTCAAAATGATATCCAAATCCCTCTGATCTCTCCATCCAAGGACAGAAGGACCCCGTTTGGCTACATAAAGTTTCCCCAGGGAATCTCTATCTTTAAATCTAAACTTTAAAGGCTTGAAACCAATAATTTCAATCTTTTCCCCCAAATATCCTTCAGGAGAGATATCTGAGGCATAGAAATCATTTCCCAAATGTTGTGCGAAATCAGAATTCCACACTTTTTCATTAACTATAGTGTAGGGAGAACCAGAATCAGCATAAATATTAATGGGAACTCCACCAATTAACATGTTACAAATTGGTTTTTTGAGAATGTTTCTATTCAGGGAGTCATTAATGTTGAAAATATAAACTTTCTCAAGTGGTTTCTGAACACACTCATCTTCCATTGAGCAATGTGTGACTTTTTTAATGCATTCATCTTCAACAGAACAATGTAAAACATTTCTAACAATATCTTCGTCATCACTAGAAGAAGAATCACAAATCACCTTAACTTTCTTACTCTTAGACCTATAACAGGCTCTAGAATAATGTCCAATTAGCCCACAATTGGAACATTTTTCCTTAATGGCTGGACACAATTTAAAATTAGCCAAATGTGAATTGCTGCCACACCTGAAGCATTTGAGCTTCTCAGAATTTTTAACATCACTAGGCTTCAGTTTACTTTGGTACTTCTGTTTATAATTAGATTTACCTTGAACTCTAGAAATAGTATGTCCGGAAACAACATTTGAATCAGAAGAAACTTTGTCATTTACTTTGATAGCTTTAGCGCTACGGCCAGACAGCTCAGCTTTCCTAACGGTAGCTAAAACATCCTTAAGGTCTGAATCGCCATTAATCCAAAGTCTGTCTTGTATTGATGGATCAGATGCATGCATCACAACCTGATCCCTTATAAACTGTTCTTGAAGGTGATCAAACTTACAATCATCAGCTATCTTTTTCAGTTCAGATACATAGACATCTATACTTTCTCCAGGCTGTTGTTTCCTGCGAAAAAATGTATACCTAGTAATACCTATACACACTTTGGGAGAAAAGTGATTATCAAAATCCTTCAGTATATCACTAAAAACATTAGATTCCCCACCTCCAGTACATTTTGACATTTCTTCATACACTTTCAAACCCCCAGCACCAAGAGAATGTAAAAATAACTTCTTTTTCCTTTCTGGTTTCATTTTTCCTTCTTCGTCGATAGTATCGATAAAGTTTAGAAAATATGCCTTCCATTGAAGCCATTTCATGCAAGGCTCTGTCCCAGACGGCCAAAAGGCCTGAGGTGATTGAATGGTAAAGTTTTGGGTAGCCATAGAGAATTATGAAATGTCACAAAATAGTTAATGGAAAGAAAAATCTTACTAAATATAACTTGATGAAAACTGGAACCACGACAATTCCGTGCAAAATTGAAGGATTATGTATGAGGATAATAAATTAGTAAATATGCGGAAACGCCTTTGAAAACTGCCTCAAAATTACGAAAATAATACTACTGATCGATGTTTTTGAGTAACGAAGCACAGACGCTGAATAGCCGGTAGCGTTGTTATGGAAACCTCAAAATGGCCGCCAGAGTCTTTCGTCATCACGCGACGTGCGTAATGCGTCGTGGTATGATGCACATCAGAATCCAACGTAGGATGGAAGTCGGAGAATCGGAGAGCGAGGAAGAATTCGAAGGTAACCGCTTCACAACTTCACCACGAATTTTAAAAGATGCACAGATCACCCATAGAGTTTCGTAAAGGTTGAGTTAACTATAGACCCAGCGCAAAGACAATGAAAGTTGATCAAAGTCTCTTAAAGGGTTGCGCATAGAGCGGAGGTCTGGGGTCAATTAAAATACAAAGTTACTTTACTCACATGGGTGCTGTGAAGAAGGCCGTCAAACGAAGTAGAGGCAGTCAAGATAAAAGCAGAATAAAGGTGTTCCTTGGAGTAGAGGATCTTAAAAATATCGATGGAATTAGAGTAGAACTAATACTTCAGTAAAACGCTTCTTCCTTGTAAACCCATCCTCGTCGCCAAAATTGTAGTATTGAGTCCACTGTGACTACAAGGAATGTTAAAGCAAAACAATTCTAAACATAACTTAAAGGAACAACACGACACTCTGCTGTGGCCGTTTGTGTGTTGCGCCCAGTCAGCTCCTCAGTGTGGGAGGATTTTACCACGGACCCCAGTACCTTGGTGCTCAGCTGCGGGCCTCCTGTTCATCGTCCAGTGGAGAGACCACTCCTGTCAGTTGCGGTCGATCACCACTGGCATCTCTGTTGAGCAAATCCAAAAGAAGAGTTGGCGGTTGCTAAAGATGCCCATCCAAACGGGGCTTGAGTGTGGACACCGCCACTTAAATATGTGTTTGAGGAATTCTTACTGGTTCTGGTAAGAATAACGAGCCACTCCAGAACGGCATGTATAAACAAGGTGTTTATACAGCAGAAAAAAGATGCGTTTAACCTCGCATGGGGTCTTGGTCACATGGCCATGTGGTGAGTTTCAGGTCTCAAATAGTCAATGAATCAGACACGACACAACATTTGGAATAGAAATAAAGAAAAGAATACGCATTTGTAGTTTCATTGAATTCATTTTCATATTCATTCTGAAAATATATACACTCGCTGAAAAAACCAAAGGCCACAGGGACGTTATTGTTAGGAAATAGAATAAAAAAACTTAGAAATGCACTGAAAAAAACAAAGGTTATAGAGGCATTATAATTAGGCTCAGAAAATTCACTCGCACAAAACCACAGAAAATCAACATTCATAATTAGCTGAGCTAACTATAACTTGCGCCCCAGCAATGCTTATGACCTCACATATTACGTCACTCATAACATGGTCAGTGACATCCCTGATCACATCTTCCACAACAACGCTGATGACATCATCAAGTGAGTGTGTTTTGTAAATGTTCCTGAGACACTAACTAACCTATTGCATAAGTTAAATTGCTATTCTTTCTGTATTGCCAATCAGTAATACTATTTCTAACATATGTAATCTGAGTGGCTTTGTGACTGTCTGTATCCGTGTGTGAATGAGTGTGTGAATGACTGTATGTATCTGTCACTGGATGTGTGTGCGGCTGTACCTGTCTATCAGTGGGTATGCGAGTGACTGTATGGGTCTTTTAATGGATTTGTGAGTGGTTTTCTGGGTGTGCGAGTTGCTGTGTGAGTGGATGTATGGGTGTGTGAGTGGTTGTATGGGTGTGTGAGTGGTTGTATGGGTGTGTTAGAGGTTGTATGGGTGAGTGAGTAGGTGTCTGAGTAGCTGTGTGGGTGTGTGAATGGGTGTGTGAGGTTGTATTGGTGTGTTAGTGGGTGTGTGAGGTTGTATTGGTGTGTTAGTGGGTGTGTGAATAGTTCTATGGGTGTGTGAATGGTTGTGTGGGTGTGTGAGTGGTTATTTGGTTGTGTAAGTAGGTGTGTGAGTGGTTGTATGGTCCTGTCAGTGGGTGTGTGAGTGGTTTTGTGCATGTGTGAGTGGATGTTTGAGTGGTTGCTTGGGTGTGTAAGTGGGTATGTAAATGGTTGTGTGGGTCTGTAAGTGGGTGTGTGAGTGGTTGTATGGGTGTGTGACTGGGTGTGTGAGGGTTTGTATGGATCTATGAGTGGGTGTGTGAGTGGTTTTGTGGGTGTGTGACTGAGTGTGTGAGTGGTTCTGTGTATTATGTCATCAGGGATGTCATCAGTGATGTTATTTGAATGCCACCAGTGATGTCATGAATTATGTAATATGTGAGGTCATAAGCAGTGCATTGAGGGGGAATGAGTTAAGCAGGCCAGAATGGAACCTCACCTGCCCATTTATCCTACAAGAGCCCACAGTTTTGTATAAAATGTCTACCCAACTCAAGTACTTTCCATTAGTTCATTATTAAGTGCTACTTCGATGATAACATGAATCCTCATACAGAAAACAGCACAAGACTCCAAAGAGGGAAATCCCCACCAAACAAGGGTACTTCCTCCTAACTATGGGCATAATTATGATGGCATTTGGACGAACATCTGACATGTAGTCGATGGTTACACCCACCAAATCAAGATGCAACCTGCATGTAGGCGGTCGGAAACACCCCCTTTTCCATTGCGGCTTGTGCTGCGCCCAGAAAAGGGCCGCAGCCCAAGCCACAGTAGAAAAGGGTAGGTTTTGATTTATCCATGCCTTGTGTGCCAGTCACGATGTGGTGCCTGGCAAACGGGGCATGGATGTCATAGCGGACGCCCACAGGGGATGGGGGCCCTGCTAGAGGCCCTCAAAGGCTCTTTCCGACAGCCTTTCCATGGCAGTCGACCGCCATGGAAAGGGTGTTGGAAAGGGACATTATAATCCCTATGGCGGTGTCTTCGGAGGCACCACCCCTATTGTAGGGATTACGTTCCGACAGACGGCCCGACGTGCTCCTTTTGCCTGTCGAATGCTTCAGTTGGTCCCTCCGTCCCAGTGGTCGCACTGACCGTATCATAATGCAGCGGTCAGATCACTGTGCTGGATGGCGGTAGGACCACCACTGATGGCCTGTTGGTGGCTGTCGGACCGCCATCCTAATAAGGCCCTATATGAAGTAAGTGCTTGTTTGTTTGGTGATGTCCTCAAAATTCCTCTGCATCAAGATCACGTCACCATATTCAGCGGGAAACGCTCTTGGAGGCCATTTAGTAAGCAGTCCATCAACATGAGAAAAGGCAGGAAGACTTTTGCATATTACTAAGCAAAGCAGGGCGGGGCAAAACAGGCAACCCTTGCAGAGGATTTTGTGCATTTGTATACTCAGGGTAATTAAAAGGAAGAATCATAGCCTCTGATCACAAAACAAGAAATCACTCGTCACAGTCACAACAGATCAGATTGCGCTCCAACAGATCAACAATGCATTCACCACCATTAAGGAATTCAGATTGTTTTTCAATGTAGAATACAAGAGGAAACACACCTGCTTTACCTTCCCCAAGCCCAACAAATTAGGATAATTTGTGCTTTACAGAGGGGACAGCTTCAACTGAGGCACCTGCTGTGTTTATATTTGTGAGTGCTTCCCGTTGAGGTTTAATTTCTGTGATTTGACATTAGAGCCAGAATGGAACCTTATTTTTTCAAAGAAGAGTCCACTGTTTTGCCGAAAATGTCTACCCAACGGGAGTACTTTATACTGGTTAATTAGTAGTGACCTAGATCTTGGTGATATAATTGCTTTTTAAAAATAAAAATAAATGTTACTACACCTGTTTTGTTTAAACTGTTGTTTTTTCACCTATTCCAGTTGTTGTCAGACAATAATTGGTGCTAAATTATATTGCTGGCATGCCTGGACACGTACTTAATTGAAACAAACATTGACAAAGCCAATAGATCTGGTATAGGCTGCCAGCCTTCTGGCAATTGTTTTATTTTGTCATGGTGTTTGCAAAATGTTATTGTTTGGGAATATACGGGGCCCTCATCAATCAATCCAAAAAAAAATTGCAACAGGCCCAAAAAGTTTTTGATACATTATAAAACACACGCATTATCATAGAGCTACCTGCCATTGAAGGGAACCATTTTGGGTGTGGACGTGTTCCTTGTGAAAGGGCATTATTCTGTTACTCATAGTGAAGTTAGCCAATGCTGAAGTGGGCTGATACATTGCCCTTTAATGCATGCTGAAGTGGATGGAAGAAAAAAAGTGAATGGCACAAACCACAGACAAATACATGAAGACTGGCTGCAACTCCTATATGTAACTATGTTATGGACATCATTTTAGTAAAATCAAAATCATTTTAGTAAAACAGACCTAAAAAAGTCAAACACTCTGGCACTGGCTGAAAGCCTGTTGCCTTTAAAAATAAAGAAGAAAAGAAGAGAGGTAGGCAAGAAAGAAGGCAAGAGAAATAAAGAAAGAGAGAAAGATGAATGAAAAAGTGAAGGAAAGTGAGAAGAAAAGAAAAAATGAAAGAAGTATAGAAAGAGAAGGCAAGAGAAGGTAAGAAACAGAGACGGAAAGAAAGAAGGAAAGCAAGAAAAAAGAAAGAGAGGGAAAGGAAGAAAAAGAAGGAAAAAGGGAAAAGGAACAAGAAGGAAACAGAAAGCATGAAAGAGTGAATAAAAGAAAGAAAGAACGAATGAAAGAGAAGGCAAAAGAGAAGGAAAGAAAGAGAAGCAAATATAATGAGAGAAAAAGTAAGAAAGAAAGAATGAGAGAAGGAAAGAAAAGAGAGAAGGAAAGTAAAAAGAAAGAAGGAAAGAAAGAAAGAAAAAATAAAGAAAAAATAAAGAAACCAAGAACAAAAGAAAGAATTAAAGAAAAAAGGTACAGACAGAAAGAAAGAGAGAGAGAAAGAAAGAGAAAGAAAGAAAAGAGAATAAAGGAAGGCATCAATGAAAGAAGGCAATAAAGAAACAAGCATTTACAATGCAATGGTTTCGCCTTTGGAAAAGTTAGAGCTATTGGCATTGTAAATGACAACATTTGTATTTATGTGTTGGTTTTGAAAACAGATAAATAAATGGCATTGTCATTTACATTGCCATTAGCTTAATCTCGGCAGTCACTCTGCACTCCCTCTGCACTCCCTAGCTAGTCACTCTGCACTCCCTCTGCACTCCCTAGCTAGTCACTCTGCACTCCCTCTGCACTCCCTAGCTAGTCACTCTGCACTCCCTAGCTAGTCACTCTGCACTCACTCTGCACTCCCTAGTCACTCTGCACTCCCTAGTCACTCTGCACTCCCTAGTCACTCTGCACTCCCTCTGCACTCCCTAGTCACTCTGCACTCCCTCTGCACTCCCTAGTCACTCTGCACTCCCTAGTCACTCTGCACTCCCTCTGCACTCCCTAGCTAGTCACTCTGCACTCCCTCTGCACACCCTAGCTAGTCACTCTGCACTCCCTCTGCACTCCCTAGCTAGTCACTCTGCACTTCCTCTGCACTCCCTAGCTAGTCACTCTGCACTCCCTCTGCACTCCCTAGCTAGTCACTCTGCACTCCCTCTGCACTCCCTAGCTAGTCACTCTGCACTCACTCTGCACTCCCTAGTCACTCTGCACTCCCTAGTCACTCTGCACTCCCTAGTCACTCTGCACTCCCTAGTCACTCTGCACTCCCTAGTCACTCTGCACTCCCTAGCACTCCCTAGTCACTCTGCACTCCCTAGTCACTCTGCACTCTCTAGCACTCCCTAGTCACTCTGCACTCTCTAGCACTCCCTAGTCACTCTGCACTCTCTAGCACTCCCTAGTCACTCTGCACTCCCTAGTCACTCCCTAGTCACTCTGCACTCCCTAGTCACTCTGCACTCCCTAGTCACTCTGCACTCCCTAGTCACTCTGCACTCCCTAGTCACTCTGTACTCCCTCTGCACTCCCTAGCTAGTCACTCTGCACTCCCTCTGCACTCCCTAGCTAGTCACTCTGCACTCCCTCTGCACTCCCTAGCTAGTCACTCTGCACTCCCTAGCACTCCCTAGTCACTCTGCACTCCCTAGTCACTCTGCACTCCCTAGTCACTCTGCACTCCCTAGTCACTCTGCACTCCCTAGTCACTCTGCACTCCCTAGTCACTCTGCACTCCCTAGTCACTCTGCACTCCCTAGCACTCCCTAGTCACTCTGCACTCCCTAGTCACTCTGCACTCTCTAGCACTCACTACTCTGCACACTCACTACTCTGCACACTCACTACTCTGCACACTCACTACTCTGCACACTCACTACTCTGCACACTCACTACTCTGCACTCTACACAAAGATCTGTTACAATTAGAATAAAATAAAACGAGGTGTAAAAAATGATATGAAGTAATCTTCCTCGAGTTTTTCTAGCACCCGATTCTCTCCCTTCCTTCCCCCTTCTAGCTCCCCACCTCACCTTCTGCCCACACCTTTTCAGATAATGCTGTGAATGGGTGCAAGTATTTATTTTACTTAATGCAGTTTTATATAGCGTAAACTTTTCTAGCACCCGATTCTCTCCCTTCCTTCCCCCTTCTTGCTCCCCACCTCACATTCTGCCAACACTTTTTTCAGATTATGCTGTGAATGGGGGATGGCGGGCAAAAAGAGATGAGGTGAAGGAGGGACGAGGGGGTCGTAGGGAGGGGGGTGGGGCGCCAAGGACGGATGGTGGACGTGGTATACAAGGACGAGGAGGGATAGAGTTATTGGGTGTAGGGATAGGGAGGGTCGTAGGAAGTGGGTACGAAGGGAAGGGGCCGGAATGGAAGGGGGAGACGAGGGAGGAGATGAAGAGAAGAAACGTCAGGAGAGCTGAAGGAAGGGGGCCGGACAAGCTGGCTGCAGAGGGAAGAATGGCTGAGTGAAACCGGGTAGTGGAGAGAAGGAGGGACGAAGTGAAGGAGATGTGAGAAGGATAGGATGAGAGGGTTGGAAGGGAGCCTGGCTGAGGCTCGGCAGGGGCTGGAGCTGAATAACAGACGGGATGCAGCGGGGGTCTGTGTGGAGTGATGTAGGGGTAGGTGAGGCGAAGGGTCGTGAACTGATGGTGGGAAGAAGGGGCACCAGAGGAGAAGACGGACTCAGGAGAGACAGGCAGGGAGGAGGAAATGAAGGGGAGGTGGACTGAGAGATTGGGGTAACTGGATGGCGTCTTGGAATGAAGGTTTGGCAAGTATAGAGCCGAGACAAGAGTGAAGGGATGGGTGAAAGGGGCTTAGGGGGTCGTGGTAGATGACACTGGTATAACAGGCTGGTGGGTTAAGGCCCCTGCCACTTGGAGGTCCGAGTGCAACGTGCAGGTCTTAGCTTTGAGTGCCCTGAGGGGGTTCAACTGCGTCGGTGCAAATCAAGACTGCGAGCTGCAGAAATGCGTGCACCATTTGCGGGCCCAGTGCTAGCAAGGTAGTTCGGCAGGTTTGGAGGTTGCAGTATCAGTACCAAGTACCAAGTAAAGCGGAAGAAGTAAAAGCTGCAGAGGTAAAGACATAAAACACTGCGAGAGCAGCCAATGGATGGCTGACTTACGTACAGCATCTCATGCATTAACAGGCACAAATACTTATAATGCGGAGGCTTGCCTTCTCGGCACAAGGCTGAGGTGTGGAGGAAGGGAGGAAAGAATGGAGACGGGGTCACTTACGGGATGCTGGCGCAGTACTTCTGCAAGAGAAATCTGGACAGGTCCTGGAGGATGGGCTGGCTGTGCAGCTGCACAAACTGCTCCCTGCAGACCTGCGGAGAGAGGAGCTCGATGTGAACCAGTCCAGGAGAGAGTCTGCAAGTCCAACGCGGGTTTATGGGACTCAGCATCTGCACCAGCCTGCACAGCCACAGCACACAGGAGTCAAGAACCCAAGGCCGCGTTCCAATATCTCTGCACATTCACTTAGCTCTTTTTGATAGAGCGAGATCCTGAATTTCACGGAGAGTGAAAGGGGAGGGGGGGCGGTAACGGGCACACGGGGAGGGGGGCGGAACGGACAGCGGGAGGGGGCGGGAACGGGGCACAGGACAGCGAGGGGGGGAGGGCGGGAACGGGGCACAGGACAGCGAGGGGGGAGGGCGGGAACGGGGCACAGGACAGCGAGGGGGGGGCGGGAACGGGGCACAGGACAGCGTACCTTGAGGATAACAGAGGGAGCGTGCAGACCGTGAGGCCTGTGTGAGAAGTGGGTGTTTGGGAGAGCGTGTAGGTGTGGGAGGGCATGTGTGAGTAAAGTTTAGATTTGATACAAGGCTCAAAATAAAGGTAGGACCAAGTAAAGCGGAAGAAGTAAAAGCTGCAGAGGTAAAGACATAAAACACTGCGAGAGCAGCCAATGGATGGTTGACTTACGTACAGCATCTCATGCATTAACAGGCACAAATACTTATAATGCGGATGCTTGCCTTCTCGGCACAAGGCTGAGGTGTGGAGGAAGGGAGGAGGGAATGGAGACGGGGTCACTTACGGGATGCTGGCGCAGTACTTCTGCAAGAGAAATCTGGACAGGTCCTGGAGGATGGGCTGGCTGTGCAGCTGCACAAATTGCTCCCTGCAGACCTGCGGAGAGAGGAGCTCGATGTGAACCAGTCCAGGAGAGAGTCTGCAAGTCCAACGCGGGTTTATGGGACTCAGCATCTGCACCAGCCTGCACAGCCACAGCACACAGGAGTCAAGAACCCAAGGCCGCGTTCCAATATCTCTGCACATTCACTTAGCTCTTTTTGATAGAGCGAGATCCTGAATTTCACGGAGAGTGAAAGGGGAGGGGGGGCGGTAACGGGCACACGGGGAGGGGGGCGGGAACGGACAGCGGGAGGGGGCGGGAACGGGGCACAGGACAGCGAGGGGGGGGCGGGAACGGGGCACAGGACAGCGAGGGGGGGGGCGGGAACGGGGCACAGGACAGCGAGGGGGGGGGCGGGAACAGCACACGGTCAGCGGGAGGGGGGTCGGGAAGGCAAGGAAAAGGAAAAACAAGCACTCACCCACCTGGACTTCCTCCAACGTCGGTCGGCCGCAGAATGAGAGCAACATGGCGCCGAAAAAAACAAAAACAACTCCGCCCACCGCCGCATGACTACACAGAGGGAACGCCCAGGGAAAAAATCGAGGGAACGCCCACGAATCTGGTCCGTGAATGACGGACAGATCTCTGTTCCAATGGCTAGCCTCCATTTATGGAGCTAGCCAATGGGACAGAGGGCGTATTCAAGTGCCCTTACTGTGAAGACTACAGATTTCTCTGGAGGCGGAGCTAAGAGCTCCGCCCTCCAGCGAAACCTAAAAAGGAAAGAGAAATAAATAAATAGAAGCAAAGAAAGAAAGAAAGGAAGAAGAAAGAAAGAAAGAAATAAAAAAGATAAAAAGAAGATGAGTTAATACAGAAGAGTGTCAAATGGATACAATCTGGTACGCTGCACAATTGCAGTGGTCAGAGAGCAAAACACTCCAAATAAATTTACAACAGCATTGTCAGGAGATAGGATTTGATAGAGATGGAATGGGCCTGTAAAGAGTCCTGCTATTACATCAGGCTCTAAACACAAACATCACACTAAAGTAATTATAAAGGAAAAACAAAAACAATGGGACTGAAGTAGAGATTGAACTGGGTGGATCTGAGGGGGACAACATGCTCGTACGTTTTTTAATTTGACAACAACAGTGTCCCTATCTCTTCTTAAAAGACAACCCTCCCAAGACAGTTACTAAAATTGAGATGCCTCCGCTGAAATGGATGGGTGGGAGTCTCCAGCGCTGAGAAATCGAGTTAGGGCCAGAGAGCTAAACAGGAAACACGCCTTCTTGCCAGGGTGTCTGCTGCCTGAAAGAAATATAAATGTTTGCACTTGGTTAATCTGCGAATGTAAAGGCTGCTTTGAAGGCAGGAAAGGCTTTAATTGATGGAGTTCGCTTGAAGCTGCATGATGACAAAGATGTATTAATTTTAGTGGTATTTTAAGGGTGACAGTCTTCAAAAATGTTTACATTGGGTTCAGACTATTACTAAAATCTAAACTTTGGAAGCACTTTTTTCAATCTTATACCTAAATCTTGTTTGTAAATTTATTGGCAACCCATCTCATACTGTGTGTAATGCAAGCTCAAAATAATGACTTACATATTTACAATGCTTTCTGTCACAGGCTGGGACTAACACACAAGTCACTATTTATTCCCCATGGCACCAAACAGAATGCAATTTTGTGGCTCGTTGTTACATACAAAAACATGAGCAGGGATCACATTAACCAATAGAGGTTTCATAACGTAAAATAGTGTATGTCTCATTGATTAGTTTAGCTTACATTTATTTTTCATTTAAGGTGTGTGATATATTATATGGCGTTACCTAAAGGTGAAAGACCAACAAAATAGTTACAGATTATTTTGTTCTTTTTAGCCATGTCTTGACCCTGCCCAACACTCGCTGATCCTGCATCCATTGCACTCAGGATCACATTTCCCATACTTTTTTATTACAATTTGACAGCTGCACCAAAGGGAACTAGCTTGTGCGTGGATGTGTTCCTTGTGAGAGAGCAAAATGCAGTCACTTAAAGTGAAGGTAACCAGTAGCTTAAGTAGGCTGACCCACTGCCCCATGCTATACGCTTTAGTGAGTGAAAGCCAGGGCAGAAGTCGGGGGTACATGCAGGTAGATGGCGATCCCCAGTATTTTGCACAGGGGGGACACCGCCCACCCTGCCGAGAAGTTGAACTCCACCAAGATATGGTGATTTGTCCCAGTGTATGTTTCAGACACTGAGACATTTTCAGCAGTGCCTGTGCGTTGTCTGCTTTTGCTCTTAGTAGCACCACGTAGGCAGGGAGGTGGCTTTATTATTTTAAATTCCAGTTGGCGCAAAACAAAGGCCGAAGTTAAGGAGCCATCAGGCCTCCTTCAGCTTCCTAGCTGGGAGCTATCTGGAGTCTCACATGTAAATGCACTGGCAAAGGCACAGAGCATGTTATCACTTCACTGGTACTTAAAAGGGGTATGATTTTGGCTTTGTTCAGTCCCTGTATGTAAGAGATGTGCATGTACTGTAAGAATGTTGGATGTTTTGGTCTGTCCCAGTATTTACAAAAATAACAATTTAAATACCACTATTTTGTTTTATTTCTTTTATAGCACTACTCATCCCAATGCAGGTTGTCAGAGCGCCTTACATGTAAACATTATATATTGACACTAAATCATATGTCTAAAAATCAATGTACAGGATGTGCTACAGAAGACAGTGAGGGTTACATGTTGTAGGAGCCACATGCCCTTCACAACCCACTGTGCTATTTTAAAATGATTACAACTTATGAACTGCAAATAATAAAAGGATATTTGTGTTAAAAGCAGTAACCCACTTACTTAGCTACATAAAATAAACATATGTCAAAAGCATGTTACATGATGTGCTTTGCAGAAGACATATCAAACCTCTATGCAACTTTGATAGAAAACTGGTACTAGACAAAACACAGATCTATCCAGCAAATGCATTAGCCTCCAGAGTTGGCTTACCACTATTATTATTTGCTGAGATTTACTGGGAACACGAAGGTCTCTGCAGCAGGTATCTTAACCCTATAATGTATTTTAAAATAGAGGCTTTGCAACTAATTATGCATAAAATAATTTCCTGCTAAATGTCTCCTTGTTGCCAATTTCTTTAGGGGAGTTTTCTAAAAAAACATTCCTGACCTTTCCTATCATTAGTGCAATTTTGGCTGCCTAACGTCAACGCAGGCATCCTTGTGTCACGGTTCAAGGGTGCCTGCTTTATAGTCAGGATTGGTGTTGAGCAGGAAAGGACACCTTCCTGCACAAAAATAATACTCAGAGGCATGTTCCTATTTCTATGTGTGCTGCAGAATGCAGCAAGTGTAGAAAGAGGAAAAAATTAGGAGAAATAAACATATTTCTCCTTGTTACACTTCCCCTGGGAGGCTTAGTATTTTGTTTGGCACATTTCCAGGTCTACAACTAATCGTAAATCTGGGAATGCAACAAAATACATGGCAGGATGTGTGAGAACACCACTCTCCACCCATGGAATGCCTCCCTGGGGCGGAGTAATGAAAGGCAGTGATTTGCACAGCCTTGTGTTACTCCAGATTTGTCAAGCATTGCAGGGCCACGCAAGGTGCCTTGCATGGCTTGATAAATCTCACCTAGCTTTTGAGGTGCTGTTGCGTCCCCTTGCGTGGCACAAGAACGAAGCAAACCCTTGATAAATCTGGCTCTACATGCATAAATTGAGGCCCAAATTTTGTGCCGGAGTTGCCTAACTTTTTTAGCACGACCCTGATGCAAAATCTCACTTGTTAAGTCTGGTAATGAGATCAAATATACTCATGATAGAACTGCTAAACATATATAGTATGTGTTAGGAGCAAATGTCACTTCCTGTGATGTCACATCCTGCGATGTCATGCATTGCGAAGTCACTTGCATACTGTCTAACTGGGTTAGTTCCCCCACTTCTTTTTTTAGAACTTGTGCCCTGTTGGAAGGCAAATGTGAATGGCACAAGAGACCAATGGATGAAGACAGGTGGCTGAAGGCCCCTCTATGTAAGTATATAATACATAATTTAATAAAAAATCAAAAGGTCTTGGTTAACAAGAAACCTAAAACAGTTGTGCTACCAGCGCCATCTTCCCCAAGCGATCAGGCACTGAGTTCAGTTTCATCCTCTTCCGGTTGTCCCACATGTATATTGCAGCATAGCTGCTGTAATGCTGCCTCGGGTCACCTCAGGGGCCTAGAAGAACTGATGATCACACACGTTTTACAGCACTCGACGGTGGTCCAGCCCACCCGGGGTTTTACTGTGTGGTGTTGGTGCAGCTGAGATGTGACCAATAGGCTCGTCCAGACTTTCCTAGGGCCAGTAGCTTTCACACGCGCCTTGTGACACAGATCAGACCTTCAAAGGTTACTTCACAGTGACCTGCAGGAAAACCTATCTCACGAATCATATTTTTGTGACCATGTTTATGTGGCGATCGTTAACATGCGCGTGCAGTTTTGACATGCTATATATAAAGGTGTCAATCAGTCTTGCACAATTCGCTGGTGTCCAGCAAGCTTTTCTATGCATCCAATAGAGCCTGGGAATGTAGGTGTAACACTAGCACATGCTTCCGCTGGCGGAGACATGCCGCTGATCTAAGTATGTCCTACATACAGGAATGTTCTTTTAACAGGAATTCTTTAAACTCGATCTGCCATACAGATTTTCCCTGTAAAATCAACTCCACAAGTTTCTTATAATGACAACGTCCTCGGTTACTTTTATGTCGTTTGTCCTGCCACTTTTCTCTCTTTATCACTTTCTCTTTTGCCTTTTCTGAGTTTCCGTTCTGATGTTTTTTAACCTTTGATCTGGTCACGTTCCTCCTGCCAGATTCCTGCGTTATTCCCCCATTGGTTGATCATGGTCCAAGCTCTTGCGCTGGTTTCCGACATCTCTTCCTGCTTTCCTTGCTTGTTTATCGGATGTTCTTGCCGTGTTCTGTCTGCTTATGTCTTCCTCTGTTGCTCTTAGTTCTAGATGCCATTTGAGACACATATCTAGGACCAGATTTATGCTGATGCTTCACAACGCAATGCAGCAAGTATAGTCGCTGCGCTGCGTTGTATAAAAGGGAAAGAGTAGATGGGGCTGTTCTGCTCTCTTCCTGTGCTTGCAGCACTTGTGGCTGCCATCAGGGTCGGACTGGCCGTAGCGGGCATCGGGGCATTTCCCCGGTAGGCTGGAGTGGTGGGGACCGGTTTTGTGGCGAGGGGGGTGGGTGCTTTTCTTACAGGGGGCGGTTTTGTGGCAGTGCTGCATTATCGGACCCCAGTAAGAAAAGTGGGAGCGGTGCTTCTTGCTAGCACCCTCCCCCCCTCCCCCCCCAGCACTCCCCCCATCGCTCACTGGGCCAATCGAGCAGCGACTTTCCAGGGCTGTTGGCTGTTCCCAGTCCAACCCTGGCTGCCAACACCAAAGCGGACACCCTTGTACCATAGAGAAGGGTCTCTGTATTGTGGGAAGCATAGAGGTTGGGCTGGAAGGAGTCCCCTAAGGTGAAAACTATGCTTTAAGGCGTTTACTGTTTTTTTTTTACAATGCAACACACATGCACAGTTGGAAATATGAGGGGAAATGGGACATTTCTCCTCGTTATGCCTGCCTCAAGGAGGCATATGACTGTGGCGTGCATCGATGTCTACAGTTCTTTGTAGATAGGACTTTGTTTCAAAACCCATGGGATGTTCAATGGTTAAGCCCATGCACCACCCATGAAAAGCCCCCTTGATGCAAAGTAACGCAATGCAGCGCATGGCACAACTTTGTGTTACATTGGGTTACAATCCAGCGCAAATCACAATTTGTGTTGGTTTGAAAATCCCACCAAAAATCTTTGGATTGGGTTTGCAATAAAAAAGTAACACAAACCCTACTAAAAGTGTTAGCAAATATCAGCACATGTCGCCACCTATCGCATATTTGGCCCTTGGCTCTATGCTTCTCTTGGAGGCTCTTACACATCATTTTCCTCCCTTGTACTCCTACGTCTCCATCCTAAGGCTCAGCTTCGTTCTTTCCTTAAGGTGCACCTTTTTCTGGCTATAAGGAAGTTTCACTGAAAAAGCCGTCGCCTGCCTCCTAAATCAGTAGGGTTAGCAGACATGCATTTGTGTAGAGTGTAAAGCCTCAAGGCACTAATGCTTCCTGTGGTGTTCATGTTTCTGTTTGAGGCATTTCTTGCTGATTGAAAAGGGAGTGGTGTTGCTGTGTTGTACTGTTTCTGCATTATTTCTTCTACTGCATGTTGAAAAATATGTGTAGTCCTTAATTCATGGTTCATCATGGCACGGAATGCAGCCAAGCAATGAGCTGGAGATGGAAGCTCAGTCACTCTGTGAGAAATTGTGGTCGTTTGTTAGGGAGGGTGTGATCCCTTCTCAAGTAACAGCCACAATCCCCATCAAAGTGAACCACAAAGTCACTAAATTTACCTGTGCTTAACCCTCAGGTAGCTTGGCACAAAATCTAGAGGCAATGTGTAAAGTAGTGATGCAGCCCCAAAACAATAATAAAGTGAAAACACAACACAAGAAACCCCCCCCCAAAAAAAGTTAATTTTAATAAAATATTTGACACCAAAACGGCAAAAAACCCATCAGTAGAAATGGAGATATGCAATGTTAAAGTATTGTATTTAAAAGCACAAAGCGGCGACTGTGGTTATCTGGTTGCGCCGCACCCATTCACAAATTCAGACCAAGAGCCTTGGAGCTCAGTGTGGCGACAGGGACTAGGTTAGGCCCACTGAGAATTGTACCATATGTCCTTGATGTGCATCGGTTTGTGCTGTGTAGCAGCTGTTCTGAAGAGCGGTGTGGGGTTCTGCATCTAGCTGCGTTGCGCTGCGTCCGTTTGATAAGGAGCTGCAACTGTGGTGAGGTGAGATCTGCATTAAGTTGTGTCACGCTGCATTAGTTCCGATGAGGAACTGCCAGGGCTGGGTTAGGTTCCGTCACGCTGCATTGGTTCTGATGGGGACCACAGCTGGGCTGCCAAAGCACCTTTAGGCCTACTTCCAAGGGTCCAGGACTGGAAAAGAACCACTTTGGGGGGGAGGGGTAGTTAGGACTCACAGTAGATAGTGTCCAGGTGCAGGTTGCAAGATGGTTGGAGCCTTTTCTGTCCCTGAGGCTCTGATCAGGAGGCTAGCCAACTAGCCCTCGAGTTATTCTGGTGGTTCTGGGTTGAAGGTGCAGGGACAGTCCTTCTTACTCAGGCAGCAGGGTAGCATAGCAGCAAGACAGCAGAGTAGTCGTTCTTGTAGCAGAACAGCAGAGCAGTTATTCTTCTGAGTCTTCCTCAGGTCCAGAAGTGATCTGAAGAGTGGGTTTGAGGGCCCAATATTTTATGTCTGTTGCCCACGTTGATGTGGGAGAAGCTTCTCGAGTTTCCCCTACAGTGGTGTCTGGTATTCCTTGCCTTGCTGCCTTGGTTCCAGTCTGCATTGGGGCACAATAGGCTAGTGTGAAGACCTTTGTGTGTTAGCTGAGCCAGTGCCTTTGAAGTGTAGGTGTGGTGGGTGACAGTTCTGCCCCATTATCAAGTCAGAGATGGTCCATCCTGCCGGCATCCAGAACTTCTACTGTGATGCTGCCTGGGAGGAAAGCACAAAGGCCAACTGCCAACTACACGTAGTCATGTGACTCAGGAACAGGCTGGAGGCACCATATGGTTAGGACAAGAACATGCCAACTTTCTAAAAATGATATTTTCAGAATTGTGGCGTAAAATCCAACTTTACCATTATAGAGGATTTTAAACGACGATTCCTCATGCACCAACCTTGACTTTCCTACTTGTTCCCAATAAAAAATTTGAACATATCAAATGCAATAAGGTAACCCAGTGCTATCATATGGAGAGGTAGGCCTCATAGTAGTGCTAAATGAATAAGTTCATTTTTCACTAACAGTTATGTAAAACTTAAAAGTACATGTTCAACTTTTTAATTATAAGGCACTTAGCTCTATGGGCTATTTGGAGACTACCTCAGGGTGACTTTTATGTAATTAAAATTGAGTTTTAGACTAGGCAAGGGAGTCATATTGCAAAGTTGAATTGGCAGTTAAATGGCAAGCCTTAGACATGATTTAAAGGGCTACTTGATCTAAGTAGCACAAGAAGTGCTACAGACCCATTAGTAGCATTTAATTTACAGGCCCTGGGTTTATGGTATATGTTAGACCAGGCATCTTTTGGCGTGGTCTCCCCTGACCTTTTTGGCTTCCTATCTCCTGTTTGGATACTGTTTTGCTGGTGTATGACTATTAGCGCTGTGACACTGCCTTTCAGTGCCAAAGTGCTGCGCTTGTCATACACATACTGGTGATCGGTGTATACATGATTGGCTGATATGAGTTTGCTGTAAATCCCTTGTCTGGGACTAAGACATATACCTAGGGCATGTAACTCTGTGGGCCTGCAGCACTGGTTGTACCACCCACAGAAGTAGCTCTTCAAACATGCCAGAGGTTTGCCATGGCGGAGCCTGTGTGTGCAGATTACTGTTACCCGGCTTGGCATTTAAAAAGCTACTTGCCAAGGTTCTGCATGTCTCTCTCTAATCAGAGTACTCCGTGGGGAAGGGTGCGGTGTCAGGAAGAGGTAGAGCATATGCACGTGTGTGCTACATGCACTGGTAGTGAATGGCACTGGATGGTGTGTTTGGTACGGTAGGCCTACTTCTTGCATTGGATTGACATTCTTGCTTCCAAGTGAATCCCTTGTTGGCCCCTTTAACTATCTTATTATAGTTACCCAAGTCTACAAGGGAATATTGGATTGCCCTTTTGTGTGTCACTGATTAAGAAGTTGGCAGGTGCATAGGTACATTTTACTGTTGTGTCACCTCTTCTGTCCACAGGATCAGATGGACTAGCTTCCTCTGATATAGTGGTACCCTAGGAGGCCAGATCTGCCTTAAACGAAACTACCTTCACCATCACTAGAAATTCATCCCCAGAGTTCTGAATTAGGTACCTTCAAGACAGAAATCTAGAAAAAGACTTGTCAATTTCTTTCCATTCTGAATCTAAAGCCCTCCTGATTGAAGAGTGCAGAGCAAGAATTTCTGACTCTTTCTTCTGATAATGGCAAAAGAAATCAGCCTTTTCTTCCATCTGTGTGTTAGAAAGGCGGTTCCAGGGGAGACAGAAGATGTCTGACTGCCACCCCGAAACCCACCTCTCCGTATGGAATTGGCAGAGCGCCGTCGAGAGGCCTCCTCAGCGAGGCTCCTCTCCTACTATCGTAACAGCCGTGCAATCACACCACCACAGAGAGACACCACACGAGAGTAGATTTAAGAGTCTTTATATAAAGAATAAAGGCAAGGTTCCGCAGCAATATATACAGGGGGGATCGTGGGATCCCAACAGAGTCTCAATGTCCGGGGACGGCGGTAGCGGGACAGTCTTGGTACCAGCGGGTACTAGGGAACCCTGCGCACAGCTCCCAATCCTTGAGCTGGGGGGTGCCGGGAGCCGCGACAGCGTCAGCAGGGCTCGGAGGATGGTTCAGCTTAGCAGAGCCGCGACAGCGTCAGCAGGGCTCGGAGGATGGTTCAGCTTGGCAGAGCCGCGACAGCGTCAGCAGGGCTCGGAGGATGGTTCAGCTTGGCAGAGCCCCGACGGCGTCAGCAGGGCTCAGAGGATGGTTCAGCTTGGCAGAGCCACGACAGCGTCAGCAGGGCTCGGAGGATTGTTCAGCTTGGCAGAGCCGTGACAGCGTCAGCAGGGCTCGGAGGATTGTTCAGCTTGGCAGAGCCGCGACAGCGTCAGCAGGGCTCGGAGGATGGTTCAGCTTGGCAGAGCCGTGACAGCGTCAGCAGGGCTCAGAGGTTCCAGGGTTCCAGGTTCAAGAGTGCTTATCAGGATCAGCCGCGACGAGGTCAGCAGGGCTTCGACTCCCAGATACAACTGACTTCCTGATCCAGGGCTGACCCAGATATAGGACTGGAGTCCTTTGATGTCCAGACCCTCGCGCCTGGGGGGCAGAGGGGCCGGGATGAAGGTGTCCAGACACCCAGCAGGGGGGTGGAGCCAGCGCCCAGGGGGGGCCGGAGGCGATCGATACCAGGCGTCCGGGGACGGCTGGAGGGCCATCGAAACTCCTCTCCTCCGGCATCCGCCAAGTGGCCACTTTACCACCTGGGTTGATCTTGGGTCCACGATGTTGGGGCTTCGCTGGGGCTGCGGCCGGGGTCGGGCCGAGGCCCTGTGCTCGGGACGCGATGGGCCCAAGATGGAGTCGGGCCTGAAAGGGTGGCCCGGGGTGTTGTCCAGGCCTGCGGGGTTGGTCGAGCTGTGGTCGCCGTGTTCCAGGGGGGAGAGCCGGGGTTTGCCAGGGGGGCGTCTCTCGTCGAGAGTTTGTTGAGGGTGGTGTCTGAGGGCGACAGCGGGTCAATGGAGGGCCGATGTCGTCCAGGGCCCGCCATGCGGGAGGGGTAGGACCACGCCACGAGGCCGGGTCCAACACTGTGCAGTCAAGAAAAGCCAGATTTTGCCTATATGCTGTATAACCGCATAACGTCCTTCAACTCAGGGCTTTGCACCGGTCTGTCTCTCACCTCCTCCTCCTCAACTTCATCTTTTTGGGCCAAACCAACTCCATACAAGGTTTCTTAAGAGAAGGAGGCTTTTCCCTATCTTTAAAGGCTGCCTCTGCTGCCACTTGAATCATCCTCTGAATGGCTGCCATGGAGGGAATCTCTTGAGTATCATTTGTATCCTCCTCCAGATTCTTTGGGGCATATTTACAAATATCGCCATACGAATGTCACTTTTAACGACCTTCCTTTGGCGATAGATCTTTGTCTTATTTACAAGGCAGTGTTCAGCCTCTTAATGCCACCTTGTAAATAAGGCACCCCATAATGCTATTTTTAGCATGAAAGTGTTGGGCAATGGGTGTTGTGGTGGGCGTTCTGCTGCAACGCCCATTGATCTTGACGCTGCCCACTATTTACAACAGTGGCGTAAATAAGAGGCAGCGCCAAAATTAAGACCAGGGAACACCTTGCAAAACAAGTATAAATGCTTTATTTCTCCCCATTTTTGCTTTTTCTATGTGTGCTGCTTTGTGCAGCACACATAGAAACAGCAAAACGCCATGAAGGATTGTTTATGTGCAGAAAGGTGTCCCTTCCTGCACATAAACAATCACTATAAAAATGACGATTTGCAACTTCTATGTGTGCTGCACAATGCAGCACACTTAGAAGTTACAGATCGCCATTTGTGATTGTTTATGTGCAGGAAGGGACACCTTCCTGCACATAACCAATAAATCCCTTAACTCAGGCATTGGCGCGAGGCAGCTTACTTTAGCACCAGTGCTAGGGAAAATGTAGGGGTGCGCCATGTATTTGTAAATACGGCGCATCCCTGCATGTTTGAATGGCAGAGCGTGACTTTAGCATTTTGTGCTTAATGCCACGCTCTGCCAGTCCCTTGTAAATAGGCCCCTTAGTCTTCTCCTTCCCCTTACTCGACTTCATTGCTTCCGACACTGCATTCAGAATGTCGGCAGAAGGTTCACTTCCCACTTCTTACAGTGGCTAAGAGACAGGGATGATGCGAGCATGCTCATGCCTTCTTCTCTCCCAGCAACTATAAATCGGAGCATACTGTGTCAGGTCGCTCTAGGAACAAGCATTTGCAATGCAATAGGTCTCGCATTAGGAAAGTGTGAGCTATTGGTATTGTAAATGACACATTTTTTTAATATGTGTTGGCTTTGAAAATATATAAATTAATAGCATCGTTATTCACAAAGCCAATAGCTTACACTTTCCTAATGCGAGTCCTATTGGCTATGGCAATGCTTGTTGGTAGCAAGCAAGGACAGTGCTGTTGTGGTGCTGAGTGATGATGTGGTTGGGCTGAGTGATGTGGTGGTGTATTAGAGTGATGTGGTGGTCTATTAGAGTGATGTGGTGGTGTCCCAGAGTGATGTGGTGGTATCACAGAGTGATGTGGTGGTGTCCCCGAGTGATGTGGTGGTGTCCCCGAGTGATGTGGTGGTGTCCCTGAGTGATGTGGTGGTGTTCCTGAGTGATGTGGTGGTGTTCCCAGAGTGATGTGGTGGTGTCCCCGAGTGATGTAGTGGTGTCCCCGAGTGATGTGGTGGTGTCCCGAGTGATGTGGTGGTATCCCCGAGTGATGTGGTGGTGCCCCTGAGTGGTGCCCCTGAGTGATGTGGTGGTGCCCCTGAGTGATGCGGTGGTGTCCCCGAGTGATGTGGTGGTATTCCTGAGTGATGTGGTGGTGTTCCTGAGTGATGTCCCAGAGTGATGTGGTGGTTTTCCCCGAGTGATGTGGCGGTGTCCCCGAGTGATGTGGTGGTGTCCCCACTCCCCGAGTGATGTGGTGGTGTCCCCGACTGATCTGGTGGTGTCCCCGAGTGATGTGGTGGTGTCCCCGAGTGATGTGGTGGTGCCCCTGAGTGGTGCCCCTAAGTGATGTGGTGGTGCCCCTGAGTGATGTGGTGGTGCCCCTGAGTGATGTGATGGTGTCCCTGAGTGATGTGGTGGTGTTCCTGAGTGATGTGGTGGTGTCCCCGAGTGATGTGGTGGTGTCCCCGAGTGATGTGGTGGTGCCCCTGAGTGGTGCCCCTAAGTGATGTGGTGGTGCCCCTGAGTGATGTGGTGGTGCCCCTGAGTGATGTGGTGGTGTCCCTGAGTGATGTGGTGTTGTTCCTGAGTGATGTGGTGGTGTACCCGAGTGACGTCGTGGTGTCCCCGAGTGACGTGGTGGTGTCCCCGAGTGATGTGGTGGTGTTACTGAGTGATGGTGGGTGGAGTTGGAGGGTGGAGTTGGAGTTGGAGGGTGGAGTTGGAGTTGGAGGGTGGAGTCGGAGGGTGGAGTTGGAGGGTGGAGTTGGAGTTGGAGGGTGGAGTTGGAGTTGGACGGTGGAGTTGGGGTTGGAGTTGGAGGGTGGAGTTGGAGTTGGAGGGTGGAGTTGGAGGGTGGAGTGGAGGGTGGAGTTGAATGGTGGAGTTGGAGTTGGAGAGTGGAGTTGGAGTTGGAGGGTGGAGTTGGAGTTGGAGGGTGGAGTTAGAGTTGGAGGGTGGAGTTGGAATTGGAGGGTGGAGCTGGAGGGAGGAGTTGGGGGGTGGAGTTGGAGTTGGAGGGTGGAGTTGGAGGGTGGAGTTGGAGGGTGGAGTTTGAGTTTGAGGTTGGAGTTGGAGGGTGGAGTTGGAGTTGGAGTGTGGAGTTGGAGGGTGGAGTTGGATGGTGGAGTTGGAGGGTGGAGTTGGAGGGTGGAGTTGGAGGGTGGAATTGGAGGGAGGAGGTTGAGTTGGAGGGTGGAGTTGTAGGGTGGAGTTGGAGTTGTAGGGTGGAGTTGGAGTTGGAGGGTGGAGTTGGAGGGTGGTGTTGGAGGGTGGAGTTGGAGGGTGAGGGTGGAGTTGGAGGGTGGAGTTGGAGGGTGGAGTTGGAGGGTGGAGTTGGAGGGTGGAGTTGGAGGGTGGAGTTGGAGGGTGGAGTTGGGGTGTGGAGTTGGAGGTTGTTGCAGGTAGTCCTAGCGCTCAGAAGTTGAGGTCTGTGGTTAGCGACAGTATTACTGTAGACAGCAGCGACAGGTGCCCATGTACCAATGTTATAATGCATAATGTACAGATAAGTAGTTACAGAAGCACCCCCTAGTGTAATCGCCTCTGTAAGCGTGAAAGCGTAATGGAACTTGGAAGCTTTTGAAAAGTCATAGAAGCTGTGCTGTGTGCAGCAAATAGTAGCGCCTTGGGCGCTATACAAATGACGACAGAAGAACAACATCTACTAGCGCATTATATGGAGTACGTTTTTTTTACACGAAGCGAAACACAGCTGTGGGTTAAAAAGTAAGCATGAATGTATTATAGAACCGAAAGCTAATCTAAGCACTCTGTGAAGATGTATAGTGAAATAGGCCACGAAAGTCAAGTAAGACTGCACAGGGCCTAAGAATTGTGAGAAACTGTATTTTTACACATGGTGTTTGATACTTTAATGCAGTGAGTGAATATCGGGGCAGCAATAGTGAAGCAGGCCAGAGGCATAGCGCGCCTTGCGTGGCAGTATGGAAGTTAGAAGAAGCATTGGCATTAGAGAAGTAGCATTGCTGCTAGTGTGCCCGTGTGCTGTCCGTGCCATGTGGCTTTTCAAGCAGTCATGTTTGCCACTGCTTATGCCCCTTGTTACTTGCCATGATTTTATATAACGTGGACAGCATGGAGCCGGAAGTGCTCGCAGCAACGTTGTAAGTAATATTCATATTGTTGCTGGTAGCAAATGAAAGGTAGGTAGGAAGATGTTATTTTATTACAGTAACTACTATGTTTAGGTTTCGCCTGGCGTCCGCTGCGCAGCAGCGTTCGCGCAGGCAAAAAACTTTTGAGAAGAGTATGTGGCTTGGTCACTGCCTCTCACTTCCATTGGCTAGCTCCATAAATGGTGGCTAGCCATTGGAAGTGAGATCTGTCCGTCACGGTCTGAGGCGATTCGTGGGCGTTCCGGCGATCTTTTTTTCATCCTGCCCCTTTTCGTCGTCATGCGGCTGTGGGCGTGTGTTTTTTTTTTTTTTCTCGGCATGTTTTGGCCATTTTCGAAGTGTCTTTGGAAGGGGTGGGCTGCACACTGAGGCCGCTGGCCGATGTGAAACCCTAGGACATTGTGATGAGTGAGCCCGAATCTCATGGTGAACCGTAAAAGTGGGGGTCTGACTGTGTTATGAATGTGTGTGTTGGGGGAGGAGGGTTGATTTATTCGTATCCCCCTGCTTCGTCGCAGCTGAGATTTAAGGCTTGTTTAATTCAGGAGGGGCCTGTCCTTTGCTGGCCCGCGTGTGTTTGAAGCGCACGGCATTAGCATTTAAAGACGGCAGTGCACTCGGCAGCGTTTCCCTCAATTAACCCTTCCCTGAAGCCTGGGGCTAATCGCTTTACAATGACAAATATAAATCAACACGGTCTTTTATCAGAGAAGTACGTAGGGAGCACGGCTACGTCACAGATCCCATCCCAAAAAAGGCAATCGGAGATTACCAAGGTTCCGCCGCAGTGTCCTTCCTCACGAGGTGAATGAGAGTAGGTGTGCGCCTCAGAGCTGTGTGTGTGTGTGAGTGTGTATGGTCGATGCGTGCAGAGAGCTAGGGAGTGCAGAGTGCTAGGGAGTGCTAGGGAGTGCAGAGTGCTAGGGAGTGCAGAGTGCTAGGGAGTGCTAGGGAGTGCAGAGTGCTAGGGAGTGCAGAGTGCTAGGGAGTGCAGAGTGCTAGGGAGTGCAGAGTGCTAGGGAGTGCTAGGGAGTGCAGAGTGCTAGGGAGTGCTAGAGAGTGCAGAGTGCTAGAGAGTGCTAGGGAGTGCAGAGTGCTAGGGAGTGCTAGGGAGTGCAGAGTGCTAGGGAGTGCTAGGGAGTGCTAGGGAGTGCTAGGGAGTGCTAGGGAGTGCAGAGTGCTAGGGAGGGCAGAATGCTAGGGAGTGCAGAGTGCTAGGGAGTGCAGAGTGACTGCAGAGTGCTAGGGAGTGCTAGGGAGTGCAGAGTGCTAGGGAGTGCAGAGTGCTAGGGAGTGCAGAGTGACTGCAGAGTGCTAGGGAGTGCTAGGGAGTGCAGAGTGCTAGGGAGTGCAGGGTGCTAGGGAGTGCAGAGTGCTAGGGAGTGCAGAGTGCTAGGGAGTGCAGAGTGCTAGGGAGTGCAGAGTGCTAGGGAGTGCAGAGTGCAAGGGAGTGCAGAGTGCTAGGGAGTGCAGAGTGCTAGGGAGTGCAGAGTGCTAGGGAGTGCAGAGTGCTAGGGAGTGCAGAGTGGTGCTAGGGAGTGCAGAGTGCTAGGGAGTGCAGAGTGCTAGGGAGTGCAGAGCGCTAGGGAGTGCTAGGGAGTGCAGAGTGCTAGGGAGTGCTAGGGAGTGCAGAGTGCTAGGGAGTGCTAGGGAGTGCTAGGGAGTGCTAGGGAGTGCAGAGTGCTAGGGAGGGCAGAATGCTAGGGAGTGCAGAGTGTTAGGGAGTGCAGAGTGCTAGGGAGTGCAGAGTGCTAGGGAGTGCTAGGGAGTGCAGAGTGCTAGGGAGTGCAGAGTGCTAGGGAGTGCAGAGTGCTAGGGAGTGCAGAGTGACTGCAGAGTGCTAGGGAGTGCTAGGGAGTGCAGAGTGCTAGGGAGTGCAGGGTGCTAGGGAGTGCAGAGTGCTAGGGAGTGCAGAGTGCTAGGGAGTGCAGAGTGCTAGGGAGTGCTAGGGAGTGCAGAGTGCTAGGGAGTGCAGAGTGCTAGGGAGTGCAGAGTGCTAGGGAGTGCAGAGTGACTGCAGAGTGCTAGGGAGTGCTAGGGAGTGCAGAGTGCTAGGGAGTGCAGAGTGCTAGGGAGTGCAGAGTGCTAGGGAGTGCAGAGTGCTAGGGAGTGCAGAGTGACTGCAGAGTGCTAGGGAGTGCTAGGGAGTGCAGAGTGCTAGGGAGTGCAGGGTGCTAGGGAGTGCAGAGTGCTAGGGAGTGCAGAGTGCTAGGGAGTGCAGAGTGCTAGGGAGTGCTAGGGAGTACAGAGTGCAAGGGAGTGCAGAGTGCTAGGGAGTGCAGAGTGCTAGGGAGTGCAGAGTGCTAGGGAGTGCAGAGTGGTGCTAGGGAGTGCAGAGTGCTAGGGAGTGCAGAGTGCTAGGGAGTACAGAGCGCTAGGGAGTGCTAGGGAGTGCTAGGGAGTGCAGAGTGCTAGGGAGTGCTGGGGAGTGCAGAGTGCTAGGGAGTGCTAGGGAGTGCAGAGTGCTAGGGAGTGCAGCGTGCAGAGTGCTAGGGAGTGCAGAGCGCAGAGTGCTAGGGAGTGTAGAGTGCTAAGGAGTGCAGAGTGCAGAGTGCTAGGGAGTGCAGAGTGCTAGGGAGTGCAGAGTGCTAGGGAGTGCAGAGTGCTAGGGAGTGCAGAGTGCTAGGGAGTGCTAGGGAGTGCAGAGTGCTAGGGAGTGCTAGGGAGTGCTAGGGAGTGCAGAGTGCTAGGGAGTGCAGAGTGCTAGGGAGTGTAGAGTGCTAGGGAGTGCAGAGTGCTAGGGAGTGCCGAGTGCTAGGGAGTGCAGAGTGCTAGGGAGTGCTAGGGAGTGCAGAGTGCTAGGGAGTGCAGAGTGCTAGGGAGTGCAAGGGAGTGCAGAGTGCTAGGGAGTGCAGAGTGCTAAGGAGTGCAGAGTGCTAGGGAGTGCAGAGTGCTAGGGAGTGCTAGGGAGTGCAGAGTGCTAGGGAGTGCAAGGGAGTTCAGAGTGCTAGGGAGTGCAGAGTGCTAGGGAGTGCAGAGTGCTAGGGAGTGCAGAGTGCTAGGGAGTGCAGAGTGCTAGGGAGTGCTAGGGAGTGCAGAGTGCTAGGGAGTGCAGAGTGCTAGGGAGTGCAGAGTGCTAGGGAGTGCAGAGTGGTGCTAGGGAGTGCAGAGTGGTGCTAGGGAATGCAGAGTGCTAGGGAGTGCAGAGTGCTAGGGAGTACAGAGATCTAGGGAGTGCTAGGGAGTGCAGAGTGCTAGGGAGTGCAGAGTGCTAGGGAGTGCAGAGTGCAGAGTGCTAGGGAGTGCAGAGTGCTAGGGAGTGCAGAGTGCAGAGTGCAGAGTGCTAGGGAGTGCAGAGTGCTAGGGAGTGCAGAGTGCTAGGAAGTGCAGAGTGCTAGGGAGTGCAGAGTGCTAGGGAGTGCAGAGTGCTAGGGAGTGCTAGGGAGTGCTAGGGAGTGCAGAGTGCTAGGGGGTGCTAGGGAGTGCAGAGTGCTAGGGAGTGCAGAGTGCTAGGGAGTGCAGAGTGCTAGGGAGTGCAGAGTGCTAGGGAGTGCAGAGTGCTAGGGAGTGCTAGGGAGCGCAGGGTGCTAGGGAGTGCAGAGTGCTAGGGAGTGCTAGGGAATGCAGAGTGCTAGGGAGTGCAGAGTGCTAGGGAGTGCAAGGGAGTGCAGAGTGGTAGGGAGTGCACAGTGCTAGGGAGTGCAGAGTGCTAGGGAGTGCAGAGTGCTAGGGAGTGCTAGGGAGTGCTAGGGAGTGCAGAGTGCTAGGGAGTGCAGAGTGCTAGGGAGTGCAAGGGAGTTCAGAGTGCTAGGGAGTGCAGAGTGCTAGGGAGTGCAGAGTGCTAGGGAGTGCAGGGTGCTAGGGAGTGCAGAGTGCTAGGGAGTGCAGAGTGCTAGGGAGTGCAGAGTGCTAGGGAGTGCAGAGTGCTAGGGAGTGCAGAGTGCAAGGGAGTGCAGAGTGCTAGGGAGTGCAGAGTGCTAGGGAGTGCAGAGTGCTAGGGAGTGCAGAGTGCTAGGGAGTGCAGAGTGGTGCTAGGGAGTGCAGAGTGCTAGGGAGTGCAGAGTGCTAGGGAGTGCAGAGCGCTAGGGAGTGCTAGGGAGTGCAGAGTGCTAGGGAGTGCTAGGGAGTGCAGAGTGCTAGGGAGTGCTAGGGAGTGCTAGGGAGTGCTAGGGAGTGCAGAGTGCTAGGGAGGGCAGAATGCTAGGGAGTGCAGAGTGTTAGGGAGTGCAGAGTGCTAGGGAGTGCAGAGTGCTAGGGAGTGCTAGGGAGTGCAGAGTGCTAGGGAGTGCAGAGTGCTAGGGAGTGCAGAGTGCTAGGGAGTGCAGAGTGACTGCAGAGTGCTAGGGAGTGCTAGGGAGTGCAGAGTGCTAGGGAGTGCAGGGTGCTAGGGAGTGCAGAGTGCTAGGGAGTGCAGAGTGCTAGGGAGTGCAGAGTGCTAGGGAGTGCTAGGGAGTGCAGAGTGCTAGGGAGTGCAGAGTGCTAGGGAGTGCAGAGTGCTAGGGAGTGCAGAGTGACTGCAGAGTGCTAGGGAGTGCTAGGGAGTGCAGAGTGCTAGGGAGTGCAGAGTGCTAGGGAGTGCAGAGTGCTAGGGAGTGCAGAGTGCTAGGGAGTGCAGAGTGACTGCAGAGTGCTAGGGAGTGCTAGGGAGTGCAGAGTGCTAGGGAGTGCAGGGTGCTAGGGAGTGCAGAGTGCTAGGGAGTGCAGAGTGCTAGGGAGTGCAGAGTGCTAGGGAGTGCTAGGGAGTACAGAGTGCAAGGGAGTGCAGAGTGCTAGGGAGTGCAGAGTGCTAGGGAGTGCAGAGTGCTAGGGAGTGCAGAGTGCTAGGGAGTGCAGAGTGGTGCTAGGGAGTGCAGAGTGCTAGGGAGTGCAGAGTGCTAGGGAGTACAGAGCGCTAGGGAGTGCTAGGGAGTGCAGAGTGCTAGGGAGTGCTAGGGAGTGCAGAGTGCTAGGGAGTGCAGAGTGACTGCAGAGTGCTAGGGAGTGCTAGGGAGTGCAGAGTGCTAGGGAGTGCAGGGTGCTAGGGAGTGCAGAGTGCTAGGGAGTGCAGAGTGCTAGGGAGTGCAGAGTGCTAGGGAGTGCAGAGTGCTAGGGAGTGCAGAGTGCTAGGGAGTGCAGAGTGGTGCTAGGGAGTGCAGAGTGCTAGGGAGTGCAGAGTGCTAGGGAGTACAGAGCGCTAGGGAGTGCTAGGGAGTGCAGAGTGCTAGGGAGTGCTAGGGAGTGCAGGGTGCTAGGGAGTGCAGAGTGCTAGGGAGTGCAGAGTGCTAGGGAGTGCAGAGTGCTAGGGAGTGCTAGGGAGTGCAGAGTGCTAGGGAGTGCAGAGTGCTAGGGAGTGCAGAGTGCTAGGGAGTGCAGAGTGACTGCAGAGTGCTAGGGAGTGCTAGGGAGTGCAGAGTGCTAGGGAGTGCAGAGTGCTAGGGAGTGCAGAGTGCTAGGGAGTGCAGAGTGCTAGGGAGTGCAGAGTGACTGCAGAGTGCTAGGGAGTGCTAGGGAGTGCAGAGTGCTAGGGAGTGCAGGGTGCTAGGGAGTGCAGAGTGCTAGGGAGTGCAGAGTGCTAGGGAGTGCAGAGTGCTAGGGAGTGCTAGGGAGTACAGAGTGCAAGGGAGTGCAGAGTGCTAGGGAGTGCAGAGTGCTAGGGAGTGCAGAGTGCTAGGGAGTGCAGAGTGCTAGGGAGTGCAGAGTGGTGCTAGGGAGTGCAGAGTGCTAGGGAGTGCAGAGTGCTAGGGAGTACAGAGCGCTAGGGAGTGCTAGGGAGTGCAGAGTGCTAGGGAGTGCTGGGGAGTGCAGAGTGCTAGGGAGTGCTAGGGAGTGCAGAGTGCTAGGGAGTGCAGCGTGCAGAGTGCTAGGGAGTGCAGAGCGCAGAGTGCTAGGGAGTGTAGAGTGCTAAGGAGTGCAGAGTGCAGAGTGCTAGGGAGTGCAGAGTGCTAGGGAGTGCAGAGTGCTAGGGAGTGCAGAGTGCTAGGGAGTGCAGAGTGCTAGGGAGTGCTAGGGAGTGCAGAGTGCTAGGGAGTGCTAGGGAGTGCTAGGGAGTGCAGAGTGCTAGGGAGTGCAGAGTGCTAGGGAGTGTAGAGTGCTAGGGAGTGCAGAGTGCTAGGGAGTGCCGAGTGCTAGGGAGTGCAGAGTGCTAGGGAGTGCTAGGGAGTGCAGAGTGCTAGGGAGTGCAGAGTGCTAGGGAGTGCAAGGGAGTGCAGAGTGCTAGGGAGTGCAGAGTGCTAAGGAGTGCAGAGTGCTAGGGAGTGCAGAGTGCTAGGGAGTGCTAGGGAGTGCAGAGTGCTAGGGAGTGCAAGGGAGTTCAGAGTGCTAGGGAGTGCAGAGTGCTAGGGAGTGCAGAGTGCTAGGGAGTGCAGAGTGCTAGGGAGTGCAGAGTGCTAGGGAGTGCTAGGGAGTGCAGAGTGCTAGGGAGTGCAGAGTGCTAGGGAGTGCAGAGTGCTAGGGAGTGCAGAGTGGTGCTAGGGAGTGCAGAGTGGTGCTAGGGAATGCAGAGTGCTAGGGAGTGCAGAGTGCTAGGGAGTACAGAGATCTAGGGAGTGCTAGGGAGTGCAGAGTGCTAGGGAGTGCAGAGTGCTAGGGAGTGCAGAGTGCAGAGTGCTAGGGAGTGCAGAGTGCTAGGGAGTGCAGAGTGCAGAGTGCAGAGTGCTAGGGAGTGCAGAGTGCTAGGGAGTGCAGAGTGCTAGGAAGTGCAGAGGGCTAGGGAGTGCAGAGTGCTAGGGAGTGCAGAGTGCTAGGGAGTGCTAGGGAGTGCTAGGGAGTGCAGAGTGCTAGGGGGTGCTAGGGAGTGCAGAGTGCTAGGGAGTGCAGAGTGCTAGGGAGTGCAGAGTGCTAGGGAGTGCAGAGTGCTAGGGAGTGCAGAGTGCTAGGGAGTGCTAGGGAGCGCAGGGTGCTAGGGAGTGCAGAGTGCTAGGGAGTGCTAGGGAATGCAGAGTGCTAGGGAGTGCAGAGTGCTAGGGAGTGCAAGGGAGTGCAGAGTGGTAGGGAGTGCACAGTGCTAGGGAGTGCAGAGTGCTAGGGAGTGCAGAGTGCTAGGGAGTGCTAGGGAGTGCTAGGGAGTGCAGAGTGCTAGGGAGTGCAGAGTGCTAGGGAGTGCAAGGGAGTTCAGAGTGCTAGGGAGTGCAGAGTGCTAGGGAGTGCAGAGTGCTAGGGAGTGCAGAGTGCTAGGGAGTGCAGAGTGCTAGGCAGTGCAGAGTGCTAGGGAGTGCAGAGTGCTAGGATGTGCAAGGGAGTGCAGAGTACTAGGGAGTGCAGAGTGCTAGGGAGTGCAAGGGAGTGCAGAGTGCTAGGGAGTGCAGAGTGCTAGGGAGTGCAGAGTGCTAGGGAGTGCATAGTGCTAGGGAGTGCAGAGTGCTAGGGAGTGCAGAGTGCTAGGGAGTGCTAGGGAGTGCAGAGTGCTAGGGAGTGTAGAGTGCTAGGGAGTGCAGAGTGCTGGGGAGTGCAGAGTGCTAGTGAGTGCTAGGGAGTGCAGAGTGCTAGGGATTGCAGAGTGCTAGGGAGTGCAGAGTGCTAGGGAGTGCTAGGGAGTGCAGAGTGCTAGGGAGTGCAGAGTGCTAGGGAGTGCTAGGGAGTGCAGAGTGCTAGGGAGTGCAGAGTGCTAGGGAGTGCTAGGGAGTGCAGAGTGCTAGGGAGTGCAGAGTGCTAGGGAGTGCTATGGAGTGCAGAGTGCTAGGGAGTGCAGAGTGCTAGGGAGTGCAGAGTGCTAGGGAGTGCTAGGGTGTGCAGAGTGCTAGGGAGTGCAGAGTGCTAGGGAGGGCTAGGGAGTGCAGAGTGACTAGGGAGTGCTATGGAGTGCTAGGGACTGCAGAGTGACTGCAGAGATTAAGCTAATGGCAATGTAAATGACAATGCCATTTATTTATCTGTTTTCAAAACCAACACATAAATACAAATTTTGTCATTTACAATGCCAATAGGTCTAACTTTTCCAAAGGCGAAACCATTGCATTGTGTAAATGCTTGTTTTCCTAACTGTTTCCGCCTTTGCATTGGCTTTGACTGAAGTAAATGTAAACAGATTAGGCCGATTGGTATGTGGTCACCATAAATATAAAGCTTATCTTCCAGAACTATGTAAAACCATATACACTGCAAAAGGTATGCATTTTAGTGGTGCGCAGGATAATAAAAAAGCGCGTCTACGGTATGCGCTGTATTTAAACCAAAGTGACCAAAACAATTTGCAAACGCTATACTTTATCCGCGCTATATAAATGTTGTGGTTGCTATTATCAAAGTTAAAGACATTAGAGAAAAGACGTGCAGCTATAAATTTAAAGCTTACGTGGTCACGGTAGCCTACGAACAACGTAAACCAGCAGACTAAACACTGTGAATGAAATAAAGGCAGACAGCACCAAAAAGAGAGTATACCTAATGTTTGTAATGTGCGCGTGCTTTACACCTAATTATACGGAGATAGCAGCAATCACAACAATTAGAGAAGAAGCTCCACAACAGAGTAAAGAGAAGGGGGACAAAATGTTTGTAATGCGCCGTTCATTCGCACCTAAGTAGACAGAAATGTTAGGATGGCACTGTGAAGTGAATGCATAGAACACAACAAAGAGTATGCAGACACGATGCTTATCACCATTGCGGCCATACGACTTAGTAATTCAGAGTGGGCTGTTAGATGTTAGACATAGAAGTGAATAGAGAAGGCTTGCAAGTAAACAAACTAAACAAAAGGTAGACAACCTGTTTGTGACAGGAGCTTGCTTTGCATGTAAGTAAATGGGCATGGCAGGCAAACAAATAGTGTGAATGTAAAGTAAATCACCAACGTACAAAATAAGCTGGACAGCCTGTTTGTGACAAGAGCTTGCTCTGTCTATTAGTACAGTTTGTAATGCGCGCGTGGTCTGTTTGTTCAAAAATGGAGATTTTAGCCAAATAAAGAATGTGAGCTGAATCTTAATAGCAGTGTAAACACAGGGCACACAAGATTGTTATCAATATTGCCTCCACGTGATTCACTAACTCACAGTGTGTTGCCAGTAACTGGACAGGCAACCCAGCAGTAAAAAAGACTTAAAAAAACAAGTAATCCATGTCTGTGAAGTAATAAAAAGGATGGTTATCGCTGGAGCCTGGCAACATCTGTTGTTTCTGATGTCAGTATGCTTCCCCTTAAATCTAGGCGTGTGATTGCAAACTGAGCAAGATTTACAACACACAAACAAATATGATGTCATCCACACCTACATTATTGATGCAACTACTGTGCAAACAAACACAAAGCAGACTGCGGTCTGTGATGGGATCTTCGAGACAGGGTGTGATGGTACCCAAACCACACAGCGCTGCGAGGCCACATTCAGCGCTATACAAATCTGTTACCATAGGCTGCAATTTTAGCGAAAGCTACTACATGCCGCCCGTGTGAGTTTGTCATCCCCATAATAGGAATAAATAACAGGAAAAATAAGCCGCTCAGTTATGATGTCAAGTCAATTTAGCTTTAAATGAAGTCCTGTACATAATATATATAACCTTCTCAATAATATCATTTACACCATACACTGCGCAGGTGCTCGAATAATCTGGATTATCAAACTCAACTATATGCATTTTATCAACGTCAGAGGGATGAAAGGTTCAGCCAGCTCTGCAGTGGTCCAACGGTTTCATGTGGATATTTAGAGCATGCATTGCAGCCCACAGAGCCATCGACTTTTGGGTGAAATCAATGGCAGGGCGCAATACAGTATGTAAATGAGCATTGGCAAAGTCAATAGATCGCGCCTTATTTTTCTATTAGATGTGTCAATCAATGTGTTTACCGATGCTCTGCAGCATCGGTAAAAAGCGAAACACTTGCTGATGTTGGACAGCAAGGAGAAAAGTGAAATAGAATATACGCAGCTCTCGTTATTATTCGCGGCTGTGCCATTCCCTGTGAGGATGGTCCTAGAGACATATTAAAAGCAGGGAGGGCTGGGGCAAGCACTGGACCAGCTTGGGACAGGGATGAGAAGCAGCGTGAAGGAGGGTGAAGGGAAGCCTGGTGTTTAGGGATGAGAAGCAGCGTGAATCACCAGGGTGAAGAGAAGCATGATGTTTAGAGAGGAGAAGTAGCGTTAGGGAGAAGAAGCAGCGTGAAGCAGGGTGAAGGGAAGCACGTGTTTAGGGAGGAGAAGCAGGGTGAAGGGAAGCACGGCGTTTAGGGATGAGAAGCAGCGTGAAGCAGGATGAAGGGAAGTACAGTGCTTAGGGATGAGAAGCAGCACAGGTTGAATGGAGGTCCACTGTTCGAGAGGAGAAGCAGAACACGGGCGGGATAGAAAAAGTGTACTGTAATAGAATGCTGACCGAAAAAGACAAGCTCTCGGCATTGTTGTGGCGGGGGGGGCGGGGGCGGGGAGCAGCAGCCTTTGAAGTCTGATGCCTAGGCACAGACAAATGGTGGAGCGAGATGTGCACGCAGGGGGCGGGGGAGCGGCAGCCTTGCGAGGCCAGCAAGTTTGGGAGCGCATTCCTTTGAAGTCTGATGGGGGGACATCAAAGGAAGGGTGGGAGGGAACTAGCATATGGGGTGTGAGCGATAACGAAAGTAAGAGGGGGAGCAGGAAGTGAGGCCGAGCACGCACTGGCGAAAGCAGTCCAGATGCCAGCTTTGCACTTGAATGCCTCACATGCACTGGCCATAATCCCCATTCCAAAGCCCTCTGGTAGGATTTTCTGGTGCCCCTTTATATCTCTCGCCAGCAATGCGCAAGCGCATTGGCAGGCGATACCTAAAAAGGACTGCACACACCCTGCAGCTCTGGCAGGAGAGCACTGGATGGCTGAGCCCGCTAAGGTTGGGCCTCCTGTTAAACCACTCCGCTGACACACCCCTCCGAAGCCAGAAATGAGGTAAGACTTTTACATGTATGCATAACAACAATTGTGAGCCAGTCCACGAGTCTGCTGCAGCAAGCCATCCAAAGTGTAGGTTGATCCGCTAAGGCAGGATCCAAATATTGACACCCTGGGACTGCTAAAGCAAAACCACTAATGAGTTGAGCTTAAAATGGTCCACTAAAGCAGGACTTTCAGTAAACTAGAAATACTACAACAAATATTCAACTGATCTTTGGAAGAACTCTCACACAGATCCAAAAAACAGGAAGTGGTGGGTGTCTACTCCCTCCTTATATTGGCAGCTAAGGACAGGTAGTAGGTCATCTTTGACAGATGGTAAACTGGGATGTGTGGTATTTTGTCTTTGGAGATTCGGTCAACAGGAGACAAGCCCACTAGTAATGACTGGGATGGAGAAGATGGATACAATGATAATATGAGCTACATAACAGCCTTCTGAGTGACACTCTTCATGGTACATGCTAGGTACCCGAGGATTATGGAAAATGCGGCTACATCTCCTCAGCTCAGTCTGAAAAGAATGTTTAGCTCAATGCATATGAAGGATTAGCCCTTTTCAGTCAATTGATGCAGCCAGTATTTAAAAGTTCTGGTATATAGGCAAGGAATGTGATTGTATGGAGGTGAATGAATAGATAAAGTTTCTATGGGGGGGCAACCTATGTTGAAAAAACTTTGTTGAGAGATGTAACAAGGTGGTTTATTTGTCTTCACATTGCAGTCATCAGAGGGTGCCCAAATACATATCATGTGCTTGGTATAGAGGAAGATAGACAACCATGAGTCCCTGCCGCTACAGGTAGGTGAGATGGGTCTAGACCTTCGCTGGTGTTAAGATAATGTCTTAAGCAATACTTCAGTTTTTATCCTGGACCACCACTTCACCCTTTACAGCTTTCAGTTGTGCTTAAGCACTTAATAGCAATGTTGCTTTACAACTTCCATCTACTTTTGCTGCAAAACTGCTCTCCAAACTCACTGCAAAAGTGGACTTTTAGAGGAACTGTTCCACCATAATCTGTAATCCTTCAAGAATGAGTTTGCGATGTCTCTTCATTCTTTCCTCAACCAGTTTTGGTGGGCAGGTTTTTATTGTTCGGTGAAAGAGGATAGAGGTGAAATGGTAGCACAGGTAATGTGATTCTTGGCTTTTTACGACTTTCAGCCATACTTAACAGCACATGTGCTGCTAGACAACATGGCTAAAAGACATTCACATTGACAAGTCCAATAGCTCGGGCATTGCTGAGATCTATTGGCTTTGCCAAAGCTTGTGCGGTGTTAATGAGGTCTTGTTGAACAAATGTAGAAGTAATAGTGAGAAACAGTTGCCGGAGCTTTGAAGTGAAGTGAGGATGTGGCGTGATGGCCAAAGCTGCTGACAGGGGAACTGGGGAACCAGGTTTGAATCTAGGGGTCGGCTGAACAGTTTGTGATTCTGGGCAAATCACTTACGCTTCCCCCTTCGTATGATAATGAATGTGTTATTGTGTAATGTAACTGGTGGGCACTTAAAGCACTCCAATACCTTCAGCTGGTGTTAGCACTTTGGCAAGATGGAGGATGGAACAAGAGCTCCAATACTATGGGATTGTGCAAAAAATAAAAAAAATAAAAGAAGCAGGGAAAGGGAGGACGGGGGGACGGGTCAAGCTGGGAAGCAAGAGAGGATGGGGAGGTGGGCAACCAACGGTGGGAGAGGGCAGGAGGAAGCAACAATTAAAGAATTACCTAATTGAAGCAGGATCAGAGACAAAAATGAATGTGTCACTGTAGAATGTAACTTGTGAGCACTTAAAGCATTCCAATACCATCAGCTTGTGTTCACTCTATTGCAAGTTGGAGGATGGAGCAAGCACTCCAATACTATTGGATCACACAGAAAAAATAAACAAGTGCTGTTCATGTTTTAACAACTTTCTCAGAAATGCATTAGTTTATGTGCATGCAGTTTAGTGGTATATGTGTATGTGTACCAGGAAGGCTATGGCAAGATGGAGGATACAATGAGCACTCCAAAACTATTGGATCATACATAAAAATTTTAAAATAAAAGCAGGAGCGACACGGGAGGTAGTGGGGGGGCGGGTCAAGCACAGAAGCAGGAAGGGATTGGGAGATGGGCAAGCAACGCTGGGAGAGGGCAAGAGGAAGCAACAATGAAGGGGAAAAAAATCTTATTTTAAGCAGTATCAGTGACAAAAACTGAATGTGTCATGGTGGAAAGTAACTAGTGAACACTTGAAGCGCTTCAATACCATCGGCCCGTGTTCTCTCTATGGCAAGACAGAGGATGGAGTGACTGTTTCAATACCATCTGATCGTGGACAAGAAATAAACAAATGCTGTTCGTGTTTTAACAACTTTGTAAGAAATGCATTTATTTATGTGCACACACATGCATTTCAGTGGTATGTGGGTATGTGTACAAGGGAGATGGCATGAAAACACAAGTAATCCTATGGCGTGCATGAAAACAAGGAAAATATAACTGTGCAAACCGGAAGCAGTGAAAGGAGACATCTACTTGGTCCATGCACTATGGGCGGGCCACACACAAGATGAGGGCATGACGCCCGCATTCCATGAAGAATGGCATCAAAGAAAATGAGAGTGATGCTGAAGTTTACCAGTGGTAGGAGATGAGCAGCCTGTAAGCCCACAGATAGAACACAACTCGTCTCCTCGAGACAGCGCATGGGCTGTCTAGCTGAGCAGAGCAGGCTCTGTCTAGCAGAGACGACAAACAATAATTTCTCGCAAGTAAAACATACTGACATTGTTAATGTTTACTGTGTTTAGAAACGGGGAAATTAAGTGATATATCCGTGATCACAAAATGTGGAAGTGAGGAAGATGCAAGGGAGATAATATGCCGTCATTTCGAGAGAGGACATGGAATAAAGGCAAGAGCTGTCGACTTTGGATCTGGTAAAGAGATGAGGCGTAAAAGCCAGAGCTGCCGACTTTGGAGCTGGTAAACTGGGTTCGAGTTTCGGCATTGACTTAACATCCTTGATTTTTTAAATTTCCTTTTGCAATTTAATATAGCGCAGACATGGTCTGAAGGCATCAGAGCGCTTTAGAACAGTAGCAGAATATGAGGCTATAGCAAGTTGATCTTTAGCAAATCACTTAAACTTGCTGTGCCTACAAAAATGAACGTGTCCTATAGTAAAATAACTGGTGCTAATGTAAAATGTTCCAATACCTTCGGGTGGTGTTGGTGATATATAAAACTGCACAAAAAAAAGTATCTGGTGTTTAAGTAAAGCGCTGCAATTACTTCGGGTGGTGTCAGAACTGCATAAAACTGCACACAAAATTATGAAAAAACACTTCGGTGGAGGAGGGGGTCTGTGTAACGGAGTTCAGTGGGGGCAAGCAGCGACAGTCGTAAAGTGGACGGGCAAAAAACAAAAAAGGAGAGCAGCCACGGGGATTAAGTGATTTGTCCGTAATCACAAAATGTGGAACTGAGGACGAGGCTAGGGAGATTATGTGGCGTCCTCTTGAGAGAGGATGTGGCGTAATGGCCAGAGTGGTCGATTATGGAGCTGGGAAACCGGGTTTGAGTTTATGCGCCGGCTTAACATCCATGGTTCTGAACAATGTGCTTAATCTCCCCATGCCTACAAAAAATAATGTGTCCTTGTGTAAAGTAACTGGTGTTAATGTAAAGCGCTTCAATACCTTTGGGTGGTATTTAGCGCTATATAAAACTGCACAAAAAAGCTTTACTTGGGCTTATGTAAAGCTCTCCAATGCCTTCGGGTGGAGTTGCCACTACATAAAACTGCACAAAAAACAAATGTGAAAAGCAGAGTCGGGGGAGTAAGGGATCTGGGTGAAGAGGGGATCTGTGCAACGAGAGTTCAGCATGGGCAAGCAGCGGCAGGCAGGAGGTTGACGGGTAGCCAACAGCAAATGTGGGCTGCCACTGGGAGATTAAGTGATTTGCCTAGATTTACGGTGTCCTCGTGAAAAGTGAATGGTGTTCATGTAAAACACTCCAATACTTTTGGGTGGTGTTGGCACTAGGTAAAACTGCACACAAAAAAAGTAACTGGAGCTAATGTAAAGCACTCCAAAACCTTTAGGTGGTGATGTCACTATATAAAACTCCACAAAACAAAATTGAAAAACAGTGTTGTGAGAGGAGGGGATCTGGGCAATTGAGTTCAGCAGGGCAAGCTGCAATGGGCGGGAGGTGGACGGCAACCAACAGCAAATGCGGGCTGCCACAGGGAGATTACGTGATTTGGCCATATCCACAATGTGGAACTGAGGCAGAGGCTAGAGAGGTGATGTGGTGTCCTCTTGGGAGAGGAAGTGGCGAAAGGGACACAGCCGCCAACTATGGAGCTGGGAAACCGGGTTCGAGTTTCGGCCTCGAATTACCATCCTTGATTCTGGGCAAATCACTTAATCTCCCCATGCCTACAACAATGAATGTGTCCTTGTGTAAAGGAACTGGTGCTAATGTAAAGCGCTCCAATACCTTTGGGTGGTGTTGTTGCTATATAAAACTGCACACAAAAACAGAAAGAATCACAGTGTCAGGCTGTTTTACAGTAGTGAAACAAATAGGAGTTTAGAGGGTAAAGCTAGTCATAGGTCGCCCTCCACTCACAAAGCACCTCGTACAAAAAAGACCTAGACATTGTAAGCACTTATGAATTCATCCTTTCTGGGTATACCGTATGTTGCATAATTATTACAAAACTTACTCCCCATCCATTAGTTATTAGGGTAGGCGGTATATCCTGGTAATGTGCCTCCTTTAACAATCCCCCATTCCCTAAGAGTAAAATACCCAGTTGCGAGACAACAAATACACACACACCTTAGTGTCTAACTGTAACACAAGAAAAACGAAAAAAGTGTGTGAGAGCGAGATGGCACCTCACGGGCGCACCACCAATGGGAACCTGACAGGTACTCACCAGGATTGCCCTGTTCTCATCATTGGCACCATCAAGCTCAGAAAAAAGAAAATGTGTCCAAGAAACACAAAAAGAAAGTATTTTGTGAAGATATGCAGTGAAAGAAGACCACAAGACAACCAATAAAGTGTCAAACAACATGTAAAACACACGGCAACACAGATATGCAATTTTATTCTGTCTCTTGTGTTGGGTGTGGAATCTAAAAAAGTGAGTGTGGTTACTAACTATCCAACCAACACCACTTTACTTGCCGACATGTTTCATTGCCATCAAAATTTTTGGCAATTTCTTCAGGGCGTCATACATATTAAAGCCACTGCATAAGGACAAACTAGTCTTCGCAACTGAAAAACAAAAATGAATATAAAAACACCTTTGTAACGACCGGCCGAATGAACGTCCACTGCCTCAACCCAAAAGCATATAACTTAAACTTAATTACCCTCACTCGGCCATCTGCACTCGTACCAGCCGAGAGGGTAGTGACCTCATGGAACTGCAACCCCGAATGTGGGTCGTTGATCCTTCCCCTTCAATTTGCTGTGAGGGAAAAGATACAGTGTACGTGCTTAACTCGTGTGTTTCTATCTCCTTGTGAAAAATGAGTAATCGACCTCATGCTATCCCCAAGCATTCCAATGGGCTGTCAGCCAACAAATCTCTACCTGTCTTTTTCAGTCTCTTTCAGTGACATGCCACCCAAATAACATTAAAAACCACCCAGCTTTTAGCTACTTACTAAAATGGTGGAAGGTATCTTGCGTAAACTCGACAATCGTGTTGTTCCAAATGAATACTTGTTGTATTTATATTGGTAGAAGTAAAAGCGTCCAACAATTTGACTATATCGGACCTCTATATAATCGATATCCCTGTCAGTCTAGAGACAGAGGAATATCGAACATATTATTAAGTTTACTTTTCGCATTTTAAATTGGTGAAAAAACCTCATTATCTCCCCGCATTATAGTATATTGTCACCTAACTCGGTCGAAATGACTCGGACGATATTAAAGCGTACCCTGCCAGCAACTCGAAGTTATAAACCGCCCCGGAGCCCTTACTCCTTACCGCTATGGTGGAAGGTGACTGGCGTCAAATCAGCCCATACCTATCTCGAACAGATCCCTGTTCTATAAACATTAGTTTGATGGCGTGTTCTCGTGATATGACGCGGCCGCCATTTTAGATCGGGCAGGGTTTCTTTACAGTCAATGATGTTACCCATTGCGAGATGAAGTCTCGCAGGATCTCGATGTAAAAACTTTTTAAGTCAAAACTTTCTCAATCAAACTTTATCAATCATTACAGCATGGGCCAATGATTTACTAATTTATTTCTGATGATATCGCATAAAGAGATTTTTTATATATGTCATATCCCACAAAAAGACTTTTTAAGTCAAAACGTTCTCATTCAAACATTATCAATCAGTACAGCATTGGACAATGGTTTACTAATGTATGTCTGATGATATCGCATAAAGAGATTTTTTATACATATCTCATATCCCACAAAAAGACAGATGTCAACTTACATCAATTTTTCATAGAATAGTCCAAACACCCACTAAAGGCGTCCTCTCTTTTTGCTATAGCTATACATCCCATCACTGCATATGCGGCATTTCATAGCAACTATAGCACCCGGCAGCTTCGTGGAAGGGGCTAGTCACTGAATTTCACGTGGTTGCGACGGCAGGTATACATTGCAAGAACCAATGCACCCATGCCATCACTATCATGGGCATAGGTGGAAACCATTACTAATATAGATATTAATAAAACCGGATTACATGTAAAGTGAGGGATTGCGAGTGAGTATCCATTCAAATGCCAAAGATCTATCATTCTGTCTGATTCAATGTAATTTATTCCATTCTAATAAATCATTTAACCCAAATTTTTCACTCTTTTCTTGAAAGATCCATTTGGCCTCTTTTGTAATTAGCAATCGCTCCACTGTGCGTGCATCTCCTATCACTTTTTCTAACACTAGCCAGTTGAATGAATGTTTATTACTGTGGCAGTGTTGCACCAATTTTGTAGTTAGTTTACCAGATTTTATGGTGCTCAGATGCTCCTGAATGTGGGTTTTTATTTTACGTGTGGTAAGGTCTATATAATGTAGTCCACACTCACAGTCCAGCCTGTATACCACATTGGTGGTGTTACAGTTACTGAACTGTCTCAAATGCCATTCCTTGCCTGATTTCAAAGTGACGCTGGTGACTTTGGAGGTAAGAGGGCAAATGGAACAAGTGCCACACGGATGGTGACCTATGGGCCGTGTCTTGCTGGTATCTTTAGAGATTTGTGTGCGTGTATGCACCAATTTGTCCTTCAAGTTACTAGACCGTCTGAAGGCGAATCTGGGGGGGGGGGGCATTTTGAAGTCTTTATTAGACAGGATAGCCCAGTGCTTGCGTATCGACTGCCTTATTTTAGTAGCTAAGGGATCGAACGTCAAAACTACAGGAAGACATTCTCTTTTTTTTTTTTGATTGACCTCCAGTAAGGCACTTCTGGGGATATTCAGAGCTCTCTTCTTTGCATGGTTTACGATTTTTGCTGGGTAGTCGCTTTTCAAAAGTTTATCACACAGGACCTGTGCTTGTTCATTGAACACTTCCGTGGTGGAACAGTTTCTACGGTAACGGAGAAACTGGCACACGGGCGGGTTGTCTCTAAGAGCCCGTGGGTGGTACGAATCGTAGGACAACAGCGAGTTCCTGTCCGTGGGTTTTTGGTGAACACTTGTGCTCAAGTTGTTACCGCTGGCTTTGATGTCTAAGTCTAGGTACAGAGCAGAGTCCCGGCTGTAGGACCAGATGAACCGGAGACTTTGATCTTGACAATTAAGCCAGTTGAGAAATTCCAACAATCTGGTTTCCTCTCCAGTCCAGATACAGAGCACATCGTCTATGTATCTCCTCCAGAGATGTACATGGTCTCTGAAGGGATTGGTGACTGGGTAGACGATGTGCTCTTCAAACTGGCCTACATATATACAGGCCAAGCTGGGCGCCATAGTAGCCCCCATGGAGGTCCCTGTGGTCCGTAAAAACAACTTGTCCTTATAGCAAAAGAAATTTTGTGTCAGCGCTATTTCGATGCATTGCAAAACAAAAGTTTGCGGAGCATCATAGAACCATTCCTGCTCCCCCAGGGCCCTGGCTGCTGCCACCAGCGTGGCATCCTGGGGGATACAGGAATATAAAGACTTGATATCGATAGTCACCAATATTTCTTGTGTGGAGTCAAAAGTCATCCCACTGATCACATTCAAAATATCCATTGTATCTTTTACAAAAGATTTTTGGGTGACAACGGACTCACGCAGGAAGTAGTCTGCGAATTGTGAGAGGGATTCGAGGATAGATTGTATGCCCGATACAATCGGCCTGCCCGGCGGTGGCCGGGCAGGCCTATGTATTTTCGGTAAGATATAGAACCCAGGAGTCCTGGAGTTTGTATTCACCAAGAACTCTGCTTCTTTTGTAGAAATCCATTTCCTCTCTCTTGCTTTGCCCACCATTTCTTTAATGAGGTTAAGCAGTTCAGGTGGTGGGTCTTTCGTCAAAGGCTGGTAGTTGGCACGTACATTGAGTAGACGTAATACTTCTGCCTCATAGTCCCGGGTGTTAAGCACAACTACCGCACCCCCTTTGTCCGCAATTTTTATTGTTGTTTGCAAGGTTTTAACTGCTTCCCAGTCAGATCTAGACATGTTTTTATACCCCATATTTCTCTCTTGTGATTCAAGATCTTCAATGTCTTGTAAAACTTTAGACTCGAAGACCACGATCTCAAGGCCCACAGGTGCACTAGAAGGTGTGAAAGTGGAAGGTTTTCGTAGATTTGAATTAAAACCCCCTTGCATCCCCTGACGTCCGATTCTAATTTCTAATTTCTAATTTAAAATACTTGTAAAGCGCATCATACACCTTGCGGTTTCTTGGCGCTGGGGGGATCGGCAACTGAGGTAAAAACAAAAAGACCAGGAAGAGAAGAAAGGGATATTTGAAGGGGTTTAAGTGGGGAAGGCTAGGCTGAAAAGGAACGTTTTCAGATCTTTGCGAAAGGGGAGATACTGAGTGGCAGAACGGAGGTGGTCAGGAAGTGAGTTCCAGAAGGTTGGAGCTAGGGTGGAGAAATTAGCCCCGCCCAACTTTTTGCGAGTGAAGCGAGGGATCTGGAGGAGGGACCTGGAGGAAGATCGAAGTTCTCTTGTGGGTACATAGGACTTGATTAATGAGGAGATGAAGGCAGGGGCAGAGCCCTGGCGGGCCTGGAAGACCATGCACCCGATCTTGAATAGGGCCCGTTCCTTTATGGGGAGCCAATGAAGCTCTCTAAGAAGGGGGGTGGAGTGGTGATAACGAGGGAGGCCGTACACAAGCCGGGCTGCTTGATTCTGGACGGTCTGGAGTCTACGCAAACTGTAAGCGGGGATACCGTGGTAAAGAGCGTTTGCGTAGTCCAATTTTGATATCACGAGTGCGGCCATAATGATCTTAAGTGCCTGGGGGGAAAAGAAGCGGGAGACAGTGCGGATAGTGCGGAGAGAAAGGAAACAGGAGGACACCACAGAGCTGATTTGTGAATGGAGAGTGAGTTGGCTGTTTATTTTGACACCAAGTGTTTTGACCGTGGTGGAGGGGGTCGGTGCAGAGCCAAGAGAAGGGGGCCAGAAGAAAGAGTTCCAGGGACTGGATGAACCACCGGTGAGAACCAGCTCGGTTTTATCCGGGTTCAGCTTAAGGTGGTTGTGGTTCATCCAGTCACTGATGAATGTCATGGTTGACTGGAAATTGGAGACCGAGAGAGGAGAAGGGGACAGATCAAAGATGAGCTGGAGGTCATCCGCGTAGTTATAGACGGTGACCTCCAGCTGCTGTAGTGCAAAGATGAGAGGAAAGATATAAAGGTTGAAAAGTAAGGGGGAGAGCGAGGATCCCTGGGGAACACCGCAAGTGACAGGGAGGGGAGTGGCCGTGAAGTCGCCTAACCGGACCGCCTGAGTGCGTTCCCTCAGAAAGGAGGAGAGCCAGATCAGAGCTGATCCCCCGATACCGGCCGCCTTGACACGGGTGAGTAGGATGGTGTGGTCCACCGTGTCAAAGGCGGCGGAAAGATCAAGGAGGACCAGTGCCTGGTGTTTATTTTCGTCCATACCCTTTCTGAGTTTGTCCAAGACTGAGACCACGACTGACTCGGTCGAATGCCTGGGACGAAACCCGGCTTGGCGGGAAGCCAGTCCCCCGTTTGCCTCAACATGGGCGCTGAGCACCGCGGTAACATGGCGTTCCATCACCTTGCCCAGGAAGGGTAGCAGGGAGATGGGGCGATAGTTAGCCGAGATAGAAGAGTCAGCGCCAGCTTTCTTCAGGATGGGCACTATGGTAGCTGCTTTAAGCGAATCGGGCACTACGCCCTGTGCCAGGGAACTGTTGAGGAAGGCAATGGGGGGGTCAGGGCAGCTGGAGTATATTTGCTGCAGGACTCGTGCTGGGCAGACGTCCGCAGGAGATCCCGACTTCACTTTAGGGAGTATCTCCAGAAAAGAGTCCTGCGTGAGGGGGGGGGATAGAGGTAAGAAAGTGGGGGAGGGGAGGGGGGGCGGGATCGACGAAGACAGAGGAGGGTGGAGGGATATTAAGCTTGATGGTTGCTATTTTATCTAAGAAGTAGGTATTGAGCTGGTCGCAGAGAAGTTGGGAGGGAGGAATAATGGGCGAGGTTCGGTCTGAGAATGCCAGGTCATTCACTATCCCGAAGATTGCCCTGGGTTTGTTTCCGGCGGAAGTAATTTTGGACGAAAAGTAGGTGGACTTAGCAGCCAGGATTGCTGTTTTATATTTGTCCAGTGCTGATGAGAAGTGGGTTTTTAATAGGGGATCGTAATTTTTCCTCCATTGCCTTTCTGCCTGTCGGGCGCTCAGTTTGAGAGCTTTTAGGTGGTCGTTGAACCATCTATTAGAGTCCTTTGGTCGGCGGATGGAGATGCGGCGTAGGGGCGCCACAGAGTCGCAGCCATCCGCCAGCCAGGTGTTAATGGCCTTGGCTTGAGAGGTAGATGTTAAGCCAGTAAGAGTAGGAGTAGAGTCGCGGAGCATGGAGGACAAGGAGGGGTAATCCAATCTATTCCAGTTCCGTGCCCAGGTGTTTTTGGCATACGGAATTTTAGGCATCACGTTGCGGGGAATAGAGAAGGAAATAAGGGCATGGTCGGACCAAGGGCACGGCGAGACAGTGGCCGAGGCCACGGGGAGGTTGAGGGACCAGACCTGGTCCAATGTGTGCCCATGGGAGTGAGTGGGGACGGATATGTGCGACACGAAATTAAGGGTTGAGAGGCAATCTGTAAACTCTTTTGAGGCTGAGCACTCGTGTGGGTCAGAGGGCCAGTAATTGAAGTCCCCTATCACCAAGACCGAGGCGTAGTTGACCGCCAAGTTGGCCAATAGGTCTTGAAAGGCCGGCAAAAATGCAGGCGAGGGCTGGGGAGGCCGGTACATTAATAGGCAGGTGATAGGGGGGGAAAATAAAAGAGAGCGGGCTACCAGGAAGTCAGCAGGGGGAATGGGAGGTGAGGGAAGTGGTTGGAAGTTCAACTCCGACCGAGCGATCAGGGCAACCCCACCGCCTGCCTTGCCCGCCGGCCGGTCGGCTCGAAGGGCCACATAGGAGGAGGGTAGGGTGGCCAAGAGAACGGGGAGGGAAGTGTCACAATACCAAGTTTCGGTCAGGAGCAGTAGGTCCGGTTTCTCAGAATCGAGTAAGACGAACAGCTCATGGTGGTGCTTGACCGCTGACCTGGTATTGAGTAGAAAGACAGACAATGCCGGCGAACGGGGGGGGAGGTCAGGGGGAAGGGGGCAGGGTAACGGGGGAACGTGTAGCGGAGGATGGGGGGCTATGGGGGAGGTGGGGGCAAGGCCTAAAGAGGAAATCAGGCTGCGGGTGGGAACTGGAAGTAGCCATTTACCTTGAAGGGCAATAAGATCCTTAGAAGAGTAGGAGGTAGGTTTAGCATGGAGTAGTGCCCCTAGCCCCGTCCGGCCGCGGACGGGCGCAGACCCCTTAGCAGATCCCTTAGCTACTAAAATAAGGCAGTCGATACGCAAGCACTGGGCTATCCTGTCCAATAAGACTTCAAAATGCCCCTCCCCAGATTCGCCTTCAGACGGTCTAGTAACTTGAAGGACAAATTGGTGCATACACGCACACAAATCTCTAAAGATACCAGCAGGACACGGCCCATAGGTCACCATTCGTGTGGCACTTGTTCCGTTTGCCCTCTTACCTCCAAAGTCACCAGCGTCACTTTGAAATCAGGCAAGGAATGGCATTTGAGACAGTTCAGTAAATGTAACACCACCAATGTGGTATACAGGCTGGACTGTGAGTGTGGACTACATTATATAGGCCTTACCACACGTAAAATAAAAACCCGCATTCAGGAGCATCTGAGCACCATAAAATCTGGTAAACTAACTACAAAATTGGTGCAACACTGCCACAGTAATAAACAGTCATTCAAATGGCTAGTGTTAGAAAAAGTGACAGGAGATGCACGCACAGTGGAGCGATTGCTAATTACAAGAGAGGCCAAGTGGATCTTTCAAGAAAAGAGTGAAAAATTTGGGTTAAATGATTTACTAGAATGGAATAAATTACATTGAATCAGACAGAATGATAGTTCTTTGGCATTTGAATGGGTACTCACTCGCAATCCCTCACTTTACATGTAATCCAGTTTTATTAATATCTATATTAGTAATGGTTTCCACCTATGCCCATGATAGTGATGGCATGGGTGCATTGGTTCTTGCAATGTATACCTGCCGTCGCAACCACGTGGAATTCAGTGACTAGCCCCTTCCACGAAGCTGCCGGGTGCTATAGTTGCTATGAAATGCCGCATATGCAGTGATGGGATGTATAGCTACATCAAAAAGACAGGACGCCTTTAGTGGGTGTTTGGACTATTCTATGAAAAATTGATGTAAGTTGACATCTGTCTTTTTGTGGGATATGAGATATATATAAAAAAATCTCTTTATGCAATATCATCAGAAATACATTAGCAAACCATTGTCCCATGCTGTACTGATTGATAAAGTATGAATGAGAAAGTTTTGACTTAAAAAGTCTTTTTGTGGGATATGATATATATAAAAAATCTCTTTATGCGATATCATCAGAAATAAATTAGTAAATCATTGGCCCATGCTGTAATGATTGATAAAGTTTGATTGAGAAAGTTTTGACTTAAAATGTTTTTACATCGAGATCCTGCGAGACTTCATCCCGCAATGGGTAACATCATTGACTGTAAAGGAACCCTGGCCGATCCAAAATGGCGGCCGTGTCATATCGCGAGAACACGCCATCAAACTAATGTTTATAGAACAGGGATGTGTTCGAGATAGGTATGGGCTGATTTGACACCAGTCACCTTCCACCATAGCGGTAAGGAGCAAGGGCTCCGGGGCGGTTTATAACTTCGAGTTGCTGGCTGGGTACGCTTTAATATCGTCCGAGTCATTTCGACTGAGTTAGATGACAATATACTATAATGCGGGGAGATAATGAGGTTTTTTCACAATTTAAAATGCGAAAAGTAAACTTAATAATAGGTTCGATATTCCTCTGTCTCTAGACTGACAGGGATATCGATTATATAGAGGTCCGATATAGTCCAAATTGTTGGCCGCTTTTACTTTTACCAATATAAATACAACAAGTAATCATTTGGAACAACACGATTGTCGAGTTTACGCGAGATACCTTCCACCATTTTAGTAAGTAGCTAAAACCTGGGTGGTTTTTAATGTTATTTGGGTGGCATGTCACTGACAGAGACTGAAAAAGACAGATAGAGATTTGTTGGCTTACAGCCCATTGGAATGCTCGGGGATAGCATGAGGTTGATTACTCGTTTTTCACAAGGAGATAGAAACACACGAGTTAAGCACGTACACTGTATCTTTTCCCTCACAGCAAATTGAAGGGGAAGGATCAACGACCCACATTCGGGGTTGCAGTTCCATGAGGTCACTACCCTCCCGGCTGGTATGAGTGCAGATGGCCGAGTGAGGGTAATTAAGTTTAAGTTATATGCTTTTGGGTTGAGGCAGTGGATGTTCATTTGGCAGGTCGTTACAAAGGTGTTTTTATATTCATTTTTGTTTTTCAGTTGCGAAGACTAGTTTGTCCTTATGCAGTGGCTTTAATATGTATGACGCCCTGAAGAAATTGCCAAAAATTATGATGGCAATGAAACATTTTGGCAAGTAAAGTGGTGTTGGTTGGATAGTTAGTAACCACACTCACTTTTTTAGATTCCACACCCAACACAAGAGACAGAATAAAATTGCATATCTGTGTTGCAGTGTGTTTTACATGTTGTTTGACACTTTATTGGTTGTCTTGTGGTTTTCTTTCACTGCATATCTTCACAAAATACTTTCTTTTTGTGTTTCTTGGACACATTTTCTTTTTTCTTTTTTCGGAGCTTGATGGTGCCAATGATGAGAACAGGGCAATCCTGGTGATACCTGCCAGGTTCCCGTTGGTGGTGCGCCCGTGAGGTGCCATCTCGCTCTCACATACTTTTTTCATTTTTCTTGTGTTACAGTTAGACACTAAGGTGTGTGTTTTTGTTGTCTCGCAACTGGGTTTTTTACTCTTAGGGAATGGGCGATTGTTAAAGGAGGCACATTACCAGGATATACCGACTACCCTAATGACTAATGGATGGGGAGTAAGTTTTGTAATAATTATGCAACATACGGTATACCCCAAAAGGATGAATTCATAAGTGCTTACAAGGTCTAGGTCTTTTTTGTACGAGGTGGTTTACAGTAGTGAAAATGAGGAAATGCATTGCATCGGAAACCACACTACAGGGCTACTTTTGCCATGGACACTGAGGGCCAGGCAGACCTTGATGACATCAAGACAGCCTGGCTCCTTTGAAGAAAATTCTAATTAAGCAACAATGGTGCATGGAAACACTTCACCGGTGAATGCAGAAAAAGTAAGAAAGTGAATTGACAGGAGAAATTTGTAGAAATAGACTCCGCCCCTATGAAATGAGAAGCAGCAAGGTGAAACATGAACAGTTCAATAATTTCGCAAAAGGAGAAACGTGGCTATGCAATTGCAGCAGAAGACACAGTTACTTTTATAAGCTCAGACATGCCCAGTGATAACGAATACCTGATTCACTTGAGGTCTAATTGTTCAGCAATAAACACTGTTGAGATTGATAAATACAAAAGCAATGTACACCCTGATGTATGCACGCATAGCAGTGGCAGTACCAATAAATGCAATATCGATGTACGCTGTAATCCATGCACACACAATGATGTCAATACCAGTAAATCCAATGTCGTTGTACACCGTTACTTATGCCCACATAACTACATCAATATCAGTGAATGCAATATTGATGTACAATGTAACAACTGTATGTATAATAATGAGAATATCAGCAAATATGATATCAATGACCACCATGTTACACGTACACACACTTACAAACTTGTATCATTGCTGTCGAAATCATCCGAGATGACCTCCCCATTAACCTCAAGTCAGGGATGAGTGGTCAGACAGGCCCTGTGACCCAAACCCAAGCCTACCAATTGGCAGGTCACAGGTAGGGTTACTTAGCCAAAAGACAAATGCCTACCCATGGAAAACCCTGATCGGTCCCACAGATAGATAGTCACATCACAAACAAGACTGAGGAGATTTCCCCCAATAAAACATGGTTTACCAAAGGCGCATGTCCCCAAATGACCACAAAGTTGGATGCCATATGCAGTTAGGAACACTCAGCCAATCAGGACACGTCAGGCACACCGCACAAGGTGATCGAGTGCTCACCACACTGGACACCTGGACACGCACACACTGGCTCACACTAGCTCTCCCTGAGGTCCAAAATAATCTGTGTCCCCCTTATCAGATGTTTTTTCTTGTGCTTTTAAAGAATTCAAAGTGTTTTATTGTACCCACAAAATGTATATATGTGCGGCCAAAATATCTGTACTCTAAGACTGTCTTCAGACGCGCCTCTGTGGATACTTTCCGAACCGCTGCGTTTAATTAAACCAATTTGTTCCTGTTTTGCCAAACACCTCTTGTCTTTTCATTAATTTAAGGTAAAATCATATTTGAGCAACATTTTGGTGAGTCAGACAGGAGAGATTGATTCATCAAGCTCGCCTTCTGTTGAAGGAAGGATCCCGGCCTGAACGGATTTACATCTGCGCAATGAGATCGGTAGGCAGGCGCCATAATTGATTAGTATTTCTGCTGAATCCATGGGGCAGAGGTTCATCTGGAGACTGCCATCACAGGGTAAGAGACTACATCTGATCCTTAGTCCCAGTATGTGGCGTGTGGCAAACTAGACTAGTATGTAGATTACTTTTGTTTTTCCCCTAGTCAGCACGCTAGAGAAGTCTAAGGTAGTTACAGTTTGGTTGTTTGGACTACTGCGCATGACACAGAGGGTACGTTTGTATCTGGGTGTCAGACAGGGACCGCTAGGACCACTGGATGTGACACAGATGATATGCATAGGCTCTGGGTGCGATATAGAGCCAGCATCAAGAAGTGAGAGTTGGTATTCGCTTGGACCACTGGGCGTGACACAGCTGGAATGAACAACCCCTAGGTGTGGCATAGGGTGTAATTCGGACATTAGGGAACAATTTGGACCTTGTTGAATAAGGTTTAAATTGTGTCTGGCCACAGAGCGCCGATAGTTGTCAACTGGCCCTTTTTTCTCCACACAAATCCTTGCTATGCTTGTCTGCTGAGCCGATATTAACAGACAATCGAGCTCCTTTATCTTTGTGTGTTACACAAAGCATTCCTCGGCTCAGGTTGTAGGTATTGGGAGGGGACTAAGGTTTTTTTGGGAGAAAGTGAACTTTTTTTCTGTCAATCTTTTCTCTTCTAGTCTCTTTTAAATTTTTCCATTTTATGCATTATTGATGTCATGGTTCTGTTGAAAGTTAGCAAATTGTGCTTCACGTTAAATGTTGTGTCATGTTAGTAAGTTTATGTTTCATGAAGTGATAACTATTCTTACCATGAATTAGAGTTCCATATTTACTATTTTACTGCTAAAAGTCAACTCGTATTATTCTGAACTAATCCTTACACTTTGTTGCAGGTTGTTATTATTTCATTGCATTTGTCATTGTCAAATTGTTAAATGTTTGTCAATTTTTTTAGAGCTCATTACCAGTAGATTGTTTCTGGTATAACCCTGTGTACACAGTTTTCCCGATGTATAGAGTAGAATTTGTAACCCTTTAAAATCTTGAGATGATCAAAAGTTTGTATATTCCTTATAAAACGAGTTCCCTAATCCACCATGGAGACTCCACTCGACCATATGCAAATTAGATTTCCCACATAGGCCCAGAAATTAGTAAAAAATTGCCACGAGTGGCACGCCCATACCAATATATACTCATTACCCTGGCATGAGGGGGGAACATTCGATACCAACACCATAGAGGGTAACTAGTCATAATATCGACTACAAAATATCGAAAGGACAAAATATCGAGTCAAAAATATCGAGTATAGGAAAATATCGAAAAAAAGAATATCGAAGTAGAAAATATCGTATTATTTAATGTGAAAAAAATATCGAGTACAAAAATATCGAGTCAAAAATATCGAGTAGTATTAATATCGATATGTAGTAATAGTAAAAAATATCGAAAAAGTATAGATAAAATGTTAATAAAATATTATTAATAAATATAAAAAATAATATATATATTTATATAAATATAGAAATGTATGTTAATGTTTCGGAGCGGGATGTTGGGTTAATAGGGGATAAGGGTGGGGAGTAGTTTAAAAATATGTAATAAAATGTGTAAAAATCTATAAAATATTTGTATATTTAAAAAAAAAATAAAAAAAAATACAGAAAAAATGTTTTTTTTATTTAAAAATATAAAAATCTACTCGAAAATTGGAAAAAAACTTAAAAAAATAATAAAATATATCTTAGAAAATTAGATATATATTTATATAAATATACAAATTAATGTTAATGTTTAGGAGCGGGATGTTGGGTTAATAGGGGATAAGGGTGGGGAGTAATTTAAAAATATGTAATAAAAAGTGTAAACATCTATAAATGTAGTATAAAATTAAAAAAATACAAATGTTTATAAATATAATTATTTTATATAAAATATTTATTAAAAATTAAAAAAATTTATATAAAAATCTTCACAAAAATAGGAAAAAATAGATAAATATGGGATAATATATGTAAAATACCTAATTAAAAATAAAACAAATATTTATTAAAAAAAATATTTAATTTTTTATTTTAATATTTATAAATAAATATTAATAATTTAATCAAATACTTTAAAAAAATTATAATTATAAATAATTATTATTAATGTAATCAAATATTTATAAAATAAAATAATATTAAAAAAAATATTAATAATTTTATCAAATATTAATTAAAACAAAATTGCTAATAAAAGAAGAAAAAAGATATAAGAATTACAATCATAAAATATGTAAGAAATAGTTACATCTATTTAATTTTAGAACAATATACAGATACATTAAAAAACAGATTATAAAAAAATAAAAAGGATAAAAATACAAATAAAAAATATCAGAAAATAACATAAATATTATTTTATAACACAAATAAAATAATTAAATATGTGAAAAATAATTACAAAAATAGGTCATACAAGATACAAATTTGCACATAAATTTAAAACATTTAGAATAAAAATATTAATTAAAAGTAATATTTTTAAAATAAATTATTACCAAAAATAAACGTTTTTACATAAAAAATACTAAGGGCCCCATTAGGATGACGGGCGGACATTGTCCGCCCGCCACCCTATCGGAGAACGGGACCGCCCGCCATAAGGGCGGGGGTCCCGTGGGGGGAATTAGGATGTGCCCGCCACAGTGGCGGGCACATCCTGTAGTTTTACCATTGTGACGGGCGGTGCACTCTGCACAATGCAAAAAATGCTTTTACGCATTTGCATATGCAAAGCGGCAGGCACCGCGCTGTGCCTGCCGCTTTGCATATGCAAATGTGGGGGGGTACCTTAGGTACCCCCCATGTGCCCCCCGACAGTGGCGCCAACCTGGGGGCCCTGCAGGGGGCCCCCGCAGCAATGTCCGCATGCCTTTCCGTGGCGGCATTGCCGCCGCGGAAAGGCCCACACATTTCGCCATCGTAATATGGCTGGCGGTGTCCATTGGACTCCGCCACCATATTAAAGCGGCAGACGGTATTTCCGTCCGCCATTGTCCCCTCCGCCATCCTAATCAGGCGGAGGGGAAAACGAGAGTGGTTGCCGGGCGGATTGCCTCCGCCTGGGTGGCGGTGGCCACCGCCACCCTGGCGGAGGCAATCCGCCCGATATCCTAATGGAGCCCTAAATGATCAAATATATTATATATAGTGTAAATCACAAATAATATGTGGGAACATTTATTTAGAATCAGTGTCCAACACCTACCCTGATATATGCCTGACTGGAGTTGGAATAGTAAATTATAATGGGAAACAACCTTTACAACGCAACTTTTACAACGCACTACCATTACAACGAAACTTTCACAACGCAAAAACCATTACAACGCATGTATTTACAACGCATGTTTTTACAACGTAGGTACCTTTACAACGCATACCATTACAACGTAAGTATTGGTAAGTATATAATTATATTTAAAATGTAATATGTTTGGTTTTTTTTAAGGGGTATTTTTAGGGTTCAGGGTCAGTTTTGGGTTTTTGGGTAAAGGGGTATTTTTAGGGTTCAGGGTCAGTTTTGGGTTTTTGGGTAAAGGGGTATTTTTAGGGTTCAGGGTCAGTTTTTAGTTTTTGGGTAAAGGGGTATTTTTAGGGTTCAGGGTCAATTTTTAGTTTTTGGGTAAAGGGGTATTTTTAGGGTTCAGGGTCAGTTTTTAGTTTTTGGGTAAAGGGGTATTTTTAGGGTTCAGGGTCAGTTTTTAGTTTTTGGGTAAAGGGGTATTTTTAGGGTTCAGGGTCAGTTTTTAGTTTTTGGGTAAAGGGGTATTTTTAGGGTTCAGGGTCAGTTTTTAGTTTCTGGGTAAAGGGGTATTTTTAGGGTTCAGGGTCAGTTTTGGGTTTTTGGGTAAAGGGGTATTTTTAGGGTTCAGGCCAGGTCAGTTTTGGGTTTTTGGGGGACAGGGGTACAGGGTAAAAATAAAATAAAATTAAATATAAATTAAATAAATTAAATGAAATGAAATTAAATTAAATTAAATTATATTAATTTCAATTAATTTACATTAAAAAAATTAATATATACTTTACAATACTTACGTTGTAATGGTATGCGTTGTAAAGGTAACTGCGTTGTAACAACATGCGTTGTAAATACATGCGTTGTAATGGTTTTTGCTTTGTAAAAATTTTGATGTAAAGGTATGCGTTGTAAAAGTATGCGTTGTAACGTCATACATCCATTATAATTGGTCAGTGTCCAGCACCTTCCCTGATATTTGTCTGACTGGAGTTGGAATAGTAAATTATAATTGGTCAGTGTTCAGCACCTTCCCTGATATTTGTCTGACTGGACTAGGAATAGTAAAATATAATTGGTCAGTGTTCAGCACCCTCACAGAAAAATTTACATGACTGTGTTATAATCTTAGGAAAATAAGTACACATGGATGTTTTTAAAAGTTTTATTGTCAATTTGTATTTATAACATGTACAGTACAATAGTCAAAACAATTAATATTCAATATAAGTAGTTAGGAAAATAGGATGTGTTCATTTACATTTATTGTAATTTATAAATGTACATTTTCTAAACATATCTTTTGTACTGTATTTATACAAAACATAATAATTTGTAACATATTTATATTTGGATGACAAATTGTAATATTTAGAACAAATTATAATAAAAAATTTTAACAGACTCTTCAATATTTATTTAATAATGTTAATATATTATATATTAATATTATTAAATATACATGTTTGATATATAGAATATTATAAACTCATAAGAAAGTAAATATATGTTTTAAAGATATTATACAAAAAACATTGTAAAATACTTTGATAGATATTACATACAATGTTCTTAATAAACAATAAAAAATTAATAATTCTTGTTATATATATACAAATATTTAGGAGGAAAACATTATTCCTAATACTATATGAAATAGTAAAACAATGACTTAGTTGGATATAATGTTTTAAAATAAATGTTTTAAATTTACATACATTGTTGGGATAATTAATAATAATAATTAATATATTATATTAATTATTAAAATTAATTTACAATTTTAAAATAATTATAACATTTGTTACAATAAAAAAATATACATTCTGAAAATAGTAAATCAATTTTAGAGTTGTCATAGTATTTATTTCCTATTGATGTATTTACATTATATTAATAATAAAAATAAATAATAAAAATTATTTATTTATACTATTAATTTACAAATGAAATACATTTCTACATTTACTTAAATAAAGGAAAAATTATTTATAATAAATATCATTTAACATTAAGGGCCCCATTAGGATAGCGGGCGGAAAACCACCCCGCCCGCCATGGAGGTGGAAAACAACCGCCCGCCATGGAGGCGGTTCAACCGACAGACAAATTAGGATCGACCGCCAGTACAGACCGACCGCGGCGGTAGCGGTGAAAAAGAAACCGCCCGACGTGTGCGGTGATGCCAAAACTCCGACCGCGGCGGTCGGAAAAGCAGCGGAAAATACAAAACCGCCCACAGGGAAAGCGGAGACACCGCACGGGAAATTACGATATCCCGAGGGTGGCGCGGGCGGAACCGCAGGCACCGACCGCCACGGTCGCAGGCAGGATTGCATGGGAGAAATGGCAGCCAAGCACCAGCAAAGTCACCGCAGCGGACGAACATGAAATACATGGCGGTCGATGTCAAAGCACCGCAATGATGCCAAATACTGCATAAACAAAGTAGCCCTGCCCCCAATAGATACAACACACACACACAGATACAGAAATGACAAACAAATATACAAAACAACATAACCACACCCACAACACACCTGACAACCACAATCCAATTGGACACACCCACACAGCTGAGTACAAAGCCACCCCCTCCACTCACCACAATCCTTTGCATCTTTCCAGAACAGAAGGCCACACACCACATCTGAGAGGAGAGGCAAAATAGCACACCACACCCACCCACCCACCACCACCATCACACCATCACAATCGAACCCCCAGCACATAACATACCTCATCACCACACCCCTGCACCCACACACCCCTGCACCCACAAACACCTCAACCCCCCACACCATGACATCACAAAAAATGCCAAAATTCACAGAGAGTGAGTTGACAGTCATGGTCAACGAGATTGTGAGAGTAGAACCACAACTATTTGGTAACCTAGTCCAACAGACACCATTAGCCACCAGGACACATATGTGGGAGAGGATAGTCCAAAGGGTGAATGCAGTTGGGGCCACCCCAAGATCCAAGAAGGAGATCATGAAGCGGTGGCATGATCTCAAGAGGGTTGTCAAGGAGAAGAGGAGCAAGAACTGGACGCTGGCTGAGAAGACTGGCAGTGGCCCTCCCATCCCACTGAAGACATTCACACCATGGGAGGAGAAGGTGCTTGCTATCCTGCTACCTGAGAGTTTCACAGGAGTAGCCGGGGGAGCGGAGGCTGGTAAGTACTGACAAATGTTTAACACCACATTGAGTTTTACCTCCTTGCAATACCCAACCACCAATACACTGTCCATCCCTAACCAACATGTAGCCAGCCATTCTGATGAGGAGGCCTGTATGGGGCCGGAATGTCAGTACAACAACTCCCACCATAGCCCCTGTCCCACAGCCCAGCAGCATGGAGGCCTCCCCCAGCCAGGAGAAAGTGTCAGCCATTGCACTGTTTAACAAACAAACCCACAGGTTGGTAGCCATCTTCACTTGGAGGCTGTTTGTGGGAGGCAGGGAGGGAGGGAGGCCTGTCTCACTACTCCCAGCATGCCCCCCTGTCCCACAGCCCAGCAGCATGGAGGCCTCCCCCACCCAGGAGCAAGTGTCAGCCATTGCACTGTTTAACAAACAAACTTACAGGTTGGTAGCCATCTTCACTTGGAGGCTGTTTGTGGGAGGCAGGGAGGGAGGGAGGCCTGTCTCACTACTCCCAGCATGCCCCCCTGTCCCACAGCCCAGCAGCATGGAGGCCTCCCCCACCCAGGAGCAAGTGTCAGCCATTGCACCCTGCACACTCACCTTACAGGTATGTAACTACCGTATATCTTCATGAAGTGTGTGTGTGTAAAAATCAAATAACTATTGTACGCAATGCATAGACAATCAACCTTTATGACTCCATGATGTAACTCTGCACTATGTAATGTAACACGGTGTTGCCATGATTTGTACAACTGATGACAGCAAATTGCACTAGTGTACAGACAGCTGATGATACGCAGATGACACAAACACTGACCACTCCCCATCTACTCCACAGGTGATGAAGAACTCACTGCTGGGGACAACACCAACGACCAGCAGAGCCAGTCTCCACCTCCGGCACATGGACTCACAGATGCAGACTCCCAGGACAGTTTGGATGATGAGCTCCAGGCCGGCCCATCTGGTGTTCCACAGACCCAGAGGTCCCAGGCCCCCATACTCCCCACCACCACCTCTGCTGCAACAACAACGCAGCAGACCCCTGCTGTCACGGCCTCTGCCTCCACCGCAACCACCACCGCAGCCACTGCCACCACCACTACCACCAGTACCACCTGCAGCACCCTCCCTGTCCCTAGGGATGACCAGCCCACACCAACAACTGTGGAGGGCAGGGAGCCAGTGCGTGGCGCACCAGTGGCGAGGGAAGAGGTCCGTGGCAGCAGAGCAGGTGGGAGGGCTAGGGTCCACACCAGACCTCGGGAGGAGTGGACACCATCCCTGGACCACTTCACCAGAGTTGTGGAGGCCTACCAAGAGGTCCAGGGACAAAGTGGCCGGTCGGATGAACTATTAAGGGAGCTCATCCTGCTGATGAGGTCCATCGATAACCGCCTGGGACAGATGGTGGACCTCATGGGCCAGCAAGTGGCGTTGCAGAGGGACAGGCCTGTGTCCCAACCATCACCGCCGTCCCCTCCTGTTGTGCAGCAGGATGACAGTCCACCATCCTCCCCTGCGCCAACAGAGAGGGGCGAGTCCTCCGACGCCGCTGGCCATTCAGCAGGCCCCCCACCGCCAAAAAGATCTAGGGGGCGTCCGAAGAAGAGCCTGGGAGTCTCTGGAAGCAATGCACCTGCCACACGCCAGTCACGGAGCCAGCCGTGAAGACAACCCTCTCCCCAACTGCATTCACTGTTTGGACTGTCTTTCCCTACATTGCCTTGGCAATGGCACCTGTCTGTTGGACTGGGTCACCACATCCATGTGGTGTCTACTCTTGCATCTCTGTGACCATGACTGTCAACTCACTGCTCATTCCCCACCTTCCTGTAAATATTCCCGCACAATTCACATGTCCACCCCGTAAATAAAATACCTGACACTCCAGATTTTGTGTATTGAATTCTTTAGTGCAGTATTTACATTGATGATAATGTCCATGATGTGTAAACATGATGTACAGTATGCAGGGCAGGAACACTCTGGAGTACCTAGGGAGACACAACAGAACTACAGTCACTGGTCTCATCGTGCCAACACACACAGATCACTGCTCCACAAATATCCAAATTATCACAGGTACACTACACATTGTCTAGCTGATATGCACAAATACGGTCCAGAATACATCTCCGTACGTAACGTCCATTCCAACAATACCATACATAGGTGACAGAACATGTGGCTATTGGGAACATCTGCGCATATCCATTCACAACAAAAGCTACCACACTAGACTATGTAGATGCTGTAACTCGTCACACACCTTCAAGTGAAGTAGCGTTGGATTAGCTGCTGGCGTTGGTCAACTCCTTCCTCCTCTCCACTGTCCTCATCACTGGATTCAGGTCCCTGAGCAGGTTGTGGCCTTGGTTCCTCACCATCGTCCAGGAGCAGTGGGACCCCCTTGTGGATGGCCAGGTTGTGTAGCATACAGCATGCCACAACGATCTTGCACACCTTCCCAGGCGAGTATGCGAGTGTGCCTCCTGTCCTGTCAAGGCACCAGAACCTTGACTTCAGCAGGCCAAAAGTCCGTTCAATTACGCGTCGTGTCCTGCCATGTGCCTCATTGTAGCGGATGTCTGCTGGTGTCTGGGGATTCCGGAGTGGGCTCAACAGCCATGGCCTACTGGGATATGCAGAGTCCCCTGTGAATGAAAAACACACATAGCTTATGTTGTACGGCCACAGTAAAGCCAGTGACACATAGCACGTGATAGCAGTAGTGTAACTCACCCACAATCCAGCCACGTTCGGGATGCAGATTCTCCATCATCCGTGGCACCATGCTGTTCCTCATAATGAAAGAGTCATGGGCCGAACCGGGAAACTTTGCACACACATGTGATATTGTCATGTCCGCAAGGCACACCACCTGCACATTCATGGAGTGGTAGTGTTTGCGGTTCCGATAAATGTGCTCCGTCGCCTGCGGTGCCACCAGAGCCACATGGGTGCAATCTATGGCACCGACTACATGTGGGATGCGCCCAAGTGGATAGAAGTCCCCCTTAACGGCAGCCAATTCACGTCCCCTGGGGAAATGTATGTAGCGATTGCGATATATCATCATGGCCTCAAGTACATCCCTCAGCACCATGCTGAACATGGGCTGCGACATCCCCCCAGCGTTAGCCACGGTCTCTTGGAAGGAACCAGTCGCAAAGAAGTGTAGTGCTGCCATTACCTTGTAGGTGGGTGTGAATGCCGTAGAATAGTGACGGCGAGGCTGCAGGTGGGGCTTCAATAGATCACAAACGATCTTCAATGTCGGTCTGTCCAGCCTGAATTTCCTGATGATTGCCTCATTCTCCATGTCCTCAAGCACAATCAACTGACGTAGGAGATTTGGCCTCCTCCTAGTTTAGGATTAAAAAGAATAGGTCAATGACAAGCATCATGAGATGGCCATAGCACAAAGCATCAATGATGTAATGGGAAAACAACAAGGGCCAGAGAGATGCATGGCACATCTAGTTACATGGCTGGCCAATAGCTACACACAGAGGGCAGGCCTCTCCAGTGACAATACCCAAGTGACAGTAACACATCGGGGAATATGAATGTGGATATAATGATTGAACTTTTGACATGCGCAGACATGGAGCTACTAGAGCCACAAATGTAATGTGACTTAACATGTCTGTCATACCCATCTGCCGTACCTGCCACACCTCAATGCATCATGTACATTCTGCAACCATTCATTAACACAATGATCACAGTAGCAGGGACACTTCTCGTTGTGTGCATGATCAGTTGTGAATGCACAAGTCAGGTACGATACAATGCAGTGCCACCAGCCCGGTCAAGGTCTGCACTGACCAACAACACATTAAACCTCACGACATCTATGTAGAGCACCTGACGTCTGTCAATCATCATCACCCATCCAAACCCTTACTAAAATGGCACAAACACATGCTAAAGTGGCTCACACTGAACGTGTGTCCTCCTGTGGATGCAATGGCTGTGTGGCATTGTGTGTACAATGATGTGCCCTACACCATGTAGCTGCAGGGTACTTATACATTGTCCAGGATTGACATACACAGCAATGTGTACGAAAATGCCAGAACCTACCGCCGGTCCCCGGCGGTGTGACCCCAGCACCACCATCTACCCAGCCAAGGTAGCCATTAGCACATGGACTTGTGTACATGCCGGTGGCTATGCTCCGCCGCATGAGTCGCGGTACCTACCGTCGGTCCCCGGCGGTGTGACCCCAGCACTACCATCTACCCAGCCAAGGTAGCCATTGGCACATGGACTTGTGTACATGCCGGTGGCTATGCTCCGCCGCATGAGTCGCGGTACCTACCGCCGGTCCCCGGCGGTGTGACCCCAGCACCACCATCTACCCAGCCAAGGTAGCCATTGGCACATGGACTTGTGTACATGCCGGTGGCTATGCTCCGCCGCATGAGTCGCGGTACCTACCGCCGGTCCCCGGCGGTGTGACCCCAGCACCATCTACCCAGCCAAAGTAGCCATTGGCACATGGACTTGTGTACATGCCGGTGGCTATGCTCCGCCGCATGAGTCGCGGTACCTACCGCCGGTCCCCGGCGGTGTGACCCCAGCACCACCATCTACCCAGCCAAAGTAGCCATTGGCACATGGACTTGTGTACATGCCGGTGGCTATGCTCCGCCGCATGAGTCGCGGTACCTACCGCCGTTCCCCGGCGGTGTGACCCCAGCACCACCATCTACCCAGCCAAGGTAGCCATTGGCACATGGACTTGTGTACATGCCGGTGGCTATGCTCCGCCGCATGAGTCGGGGTACCTACCGCCGGTCCCCGGCGGTGTGACCCCAGCACCACCATCTACCCAGCCAAGGTAGCCATTGGCACATGGACTTGTGTACATGCCGGTGGCTATGCTCCGCCGCATGAGTCGCGGTACCTACCGCCGGTCCCCGGCGGTGCGTCACCGCCGTGGAGCATTGCATACAGCCAATGGCATGGGTGTTCGCGGTGGCATGATGCATATTTGAAAATTGCGGAAGCTGTGCTCCGCTGCCGCGGAGGCGGTCATTGGATGCTTTTGAATGATGCACCATCGCGGTAGCGCACCCCGGACACCCGCGGAGCGTCACCGCCGTGGAGCATTGCATACAGCCAATGGCATGGGTGTTCGCGGTGGCATGATGCATATTTGAAAATTGCGGAAGCTGTGCTCCGCCGCCGCGGAGGCGGTCATTGGATGCTTTTGAATAAGGCAGACCCAGACAACCAATTGTAGCAGCTTATTAGCTTCCTAACGACCCCAGGGGGCTATAAATCTGTGGGAGTGAGCCACACATTCCCACTGCTCGCAGAGCCTGCTGCCTGGGACCCTCTCCTGCTGCTGCCTGGGACCCTCTCCTGCTGCTGCCTGGGACCCTCTCCTGCTGCTGCCAGGGACCCTCTCCTGCTGCTCACAGAGCCTGCTGCCTGGGACACCTCACAACTCACTTCCGCCACAGGTCTGCCATATCCACAGGGATGTCAAGAACAGATAAGATCCGTGCCAGTCCATTCACGAGTGAGGAGCTGGATGTCCTTGTGAACGAGGTGCTGGCACAGTACCCACGCCTGTTTGGTGGCCCCAATGTCGTGGTAAGTCAACATGAAGGGAGCAGTAGGGCAGGGTGGTGTCAGACGTGTATTCATGATGCTGCAGTATGTGCTTTTGGATGTGGGGTGCAGACAAACACTGACAGACAAGATGTTTCCAGGTGGTGGGAGTGTGTGTTTTGCATTGTGACTCTGTCCTAGGCCTATACTTGTATGTGTGAGTGGGATTTGCTACTTTTTCGGGCAGACATAACCAACGGTTGTTTGCCTTGTAGATGCCTGGACAGTGTCCGCTTGTGATGTAATTTCAGGGTGCCCCTGTAGTCATAGTCAGTGTGCCCCACAGAGTAGGTTCAGTGGCTGCACAGCCAAACATTGTCCATCAGCCAACTTACATGCTACAGTTGCTTCACACTGATTAGTGGATATGCCCCATTAATGCCCTGTACAATTTCTGAATTACACAGTGCTGTCGATGCATTTGTGTTGAAGCATCATTCTTTAGTGTGATTATCATGGAGACTATGAACCTCAATGTATGCATGCATTCACTAATGTTTATGCCATTGAGAGTGGCGTTGTGAGGGTACCCCCAGTTCTGGAGGGAGGGAGGTCACTGTGAGTCCCGAATCAGTGTCTGGCTGCTGTACTGATAGATGCTGACATATGACATTGTGTAAATGTTCATTTGGCCTTCTTTACTCTCATACCTGCAGCTCAAAGTACACCAACGTAAGGCTGTCTGGAGGGCCATAGCAGCAAAGGTGCGAGCCCTGGGGGTATCAAACAGACGACACACACACTGTCACAAGAGGTGGGACGACATCAGCCGGCTGGCTAAGCAAGTGGCAGAGATGACCTTGGGGATGGTACCACGCACAGGGCGTGTGGCACGGCGCACCATGACTCCGCTGATGGGACGCATACTGGCAGTGACCAATCTAGACCTGGATGCACGTCTGAAGGGGCTTCAGCAGCAAGACAGAGATGGTGAGTATCCGGGGAGGGAGAGTTTGTCTGGGAGTGGATGCATGTGTAGAGTGCCTGTGGCAGCGGTGACACATGTGATGTGCATGTGCTGCCATGCTGTGATATGTGATGTGAGTGGCAACTGTGATGTGTGTCTGTATGAGGCATTGGCCCACCATGGCCTTACTGTGCAGCTTCTGCCTGCAGGTTTCAGTCCTTGACAGATATTTTGTTGTCCACATGGTCACTCTTCTTTGTGATGGTGGGTGGAGTCCCTATTATGCCGTACAGCTGTGTCCACTTAATGAGTGTGACACCATGTCTGTCTACTTTGCATGCACCTTCATGGTAGTGGCCCACACATCTGACGACAATGTGAACCCAGATTGGCACATGGTGATTGTAATGGCCTATTTGACAATTTGGCATGTGTAGACAATACAGGGGTGTGTATTCCCCTCTGGATCCCTTTTGGTCTGTAGGTGGTGATGTTTGTTGTGGCTACATCATGTCCATGGGGCAGGTCAATGTGGGCTGGGGGGACACCATCCATGGGCAGGGTGTAGTGCTGTGTGTCATCGACATTGGTCCACTCCTGCCTGTTTGTCCGCATGACAGGCACTGTTGTGGTCTATATGGTGTGTAGCTGCACAGTGATTGGAGGGTGTGGTGGTTACCATGTAGCTCTAGGCCTCTCATGTGCTGCATTGATCTGATATCGTGTGACCAGACAATGACACTTATACAACCATGTTTTTGTCACTAATGCAGATTTGCAAGACACCACGGCGGAACATGATCCTGAAAGTGGTGGCGAGACCAGCACGACAGCGGCAGCAGAGCAAAGTGAGACGGAGCCAAGTGACACTGACCACACCAGCGCTACTGAGGGTGACAGGAGTATGCATGAGGAATCTGTGGCTGAGACACAGAGTACCACTTCATCTGAGGGCAGGGGGGATGCGTCACTGTTAGCAGCCACAGGAGATGGGAAGTCTGCTGCTGCATCTGACTACCAGCGGCCACTGCCCACCCTCCCATCCACTTCCTCTGGGGCTGCCCGTATCCGTGTCACTAAGAGGGGACGTGTGACATTCACACATGGCACCGCTGCACCTGCACCTGTTCCCCCTGCTGCCCTCAGTGCAGAGTGCGTAGAGTTCCTGCGGCAACTTTGCGTGGGCCTGACCGCCCTGCTCAATGCCTTCAGTGCACACGATAACAAATTAGGCCAGGTTCTGGCATTCATGGAGGGCATACACTCTGACGTGGGTGGCCTACATCGTACACTCCTGTAATTGTCAGGTACAGTGACGTCAGCCCTCCAACAATCACATGCCCCCTTTGCAGCTCAGGTGCCTGTGACGTCCACCCAGTCAGTGGCCACAACAGATGACAGTGAGCACTTGGGACATACATCAACTAAATGATACAACACTAGGAGCACAGGTCAGACCCAAAGCAAACAATCCCGTCCACAGACTCCATCCCCAAAGAAGAGCAGGGCCCCCCCAATATGCACAGACAAGGTGAAGTCACAGAAGAGCAAGGCCAGAAGAGCATTGTGTCAGACACCAGGCTCACTTGCTGCAGAGGCATCACCAGAAATTGACTCAGCTATGCCCACAGAGGATGTGTGGGATGTCATGGCTACACCTGGGGAGAGCACAGGGACACAACCACCTACCACATCAACCCCAGAACAAAGTACATCGAGGCAGGTGGAGGGAAGCCCTGTTGTGACCAGCCCAGTCATTGTGGCAGAGGAGACCCCTGTTGTGACCAGCCCAGTCAGTGTGGGAAAGGAGGGCAGTGTTGTGTCCAGGCCAGTGACTCAGGTAGAGGAGGGCAGTGTTGAGGCCATCCCTGGCAAGAAGGGACAGGAGGGCACTGTAGACACCACCCCTGGGGTAAGTGGGAAGGTGGTCACTGTGGGGGGTAAACCTTCCAGAGAGGGTAAGGTGGTCCGGAGGCGTAGCCAGCCCAAGCGTACTGCAGGATCAAGCACTTCTCCAGAGGGAGTGCCAGTGTCTGCCCCTGATGTGGGACAGTTGGGGGGTGTGCCGGTGGTGTCAACGCCACTTCCCATCAACCCCATGACAGGGAAGCAAATTCATATTCCAAAGAAGTGGAAGGGCACCCCTCCAACCTCTCCCACCCACACTGTGTCAAGGGCGTGCATGACTCCACCTCCACGTGCCACGGTGCCACCTGGTCCACACAGCCCTCCACCTTGAAGGCCCTCTGTTATAGCCACATCACATGTCCCTCTGTCACACCAGTCAAGTGGACCTGCAGTCCCTGACACACACCCAGGTCCCACTCCACATGACAGCCAGGAGTGAGTTGTCAACACCCTCAGACGCCTGTGCCACACAGAGGTGTGCTACTCTAGACCATTGTTAGCGATCTGAGTGTGTTCCTGGGCCTGTTGCTCTGATGTACTCTCCCCTGCCCTGCCAAGGACTCTGGGCCTGTTGCTCTGATGTGCTGTACCCTGCCATGCCAAGGACTCTGGGCCTGTTGCTCTGATGTGCTGTACCCCGCCCTGCCAAGGACTCTGGGCCTGTTGATCTGATGTACTCTCCCCTGCCCTGCCAAGGACTCTGGGCCTGTTGCTCTGATGTACTCTCCCCTGCCCTGCCAAGGACTCTGGGCCTGTTGCTCTGATGTACTCTCCCCTGCCCTGCCAAGGACTCTGGGCCTGTTGCTCTGATGTACTCTTCCCTGCCCTGCCAAGGACTCTGGGCCTGTTGCTCTGATGTGCTGTACCCTGCCCTGCCAAGGACTCTGGGCCTGTTGCTCTGATGTGCTGTACCCTGCCCTGCCAAGGACTCTGGGCCTGTTGCTCTGATGTACTCTCCCCTGCCCTGCCAAGGACTCTGGGCCTGTTGCTCTGATGTGCTGTACCCTGCCCTGCCAAGGACTCTGGGCCTGTTGCTCTGATGTGCTGTACCCTGCCCTGCCAAGGACTCTGGGCCTGTTGCTCTGATGTACTCTCCCCTGCCCTGCCAAGGACTCTGGGCCTGTTGCTCTGATGTGCTGTACCCTGCCCTGCCAAGGACTCTGGGCCTGTTGCTCTGATGTGCTGTACCCTGCCCTGCCAAGGACTCTGGGCCTGTTGCTCTGATGTACTCTCCTCTGCCCTGCCAAGGACTCTGGGCCTGTTGCTCTGATGTGCTGTACCCTGCCCTGCCAAGGACTCTGGGCCTGTTGCTCTGATGTACTCTCCCCTGCCCTGCCAAGGACTCTGGGCCTGTTGCTCTGATGTGCTGTACCCTGCCCTGCCAAGGACTCTGGGCCTGTTGCTCTGATGTACTCTCCCCTGCCCTGCCAAGGACTCTGGGCCTGTTGCTCTGATGTGCTGTACCCTGCCCTGCCAAGGACCCTGCACTTCCCGATTGTGTTTGACCAGTGCATAGTCTGTGCCATTTGTACATGATTTTGTGACTTGCTGGTGTCTACTAATGTTGTGTAGCTACATCTGTGCAATATGTGAATAAATACAGTTACTTATGGTGTGTTTTCTCAGTCTCCTTACTGATTAAAGTCCTTTTCTTGTTTGCATATGCTTGACTGAGTACCATGCTCTATTTTGTGAATCACCATTGCAAGGCTCTATGTGGCCATATGATTTTAGACAGGGGGGACAGGGTCTTCAGTCCATTCTGGCCCTGCTGATGTTGTACTCTGTGATGGCTATTTTACAGGCCATGCAGTTTTCGTGTTGGTGAATTGCTATTGCTGCATACACTGTTCACAGGTCACCTTGGGGGACACTGGCAGCACAGGGTGTGCAGCTGTGCTGTGGTTTAGTCGATGTCTATGATGTGATGAGGTGTGTGTGTTTTCCTTTCTGTGTGCCCAGGCATGTATGTGTATGGTCGTCTTGTGTTGGCCCTTAGTCCTGGTGGCATGGCTTACATGGCATGTGTGGTGTTGGGTGTGGCAGAGGTGTGCAGTGTGAAGGGCGTTAGTTTGTAGTGTATGTATGTGTGCCCCTGTATGGTGTGAGACACACATGTGTCAGCCAGGAGTTGTATGCCTGTTGTTTGTTTTGTCTTGCCCTGTGTGGATGATTGTATGCAATTGTGTGGTCTGTGGGGAGTGCACTGGTGTTGTGTGTTCGTTGTCAGCCAATCCTGCAGTGCCTGTGTCCCTGGTTGTGTGTCGCAGTGTGTGCGTATTGTGCTTGTTGTTACAGTGCTTGTTGGTGTGCATGGGGGTGCACGGGATAGGCACCTGGCCTGTGACTAGCTCGGGTGGGGTGCAGTGTTGGTCGGGGTGGTGTGTCACTGTGATGTTTGGGACCTGGCCATGCCTTGGTGTTGCCCTGCCTTCTGCATAGTGCGCATGGTTTGACCGCGGCGGTGACGTGTCCGTGACCGCGACGTTGCTGCAGGTTGGCGGACGTTGTGTGTTCCGGATGCCGTGGGGTGCCTTGTTGTGAGGTGGGTGATGTGTGGGTGCCCATGTGGATGTGTTGTGCCCCCCAGCAGGATGCCAGTGTTGTGATTGGGCCCTGTGTCGGCATGTGAGATGTGTGGTGCATGTGTGTAGTGGTGTACCTGCGACGGCGTCCGCGGCGGCCCATCTGGCGATAGTGTTGCAGCAGGGACATGACCGGATGCATGTGGAGGGCTGGGTCCATGGGGTTCATGTCGGGTCTCGGCGTTCGTGCTCCGCTGTCGACTTTCCGCCTGCTTCAGCTGTGCGGTGTCTCCGCTGCCGTGCGTCTGCTTGTTTGGGCCATCCTAATTTGTCGAGCGGGGCGGACGTCATCGGCCGCGGCGGAGGGTCTCGATTGGCTCCAGCCGCCGCGGTGGCGGGCGCACCTTGATGGCGGAGCGCGGCGCTCCGCGGCGGACGGGAAATGACCTGTGTTTACCTATCCTAATGTGGCGGACGTGAGTTCTGCTGCTCGCGGGCGGAAAAAGCTGTTTTTCCGCCCCGCCATCGCCGCGGTGGTGCCACCGCCCGACATCCTAATGGACCCCTTAATATTTAAAAGATATGTATTATAAAGTTTATATATTTAAAGTAATATTAATATTAAATAATATTCTATAAATATTATTTAATATTAATTAAGAACGGATATGTAAGCTAAATAAATGGTAATTAGTGTTACACATTTTTATTAGAAATGATAAGTTTGTGTATGTATTTTATTTCTTATTAGAACATTGTATTTATTATGTTTACCTTTCTAATATAGTTTAAGGGGACTACTTTTTGACCGCGTAAGGTTATTTTGCTTCATTCAGGACTGGAGAAGATCGCGGTTGGAAGCTGCTTCGCGTTGAGAAAGGTAAGGGGAATTTTAACTAATATTTCGTAGAGAGTAGTAGTGTTTGAGACTATATTCGACGTTTTTAGAGTTATTGTATGTATGTAGTCGTCGATTTGGTATGTTTTAGGTGAAACTTCGTATTTACCGAGGCGTCGTGTATGTTAGAGGCCTAGTATTTTTTTATGCTTAGGATATGTGTTTGAACATGTTTTACATAAATTTTAATGTGTATTTTGGAATCTTTGGGTGTTTGTGTGGGTGGGTTACTTAATGTATGTTTTTTTACAGGTACCGGAACTTCGCAGTATTATTCCATGGAAGGATGCGTTTTTTTTTGGAGATAAGCTTGTATTACAAATAAATGTAATATTTTACCATCTATCTCCTTTTTTTGTGATTTCCTGGAGCGATTTTTAATCTTTTTCACGATTTTTCGGGTTTTTATGGTTGTTCATTTGGAATGGATTACGATAACATTGTGCTTATTTTTTTTAACTAAGTGTGTGTATGTTCATTTTTTAAATGAATTTAACACACTTTGTTTACTCCGCGTTTACTGGAGCGATTTTTGTAATCTTTTACTAATTTTCGGGATATTTGTAGGGTGTCGCATTGCATTGGGAGAAGAATATGCGTAATTTATTTTTTACAAGGTGTGTGTATATCACTTTAAATAATAAAGTGTCCACACTTGTATTATCGGGATTTCCTGGAGCGTTTTTAAGAAAAATTATATTATTTTCGGGTTTTTGAGGGTTTCCGAAATAGGGTTTGTACTGGATTGTAAGGTATTGTATTGATTATACGTGGCTGGATGACCTCTTCTTCTGCTACATAAATTGTAAGTTTTTCACATTTATTTTATTTGGGTGGGAAATGTCGATTTAAATGTCATTGCAATGTTTAATATTATAAAAATTGCATATTTTTTAAGTAAATGTTTTTTAAAATTTAACAAATATATTAAACAAATATGTATTATTTATGATTAAATGGAAAATGTTATGGATTTCACAATTTCTGTAATTATCAGAAGTTTTTGTTAGTTTTGGTATGATACTTTATAGTAGGCTTTTAGCTAACAGTGATAGGTACTCTAAACCTCTGCTTGAAGGATATAGGGTCACTTGGCTTTGCAGGAGTCTGAACATTTGTTTTGTTTGTTTTGTTAGTTTAGGGCCAATTTGTGTAACAGATTGTTCTATCCTTAGTTCTTGGTAGCTTTGTTCTTTTTTTAAAGATTGTATTAGATTTAGGAAGGTGGGTTTTGCTCTGTTAGTGGTAGCTTGGAATGCATTGTGCCATCCTTCCACACTGTTATTCGTTTTTGCCTCTTGGTTTAATGTACTTGGATATACATTCCACCAAAGTATGTGGAATTTAGGTTGGCGTCGGTGCCCAGATCTATGTAACCTTCCCACCCAAGTATCCTCAAAATAGTCCAGTAGTGGGGCCAGTTTGTCTTCATACTTTTTGTAGTATGTGCTGTCAATTAGTAAGTTATAGTGTTCCGCTACATCATTAATTGGAACATAGGCTAGTGCTATTAATTTTTTAACTTGATATGCAAAGTTGCTATCAGTTGAGTATTGAATGCTTAAAGTTGATTTTTGGAGATGTCTCCATATACTTTGGTTGAAGTGATAGTAGCAACCTTGGATAGCTGTGTGGGGAAATGTTTTCAAAATGCTATTGATCATAGCAATTTCGAAATCAATAATTATTTTTTGGGGAAAATAATTATTGATTTCATTTTTGATAACATTTAATATTTCTATATATGTATTTTGTTGTTTGTTAGGTAACAAACAGTAAATAAAAGGGATATTGTAGTGATGATATAATCCATGAATGGTATATAGTTGATAAAATGGTTTGGGACATGGTTTAAAAGTCCCATCCATCATCCATTGGTCGCATTGTTGTATTTTTCTTAAATTTGTTGCAGTTGCAAACATGATAATTCTGTTGGTGGGGCTTTCATTGTCAAAAAGTAAAAATTTCTCATTACTGTGTGTTACGCTCATTTCTGGGGAAATTATTATTTCTTCAAAAGTTGTAGGGTTAGGTTGAGTAGTGGTAGTTAATCTTTTAGTGCGTGCTATTGTGCGTTTAAGGGAGTCAATTGAGGGTAGCTGCCCTGAAGCATGGGCAGGAATTTTTAACAGTTCTTCTTTTAGGATTTGTGTGGTAGGTTTGTCACTCCCTGTGCTAGCTGTTTTTATAGTTTCTAAAGCATCCCTTATCTCTATCTCTGTGACATTGGGGGGGTGATTATGTTCTCTGGTAGATAATACATTTGTGTCTTCAGTAGTAGCCCTACCATAGCATTTGTTTGAATAGTATTTGGTACATTTCCAGAATACTTTTCTTCCTGTTTGTCTTTCTTGATTATAAACATACCCCATATAACATAACAACAAATTGTTTTTCTGTGACATAACAAATTCTGCACCTTCAGTCATTTTGTATTACTTGTTCTAGGAAAGATTAGAAAGAAACGTGTTTAAATGTAAAATATTATTGGTAGTGTTTTACACATTTATATTTCACTGTTTATACTTACAGTTAGTAAATCTGGTGTTGAGAAATGCAGAAACTGTTATTTTCAATTTATTTCTAGTATGTTCTTCTTGTTTTCCTGTTGGTAGGCAAAGTAAAAAATTATAAGCCATTTTAAAAAAATGTTTAGCATTTTTTTTGGAGAAAGCAGTATTAAATTTAGCATTTTAGGCAATTTTAGGACATTATTAGATATACTCACTTTTTTTAAATTGTTCAGTGTTTGTCTTTGGTGGAGTAGATGAAGGATGTAATGTGATTATCTGTAGAGAAGATATAATACACAAGAAATGATTATTAGTACATAGATTTATAACTTTAGGGACTTTGAGGAAGTTAATAAATATACTTACTTGTTTTAATTCTGTAGTGTTAGCTTTAGGTAGAGGAGATGTAGGATGTTTTCTGAATATCTGTAGAAAAGATAGAAGAAATAAAAAATGGTGTTTAGAAGATAGCTTTAGCGTTTTAAGGCCTTTCAGGAATTTTACAAATATACTTACTTTTTTAAATTGTGTAGTCTTTGCCTTTAGTCTAGTAGATGTAGGATGTGTTTAGAATATCTGTAAGGGAGATAGAATAAACAAGAAATGGTGTTTAGAAAATAGTTTTAGTATTTTTGGGCCTTTTAGAACTGTACACATATACTTACTTGTTTAAATTGTGTAGTCTTTACATTTCGTTGAGTAGAATGCGGATGTTATCAGAAATTCTGTTAAGAAGATAGAGTAAATAAAGAAAGGATATTAGAAAATAGTTAATAAGAACAGCAGTTGGTGTATTAGAGAACATTTACATATACTTACAAATAGTATTTAGTGGTAATTAACTAGGAGCACGTATTTTGATGTGTTTAGGAGATGTCTATAAACCAAATGTTAAAAGAGAAAAATAAATGTAATTTAAACAGTTAGGAGAAATACATACAATGTTAGCCTAGTACTTGTGTATTATAATAATAAATTTTCACTTACTTAATTAATTTTGTAGCAATCTTGAATAGTAATCTCGATTTATCAGGAACTATTTGATCAAAGAGTTGCCTTATGTTTTCTATAGCTTGTGCAGCAAAAAATTGTAGTAGGCATGTACTCCTTTTATAGTGTGTATTTTTTGTGTTCTCTAATGTCATAGGATGTTTTAAGAAAGAGAGCATTTTATTGGCTACTTTGAATTTTTTCACAATTAATTGGTTTGTTTGTTGAAGTGGAAATGGTCATTTGTGAAGAGTTTTGCATTAAAGCAGGTTAGTTAATTAAATCTTTTTAAATATATGTACTAATAATGTGATAATATATGTAGAAAAATATCGACAAATGTATATATTATTTTCAAAGTATTCATGATATGTAGGAAAAATGTTTACACATTTAAATGTGTTTAAAAATGTATTTTAATATATAATATATAATTAGGATTGTGTAATGTATTTTACAAGACTATTTATGTATCATTTTACATATATAATGTGTATAATCCGAAGTCGATAAATCACAAAAACGATATTTTAGTAGTCTATATATTGGTAGTCGATATTTTTGTAGTGTTAGGGTTATTTAGCTTACAAACGATATATTTGTAGTCGATATATTGTTTGTCTATATTATTGAAGTCGATATTTTATAGACTCGATATTATTTACTCGATATTTTTGTAGTTAGTTAAATAAGTATATAAACTCGATATTTTTGTAGTCGATAATTAGTCAACGATATTTTGGCAACTCGATATTTTGTCCGTCGATAATATTTCAGTGATCCACCATAGAGCACACAAAGATGCACATACAGACTAGGTATATAGGTCAGAAGAGGGCTTAAATGAAAAACTCTACTTGAACTATGGGACAACGGCAGGGTGACCCCAACTTGCAACCCACATGACCCCAGAGCTAGTGACATCTGGGAAACCGGCTCTAGCTCCTCGGGCTCCGATAGCGACGGCAAAAGTGCAAAGTGGAACACGCCAACAGGGGGAGAACAAGGAGGCACCTGCCAGAGACCATCCAGGCACTCCAAACCGGTGTCACCCTATTGTTAGCCCCGAGCTGCCCTGAGGAAGGCCCGGTAGTCACAATGTTAATCGGCGAAACATCATACCACTTTCTAGTGGATACAGGGGTGGCAATGTCAATGCTTGCAGAAAGAAGCAGCCCCCATATCAAAGACTACTGCCTAAATGCAGGGAATCTGGGTTCTGGGGTCGAGGTCCCCCTCACAGATCCCATCGGAATGGAAATAGGGGAACAAAAGGTGGGAAACAACTGCTGTAGTATCCTTCCTCCCCATTTAATATATTAGGAAGGGACATATTGTCTAAGCTAAGAATGTCCATCCAGTTCACCAAAAATGGGACTGTAGCCTGCTCCTCCCACGGAAACTCTCCCCTAGTGCACAAGCTAACAGATGGCTTCCACATTACGCGGACGCCAGCCAGTGTGATCCCTTAATGGGGACAGTCCTGGTTTAAACTGAAGCCTCCTAGAGCTGTAGGAATTAGCTCAGCAGTGGGCAGGCAGCGCACACTACCTCTTGGTGGGAGCGGCCTACAGGCTAACATGCAACGTGCACAAGGATCAGGAGATGCAGAGGCACGACACACGCATGCCCACTGAGTCTCCCGAGGCTAGGTGGAGAGCCAGCCCAAGGGACATAGGGACAATGGCGGTAACCACCAGAACACGTGCACCCCTTGGACGCGCTTTGTTTCCTGGTTTGCTTTGTGCTGATTGAGCCTCCACATTGGAGATCTGTATTTCATCGGTGAGATGTCTTAATAAAACAAGCCTGTAGCATTATTCTTTAAGCAATTACGATTCCTTAACTGAGTTAACCTGAAGTAAAAAATACTAGGATCCAGTCATTTTCTATTGATACAATTTGTAAGAGTAACACATGTTGAGTCGCTATGAGCTGTCATTACGATCCTCCCTCCCAGACCACTCCCGCCCCCACCTTATTTAAAGTCAATATCTTGCTCAGGCTCAGTATGCACCTATGTGCCTTTGCTAACATCTCCCTTCCTTAATAAGGTGTGAGAACAGATCAGCTCACTGTGCAGATCCGCACACAGCTGGTTCAAGCAGGGCCAGAAGAGAAGTAATTCACCAGCTAGGAATGTCATCTCGGGGATAAGCCAGAGGGTCTGAATAGAATTCATTCATAAAGAAAAACCAAAGGATTGTTTTTTCTTAGAATTCATTCATGACACTAAATGGAAGCAGGTAAAACGCCAGGCAGGCCAATGTACAGACACTACACAGAGCAACTGTGGAAATGTCATTTAGAAACAGTTATGTAGTGGAAAAACTAGAATTAAACACAGTTCTATATTAAAGTGTACAAGCCCAAGGTGCAGTGTAGATCCTGGTGTCCAGCAGAACTACTGCAAATGTTCTCAGCTACAAAGTAATGGCCATGCACAAAATAAACACACCCCTAACGACTAGGGGAGCCGACCCCACGCTAACTGGAGGATGGCAGAGTGGCACCGGACAGATACAGCCCGATACCAGGAAAGCTGGCATACGACAGAAAAGGAGCAATGAGCAGCGTGGATCACCCAACTGACATGGAAGTCTGAAGACTTTCCATCCACCCTCAACCCTCCCAGAACAAAATAACACAAAGCAAGGAGGGCAAACCCTAGCAAGAGATTAACTAAATTACAATGCTGCAGTCCAAATCTATTCCAAATTAAGCTGGGCCTGCATGAAATGCATGCACAAGGGAAGAGAACATGAAATGAGGAAATGTAGCCAAACAGAAAGAGGGAACGCCGATTGGAAAGACTAGTGGACCAAAAAAGTTTCCACAAAGTTCAAGGAAAGGGAGAAAATATTGCCACTTTTTGACAGACCAAGTTAAGGGAAGACGTAAAGGGAGGCAGAATTGGCGCAGATAGCAAAGAATCAAATGAAGACACGGGGGGTATGAGGTGCTGCCAATAAAATCAAGGACACACGTCGCCGCTCGTAGGCGCCAAGATCCACGCTGAAAAATGCCGCATCTAACCCCCTTTAGAGGGGTCCACGGCCATTGGGGTGCACTATTATGCAGCTCCGGGGCAATAGTGCAGCCTTTAGTTTTCAAGAGAAAGAGGCGCTGCGTGGTTCTGTGAATGTTTCCCAGGTTGGATTCGCCCCTTCCTGTTAGTGCTTTAACAACACGGGCTGGCAGAAACCAGCGCAGGCGGAATGCTTCTGTGGAAGCACTCAGAATAATAATAATGCTCCGTTGGTGGATGAGAATGCGCAGCACTCATACAGGCGCCCGTGGCTAATTTTGGGAGGTAGAACAGAGTCCACAACAATCCAATATCACAATAGCAGCAGCACCACTGGCGACTACAGGGAAAGGCAGTGCTAGGTGCAGCAGCGAGCTTCGCTCAGCTCTCAACCTCTGCTGCCATCCTCCGTGAATGGTGCTGCTTCCGGGGCTCACGCGCCTGACTGAAGGGTAGTCGTTGTTTGAGTGTAGCTGCGCACAAAGGAGAGAAGATGTGGGGAAAGTTAACGAGTGCGCGCCTCGCGCAGCAGCAGGGGGCAGGGGGCTGCCGATTGCCTTGCGGGAGTCAGCTGCAATAATTAATACCATATGGCGCTGCTGCTCGCAGCGCCATATGGTATTAATTACCGCCGCTCGCTCCCGCAAGGCAAGCGCCCCACGTGCACGCGTTGCCATTGAAGGCAATGGAATGCGTGCACGAGTTTGCCTCATAAAGGGAATCGACAGCTTTAGGTCTCTTTCCTATGCAGCGCATGCACGCTGCGTAGGCGAGACCTAAAAAATCCTTTTATTAGGCTGAAAATCCTTCTATTAGGCATGTGGGGTGAGCATGAAGCGCTGCTAAGCGATCAGGAGATATCCTTAGTGATCGTGCTGGAGAGTGTGCTGCGGCATGTTGAAGGCACATGGATTGTGGCTTCAAGGGCCTCCTCTGGAAACACGGTTGTGTGCTAGAGTGGCTTGAAGCGCGAAGTGTCTTTTAAAAATGATGACGCGATCATGAGCCTCTTGAGTAGCGCCTCAACAACGCTTTGTAAGAATGAAAAAGCCTTACCCTGCTTCTCTTGTGGCAAAGGTCAAAACAATGAGCAGGCAACTGCACAGTCCACACAACAGGAGACTCAAATACCTGCCAATTCGCTGCGGCTTCTGTAAAGCTAAATACTGCTTTCTGGCATCAGCAATCTCATTGCCACATTATGCCATGTCCTTGCAAGGATCGAATTGGACTGCAGGAGTTGGTTTAAGAAGAATAAGTTTATTCCATACAAAAGAAGCCAGCACTGGTGTCTGCTCGCAGCCGTCACAGGCTCCGGCGTCAGCTGTTAACTGTCTTGCCTGGAACACTCCGAGTAAGAACCGCACAAGCTCAGGATACAGTGACATTCCAAGAATACAGAATACCATTACATCATATTATAGCTTTACAGTAGAAAAGTTCCCCATAACACATCACAATATGTTTGCATTTATGAAGATGTTCACCTGACTGCCAAGTCACCATAGTCTCCAACCTGCAGGGTCGAACTGGACTCTTGCCAATCAGGCAGTGCTGACAGGGCTGTTCTAGGTCAGTGTGTGAGCTTTTTTGGGGGGCTTTTTGTGGGCTTGTTTTATGATCTGGTTGGCTGGTTTTAAATTTTCGACTTCTCTTATATTACTACAAACAATGCCTGAAGCAAGAGCAAAAGTATGCTGTCTTCCCTCCCTTGCGAATCACTTATGCCATGTTTCTTTACACGTTGAAAACTGCCATAATTTACAAATGTGGGGCATTTTTTTGTTTACCTACTAGATTCACGGATGGGGGCCATTCTTAGTTAGATGGCTGGGCCTATTTTCTGTCCCAGGCCGACACTTCCAACCTGCAATTGTGCAGAAGTCGCAAACCACCAGCAAATGTAACAAAGTAGTATTTTGTCAGGGAACTTTAATTTCATTTTAGTTGACCTTGGAGGCTACAATAGAGTACAATCCAGTGCATAAAACACTCATGCATAATGTACCACATCGAAAAACTGCTGTGCCACTAGTTGAATGTGGCATGTTAGCATAGTGCTGCACACCACCATTGAGACAGTGCAGTAACTGGTGTGGACATTGAAGTTGTCTAGTCTGCAAGATGCCTTCTCCGAATTCTCTTCCCCTTAAAGCAGGCTGAAGTTCGAAGCACCACGTACCTTAACACCTTGCCTGCGGCGCCGATTCTCCCCCGGTGCTGAACATTCGATTCGCGGGTGTGGTCGTGACGGAACCATTCCGTCATACGCACAGCTCAACCGTGAGGCATGACGGAATGGTTCCGTCACAAGCATCGAAGGGGTTAAAGCAGCCAGTGATGGCATGAAAGTGGACAGTTGGGCATTTCGTGTAAACCTGTCCTCCCAATCACTGACTGCGTCCAGGATCACATATAAGAAGCAATTCCTCCTCACCACCACTTCCGTACAGAAGAGTGTCCACAGCTTGAATCCCATCCTTTCTTTCTCCTCCAAATGATCAGAAGAGCCATACCAATGACAAAAGTATCTGACTTTCTGTTAGACTTTTCTCTTTGTTTCTGCTCATGTACTTTCTACATGTGCTGCACTATTGTGAGGTTCAATCCCCACCAGCTGATGTCACTGGGATGGCTCAGCGGTGCACATGTCCAGCGGTCCAGAATGCAAAATAATTTGTGTTAATGTATTCTCTCTAATTGGTTTGTTTTATGTGAAATTCTTCTGAGACATCAGTGTGCTGAAGTGCATGTTGGCATTGCCACTTTTCACAAGTTCTACGCTCACACACAATCTCGGTTGTTTCTTAAGCCTGTTTTGATTTGCTGCCTTGAAAATAATTGAAAATAATCAGGGAATGTCCAGATTGCAAGTTATGACTGAGATTCAGTAGGTGTCTGTCTTTCATGAATCAGTGCTCCTGTATCATGCATTGATTTCAAGGTATGTTATTTGGTGGTTTGCACTCCCTTTCCCTACCCGCCTTTTAACATACCCTTTACTATCCTATTTTCTCAAAGGGATTCCTCATTTTTGGTGATGCAACCTATTGGGATGGAAAAGTCCCTTGCATGGTGATGGATGTGCACCCTGCTCTGAGTGCCCCAACTGTTATGATGTCTGGATGCGTGATGCAGATTTTTGCGGCCATAGGTGAGCACAGACCATGTGTGTGCGCTATGACCTAGGCCTACTTCACGGACTGGAGACTTTTTCGACCAGGAGTGGCATCTAAAGCACTACCCTCATAGTGGTGAAAGACTTCTGTCTTTAATAAGGAGTTGAGCAGCACAAGTGAGGTGGTTGCAGCATACTATGTAGTAATCTGTAGAAGTTAACAGGTCTTTTTTACCTTTGTCAGTGGAGTGAGGCCTACAGGCTCACTCATTTAAAGTTCAGCTGCTGTGTGCTTACTCACCCTGGGCCTGCATCGGGTGGTGTGTAGTGCTGTGTAGTACATGTGTGTTATACATGTGCTAGGTACATGTGTGCCTGTAATTGGTATAGTACAGGGATGGTGCAGTGCTGTGCAGTGCAAGTATGTTATATGCACTTACTCAGTGTATGGGTGCCTGTGAATGGTACAATACATGAAGGATGTAGTGTGGTGTGGTGTGTGTATACTATGCATGTGCTGGGTGTATGAGTGCCTGTGAATGGTACAATACATGAAAGATTCTTGGTTCCATTTTAGAATGCCCATGGCTAACTGGAAGAACAGGAGGAGGCAGAGGACCTCCCTCCACCTAGATGGATTTGTTAATTGCTGCATTCCTGGGAACTGGTGGAACACACTGGAGGAAGAGAGAGCCAGGCTCCTAAGTACACTTCAAAGGGTGCTCTTTGATTCAGAGAGAGGTCTCTAGGAAGGGGCACATCTCAGAAAGGAGATGGAATGAAAAGAGAACCATAAAGAATATGGCTGAGTCCCTGAGGTAACCTTTTGATACCCATGTCACTGTGGACAACATCCATGTGTGAACCTCTAGACACTCTGATTGCATGTATTGTGGGGCTACCAGATTAGAGTTGCTCCTGCTGTGATAGACTGTTTCTGGAGGAAGGACAGGGCAGAGGAAAGGGCACTTTAAAAGGAATAAGAACCCCATCATAAACATACAAGACTCAGGCTCTAAATCATATTTGGTGTTTGGAAATGGACTATACAAAGGGGAGTGTGAGGCCCCAAAAATTGTCAACTGTCAAGGAGCCAATCAGGCTGTGCGATGAGGAGAAGCTATGCACAGTTCTGCCTATGACCAGGACTGAGGGTCAAGGCCTGCCAGTCTCCCAGCTGGGTGAGGGGATACCACCAGGGATTTCAAGGCCACCTACCCGTGGAGCATAAAGCACCAGTGCTTGCCTGTTTGCCAAGACCAGTGCCACCTGTGAGGAAGAGAAGAGTGCTGGGGGGGATAAGTTCCAGTGGTGGATCCTGTCAATTGGATTCCTGGAGGGCGGTGTGAGCAGGCAGGTGCTGCACCAATCGGGCCATTGCTGTGTGCAGGGAAAAGTCGGCAACCTCCGTATGCCAGTGGAGGGTTGCCATGAAGTGCGGCTTGACCATTGCTGCACCGATCGGGTCATCGGCCATGTGTGTCCTAAACTACAACCTTGAGCTTTCGTTTTGTATTTCCTGGAGTTGACACTGCTTCTTTCGTACAGTAATTTGGGTAAACTCATTGTGGAAAATAAATTAATGAAAGCATGCTAATTTTGAAAAATATGGTTCATCGGCAATTCCAGCGTTTTTTAAATCGTTTTTCCTTTCTGAAATAAGGAAACGTATTCTATACCTATCTCTCTACCTTTTATAAGCCTCCTCCAGCCCTTTGAAACTGTTTGAATTGGACTCCGTGTTTTATTCCTATCAATTCGAAATAAATGTTGTTTCCCTTTCTCCAGGCCCTAGAGGATTGGTGTGTTAATCTCTAAAGCCTCCCTAATAACCCATGCCACTATCTGTGTTAAGGATGCAAGTTGGCATTTCCCATAATTTACACCTTTTTTTATAAAAACGAATATATTTAGTAATGTTGAAAGTTAAAATAGAAAAGATTGTACGATGTATAACGTAAATAGCTTCTGGTAGTATTGATTTAGATAGTTCTAAAATTATACTGTATTCCTTCAAATTTAAAATTGTAAAAAGAGCAAAAATAAATTTTGCTCTACATCATTTTAAGGCATAGAGTTTCATTTTTGCTAATCCCGATAATCGTTTTAGAAATATCTGAAATAAAAAAAATACCAGAGAGCCAGGGCAAGAGTACCATGGAGAATCCAAGCCTGGGGCTCAATTTACATGATAAATTGGAACAACTGTTTCTGAAAAGCGTTTTTGACTGAAACATGCTAATTTTCTGTCATTAAATCTGAAATGAAAGAAGAGACCAAATCAGCCATGGAGATGCGGTCAGGGAGTGCTTGCGATCTGGGAAAGGAGGCAGACCCGAAGGACCAGTCGAAAGAGTCTGTGAGGAGTGCGGCTGTGCTCTGATGGACCTGGAGCAGGCACTGGATATTAACGGCAGATCAGAAGACCCTGGGGTGAGGGGACACTCTTCTGTGATAGAACTAGAAGTGGACACAGGGGACCAAAACCAGGCCAGAAGAAGCAGCAACGGGATGGGGCTCTCAGCCGATCAGAAGAACCACTCAGGAGGTGACACTGCTCTTGAATAGAGATGATTCTTGAAGTCAAACACAAGGTATCAAGGCCAAATCATGAGGAGCAGTCAAGTGGAGACACTGCTTTCAGACAGGCTCGAGCCACATAGAGGAGACCAAGACCAGATCGGAAGAACCAATCAGGAGCAGTCAAGTGGAGAGACTGCTTTCAGACAGCCTGGAGCCACATAGAGGGGATCAAGACCAGATCGGGAGAACCAATCAGGAGCAGTCAAGTGGTGACACAGCTTTCAAAAAGGACTGGAGCCAGATACAGGGAACCAAGACCAGATCGGAAGAACCAATCAGGAGCAGTCAAGTGGAGAGACTGCTTTCAGACAGGCTGGAGCCACATAGAGGGGACCAAGACCAGATCGGAAGAACCAATCAGGAGCAGTCAAGTGGTGACACTGCTTTCAAACAGGACTGGAACCAGATACAGGGGACCAAGGCCAGATCGGAAGAACCAATCTGAAGGGGATGTTGCTCAGATCAGAAGCAGCATCCAGGTGATAGGGCTTGAGCCAGACACAGGACCAAGACCAGACCCGGAGGATCAGTCAGAGGGTTACGCTGCTCTCCTATGGAACTGGATGGACAAGGGCCCAATACACCAAGAGCTGCAAGGGTGGAGTGCTGTGGAGCTGCGGCTACTGCTCTCCAATGTCACCGGAGTAAAAGACAAGCAGAAAATGAGAAGGTACAGTCAATCGGTGTATCTAATCTGCGATGAAGAGGGAGACTAATACAAGGGTCTTGCAAAAGGTATAGAAGACTAATCGTGTGCTGAGGATCTTTGGTCAACATGAGACAAATCATGTGAGATGGGAAGCAGCTCAAGAAATTCAGACGGGATACGCTGCTCTCTGGTGCAGTAAGAGAGAGGCACCAGGAACCACACACAAGGAACAGGTTATATAAATGGATTATTTGTGATGGAGAGAAGGAACACAATAGAAACTCTTCATGCCATTTTTAATACCTTTTTCTACAACGCCACCTATAGAAGGCTTCGAGACTTTGTGGGTCGAAAGAAATGGCGTGAAAAAAGAAAATGAAACGAAAGCTGATTCAATGAAACAAGGAACCGTGGATGAATGAGTGAGTTTTTAAAATCCTTCTTTTCAGTGGTCCAAGTAGAGGCTCCTAAATCTGGGAGTGTTCTGCCTACAAAGGCAGAAATGTTTACATGCACTACAAAGAGTAGCCTAGGGGAAGGCCAGTGTGCGGCGCAGTGGAGGCTGGTGTTCTTTAAAAGTGGTGGGGTTCAAAACCATTTGACAGAATTCTAGTGAGCAAGCCCAACTGCTTCTGGGAGAAAATTATGAAAAATTGAGTCAAATGGGGCATTTTAAAGCACAATTGTCACATAAAATTGCTCAGAAGCTGTAGGCTCTGAAACAGCAGTCATTAAATATTCAAGTCCTTTGATGGGGTGCCAAACCAATGAAGCCTGACACTCCCTGAAGTTGACCCCAATATTTTTCAAAACATCCCACGGACACACCCATCTGACAACAGTTACCTCCTTTGAGCTAGGGCCAGCATTTTATCATGGGTGATTCCATATGCCATGGGAGCCCTCTTATGCCAAATTTTACATAAAATGTGTCAGAGCCACAATTTTGCCATTAATTTCATCCATATACCATGAGTGACCCCATGTTAAGAAGTACCCATAGTATATAATGGCCAGCATTTTTCTCAAGGTTTTCTCCCTCCAATATGCAATGGTTGTCCACTCATTATCATGCATTCTTGCTCACTCTTTCTCACTTACATTAATCTAACTCACTTCCACTCATTCTCACTCAATTGCACTTACTCTTACTCTGACTCATTTTCTCTCACTCCCACTCACTTGCTCACTCATACTCTCACTCACTCTTGCTTCCAGATTCACTCTCACTTCCTATTTCTCATTCGTTTAGACTCGCTCTTATTCTCTCATATATTCCTACACACTTGCACTTACTCTTACTCTGACTCACTCATTCTCAATCATACTCACTGTCACTCACTCTCGTCCACTCCCTGTCATTCACTCGCTCCAAAATTCACTCACACACACACATGTTCACACATAAACATACGCACACACATACACATGCTCTTTCTTTCTCACATACTCTCGACAACATTTTCGCAGTTTATAGCATATTTTTACTTACCTCATTTCCTGTTTGCGATCTTGGTGGCCCATTAACCCTCAAGGCACCCCTTCAGTCCTTCCCGCTTGAAGCAGCACTGGAGCATGAAACTGAAACCGCGCACCTGGCTTTTTTCCTGGTTTCAGACAGATTTCATTGCCTCAGGTTACTGCTTGTCCCGAGTCTCGGCATTGTTTTAAATTTCACCAACAGAGCATTATCAGCTATTATTCACTGTTGGTGCAACAAAAACAGTTCAGAAAAGGAGGAGGCTGGCACCCATATGCTCATAAGAGCGAGCCACCCCTGGTGCCATGTCTTCATTGGGTGGGGCCTGGAACAGAATACGTAAAAGCTATTGTTTCTGTTTCCACCCTACATCACAAGCAGATGCAACCTGTGTGCCCGCCATTGAAAAAAGAAACTATCTTAATGTAAGTGGCACTGCATTAAGGCAGCCTTCCCTAGAAGCGTGAGCCCCCTTATGCTAAGCGTGAGAGCGAGGCTTTTGGGAGCAAAGGGTGTTATGGCCTTAAAACAGGTGCAGTGCCCCCATTATTACCTATTATGTTGACACGCCTGTGCTGCACGGCAGGGGCAGGAATGGCAGCATAAAATATGACTTCTCAACCCCCATCGCCCTGCAGTGCAGACACTGCTCTCTGACTGCTTTCACCCTCATCAGTGCAGTTAAGCTGAACTTTCTAATCGTGGGGAGGGCGGACGAGATGCACAGTGCTGCGTCTGCCCAGCTGGGGTTTCAAAAAGGCCTGGGCAGTAAATTCCACTCCGCTCGAGGAATTTGCGGAATTTGGGTAATTTCGCGTTCCGCGGAGAACGCGAAATTGCCCTAAATTCTGCGTTCCGCGCCTTCGTGAAATTTTTTGCTTGTTCGCGTTCTCAAAATGCGTGTTTGCAAGATATTTCCCCCCGAGCACGCAAACAGCGATTGCGAACAGGTAAAAAGAATCGCTAATAAGGAATTCTGCGTGTTTGCGGAATTTCTGTGTGTTCCCGGAGATTTTTTACAGTTTTGCGGAGATTTGCGTAACGCAATTACGCAAATTACGCCCACCCCTAGTTTCAAATGGTATATTTCGTTGGTGTACTTCCAAAACGGGGGCAGTAGTCACAATATATTACATAAAGATGACTACTGAAGGAATAAATCAAAATCCAACCTGCACCACTGTGGTTGCTGTGCCTTCCAGGGCACCGATCCATGGAATGGCCCAGTGACGCAGCATGGATGTCATGGGGGCGGGGCCAAGTGTAAACAAGAACAATCCTTCCTCTTGGCCCACCTATTAGCTCCACCACTGCAGGCATCTGCCACACCTGGGTCTTTAGCCAGTAGCAATGCGCATGCAAAAGACCAGCTGGTGCTACCACAAAAGGCATGCCCTATGTTGGCAGCTGAATAGAAAATAAACAGAGAATTAACTTCCGCTGCTTAAAATGTTGGACACTTTTTGGTTTGTTGATTTAACATTTTTCAAGCACTAATTTACGACTTATATCCACATACTTGTGTTTGTCCCTACATTGTTGCCTCCTTTTTGCCCATTATGTTAGCCATGCAAAAACATTGTCCATTCAAATTTAGCCAGCATTGTTTGACAATTCATTGTTTTAGCTAAGGATGAGTACACTGAAACTTCCTGTTTCAATAATTATAATTATTGTATCTCTAAAGCACATAAAAGAGACCATGAGAACCGTAAAAGAAAATAACAAAATAAAACCTTTTTCAATGCTTCTCTGCAGATGAAGTGATTCTCTAATTTAGATTTTCAATTTGTAAAAAGAATCCACATCAAACCCACCCTGGAGGAACTCCACTTGCTGCACCATCTTCAAAACCCACTGCGTCATCTACTAGGCATCGTGACCTGCACACCTGTCTGCCTGGCTTAAAAGCTCGCCATCTCTATTGGCTCTAGGCACACACCACAACCAGGACACCATAAGACTGTAGATAAATCAGCACAAAAAGAAACAAAGCTATAGGCTTTCTCCATCAATGCACACAGAATCTAGAATGACTTCCCATTATCCATCCGGACTGGCTATATCTTAATCCAATTTAGGAAAGCGCTAAAGACACATCTCTTTAAAGGACACTATGTAATGATGCTTTAACAGAGTCCACTTTCATTCTTAGAAACCAGCTACCTCTCCAATCACACATCGACTGTAAGGGCAATTAACAAAGGTAATTTACGCTTGTGAGTAATTTAAACATGTCATTTACTCTTACACTTTAAATTAGCTCTACTATTTTCATCAGTTCACAAATTCTGAGAGTAAAGTTACTCATAAGTGTAGACCACTATATAAAGTTAATTTACATTATTATTCAACATAAACATATTCTCACAAATTTATTATAAAGTTTTTTTAACATTTTACAATTTCCTTATACTTTACCATAGGAAGATCTCCAATTTGAATGTGGAGTCTGATTGTGGTAAAGTATAGGTAAATGTAGAAATATGTATTTAACTAAAGAAAAATGTAAATATATTTTTATGTTAAATTTTAATTTAAACTAATGTTCACATAGACCACAAAAATGCAGACTAAACAAAAAATGAATTACAAAACAGTATTTAAAACATTAACCTACAACAAGGAATGAACGCAAAAGACATTCACCTAACCAACGCTCTTAAACACAGGTGTAATATATGAATTAATAATACACAGGTAAGCAGGACACACTCAAAGAAATCATGCAGGCTTAGGCAATAGGAAATTCCCATCCTGGTGCAGAATGCTTTAGAAAGCTGTTGTATGCGGTTTCACAGAAAACTGAGTTCACAGGATACCAACAAAGAGAGGCCATTCTTCTAAGCTATTTACTTTAAATTTTCAGGAGAAGTGGCATTTACAACTTGGCATAAACCACGACATAGAATGTCTTTTTTTCAAAATTCGTATCTTTCCATTGCTTTCTTTTACTTCCAGCATTCATGCTCCTTCTCTCTTGCTCCTCTTTCTCCACCTCTTATTTGTTTAGAAGGGACAGCCCTCAAGCTTCTTCATTTCATTCATTTTAAGATCACTTTATTTTCTCACTTTCCTTATGCGAATTTGGGTCTTCTTTAGTAGAGGCACTTTTTCGTACTACAATTTCTCCTCCCAACAGTTTCCTTAAACTGAAAGCCTCTACCCTTGTCCCTTTTCTCCTTTGTTTCTGCTCTAGTTTTTTAGCCATTTCTCCTAATCGGGAATTGCTAAGCAATTCATTTCTTTTAAAGAGAGTTGTTTGTTCTGTAAAGTAATTATATTTTCTTTCGCTGTTTATGGATGAGGACATTCTAATATTTACCACCAAACTGTATTTCTAGTAATTTGATATCGCAATGTAAAAGTTTTCCATTATTATTGTTATTAGAAATGTGTTTCTGTTATATTCTTCTCTGAATTGATATACATCACAGTTTAATATTGCTATGCAGACTGCAAAACATTGGCAGATGAAATTGTTTAACTGTGATCCCTTTGGTGCCAGAGGCTCATTTCAATTTACTTTAAGGATGTCACATGGGTGGGCCCAGTAAACCTTTTCCATCATTTTGAAACAGGTTATCGATATGCTGATCTGACCTGATGGAGAGTACATTATCTTCCCCACCAATACCACCAGTGCCACTCCCACCTTGAATATAGTGAATGCCCTGAAGGGGAAATTTATGCATCTATGGATTCCACATAAGTACTCTAATTCTTGTGTTCTCACTCTAAAAAGTACAAACGCTCCGTATCAGCAGTACCATACCTGCAATTGCTGTTATCAACGAGATGGCTAATTGCGTGATGCGGAATTACCACACTACTAAAACCTTTCCTCTATGGAATGGGGAATTTGCATAGAAATTGTCGTTTCATCACAAATGTCCACAGATTGTATAGCAATTCGAGTCCATTTACCCTGGAAATATCCTGACAGGTTTCCTTGGGAAACTTGAGGATGCAGTAACACCACATGCGATAACACCACATATCTCTGAAGACCCACTGGTGCCGAGACTTTAGTTTCCACCCAAATTCATATTTTCAAGATATTCAAAAAGAGGATCTTGATTGCATCCAAGTTATTTTGTGTCACCACTGACATGGGAGCAGTTATTCTGAAACTCCAAAAATCAACACATCATCGGTGTGAAATTGACATGATGATGAACTCTGTGTTATCCAAAATAGTGCATCCGTTTCAGGATCAGCTCATGATACAGCATTCTCAGAAAGAGTCTGGGGGCACATGCATCAAGCACTGTACCGGTTGCAAACCGGCCAAGTCACAGAATTGGCCCGTTTGCCACCGGTAAAATGCTATTTGCGATGTATCAAGCCCCAAGGCATTCGCAAAACAGGTAATCGCAATTTTAGTGATTACCTATTTTGCGAATGCCGTTAGGGAATCGCTAATTGCGATTCCCTAATTGCGGTGCATTATGCACTCGCAAATCGCATTTTCGCAATTTGGAAGTGCAAATTGCCATCAACTTCAAGTTGATGGTAATTAGCAATTCCTTTGAAAAATGCACAAAAAATCATTTTTCAAAGTGCAATGTGGTGCATACACATGCCCTTGGGGCATGTGTTTGCATCACATGTGCATACTTACATTTTTTGGGGGTGCATCAGGGTGGTCTTTTGGCACCCTTGAAATTGCATGCGCAATTTGCGATTACATATTTGGTAAATGCAAATTGCAAATGCTGTCCCATTCATTCATATGGGTCTCAAGGCCCATACGAATGAATGAGAAGGCATTCCTTAAATGTGTATCGAAATTTGCAATTAAGAAATGTGTAGGAATCGCTAATATTTTAGCAAAACCTACATGCATAAGGAATTGCAATTCCTTAATAGCGATTCCTTAAGAATCTCTAGTAACGAATCGCTAATCCAATTCTTGATGCATGTGTCCCCTGATGCCTTACACTACCAAAACATCCCTGTACCACTTCTCTGCATGATAACTGTCACGCATTATACCCTTCCAATTCCAATCTATAGGTGAGTTAACAGTATCCTCATAAATATGTGGAGCCCCCTTAAAAGAGTGCCATTATGATGCCCTGTACGATATTGTCCTCATGCATTTTTATAAGAAAATAGTACAAGCAGTGGTTCAGTGCCATAGTCGCCAGTTTCTCACATCGACCTACAAAATAGGGACTCGAGAATATCAGTAGATATAGATGCATAAGTATAGATTTACCATTCTTGACTCCACATTTACATACCTGCCTCTATCATTTACCCACTTGTGCTAAAGTTGCTGCCTAGCACTCAAACCAGCCTGAACAGCCCATCAATAACCGGCTGAGCAAAATGGTGCCAATGGGGCGGGGGTATGGATAGGCCTGGTACACGTAAGTCCAATAGCCCAGTAGGCTGTGATATAAGACTACAGCTGGTTCAAGTGCCTGCACACTCAAATCTGCTGTGCTTGACACTAAACAACTTTAAAGCACTACACTATATCTTACAAACCACTAGTTACTTTTAGCATTTTATGATGCCAGGGTTTCCTCAAGACCTATAGATGCCTGTGTCATGAGGCAGACAAGCACTTGGGATAGCGACCGAGGGTGCATGGGCCCGATTCACAGAACTAACTTAAGACAAAATCTTAAACGTACTACCATTTTGTTATTCACAGAAGGCACTTACTCATTTTGTTATTCACAGAAGGCACATACTCATTTCGGTATTCACAGAAGTTAGGAGTTCTAACTTTAGGACTCCTAAATGCCTTCTGTGAATACCGAACTTAAAGTTAGGATTTTTCTCGGTTTATGAGTAGTAAAGTTAGGACTCCTTCGGACTTTGAAACTTTTCTGGAGGATTTTCTCTCAATTTCGTGCAATCCCCTACAGCAGGTTGACTTCGATGCAACATTGTTGGATTGCTTTTCTACTAGGTCCCGTTCAAACCTTGAAAGACTAGATCTCCGGACCTTTCAGTGGGATGAACCTGAAATCCAAGCCGGGTCGTGGTTGACTTTAGCTATTTATTTATTATTTATTTAGCATACTTATAGAGCGCAGACCTGTCACCCAGAGGGCATCCTGGCGCTTTGATCAGAGAACCCCCGCACAAGACAAGAGCAGTCGCGCAGCCATTACTTGGGAAAAAGATAAGTCTTTAAGGCCTTCCTGAACGGAAGATAGTCCTTGTAGCTCCTGAGAGTGAGTGGGAGAGAGTTCCACAATTTAGCTGCCGCCACTCTAAATGAGCGGCCGCCCATCCTCACTCTTTGAAACCTAGGCACCACCAGAAGGTGAGCCGATGACGACCGCAAAAGCCGTGGGGCAGAATACCATGCAAACATGTTTTGTAACGGGATAGGGCCCAGGAGGTGTACCGCTCTAAACACCAAACAGGCCGCTTTAAATTGGACCCGTAGATCTACCGGGAGCCAATGCAGATCACGAAGCGCAAGAGTAGAAGAGCTAGATCTGGGTCGTGAAAGGGCCAGTTTAGCAGCCATATTCTGCACCCTCTGCAGCTTCCCTATCAAGTTTTTTGGGGCCCCCAGGAGGAGACCATTACAATAATCAAGCCGACTTAAAATAGTCCCACGGACTACTTCCGGCCTGGACTGAGCAGGGAGCAAAGGCAAAACTCTGCGTAGCATACGGAGCAGCATCATACATGTTCCCGTGGTTTTATTGACATGTAGGTCTAGTTGTAAGTTAGGGCCAAACATGACCCCTAGATTACGAGCTGACTCCGATGCCGACACTGGTTCGGAAAAAGTGCTAGGCCAGAAATCGGTGGGTAGAGCCCGCGGGATCCGGTCAGTGGAACAATGGAGCACCTCCGTCTTCGAGCTATTAAATTGCAAAGAATTTGCTCGAAGCCAATCCGCTATGGCTGCCATGCAGCGATGGAAGGTGTTCAGCGAGATCGCATTGTTCCCTTCCAAGGAAAACACCAGCTGAGTGTCATCCGCATAATTAAATGCCGAGACCCCAAAAGATTTTATTAGCTGGATAAGCGGACGAAGGTACAGGTTGAACAATATCGGGCTGATGGCCGAGCCCTGTGGCACCCCCTGTCCGATAGTTGGCTTGTGTCTCGACATCGTGTCGGTCCACTTATGGTGCTTTTTCCAAAAGTTCCTCCAAACATCTGGAACTTCTTCCTGAAGTTCCTCTTGGGGGTTCAAAGTGTCCAGACCACAAATCCAAGGATCTACAAGCTCTGAGATGGTCCTTGGAAGTCTGGACTGCAGTTCCAACAATGCACCGATCCAAATCCTTAAAAGCCCACTTGACACACTCCAGGATGGGGACTTCTTGAGGGAGAAGGTGCAGGGAAGCTCAGTTAACCTGTTGCTTTTAGGAAGTCCACTCCTTAATCCTTTTTGAAGCAAGGCAAAATGCAAAGGGTTGTAGTTCTAAGTGTACAACAGGATTGGTTCTTCAGGGAGCAATCCTGTGTGGTGCAGGCAAGGGTTGCAGTAGGGCATTCATTCTTCTTGCAGTTTCAAGCAGCAGAATCAAATCCAAATTCAAACCTAGAACCGAGTTTTTCTGCAACTCTCACATATTTATTCAATGATCCGGGGCAACAAGCAGGTGGGCACTGCTGTCCAATAGGGTGCACGGTGCCACCGAAAAGCATGACAGCTTGTGGCATATTCTTGTCCCACAAAGCACTGCACTTTAAAATTCAATTTGGAGATTTTCTCTTCTTTGGAGTAAGAGCTGGCTAAACTAACCCACTGGGGAAGCACATCTCCATGTACACTTCCCCTTCCTCTCTTGCCAATTCCATTCCCAGATCTCTCTTGGAATCCCAGTTTGATTTACCCAGCCCTCTTTCAGACCCATCCTCTGCAGTTGCAGAGCTCAACCCATCAGATAACCTCTCCTCTGTGCCGCTAATTATCACCTCATCTAAGCATCCTGGCTAAGCCTTTTAAGGCTGACCAATCAGGAGAGACTATTTGAAGGCTGGCTTTTGGCCCTCAAAAAAGAAAGTTTAATAACTAATTTTCAGTGTTAGTTATGCAGCAGTGGCAACTTGTTGGATTTATCATTGACAATCTTTTAAGTGTTTGAATTATATTTTGAGCTCCTTCCTTGCAATATTTATAGTTTGATAACATATTCCAATGTTAGCCTGTGGAGCTAATCATCAACTATAAGGAAAACAAAATTGGCCTTGTTCCCTTGACAGGGATTATAAAACATATTTTTAATGTCCCTGCTTATAGTTACAAGGCACCCCACCCCTGGGGCACCTAGGGGAGACTTTGGGGGTAACATATGTAAAAATAATGTCAATAGCCACTATGGAAGTAATTGTACCACCAAAGTCAAACTTGCATAGAATTTACTTTTAAAGACAGTCTGCAAATCAGGGCTGCCTTTTAAAGTGACAGCAGGCAATGCAGTAGTGCACACTCCAGTGCAGGAAATCTCCTGGGCCTCGAAACCCCCTGCCCTATTATCTACTAGGGACTTACAGGTGGTTTCAATCCCCCTACCCTACTATATAGCAGGGATTTACTGGGTCGGTCATTGCCAACTATAATTATACATAATTGCCATATAACGTTTTCATCAGAGCACTGGCCCTTATCCTGGTTTGCAGAGCCCAGGGAACAGTCAGAGTCAGTTACCGCCAGTATCAGTCAAAGAATGGGGGTGAGCAAGGATCTCCACAAAAAGTGCTGAGTTCTCCCCATCCATAAATCACAGTTGCTGTTGGATCGAGTATATTCCTTGTCCTTCCAAAGTGTAGTCTGCCTTTGAAGTTTGTGAACGCCTACAAATTCGTACTTTTGTGGTCATTCTTAAACTCCCATCATTCCCATTTCCAGCCTGAAAAGAGTCATAATTTTTACTCCAATAAAATGTTGGTGTAAATCCCTTTTCGGGGTCGGAAGAGGAAAGGATCACTTCCAAATTTGATGTGGGTGTAGGGGAAGGGGTTTCTCGGTTTCTCCACGGGGAAATGTATTTTCCCAGAAGAAAAAAAATAAATTTAAAAATATGCATTTATATGGGAAAATCTACTCTTCCTGTTCAGAGTTCTCTGCCACGGAGACCTCTGTACAGTATAAAAGGAAATCATGTATTTTCCCAAGGAATCCACATGGAAACCCGTACCAAGTGCAGTTTCCATCCAAGTTCCAGACATAATTCACGAATTCCGGAAGGTAGTAACCCCACCCTTGCCAGTAGAATTAAAATTTTCAGTGCAGTTTTTTTGATACTTTTTTGTCCACCATAAATTGAAAATGAACTATGCTATTGGGTTAAATGACTCCTTATTGTTAATTAATTTTAATATATGATCTCTTAAAAATGCACTAGTGAGAAGCACATCGGGGGGGTTTGTGTTGAAACATTTAATTTTCATGTTGTCACAATAATAAAACATGGCAACAAGTTGTTTAAAAACTGTTTCTTTTTTTATTATTCATGAGACTATGAATTGTACTACCAACTCAAAGCGGGGGCTGCAGAAAGTAAACAGTGCTCATCAGAACAGTGTTTACAATCTCCACTTGGCACTGCGTTTGTCATAGTGAGGTCAGGGGTTGCAAAGGCAGTGCTAGGGGTTACAAGAGGGAAGCCAGGGGTCGCAGAAGCGTTCTCTACATGACTTCCAGGATCAACATACTCCAGTTATTACATTTTAATGACCTTCGCTCGAATGGAGATCTAATTACCTTCGCTTGAGTCGAGATCTTAATTACCTTCGCTTGAGTGGAGATCTTAATTACCTTCGCTCGAGTAGTGACCTCAGGGATTCTGGCAGATAAGATCGAAACTAGAAATGACCTCAAGCAGGGGTATATTTTGCCCCAAATAATGTTTTGCTCATATCTTTCTGATCTCTCTGCAGTTTTGCGAGCATTACACACATTTTCAACATATATTGAAGGGCAGAATATTGGCTTCCTGTTGTAAATAGGTGACTTAGCTTTCTTAGATGTAACTCCTCTTGACTTAAAACTGAACATCTTAATACTCAATGATTATTGCATGGATAATCATTTAAGTGTAAATACAGACAAATCAAAGGTTCTCCTTTTGGGCAAAAAAATCTAAGTCTTTGTTCGATTGTGGGGGGAGAATGTTGAGGTGTTGAAATCTTACAAATTCCTTATGAGGATGTTCACCCAGCTGTTATCATGGAGTTTGCAGTGGAGCCGTTGCTGAGCATGGCAGCAGATGGAAGGAGGGCTTGCCTTAATCTCAGCCCATTGAGATCACTTGTGGGCACATTCCAGCATTCCAGTTCGTCAATTTCACCCACTGCCACCTTATTCAATTCAGTCTTGGTCATTCTTCATTACAACTAGTCTATCCCTAACCGCCAGGCAGTGGGGGCTGGGAGGGGGTAACACAACCAAAAATGAAACCCAAACTAAAAATATTTTAAACCATACTTACGTGCTGCTCTGATGACCACCACCTTCCGTCCTCTCCTCCGATCTTGTACTCCAACTGTGCAGTCTCCTAGAAGTAAAATCCCAGTTCTTCTCTCGTACTGTGAATAGTATTCCCAACATGAGAGAGAACAGGGATTGGTCTGAGTGGCTTCGTTTGCCCTTCCAACAGTGCATTGGAGCCTGGGGTGTTTTTCCAACCTGGCTGTACAACAAATCCGGGTTGGAGAAACTTAAGTGTGCAAGTGTGTTTGGCAGGCCTAGCACTGCCAGCCAAACACATATGTGCACTCAAAAGTGCTCACTACTCCACCTGCCATGCCTCTCCAACAGGATAGCCCCACCCTCTCCGCTGAAGACTCGCACCATCAGCTGTTAGGCAAAAATAAAAAGATAATAAAATGCTTTTATTATCATTTTATTTTTCCTCTTTTAGCAGGGGGCGGTGCTCCTCCGCCATTACGGAGGAGCCACCACTGCCGCCAGGGCAGTTCCAAATAAACCCAGACCAGTAACAGCCTACTTGGCTGTTATCAGTTATTTGCAACTTGAATGCTATAGCACAGTAAGAATGCGATCCATGTCTGGGTATACCTTTCGTACTTAGGACATACTCTGCAACAAACAACCCAGTGATATGCGAATCAGTTGTAAACCTACTCCACTAGGAACAGTCCAGCCCAATCTGCTAGACCAAGCCCACCCCCTGAAGGGAAAACAAGCAACCTCAGACAGGCTTCAGCCTGGAAATTCTCAAGCTAAGGTACTACATTGCCTGTAGGTCCTGGCCCTGCATAGAACAACCTTAGATCCCACCTTGCCTTCACATATGAAAGGTGGAAATGAGATGTGATTCAGGAGGGCTTATTATTTTGAGACCGCCTTTATATTTTCTCAGAGACTGCACCAGTTTTAACTACAGAGCTGCTACTTCACCTCTGCCATTTTGGGGATTTGTAGGGGGGAAAAGTCCTGGACATGGCAACAGTCAGGTCGATTATGGGTTTTGAAAGAATTGTGAAAGGAATGTTATGGTTACAATGCAAATCTAAAAAAAAGATAGAGGTTACAACAGAAATCCATAATTCATTAGTCAGGCACTTCAGACATGCTGTGTACCTCGTACAACACCTACCCCTCCCATTTGGGTCACAGGTCATGATGTGTGCCCAGTACCACTCCGCTACTATGTTAGGGTGTGAAAATAGTCCATTCACGCCAGCTAAGCGTGGGGCTGTGTGAAATATTAAGATTGCAGAGGAAACACATTATCATTTAGAGACAGCGTTAATTTAATGGGAGAGCATGTGGCGTAACAGCCTGAGTTGTCAGCTATGGAACTGGAAAACCAAGGGACAGATTTACTAATATTTGGCTCAACGCTGATAGACAACTTGCTGCACTGAGTCAAATGTACAGGGCAGTAATATGGCGTATCTATTAATATATGGGATATTACTGCTCTGCCTCTGTACTGGCGCACTTGTGGCTGCCAAACACCAAAGCAGGCACCCTGCAAGGGTGCTGCATTACAGCCAGGATTGCTTTTGAGCAGGAAGGGACAGCTTCCTGCATAATACAAATCCTCTGATGTTTTTTCCTCTTTCTATTTGTGCTGCAGAATACAGCACATGTAGAAAGAGGAAAAACGAGGAGAAATAAACATATTTCTCCTTGTTGCACCTCACCTGGGAAGGCTTACCATTGTGGCGCCATCCCTGGTTTACTAGTTAGTGTTAGTACCTCCGACACTGCGTCAAAACCCCTGGCTGGATGCATGGGAACACCCACGCTCCACCGTGTAATGCCTTTGGTGGCCAGAGTAACGCAAGGCCGTGACTTGCGCTGTGTATGTTACTCCGCATTTACTACACACACAGAGCCCTGCAAGGTTGCTCTACATGGCATAGTAACTCTCACTTAAGGCCTTGCGTTGCCCTTGCGTCACTTACAAGGGGGAAACATCCTTTACACCGCGGTGAGTACAACTCGATGCAGTTGCAACGCAGCCTTTACAACGCAAGTCGTTACATCGACTTGCGCTGGATGGCGCTATAACCTAAGGAATAGTAAGATTTACTATCCAACACCGTCCCTACAGTACGTAGACTGGTGTTGGATTAGTAAATCTTACTATTCTTAAGACCAGCGCCCTCCAGCGCAAGTGGTTGTAACAAATTGCGTTGTAAAAACTGCGATGTAACATACCGCGATCATTTTGATCGTGTTGTTACATCACATATTCCTTACAAGGACAGCGCAAGCCGTTGATAAATCTGACCCCAGCTTCGAGTCCCGGCGGCGGCTCAAAATACTGCAATTCTGAGCCAATTTAGATGGACCTACTCTCCCTGTGCCTAAAATGCATGTGAAAAGTTTTGGAACGTAACTGGTGCTCATGTAAAGCGCTGCATACCTTCTGTTGGAGTTTGCGCTATAAAAAAACTGGAAAAAACTGAATTCTCTTCCAGAATGTTTCCTTTTAACTAGGGTATAAACTGGGGCAAATTTAAAAGCCCCTTGCGCCACTTTTGCGTCACTTTTCCCATGTTAAAAGCGACGCAAAAGTGGCGCAAGGGGCTTGTAAATCTGCCCCTTAGTTGTTAACAACACTTGACAATAAAAATTCCCTTGCACCCAGGACAAGACGAACAGAATCATTTTGCAAATAAATCCTGCCCTTGGAACCAACATATCTGAAACCGTTTTAATGCAACTGGTCACAATATAATTTGGGGCATGAACGTAATTGAAAAGTTACTCAGATTTGACAGTGCAGGCAGAATGGCGCCTCTCACATGTCAGTCCGTCTCTGAAGGCCAGAAAGCCTAGGGGACGGGCAGGCGCAAAGTATTGCCAATTACAGGCCAATTCCAGATAACCCAGTCTCCTTCTGTGCCCCCTTCTGCAATGTGCCCGGCTCATGGTCTGGCACAGAAGAGCAGAAAGTCTGCAGGCCTGCCAAACGGCAGCTTCCAGGAGCTTCCATCAACACCAGGGGACCCGCTAGCTGACGGTAATGGATGGGCGTCAGCTGCAGGCAAAGCTCACCTGTTTACTGCCTTCTGTTCCCATAGAGAAACGGTGGGGGATAAAAGAAGCGAGAGGAAAAGGGAGCTAGGAGAGGGTGGCGCGGGAGGGGGTGAAAGGGAGAGCGCTGAGTGAATCGCGAGGAGATTAGGGAAGGGGCCCCGCAGGGAAGAGGAGTTTAGAGGACGCGAGAGAGGGCGAGAAAACGAGAGAGAAGGGGGAAAAGCAGTAGCGCGGTATGGAGAAAGAAACGGAGCAGATGCGGGAAAGAGATGGGTAAAGCTGGAAAGAGATAAAGTCAGAGGGGAAACGAGTGAAAGAGGGATAGAGATGAGAAAAGAGTAGAGGAAGGGAGAGAAGAAGAGGTGGCCTAGAAAAGGGGAATGGAAAGAAAAGGGTTCAAAAGAAAGAGGTGACTAGGGAGAGATGAAGAACAGAGAATACGTGAGACTGAGTAACCCAGGAATAAAGATGGACAGAGAAAGGGAGATGTTAGAAAGCGACAGAGGCAAAATTGAAGCGAGCTAGCAGGATAGAGAGAGAAAAGGGACGAGAATGGGAGGGAGAGGTGAAAACAGAACTAAATGAAAGAAGAGAGAAAGAGAGGAGAAGGTAGAGAATGGAGGAGTCATAGAGGAGGCCTGAAGACGAGACTGGGTAAAAGACAAGAGAAAATGGAGAAGTAGCAGAAAATGAAGGAGAGCAAAAGGGAAAGAAAAAGAGATGGGGTGACTTGTGTACACCTCGGAGGGCTTGCGCATGTGCACGAAAGCAACCATCGTTTCAGTGGAAAAAAGTAAACAACTGAATGCAGAAGAGTCTATCTTTAGTTAACAAGCAGCAATTAATAAACCGTACTTTATAAAGTTCTTTCATACATTGTAGATAATTGGGTAACTGGTTGATGGAGGTGAAACCGGACTCAAGCAGCAACCACGATTCTAGTCAGAGTGAAAGAAACTCAAGCAAACCACAAATTAACCTGTGCTTATCACTGTGGAAGCTTAGCACAAAAGGAAGCGGGCTTAACTTGGAGACAATGTGTGAGGTATTTATGCAGCACAGCAAACAGTAATAAAGTGAAGACACAACACAACAAAAATCCCTCACCAATTCAGAAAAATAGAGTAAAGTGCAATAAATTACCTGAGAACAAAAATGACAACAATCTAATCAGTAGGACTGGATATGCAATTTTAAAGGTTTAAGTGGAAATAATGCTTAAAAGCACAAAGCACCAAATATGGTTATCTGGTAGCACTGAACCAGGACAAAATCACAAGTTTAGGCCAACAGCAATAGAGTACGGCCAGATACAGGGACCAAGTTAGGCTCGCTGAGCAAAGTACCTTAAGTCTTGAAGCGAAGCGTTGCAAGACCCCCATTGAGGATGCGTTGTGCAGCAGGGGTTCCAAGGAGTTGCTGGTGTTGATGCGAGGTCCCGTGTTGGAGATGCGTTGCACAGCAGTGGTTGCAACGAGGCTAGGTCCTGCATCGCTGTCGGGGATGCCATCTAGGAATCTTGGGATGCAAAGTCCTGTGTTAGCGGTGCATTGCACAGCGGTGGTTCTGAGAAGCTGTGGGCTTGATGCGAGGTCCTGCGTCCGTGATGTGTTGGGCAGCAGCGGTTCCGATGAAGCCATCAAAGGGATTTCCAAAGCGAGGTCCTGCGTCGCTGTAAGGGATACCGTCTACGAGGTCTTGCGATGTGATGTCCTGTGTTGGAGATGCGTCACACCGCGGCAGTGCTGAGAAGCTGTGGGCTCAATGTGAGGTCCTGTGTTGGGTATGCACTGCACAGCAGCGGTTCTGATGCAGGGCTGCGAGTAGAACAACCGCGCTGCATCGGTTCTGCCCAAGAGAAACTATTGGTTGGCAGAGCACCTTCAGGCCCGCTTCCAAGAGTCCAGGACTGTGGTCGCACCACTTGGGGGGCAAGACTCGCTGCAGGCAGAGTTCATATGTTGGGTTCAAATTGACCGGAGCCTTTTCTGTCCATGAGGCTTTGATGAGGTGGCCAGCCAATAGCCCTTGGCAAAAAATCCCTGGATTTAATCTGGTTGTATTGGGTTGACAATGCAAATGTAGTCCTTCTCATTCAGGCTGAAACGCCTTTTTGCAGAGCAGGAAAGCTGTCCTTCTGAGCCTTCCACAGGTACATTGGATGTACTGAAGGGTTGGGTCTGATGGTTGAATATCTATACTGGGTGCCAGCTTTGAAGTTGGAGAAGGTTCTGGGGGGTTCTGCCCCAGAGGTGTTAGGAATTTCGTGTATCCCTGCCCTGGTCCAACTTGTCGGGAGCACAATAGACGGATGTGAAACCCTTTCAGTGCTGATGCAGATACTTTGTGATGTGCAAGTGTGGTAGGTGGCAGCTCCTCCCCTCTATCAAGTGAGAACTGGCACATACTTCCAACAAATATCCCCCCTTTGTCTCACTGTCTGGGAGGAATGCACAGAGATCAACTGCCAGCTATGCCCATTCATGTGACCCACGAGAAAAGCAGCAGGCACCACAAATTGTTGAGACAAGAAAATGCCAACTTTGTAAAAGTTCTAAGTACACAAATTGCCAGCCACACACTTACTCAAATCCTCTATTTTTGAGGGAACAAACCATAAGAGACTTCCTGGTTCGTTCGGGTATATCACTCAAACCCTTTTATTATTTATTTATTTTTTGTCTTTTTTTTAAAGTATTGATGTATGAAAGGGACACCTTATCGTTTGTACACCTTATATACAATTATTTACAATTCGCGATTATTTACAACACAAACACATACACATGCACATAACTAGTTGTATTATACAAAGTGAATTGCTCTGATATATATACACTCAAATATTCATACTATGAAGAAAAAATCATCCGTAATTCCATAAAGACCAGAGTCAAAAGTATAAACTTGATGACAATCATAAATCAATGAACTACAGCTGAATGTAGGCAGTTCAAATAAGGAAAAATAGACTCCAGTCTTATTTTATACACTTGCAGATATCCCGTATTAAGACAGAGCCCTGATGAGAATCCGTAGAGTTGACATACCGGATTCGAAACGCGTTGGCGTAAAAAGATTAGCCATTTATTGGTTGAATGGACTGAATGAATTAATTTGGAGTCTATTTTTCCTTATTTGAACTGCCTACATTCAGCTGTAGTTCATTGATTTATGATTGTCATCAAGTTTATACTTTTGACTCTGGTCTTTATGGAATTACGGATGATTTTTTCTTCATAGTATGAATATTTGAGTGTATATCTATCAGAGCAATTCACTTTGTATAATACAACTAGTTATGTGTATGTGTATGTGTTTGTGTTGTAAATAATCGCGAATTGTAAATAATTGTATATAAGGTGTACAAACGATAAGGTGTCCCTTTCATACATCAATACTTTAAAAAAAAAGACAAAAAATAAATAAATAATAAAAGGGTTTGAGTGATATACCCGAACGAACCAGGAAGTCTCTTATGGTTTGTTCCCTCAAAAATAGAGGATTTGAGTAAGTGTGTGGCTGGCAATTTGTGTACTTAGAATTTATATTAATGGTCCAGCTAGCCCCACGTCCCTGGACCTGACTCCCCCATTCTTCAAACTTTGTAAAAGTGGCATTTTCAGAACTGTAACTAAACTTCTGAATTTACCATTAAAGAGGAGTTTAAATTGCAATTCTTTAGACACCAAACTTGAACTGCCTACCTGCTCCCAATTGAAAGTTAGCACTCATTAAATTAAATATGGTAACTCAATGTTATCCTAGGGGAAAGGAGGCCTCTCAGTAGTGAAAAAACAAATTTTTTGGTACCAGGATATGTAAATGTTCAAAGTACAAATCCAAAGTTTTAACAACACCGCACCCTGCCCTGTGGGCTGTTTAGGGCCTACCCTAGGGGTGACATATGAATTAAAAAGGAAGATTTTGGCATGGCAAAGGAGTTTATTTTGCTAGGTCAAAATGGCAGTTTAAAACTGCACACACAGGCTGCAATGACAGATCTGAACCATGTTTAAAAGGCTACTTAAGTGGGTGTCACAATGAGTGCTGCAGTACCACCAGTAGCATTCCATTTACTAGCCCTGGATACACAAAGTACCATTTTATTAGGGACTTACAAGCACATACATGTTCCAATTGAATGTAAGACAATGTTACCATGTTTTAAGGAGTGAGGACACACACTTTAACACTGACCAACATTAGTAAGGGGCACAGAGTCCTAAGGCCAAAAAAAAACAGACCAAAATAAATTGAGGAAAATGGCAAAAAGTTTGGAGGAAGACCACCCTAAGGCTGACAGGCCTAACATACACAACAGAAGATTTGAAATGCTATGTCAAGTAAAACAAGCATTTTAAAGAGTGAATTAGCTAAAGTGGTCAAATTAGGCATTTAGGGTATGTTTTTTTGTTTTTTCAACAAAACAAGATACAATCAAAATATTGAATACAAAGGTTCCCCTGATGAAAGGGTGCGAATATTATTTGTAAAGTTTGAACTTTTAGTACAGTGGTATTTGCTAAAGATTTTAGGTGTGGGATAGTACACGTGTTAGAACCAAGAGTGAAGGGTAGTGGGACATAATTGCACAGGCAGTCATACCTACTTATGATATGAGCTACCTTTAGCTTGACAGAGGAAGTGAGTGTTACTGTGTGAGAAGTGTAATTTGTTAAGTGTCAAATGATCGTTACTCTTGCAGAATGTGAAGAGGGGCCCAGGGTCTCCCATATCTCACAGATATTCAATTTCCTTGGGCGGAACCTCTGAAGGATGTGGGGGGCCTTGAAGGGTTGGGTCAACCTGCATGAAAATGTATGGTTACAGTCTGAATAACATAAATGTAATGGGGACGTCCCCAGATCAGGTGTATGAAGAAGGATTTTCTTCTTTACGGGAGGAGGGTCTATACCTCACACAATTATATTTTCACCCACATACATCATATTAGAGGATGAGCTACCAGAGATGAAAGCTGAGAACATTGTGACCTCCCATGCAACAAGCATTTACAATGCAATGGTCTCGGCATCATTAAAGGTAGAGCTATTGGCATTGCTCATGACATTTCTTTTTTTTTCTTTAAATCATAAATAAATGGCATTGTCATTTACATTGTCAATACACACCACTCTGCACTCAACTGCACTCACCTGCACTGCACTGCACTCACCTGCACTGCACTCACCTGCACTGCACTCACCTGCACTGCACTCACCTGCACTGCACTGCACTCACCTGCACTGCACTCACCAGCACTCACCTGCACTGCACTCACCTGCACTGCACTGCACTCACCTGCACTGCACTGCACTCACCTGCACTGCACTCACCTGCACTGCACTCACCTGCACTGCACTCACCTGCACTGCACTGCACTCACCTGCACTGCACTAACCTGCACTGCACTGCACTCACCTGCACTGCACTCACCTGCACTGCACTGCACTCACCTGAACTGCACTGCACTCACCTGCACTGCACTCACCTGCACTGCACTCACCTGCACTGCACTCACCTGCACTGCACTCACCTGCACTGCACTGCACTCACCTGCACTGCACTGCACTCACCTGCACTGCACTCACCTGCACTGCACTCACCTGCACTGCACTGCACTCACCTGCACTGCACTGCACTGCACTGCACTCACCTGCACTGCACTCACCTGCACTGCACTCACCTGCACTGCACGCACTGCACTCACCTGCACTGCACTCACCTGCACTGCACTGCACTCACCTGCACTGCACTCACCTGCACTCACCTGCACTGCACTCACCTGCACTGCACTCACCTGCACTGCACTGCACTCACCTGCACTGCACTCACCTGCACTGCACTCACCTGCACTACACTGCACTCACCTGCACTGCACTCACCTGCACTGCACTGCACTCACCTGCACTGCACTCACCTGCACTGCACTGCACTCACCTGCACTGCACTCACCTGCACTGCACTCACCTGCACTGCACTCACCTGCACTGCACTCACCTGCACTGCACTGCACTGCACTGCACTCACCAGCACTGCACTCACCTGCACTGCACTGCACTCACCTGCACCACACTCACCTGCACTGCACTCACCTGCACTGCACTCACCTGCACCGCACTCACCTGCACCGCACTCACCTGCACTGCACTCACCTGCACTGCACTCACCTGCACCGCACTCACCTGCACCGCACTCACCTGCACCGCACTCACCAGCACTGCACTCACCTGCACTCACCTGCACTGCACTGCACTCACCTGCACTCACCTGCACTGCACTCACCTGCACTGCACTCACCTGCACTGCACTCACCTGCACTGCACTCACCTGCACTCACCTGCACTGCACTCACCTGCACTGCACTGCACTCACCTGCACTGCACTACACTCACCTGCACTGCATTCACCTGCACTGCACTCACCTGCACTGCACTCACCTGCACTGCACTCACCTGCACTGCACTGCACTCACCTGCACTGCACTCACCTGCACTGCACTGCACTCACCTGCACTGCACTCACCTGTACTGCACTGCACTCACCTGCACTGCACTGCACTCACCTGCTCTGCACTCACCTGCACTGCACTCACCTGCACTGCACTCACCTGCACTGCACTGCACTCACCTGCACTGCACTCACCTGCACTGCACTCACCTGCACTGCACTGCACTCCCCTGCACTGCACTGCACTCACCTGCACTGCACTCACCTGCACTGCACTCCACTGCACTCACCTGCACTGCACTGCACTCACCTGCACTGCACTCCACTGCACTCACCTGCACTGCACTGCACTCACCTGCACTGCACTCACCTGCACTGCACTGCACTCACCTGCACTGCACTCACCTGCACTGCACTGCACTCACCTGCACTGCACTGCACTCACCTGCTCTGCACTCACCTGCACTGCACTGCACTCACCTGCACTGCACTCACCTGCACTCACCTGCACTGCACTGCACTCACCTGCACTGCACTGCATTCACCTGCACTGCACTCACCTACACTGCACTCACCTGCACTGCACTGCACTCACCTGCACTGCACTCACCTGCACTGCACTCACCTGCACTGCACTGCACTCACCTGCACTGCACTCACCTGCACTGCACTCACCTGCACTGCACTCACCTGCACTGCACTGCACTCACCTGCACTGCACTGCACTCACCTGCACTGCACTCACCTGCACTGCACTCACCTGCACTGCACTGCACTGCACTCACCTGCACTCCACTCACCTGCACTCCACTCACCTGCACTCCACTGCACTCACCTGCACTGCACTCACCTGCACTGCACTCACCTGCACTGCACTGCACTCACCTGCACTGCACTGCACTCTGCACTCACTACTCTGCACTCTGCACTCACTACTCTGCACTCACTACTCACTACTCTGCACTCACTACTCACTACTCTGCACTCACTACTCTGCACTCACTACTCTGAACTCACTACTCACTACTCTGCACTCACTACTCTGAACTCACTACTCACTACTCTGCACTCACTACTCTGCACTCACTACTCTGCACTCACTACTCTGCACTCACTACTCTGCACTCACTACTCTGCACTCACTACTCTGCACTCACTACTCTGCACTCACTACTCTGCACTCTGCACTCACTACTCTGCACTCACTACTCTGCACTCACTACTTTGCAGAGTAGTGAGTGCAGAGTAGTGAGTGCAGAGTAGTGAGTGCAGAGTAGTGTGTGCAGAGTAGTGCACTCACTACTCTGCACTCACTACTCTGCACACTCACTCTGCACTCACTACTCTGCACTCACTACTCTGCACGTAGTGAGAGCAGAGTAGTGAGTGCAGAGTAGTGCACTCATTACTCTGCACTCACTACTCTGCACTCACTACTCTGCACACTCACTCTGCACTCACTACTCTGCACTCACTACTCTGCACTCACTACTCAGCACACTCACTACTCTGCACACTCACTCCTCTGCACACTCACTCCTCTGCACTCACTCCTCTGCACTCACTCCTCTGCACTCACTCCTCTGCACTCACTCCTCTGCACTCACTCCTCTGCACTCACTCCTCTGCACTGTGCACGCCGCTGATATCATTGAATCTTCCACCACACTTTCTAAAACTCTATAGTCAGAAGCATAATAGGCACAGAACCAAAAGAAGGGTAGACATTGCTTAAAATAATCTTATTGTATTTATGAGAAGCAAAAGCGAGACTGTGAAATGTGCTGAGTATCAGTTTGTTAGGAATCAACAGAGTGGAGTTAGAGAACCAAGAAATAGTAGTTTAGAATCCGGGTTAGAAGGAGTAGTAATCACAAGCTGAGGATCAACGGGCGCGAAACAGCGTGGTGGGCGCGCACGACGCAGCGTGGGCGTGCACATCAGCTGAAGATCGCCGGAGAAGACACGAGTCTGCCTTCTGCCGTGACTGACCCGATGCGGAGGGAAAGAGCCCGGTGAGTGGGGGGGGGGCGGCAGAGAGAGAGAGTGTGTGTGTGTGTGTGTGTGTGCATGCATGCATGCGTGCGTGCGTGTCTGTCTGTCTGTCTGTGTGTGTGTGTCTGGCGCATGCCTGCCTGCCTGCCTGCCTTTGTGCGCGTCCACAGACCCTGGTCGGCTCGTCCACCTCTCTGTAGTCCCTTGCTAGCTTACTAGGCGACAATAGTTCTCGTTGCCGAGACCTAAAAAGCACTACCCTGTTAAAACTTAATATGCAGTCATACTCAGCCCCATAGCCAACAAGATATCTTCAACACCAAACCAAGTAATTGAAAATCCCCTTGGGACAATTCTGAAAGGTAGAAAATATGGGCCCAATTTTATCATAGCTTAACACAACACTTGTGTGCCACTCTCCTTTTGTATGTAATGCAAAGCAAATCAAATGGCATTGGCGAACACGTTTCTCACACAAACCTACTTTGCATTGAAATATGCGGCTGAAGCAGTGACAACATAATATCCTCATGTTTTTCCCATTTTTGTGAACAATAACAGCCCCAAATTCACAAGACCTATGCAAGGCCCCTCATCAAAAAGGCATCCAGAATTCCTCTGCAAAATGCTAATCTGACCCTTCTGTACAAAATCATGTCCTGAACAGTGTACATTTCCACCCAAATTCAAACTGTAGCGCTCACACTTATAAACCTCTACAAAGTCCCATCCAGGCCCTCTGCAGTCTACCTCACTTCCTCTGCTATGTACCACCTAGATGCCATCTGCAAATACCTAGCCAAATCAATGTACACAAATTACCATTCAGACATACTTTACAAAGCTCCATCCAAGCACCTCTCAAAAACACACCCTTTAGGCCACCTCTCAAATACCTCGTCCATTACCCTTTTTAATACCCCATCCAGATCTCTTGTTACTGGTGCCATGTGAAAAGCCAGATGTTGCTGCTGAATAAAACAAGATGGCAGGTAACCCATTTTGTTCACAGGTTAGTCTCAGGCTAATTAACTCACAGCAGTGACTGGCCTCCAAACACCAATCTTTCCGCTCCTCCCTCAACTCACCCACAGTTCAGCTCTGTCACGCTGGTGCCAAGTTATCGGTGAGGGTGGGGGGAATAGCTTGTTGGTGCAAGAAGACAGAGGGTGACAGGGCGATGGGAGGGACCAAACAGAGTTTAAGTGGTGTTTAAAACTGCCTCCAGCATCTAACAAAGTGCTTAAAAGAAGTTTAAACAGGAGTGAAGTGAGAGGGGTGCTGCTGTTTGTAGGATTTTACACAGACAGCTTGTTGTGCCCCTCTGAAGGTTGGCACCCTAGGCCCAAATTGACCACGCCATAGGTGGGCCCTGCTAGTCATACTCTTCCCTAAAAGCTTACATCCAGTACCTCCTTACTGAAATGTCAATCTACTCTGTCCAGGGATGGAATGGGAATGCAAACCAACCCTGGCAATTCAGTCGGCCCGGCCCCAGGGGGAGGTGGGGTGGAGTCAGCGGTGGTGCTAGTGAGAAGCCCTGCTGCTGCTTTTGTTACAGGGGGCCGATATTGCAGCACTGCTGCAAAACCACCCCACAGTGACAAAAACGGCCCCCACCCTTCCGGCCTACCAGGAAAACACCCGCTATGGCCAGAGCGGCCCAGACTCTACCCTCTGAAAATGTCAATTCACCCCATTTAGAAAAAACTGTGCATCTTTTATTGTTGAAAGACAAGTTCAGTTCCCCTTTGTACATTCTTGTACCCTTTTAAAAATACCCATCCAGACCTGAAAGCTTCATTTATATGCCGTCTTGGAATTCCCATTCAGCTCCTGTTTCAAATTCTTATCCAGTCCCCTTCGTTAAAGCCATAGCAAGTGCCCCCTTTTTATAGCCATAGAAGCTAAGCTTCTCAGGTCCATGCAAAACGAGTTGACTCCAGTACAGGTTTTTTTTTGCATTCAGACTGGTAGTCCTGATTGTATATTGAAACAAATTGGACTACGAACCCAGAGTACAACGAAAAAACTTCAAAGCAGTTACAGTGGTGCAGATCTCAATAGTGCAGAAGGTGCAGTGACAGCTGGGCCAAGAGGTCCAAGGGGCCCATTAAACTTTGATTATTGCATTTTTTTTTATTACAAACAGAGCATCCAGAGTGGTGAGGGGATTATATTTCTCACGTGCCTTAGGGCCTCTAGCGCCTTTGCCACTGACCAGTTATCATGCACAATGTTGGTAAACTTGAGAGGGCTGCAAAGAACCGTCCAGATCTCCCAGTAAAAAGCCAAATGAACCCTTCTTCAAAGAATAATTCCCCTTTAAGCACCAATCAGAGCCGCCACCACCCTTTTTAATCCATACAAGCAGTTTTCCTCATATTAACAAAGCGACAGAATCCCCAAAATGCCACAGTGTATATGTAATTAATGCAAATCAGACTGACAGGCAGCCATCTACATAAGTATTGGAAAGTGTTTTCCGAGCACACTTCTTCAGCCTCCTGCCCATTCACCCTTCCTCACTGAGTTTCTATTGATTTATTATCTGCAATGAGACTAAAAGAGCCTGCCAAATGTATTACAAGTCCCATTTCTTTTCAAATGTAACCCAAAGAAACGACAATGAAAATGATAGGATAAAAAAGACATCAGTGAAACCCGCATGTGCCTTTCAATGTTGTGGGACTCAATCCCATTAGGGGCATGGACTTGTACCCATGGTCAGAGGACTCCACGCACCCCCTGGGGTCGTGCCCCATAGTTTGAAGACCTCTGCGATAGGGTTTGAGACAAAACCAATCAATTAAAATAGCATGTCCTTGCTTTGCATCAATCATGCAGCCATCCATCAAGTCCCTGGACAACAGCATTGACTTGGTATTTCAAAGCTCGGCTCATAAATTAACAGTGTTGCCAAACTAAAAGGCCACATGTACACACAAGGTACAGAGCAATGCCAGCACTTATTATTGCATGGCATCATGATTTGCCAAAGCACCAATCATTCTCTATCAATACGTTGTAGACCTGCTTGACTAGATGCAAGATGGAAACTACAACCTTTGTGGAGAAAAGGAAAACTAAAGTATCTTTCTCTAGTTGGTGAAAGATTAAAGGACCAAGCCCTGTACCCTCAAACTCAGAGCACATTCAAACTTTGATGTTTTTCTATGATTAGCACTTATAGTGTGCTAGTCCTATGTAAATTATGTGAGTGAGGACTTCTATCATAGTATTGAATATCTCAGCAATAACAAATGGTAGGGTAAACAATGATGAAACCCCCAAACATTTTTCATCATGCATCCCTACAAAATTAGCCTAAAACTACCTATCAGATGCACTATTGTTATTAAGCCTATTGCTGAGCTATGTGACATGCCCTTTATACAGGTGGACCAGAAGTCCTTCAATTCACTTTCCCGACTGACAGCTTTTCCTCCAGCAACTGGTGCCTCTGTCTACTCCACTCTAACTTTAAGACGTTTTAATACTATTTTCCATTTTACAAGCCTATGGAGCTGGAGTGAACTTTCTCGCCTGGAATCCGTTTACAGCAGCAAATCAAAACAATGCCCTCATTAGGGAGCGCAGAAGCATTAGCTCTTTGTTACTTTTGAACTCTGTTAGCGCAGAACTTTACAAAGTCAACATGAAACCCTGGACCCTAATATTACGCAAGAAAATTGGAAAAATTCCTTTGCAATTTGCCATGTGTGTTCTATGACTCCTGTTACGCTGGGAAAGTTAGCATTGAACTGGACATCTCTCATACCATGTGCATTCCATTTATTATTCCATTTTCATTTTGCATTTTTAGGCCTTTTGTGTACAAACATACATAGTGAATGGGCAACAGAAGTGCACATGGTGAAAGCTATTGTAGTCCCATATGATGCACCTCAATGAGATTTTCCATGAGTGACTCTGTTCCATATCTCAAGTAGGATACCTGGTCACTGTTGAATCCATCAATGCTGTCCTGGGGGTTCTATACTTCACGTCCAGCACTACAGATCCTCTACCACGGTAAGGTTGTGAAATTACAATGCGATATAGTGAAAAAAGTTACACTTGTAAGCTAAAACTATGCGTGGGCCACTGGAGGCTCCTGATCCATGGGCTTTTCTAGCCTCAATGTCACTTTCGAGGGCATTTTCCAAGTCCTGTGGATGTTATTTCAGAGTCCGAGACTATTTCTATGTCTTCTTCCATCATCCTTCTTGCTCATTCCTACCACAGCCAGTGTTACTGGAAATGTTGATGAGCGGTTACATTTTTATTTTATTGTGACTTCTACTAGATATCTCCTTAAAGAATATTAAAAGTCAGTTTCCAAGGTAGTTATTGCATATAGCCCATCGTTTTCGCCAAGGTTCCTCCAAGAGGTTCATCATTTTCCCCAGGTAGGTCATTTTTTTCATTGATTGTCTGCTTTGCCATTTTTCTATCCAGCGAAGAGTGCCAGTGATTGAATTTCTTCTTCACTCATTGCGTTAGTATGCAGTATTGCTCCTTATCATGTTGTGCCACATTTTCCCACCAAATAGTTTCTGCTGTGCTTCTTTTGGCTGTGTACTGCATTGCAGTTGTAAGGCCAGTTGCCTCTAGATGGGAACACAAGAACCCCAGACTGTTTTTTCCTACTCAGATCTAATCAGTGAGGTGTAGCTTGAGTGCTGTAGCACAGTGCACACAGAACCAACATCTGGGGATATTATCGCTCCTAGGGCGGCTACTGCAACAAACAACAAAGTGTAATGAACTTGGAACCTGTCCATTGGCTTATGTTGTAGGACGTTGTCACCTCTACACTCTATGGTATGAAAGGCTTTTGGAATCCATGTGCCCCAAATGTTATTGTACCCTATCCCAGAAGGATGTTAGAAATTGATTCTGTAGCATGTCATTAGATGCTTGACATGAGGGAACGTCGATGCTAAGAACACTTAAATGCTTTCTAGCTATGTGACTCCTATCCCTGTAGCATCATTTGTTAAGTCATCAGCAGTACCTCTTACAAGGGCACAAGATAAGCCCACATTGTCTCTGTGGTAGACAGGGCCCACCAACCCTCAATGGCCCATGCTCCATCTGGTGAACTTGTATATTGGTGATGCGGCTAGCCTTAGTCAAATTTTATGGGACACTCCCCAAATCTTGTGGGAAGAACATCTTTTTACAATGTGCCACTATTATTGTGTTCTTAAACTTAAGTGTCAACTGTAAAATAGAAGGCCTATGTTCAAATTTGGTTTCCCCAATGAACAAAATTGGGAGATTCTAGGTCAAATCTATTCGTGTAATATGAACACGTAACTGCCTTGCTTAGATGGCTGCTCGGCTACTTATGTTGCCCCTGCCTAACCTGGGACAATACTTATCAACATTAAAAATGTGTAGAGCGCAACTATCAATCTCAATGAAGGTCTCTTTGTGCTGTCAAATGGAGCATAAACAACCAGAATGCTGAAAAAACAGAAAGACCACCTAGTTAAAATTATAAAGGCAGTTAAAGGCCCAGCAGCTAGGTCTTCTGACACTTAGCAAAAGCACACACATTTTTGGTGTTCTCTTAAGATGATCAAGAAGAGAGTGACATTGTTTCGGACCATCATAGGGAAAACATCAACCATTTAATCTCACAAGACTCACAAATGTCATTGGAATAGCCTTTTGTCTTTAGAGCAAAGATTCCTACACTGAACAGAATGATTGAACCTAAATGCAAGCATACAGAGGTAAGGCCAATAGGTCTGGAAGAGTCAAGAAATAAAAGGCCGACTTTATTGAATTATCCCTACTTGTAAAGGATTCCAGCATTCAGTTCAAAGCAAGCACTGGAGAGGAAGTGGAAGGATACACACAAACAGCCAATAACATTAGGTGAGTGAAGAATATGCCACTTGGTTGAGCCAAGAGGTGGTTGACAAAGTTCAAGCCAATGGCTTAAAGAGGCTGGTCAAACAAAGTCAGTGGTTGAAAAGGGCAGGTTCAAAGCCTACTCTATGTATATTGTAAGCAACAGGTCCACTTGTCAACTGCGCTGTCAAAATCTAGACCTAAAAATTATGGAAAATGTCAATGGATGAACAAATCTGTTGAAATATACTCTATTGCTTACACAAGCCAAATAAGTGATCTCATTTCATCAGAGACTGAATTGGACTTTTTAATGCCGAAGTGACTCCAAACACTGTATTTTGAATACACTGTAACCTGGTGATTAACTTTGCTGGAAGGCTGCATAACCAAGTTACCAAGTTTGACTTTGAAATGGTGCTTCAGTTATGAGTGCATTCTTAGATTGTGGCCACTGCACATACACCTGTTTGACCAGAGCTCTCTCTTACAGGAAGTGAAATAAACTTGCCACTCTCCAGATCCACCACCCCGTTTAAATTTCGGTAGGTCAAACCTCTAAAAACTTAACAGGGAACAAGGCCCTGTAAATATTTGCTGTTTGGTGTGGCAAGCACCAAAACCCTCATCCTACTCAACATTTTAAAGGATAAACTTACAAGAGGTGTTTTTATCCCACCTGTTGAATTCTGAACCTCGGAGGATCAAATTATATCAGCGCAGTAATCAGCACCAAAACCTCCAGGGTTCTCAAATTCGAGGCCTTAGAGCAGTGGTCTTCAAACTTCTTAATGCTGCACCCTCGTAAAAAAAATAGAAAAATAATAATTAGCCCCAGGCGGGCAACTAGAGCCAATTTTCGGCGGGGGCTGAAAAATATTTCCGGGGGGGGGGGGGGGGGGCTAATTCTTCCACCTTAGACCGAATGGCTGTGAGAAGGGGTCAGCACACAACAACAGCCTCATTTGCAAGTAAATGGTCTTTTAAAGACCTGTTAAGTACTCGGGTGCGGCTGCAATAAGATGCTCGCCAGCCCGCGAAGCTGTCTCTGCCCGGGCTGACGGGGGGGGGGGGGAGGATGGGGTCTGAAGCCCCGTGTGCCCAATGGGTGTTGCGCGCCTGATTAGCCCCCCCCTCCCTCAATTATTCTCATTTTGTTAAGTTGGCAATGTTTAAATATGTCTGAACATATTTAAACATTGCACTCAAGCTCTATTACCCCTTTTCCACATACTCCCAGTCAGGATATAAATGACAAAAGATGTTAGTGATGGCCCATTACAAAGTGGCTTACTGCAGCTCATTTTTAATCACTTAAAACAAAGCATGATAGTCTCTTGGCCAGAGCCGGTCGCCCCCGGGATCACTTAAGCCCCCCCCCAGGGGAGCCCGCCCCCAGTTTGAAGACCTCTGCCTTAGAGTAATTATAAAGAGAGAGAATGTGTGTGGGTGTGTGTATGTGTGTATGCACACATGTACGGGCGTGCCCATGCATGTGTTTGTATGTGTGTGCGTGGGCACGCGGCTAAGCGGAGGCTTTTTGTACTTCATTTCACTTTGATTTGTTGATACATTAGATTTCTTGGTGGTGAAGTAAGAGCCCACAGGGGCGACACATTACTCCCCCTCCGCCCCACAGCGGGGGAGGCCTTTGCGTGCAAACTCTCATGGCATCTAAATCCGCGCAGCAATGGAAAGCTCCAATCGCACAATCCATTCTGGAAACAAAGCCAGTAAGGAGTCTGCTTATGGGGATTTATGAACGGCTGCCGGGGGATGATGAGGGCTTTTGGGTTTAGCTGCTGGTCCTGCTATTAAATCACGCTCACCCCAGATTTACTAAACCCCAGAGAATCTGGGCGCTACTATCTGTCGCTTATCACGAAGCATGCTGACCCTCTTTCATTTTTAGCTAGGCAATAAGGCTAGGTGGAGGATTAGCCTCTTTACCCCTACAAATAATAAATACACGGGGCCTTATTTATGAAAAGTGACGCATCGCTGCGTGAAAACAGCGATGCGTCACTTTTCAATGCGCACTCCTTGCGACACCAATGATGCGTCATATTTAATGTATGGCGCATCATGTCGCAAGGAGTTACAGATACGTCAGTATTTCTGACGTATCTGTAAGCGCAAAAGTGACGCATTGCTGGAGTGTGTCACAAAACTGACGCAACTCCAGCAATGCTCCCTTTCACATGGGACAAGCCCCATGTGAAAGGGCCTGCGTCAGTCTTACGCCTGCTGTGAGGCAGGCGCAAGAATTTGACGCAACGGCGTCCTAAAAGTGACGCAGTGAAATCACATAAATTTCACTGCGTCACTTCTACGACCCTTCCTTGCGTCAATACGCCCCCCTTGCATACATTATACCTGGCGCAGGTATAATGTGGCGCAAGGGTTTACAAAGTGACGCATCTACCTAGATGCGTCACTTTGTAAATATGGTGCAACAAGGCACATTATTTACGCTGCTGGTGCGTCACAAAAAGTGACGCACCGGTGGCGTAAAAGTGACGCACGGCCTCATAAATGAGGCCCACAGAATTTTCGCAAACATTATGCATGTCACGCAAATTATAATTGGGCAGTTATGTGTGTGCTATAAATGTACATGAGGTCTGATATTGTGTGCAAATGTCATGTGCGATCTACATTTTTTTTCCATACAGTTTCAGTTGGATTAACGTTGCTAACACAGGTCATAGGAAGGCAACAGACATCCAGTTTCAGAGTTTCTGCAGGGCCTGTTCTATTTCAATACGGCTTCCGCGTGCATAAAGTTACTCCAGAAGTATAGGAAAAAAACACAAAACACAATAATCTGAATTTTGGCCAGATCATGGTTTCTTAAAAAACACATACCTCGTTGTAGTTCACTGTTCTGAACTTTGTCTACCTAAAACTAACCAAAATCACTTACTTTAATCCCAATCATTTTGTTTACTCTCTATAGAGCAAGTTATTTTTTCAGTTGTAAATAAATACCAGTGCTGGATCGGCTTTTAATCTAACACAACCCCTTTCAAGGGGGATGTCTCTGTGAAGCCGAATCCTATTTTTGCTGACACCTTGAACACTGAATAACGTTTGGCCCTTCTATGGGGCACACATTTCACTTCTATGCAATGTGACCAGGATGTTCCCGCGTTTGCATGGAGGCATGGTTACATGCACATAAGTAAAACATTTACCCCCACATGCATCAACCTATTTAGGAAGTGCAAACGGTGCGAATCGGTAAATTCGGCCGTTTGCACTTCCTAAATACGTTTTTGGAATGCATCAAACTCAATTTCAATATTCGCATTTTTTTGCATTTCTTAAAAATGCAAATGCATTTAAGGAATCGCGTTTGTGCGATTCCTTAAATGCAATGCATCAATTTAAAAAAAATGTGAATTTTGAAATTGGAAGTGCAAATTACCACGAGGTTGACCCTCGTGGTAATTTGCGAAAATCTGTCAAAATGCAAAAAAATGCATTTTTTAAACTGTCATGTTACAGACACACATGTCCTTAGGACATGTGTGTGTGAAACATGCACTTTCCAATGCATTTCAGGGGTGCAGGGGGGGGTCCTTTGGACCCCCCCCTGCACCCTTGGAATGCATCAACAAATTGAGAATTTGTAAATGCCTTCCCATTGACTCCAATGGGCCTTTTGGCCCATAGGAATCAATGGGAATTGCGAAAATGCACTTAAGAATTCGGTATTTATTTGGGATTCTGTAAAAAGTGCGATTTTTACCGAATCACAAATAAATACCGAAAAAAATGATGCATAGCATTTTGCAATTCTTAATTTGCAATTCGGGATTTTTCGCAAATTAAGAAGTGCAAAATGTCTCAATGATGCATGTGCCCCCTACAGCCTGATTCATCAAGCCGAATTGCGCTCGCAAAGGGCCAGATTCTGAGAATCTGGCCCTTTGCGAGCGCAATTTTTGCATTTGGGATTCATCATCCCAAATGTAAAAATCGGTAATTGCTAATTCGCTAAATTGCGAGGAATTACATTTAAGGAATCTCTATTTGAGATTCCTTAAATGCAATTCATCAACCATTTTTAAATTGCGAAAATGCAATTTTGGGCCGCTATTTACCGAGAGGTCAGACCTCTCGGTAAATAGCAAAAACTTAGAAAAATGCTTTTAAAAGCATTTTTCTAAGTTGCATGTTGCACACACACATGTCCCTTGGACATGTGTGTGCGCAACACCTGTTTCAATTTGCATTTCAGGGGTGCTACAGGGTGTCCTTTGGACACCCCTGGCACCCTTTCAATCGCTATCTTATTTGCGAGTAGCAAATTGCTAATCGCAAATAAGGAATACTCCCCATTCATTCCTATGGGCCTTTTGGCCCATAGGAATGAATGGGGAGTTATTCCTTATTTGCGATTAGCAATTTGCTACTCGCAAATAAGGAATGTGTAGGAATCGCTATTTATTTAGCAATTCCTACATGAATACCGTTTTGCGAGTCCTTAATAGCGATTCACTATGATTCGCTATTAGGGGCTCGCAAAACGGCCCGTTGATGAATAAGGCTGTTAGTCCATCTGCCTGCTCCATACTGCTGATACTGCTACAGGAGCAGGGCCAGCTTTAACACTGGTGGCGCCCTGCGCGACAATGTGCATTTGTGCCCTCCCCCCCACCCACCATGACCACCTCTGCCACGGATTCTCTCACTAGCACCTTTTAACAGTGCCCCTCAAGTCTCCATAACCACTGTGTCTCAGATTAATTTCGTTTTATAGCACTGCTCACACCAGTGTAAGGTGTCAGGGCACTTTACATCACACACACATTTCACAGAGACAATCATATGTTTTTAAATCAGTTCATAGGAAATGTTACATCAGACAGGACTACAAGGTGTAGTGTAGGAGTGACGTCATCGATACTGGTAGGCAATGTAGTTTAAGAGTCCTTATTCTGCAAAAGCACAAATTCAGAATTTAAAACATAACATCATTGTCAGGGGTTCTCTTTGATAATAAGAACTGTTGTTAGGATAATGAAAGACTGGGCAAAAAAACATATAGCTCTAGTATATACCTTGAAGTTTGCATGCAGCTCTTTGATGACAGTTAATAGCTCAATATTCTATATTAGGATTTTGACCTATAACAGACAAGTAACAAAAGGAGCTCTCTTACAGAAGAAATAACCCACTGACCTATTTACATTATATGTACTTTGTTATCTGCATGGTAGACGGCTGGAATGCTAGAAACCGGTCCTCGGAAGCTTGTTTCCGGTCCAGGGAAGGCATGGCTTGGCAGTTCGGGCTGGACTGTTCCCATGAGGCACAGGGTCAGACTGATTTGCATATAGCCATGTCTGAACTGGGGTGGCAGAGTGGGCTAAAGAACGGTGATGGATTAAACCCAGATCTTTTGACTGGGTGTGAGTGTTTGATTGGTTCAGATGCTCCATCCATCACCACCCCCTTTTGTACCGCTTTTGGCCGCCATAAGTGTGGCAGGGTATGCTCAGACGTGAGTCCCTTGCTCACTTTGCCACTGGATTCAAGCAAGCCGGGCTGAAGACGGCTGGAATGCCAGAAACCGGTCCTCGGAAGCTTGTTTCCGGTCCAGGGAAGGCATGGCTTGGCAGTTCGGGCTGGACTGTTCCCATGAGGCACAGGGTCAGACTGATTTGCATATAGCCATGTCTGAACTGGGGTGGCAGAGTGGGCTAAAGAACGGTGATGGATTAAACCCAGATCTTTTGACTGGGTGTGAGTGTTTGATTGGTTCAGATGTTCCGTCCATCACCACCCCCCTTTTGTACCGCTGGTACCCGTTCTCAGCAGCAGGCATTTTAACCCAAGTTATCTTGACATTTTAATTGATTCCTAAAAATTGCTGGAGACCAGGAAAGCGACAGCAGGAGCTTTTAAAATGATAATATACTTGCAAAAATGACACCACCACCACAAGTCAGCGCAGGTGCGGTTGCACTGATCGCACCACCCTAGAGCCGGCCCTGCACAGGAGCAAAGATGCTCTAAAAGGTGCATTAATAGAACCAGCTGGAAAGCGCGCCCCTCTGTGTACTTTGTGGGGCTAGGGAAAGTTCAACCCAGACACTCCATCAAAGTTAAGTCAGTTCACTTTTCAGTGAATGACAGAGCAGTGGTTTGAACCCTGGGAAGCTAGCATGATTTTGACGCTAAATTATGGTTCCACATATGAACAATGTCAACTTCCCTTGGCACAGGCAGTGAATTCAGCATTCACAACCATGTTTCTCACTCTTAAGGTCTTCGGCTATATGTAATGAACATAGTAATTGTGCTTTCCTAATTAAGATTCTTAATGAATCACAATTAGGAAACTACAATTCCTAATTGACAAAATGCAGATTTCCAAAATTGCGAACCCTATAGATTTCGAAAATAGACTTACCTCATCAATATTAATGATGTAGGTCGCAATTTGCAACCCATTAGGAATCATGGCCAACACAGAGATGGTCGCCTGATGAGGTCAGAAGACCACTATGTCTGTGATTGCATTTTAAGTAAGCCATCTTTTTTTATATGCAGCCCCTTTTGCTTGAAAGAAAAAAATAATATTAAACTTTTAAATTTCATCTTTTAAGAGAAGGCAGGGGTCCTCTTAATATTTGTTTCAACATTCACAAAGGGGAAGGGGTCCCTTGGGGACCCCTTTCCATTTAGGAATGTTTGCCACCTCCTTTGGGTTGTTAGCAAATAATGAATGTTTTGCAACCGTAATTCGGACGCAAAACATTCATACTGCGAGTCTGTATTTGAAAGGGAAGCCCTTAACATGCCCCTTACAAATACCAAATCGCAAACACAAATTGTGTTTCGGTAACTTGCGATTTGTGCAATAAAACTTTATAAATAAATAAATAAACATGTAAAATCATTTTTACGGTCGGAAAACAGACTGATTCTACCCATTGAACCGTTTCCAACTGCGAAAATGATTTATACATTTGGCCCCTTGTTCCGAAAACCTCTCTTATTCGGATGTAGGCAGTAAATGAAGGTACTGGTCCCATCAGAACTTCGAGATCTGCAGGAACTTGTATGTTGCAGTATTCCCGATTCTACCAATATTTTCTCAGTTCTGCGGGATCTTCAGGCATCCCATATTGATCATTTCAAGAGTGGGATTATTGGGCTGATTTAAGGCCATCTTCGAATGGGACACATAGTGCCACTCCGCTTTCGTCAATCAAACCAAACAAATCACTTAAAACTAAACAATAAATAGTACAGATTCGGTCTGCAGAGTTCCGTTCTATCGGTCACTCAGTTCATTCCATCACAATTATGTCTTACCACTACATTTCTCTAATTTGTCAAAGTTTCCAGCTGTCTACAGCTCATACAGATCAAAGTGTGATCATTGACATTTTTTGTTTTTCTGTCTAATAAATATATTTATTTTATTTTGCTTAAGGTAATTGGATACCACTACAAAGTCACTTTACGTTCAGTTTGGAGAAATCAGTGTAAACAGTTGTCCGTAAATCCATGTGAGTACTGAAATCAACACACTCAAGGTACACGTATTTATGCATCTACAAATGTTGTATAACACTTATTTTGGGGAGGGACTATGAATGCTCGGCTTTAAAGTAGTATGGGGAAAGTTGTCTAGGTAAAGCATTACACTCTCGAGTATGGTTAAGGTTGCTTAGGTAAGTATAACACTCTCTTAAAGATTTTTTCGCTCAGAGACCAGATTACGAGGCAGATATTGCAAGATCCAAGAACTACTGGTGTCGAAATCACCTGTACCAGATGGCTCTCTCCCCCCCCCCCCCCCCCCCCCCCGCACTATACAATAATAGGTTTCTGGGTCCGCAATGGAAACTAACATCCAATTTCTGGCTTTGTAGAAATTCTTCGAGCTTTCAGCAAAAGGAATTTGAGTGCATAAGCAGCTGCCAGACAAGAGGTTCAACTCTGCACCCGGTGGTCTCAGAAGATGGAGAAACTGTGACCCTCAAGGGCACAGAGCTCGCCTGCCTCTTGATTTAGCCCTAGGTTTTTTATTATTCAGCGTTTGCTTTCGATTCCTCTGTTTTACATTGGGCTGGATCCCATACTGGGACTGATTGTCCTTTTACAATATGTTTTAATGAGGGCTGTAAAATGTATTGTGTATGCACAGAAGGGAATTTGTTGGCGGGATGTGCATTCTGTAGCTAACTTGCATTTCCTGCATGCTTTGGCCAGATTTCTTACTTTTTCTGGACGCTATTTTTCCTGGTTTTAGTACACTGCTAAACAGTAGTACAGAAGTAAAGCACCTGAGTTTCCCACCTAAAACAGGATGTGCATTGGAACTACCTGTTTGACCTAATTAACTATTCTATTAGACGATTGTAGATGACACAAAGCATGCACCTATTGCCTGATATTTAAATGTGATATGTGAAAAATTTCTAACATGAACAAGATTGTTTAAATGCACCACAGTGGCATATGGCAAGGGAAAGTGCTTTTGCTGCAAAATAAAAGTCTATTTTTATACATCCATAAATCACCTTTAAAGTGAGCTTTGCAAAACCATAGTAAACTATACAAAAAAGTGATAGATGGAATGCTTGAATCATCTCAGCCACTGGGTCTCTCCAGCCACATCCCAGTCCCTTGTTATTTTGCACACCATGCCACCTCGGTTTAGACCCAACCATAAGCAAATCAGTCTTGATCCTGCTCCAATAGGAATAGGATAGCCCAGACTGCCAGGGATGTATGACGTTACAACGCAGGCTATTACAACGCCTGCCTTTACAACGCGGTTTTTACATCGCAAACCTTTACAACGCATAGCGCTTAGAGGTGCTGGATAGTGGTAAGTTTAATTTTCTATTCCAACTCCAGTCCCCGTGGACACTAGGGAAGGTGTTGGATAGAAAATTAAACATATACCCTATCCTAGAGCGCCCCCCAGTGCAATGCGTTGTAATGGTTTGCGTTGTAATGACCGCGTTGTAATGGTAGTGCGTTGTAAAAGTTTTGTTGTAAAGGTTGTTCACCGACTGCCAGACCAGGTCCTCCCTAATGGACTGTATGGGTTTGTGAGTGGGTATGTGAGTGGCTGTATGGGTGACTGATTGGTTGTCTGAGTACCTGTAAGGGTGTATGAGTATCTGTATGGGTATGTGAGTGTGTGCGACTGTCTGCATGGATGAGTGAGTGGGGGAGTCAGTCGCTGTAGGGGTTAGTGTGTGCATCTGTGAGGGGCTGAATGAGTGACTGAGTGTGTATGGCTGCGTTAGTGAGTGAATCAATGTGTTAGTGGTATATGGATGAGTAACTGCATATGTAAAAGGCAGTATAGGTGAAAGTTAGAGTATATGAGTGACTGTGTGAGTGATTGTGGGAGTGGCTGTATGGGTAAGTGTGTGCTTGTGTCAGTGACCGTATAGGTGAGTGAGTATGTGTTAGTATCTGTATGAATAAATGAGTGGGTGGGTGTATAACTATTTAGAAGGGGCAGGTGCACCACCAAGCACTTTCTTTTAATGTTGTGGAGGGCTGTAGGGACCACAGTAGCCCACATCAACATTAACAAAAAAGCACAGTAGGTTTACTGGGTCATTGAATCCATGAACCCAGGAGAGCTTACCATAGTATTTTAAAGAATTCCAAGCAGAGGTGCTGAGAACCCTTGTTGTTGGTTTTCTGGTTGCACTTTGTTGCCTCGAAAATGTTTTTTTTTAAAACTAAAATGTTTACTGTTTCAAAAAATGCTTTCTTGAAAATAATTTGTAAAAATCCCTATTATTAAGCATTGCAATATGTGAATTAATAAAATATACATTTGATTCTAGATTTGGATGAACTTTTTACATAGCTCATTGGTCTGCTTTATATACTTTGATGTGCAGATCCCTTGAAAAAGCCAATAGGCCTGCCATGTTTAATATCTTGTTACCGACCCTTTGAGAAGATCAGTAGGTCTGCCTTACTTAATGACACCCTTTATATTGTTACATAATAAAGTCAGCCATGCACTGCAGCAGGGTGTTGGAAGCCCATGGGGGTTGTCCCCATCCTACGCCATGCACGGCAATGTGAATATACCTCTTTTTTCTGCATTCTTTTTCCCGGCAGGGTTGTAACAATGCATACTATTACCCTGCAAGTCGTAACAACGACTTGCGAAGGGGGTGGCGCTGGATGTTGGAATAGTATAATTTACTATTCAAAATCCAGTAAGTGCAACAGTCGGGAAGGTGTTGGGTTTTAAATCCAACACCTTTTGGCCCCTCCACAAGTCTTTGTTCCGACTTGCGGAGTAATGGTATGCGTTGTTACAACGCGGTCATGGTAACAACCGCGTTGTAATTCCCTGCAGGGAAAAGTATTCGTGGTAAACAATGTTTACCTGTCGATGTACATCTTACTTGACATTAAAAAAACATAGATATTCACAGAAAAATGCAATGCTTAAAGAGACATTAGGAATTGTAATAGCTTACTTTATATTTCAAAAATAAGAAATTCCCTGAAAAAATCAAAGGTTAAAGTAATGTTATAGTTAGGTGTAAATATCAGTTAAAACAATGTTTAACACAAACAAAACCACTGAAATTGACCAGTCATAGTTATCTCAAATAACTGTAACTCTTTCCCTCACCATGCACTGCTAAATACTTCATATATTACATATTACATCACTCATCATGGCATGTTTATGTCCATCATTGATAGCAGCACTGTGCATTCTGGGGGCATGTGAATATATATATATATATATATATATATATATATATATATATATATATATATATATATATATATATATATATATATATATATATATATATATATGCCCAGAACGCTTCCCGGTTCGCGGACCGGGCGCTCCCCACGCAAAAAAAACAAAAACATTTTTTTGGTTTTTTTGCCCCGCGGGGCCCTTTTAAAACCTCCACATTAAACCTAGGGGGTCAGGGAGGATCTAGTATGCCCCCTTATGGTCATTTTCGCCTTTGTTTTGGCCTCCTCTTGTCTCTCAATCCTACCGAGAGACAAGATGGCGGCCGCTCCGGACTGTTTAGAATGTTGACAGACACCGGAGAGCCAATCAGCTTAGCTACGCGAAGTTCCGGTACGCTTAAGGTCCGCGGACCGGAGCGCTGCCCAGAGCGCGCTTACAGATATATATCTTTTTTTAAACGTTAATTTCTCAAAATCCACTGGAGCACATATATTGAGACCTAGAAAAGGCACATCGGGCTACCAGTCCCTACAATTTTGCCAAGTTTCATGCAAATCCATTCAGCCGTTCGGGCTAAAAGTGAGGCCAACCGCCCTATGGAAAACTCAATGTTAAAAACACGTTTTGGGACCCCCCTTTTTTCTCGGCCCCCCTTGACGAACCCCCCCCAAATTTCCAAGGGCTGCTCAGAAACAAAATGTTCCATTTTCCAGAAAATTTCAGCCAATTCCGTCCACAAACGCCAAAGTTATTAGACATAGAATTTTCAAAAATCCCATAGGGAAAAAATCCTAACTATATATACCTACTGGCGACCGCCAGTAGGTAATATATATATATATATATATATATATATATATATATATATATATATATATATATATATATATATATATATATTCACTGAAAAAACCAACAGTTCCCGAGATGTGATAGTTAGGCTCAGATTTCACTCATACGAAACCAGAGAAATTCAGCAGCTGTAGTTAGCTAAGCTCACTATAATTTGCGCCCCAGCAATGCACTGCTTTTGCCCCCACATATTACATCACTCATGACATGGTCAGTGACATCACTGATAGCATCACAAATGACATCATTCATGACATCATCGAGTGACTGTGAGTGTTTTTAAAAAGTTTATGAATGTTACATATATACATCAATGGGTATTGGTGAATCAGTGGGTGCGTGATGGACTGTATAGGTGAGCAATTAGATGTCTCAGTGAATGTATGGGTTACTGACTAGGTTGTGTTAATATCAGTATCAGTCTGTGAGTTGGTGTCTAATTGGCTGCATGGGTTTGTGAGTGGGTATGTGAGTGGCTGTATGGGTGACTGATTGGTTGTCTGAGTACATCTAAGGGTGTATGAGTATCTGTGTGGGCATGTGAGGGTGTGCAACTGCCTGCATGGATAAGTGCGTGGGGGAGTCAGTCGCTGTAGGGGTTAGTGTGTGCACCTGTGAGGGGCTGCATGAGTGACTGAGTGTGTATGGCTGCGTTAGTGAGTGAATGGATGTGTCAGTGGTATATGGGTGAGTAACTGCATATGTAAAAGGCAGTATAGGTGAATGTTAGAGTACATGAGTGACTGTGTGAGTGATTGTGAGAGTGGCTGTATGGGTGAGTGTGTGCTTGTGTCAGTGACCGTGTAGGTGAGTGAGTATGTGCTAGTATCTGTCTGACTAAGTGAGTGGGTGGGTGTATAACTATATAGAAAAGTAAGTAGCTGTGTGATTGACTCTATGGGTGAGTGAGTAGGTGTGTGAGTACCTCTATGGGGGGCTGACAGTGCGTAAGTGGCTGTATGGATGTATGAGTGGATATATCAGTGGTTGTGTTAATGAGTGATTTGGTGTATAAGTACTGGTATGGGTGTGTCAATGGTTTTGAGAATGGTAGTGTTGAAGTTGAAGTGAGTGTATGAAAGGTTATATTGGGGTGTGAGTGGGTGTGTCAGAGATTCTGTGGATGATGTCATCAGTGATGTTGTTTGGGATGTCATCAGTAATGTCACTGACCATGGCATGAGTGATGTAATATGTGAGGTCATAAGCCGTGCCTTGCAGGGGTCTGAGTTACAACTGCTGTATTTCTCTGGTTTTGTATGAGTGAAACCTGAGCCTAACTATAACGTCTGTGTATCCTTTGGTTTTTTCAGTGAATTTCTAAGGTTTTTTAAATTCCATTTCTTAACTACAATGTCCCTGAAACATTTGTGTTTTTTTTAGTACATTTCTAAGGTTTTCTAAATGCTAATTCCTTACTATAACATCCCTGTAACCTTTGTTTTTTTCAGTGAATTTCAATGACTTTTGAACCAGTAGTTTATTTTGCAGAGAGGTGGAGAAAGGGGGCTGGGTCTCCGACCAGCTCTCAGGAATCCTGTTGCGTAGGACATACAGGAGGTACCATCAGGGCTCCTTGGCCCCGAATGTCCCTCAGGAGTAAAGTAGTCTTCATCCCCCAACCAGTAGTGCACCACAAGTACGTTTGAAAAGTGGTGGAAAAAGGGGTCATGGCACCTGAAGACCACTTAGCAATCTCTCTGTGTGGAACTTATTGGAGATAACAGGAGGTGTAGTTGGTCCCAAAGGACGTCCTTGGTGGCCAACTACCCCACCTATTAACTCCAGTAAGTCTCACACAGCAGGATTGCTGAGACCTCATAGAAGGCCACACCCCCTTCCTCCGCTACTCTGCAAAAGCACCTCCTGGCACACTACTAGTAGGGGGATGAAGTCGCCTTGGCTATTGAGGGTCCTTGGGGGCCAACTACCCCTCCTGTTACCTCCAGCAAGTCTCACACAGTGGGTTTGCTAAGAGGTTTTTAATGGCCAAGCCCCCTTTTTCCACCACTCTGAAAACGTGCCACCTGGCGCATTGCTAGTTGGGGGACCTGGGAGGTGGCGGTTCTCGGGGCAGGGGGATCTGCAAGGCCCCCCACATAATTGTAAATAGCCCTGGGAAGGTGGCGGTCCCTGGGCTGCAGGTGGGTCCAGTGAGCCTGCCTGGATTCATAATGAAAAGTGCCCTGGGAAGGTGGCGGTCCCCCGGGCTTGGTATAAGCCCTAGGAGGGGGGCCCGTTCTCACCGTCCTAAATTTACCATTTGCCCCTGAGACCTGCCCTCACTGGGGTTATTTTAAAGCAAGTGTGGGCCCCCTTGCTTGCTTCTTTAAATTTTTTGGCACAGATCCACAGTAAAAAAATAATAATCTTATTTTAACCCCCACGGGGTCCCTCAGAGATGCCCCCACCATATATGGGGGGTCAGGTAATTCCTACCCTGTCCCCTTTTCTTTTAAAAAAAAACTTTTTATCTGCGTCTCAGTTTCAAGCCGAGTCCTAAGATGGCTCCCAACCCTTCCTGGTTGAAGTGTTGTCAGCCAATCAAATTTTTGTAGGATTTGCGAGTCCACTGCAAGGGCTTGCATCCCCAGATATCTATATTTTTAAAGCTAGAAATCTCAAAAAATAAAGAATGGATTTACACCAAATTAAGTATGCTTTCTGGACCAACATCTAGCTTACTGCTAAACCTGTTGTAATTCTGTTCTGCCGTTCGGGCTGTAGTTGTGTTGAAAAAATGAAAAATCCCAGAAGACTTAACATGAGGAAAATGCGTTTTGGGAACCCCCTTTTTTCTCGGCCCCCACTTAAAGGATCACCCCCAAACTTACGACATAGCAAGCCGAAAGGTGAAAAGCGCTGGTGTAGAGGCATTTTGTGCAAATAAATGAACAAAGCATCTCGAGGAATCCTGGTATTTTCTTCAATTTGGGAGAATGTTGTAAAAATATTGTGGGATACCGAAGCCCATCCAGGAGCCCTGGACTTCCAGACTGTGTTTGGTGAAGCTATATATACATACATATATATATATTTCCCAAAGAATCTCCGGTTGGAGATAGAATGAAAATGCATTCAACCGTGATCAAGCTATCTGGTATAGCGAAACGCGTCGGTTGTCTCCGTATAGCTATCTGCCAAATGAATTAAATTTGAAGATCGGGGAATTTAAGCAACCCGTGAGTGCGTTTTCATTCTATCTCCAACCGGAGATTCTTTGGGAAATATTAATGCGGAAAGGCTCTACCGCCGAACACGCACCGAATCCAGAAGCGCCCATCGTCTGAGCGACAGCGAGCCATCTTCGGGGGACATATATATATATATATATATTTATATAGTTTTTTCCGGGATGCTCCATTTAAATTTGCCGCGCCTTTACCCTGAACATTGACCCATTTTCCACGCAGCATCCACTTGGGCGCAATGCTTGCTGGGACATGAAGTGCCAATATGGACTACATTTCTGAAATCAACATCAGGTGACTAGGGGTCGTAACTTACCTTCCAATGAGGGCAAGGCAGGACACTCATAAGGCATGGGTGGAGTTTCATCACGGAAGCAGCAGCATCTGAGGAAGGTTATGAATACCGAAATGCATCATGCTTTGCTGTCTTTATTAAACGGCTCCCGATGGTTTCCCTGTGTGGCCTCTTTCCTTTTCCTATCGGAGGGGTCTGCTGTTTATATATTTATATATATATATATATACATATACTACTGACTACTGACATCATGCAGGAGGGGCCACCGGTATTAAAACCTTGACTAACGCCCTGCTCCTGCTCAAACCATTTGGCGCTGAAGAAGGCGACATAGATCGCCGAAATGCATTCGCCTCGGATAAACAATTTGGTTACTTGCAATAAAAGACGCCTCCACTGCCTCCCCTGATGTGGTCTCTTCTTCTTGCCTGTGGAGAAGGTTCTTGCATATATATATATATATATATATATATATATGTATATATATATATATATATATATATATATATATATATATATATATATATATAAAAATATATATATATATAAATATATATATATATATATATATACACACACACACATATATATATACACACACACACACATATATATATATATACATACATACATATATATAAAAATTGAAAATTGAAACTCCAAAAATATTTCTCCAATTCAAGCCAATACACCGCTGAGATACAAACAAATAACAACCCTGTTTTAATGCTCAATGTAGAGCACATGGAAACGCTACAAAATCTAATAGATCTGGAGCGACTAAATGAGAGTGTAAGTGAAGAAATTACACCTAGTGGGGCAGCCGTGAGTGCTGATATCAACATTTGGCAGTCAGTTCAAACAGGATTTAAACCAAAGTCTATATTTATGCCAACAATGCCTAAAGATGGACTTGACCTCTTTGCTGAATATGCAATTAAAGACCTTAAAGAACTTTCCGTCCAAAGTACAAAACAAAATCATCAAGACAACCAAGACCACAATAGAAAGTACAATGCACTAATGGAAAAGATCAAATCAAGATCAGACATAGTCGTAAGGTGGTCCGACAAAGGAGGCAACATAGTACTCTGGCCCCTGGAAATGTACAACAGTGAAGCATTGAGCCAATTGCAAGATAGAGAATGTTATACAAGAATTAGTCCAACACATCTTATCGGTATCCAAGAAAAATACCATAACGAACTGTATAAATGGAAAGGAAAAGGATTACTGAGCAAAAAGGAATTTGAATTCTTAAAAAATGATTATCCTGTGACAGCACAAATGTATCTAATCCCAAAAATTCACAAAAATGACAAAACACCACCAGGAAGGCCGATCATATCGGCGATTGGAAGTCTATTTGAAAATACAAGTATCTTCATAGACCACTTTCTCCAACCTGAAGTCCAAAAACTCCCAGCATACATAAAGGACACAGGAGATTTTTTAACGAAATTGTACGATGTTAAATGGAAGGAGAACTACCTATTCTTAACATTGGATGTCCAGTCGTTATATACGAGCATTAGACACAAGGACGGCCTAAATGCCATAAAACACTTTTTGGGAAAAGACCAATAACTTTATTTGAGCACACCAAGATGATACTGGAAATGACAGAATGGTGTTTGACAAACAATACATTTATTTTTGACAGGCTATTTTACCAACAGGTTCAGGGATCGGCCATGGGAACTTGCTTCTCCCCCAGCTATGCAAATCTGCATATGGGCTGGTGGGAGGAGCAGGTACTTATGAAAATGCATCATGAAATCATGACGAATAATGTGATTGTCTACAAAAGATTCATAGATGATATTTTCATTTTGTGGGAGGGCGGTGTGGAAAGTGCAATGATGTTTACTGAAAAACTCAATGAAAATGCTCTAAATCTGAAATTTACCTGCAATACAAGTAGGGAAAACATACAATTCCTTGATGTAGAACTGTTCATCCAAAATAACAAAATACAAACACGCACTTATCGCAACCCTACTGCTGGAAACACGATCCTTCATGCCAATAGCTTCCACCCTACACCATTAAAACAATCGATCCCCTACGCAGAATGCCTTAGGATGACACGTAACTGTAGTACAAACGACGGACTAGCTGATGCCAAACAAAATCTCTTCGCGAGACTGAAGAAGAGAGGGTACTCTGATAAAACATGCAGCATTGCCGAAGCCAAATGCAGTACTAAAAATAGACATGACCTACTGTTCCCAAAGGCAACAGAAGGTGAGTTAGCCACACAAGAAAGACAACCCCCAAGGCTAATCACTGGCTTCAATCGCCATCATGCAAACCTTCGTAAAATCCTCAGAAGGCACTGGCCTTTGGTCCGAAATGACACAACTATAGGGAACCTAATGGGCGGGAAACCACTAGTTTCCTTTCGCAAGGCAAAGTCTATGCGGGCAGAATTGGTGTGTAATGCCCCGGTTGTCAAGAAAAAGAAAAACTTGCTACAGTCACAAACGGGCTTCAGAAAGTGCAGTAAATGCAAGGCATGCATCCACGGAATTAACACAACTAGTGTGGTGACACCATTCAGAAAAAAAACCCTCACTATCAGAGAACAGTTTACGTGCAAAACAGAATTTGCAGTATACGTACTCACCTGTGAGTGCGGCAAACGATATGTGGGATCAACTATCCATCAAGCACATGTAAGAATCCTACAGCACCTGCGAGCCATCACGAACAGGGATCAAACCTACCCAGTAGCACGTCACATTCATGAAGCGCATGGTGGAGACGCAACAGGTCTAACATATTTTGTCATAGACAATATCCCCAAAAAGGTGAGGGGCGGGAATCGCAAATTGGCACTACGCCGATTGGAATCAAGATATATCATCCTCTTGAATTCCAAGATCCCGTCTGGGTTAAATGCAGATGAAGCCCTTAGTGTCCATATCTAGCTGCCTCAGTTCTCATCCCTAAGTACCCCTATGTAAACATCCACCACCCAAGCACAATCACAGTACTAACACAATAAGATGTCGCTAATGGGCAATTTGTACGCACTACAGACATAAAGGCAACATCAACAGGACATGTCCTCCAAATCCCGCAATTCCGATAAATCCCACTACACATGTACCTAATTGAAACTAACCATGAGTTTTACGGCCAGCGCAATCCGAGCCTATGCACACGCACTCACCGGCACTATGCCACAATCAGGGACATTTTCTCCGAGATGAAATGTACTGTGCAATGGCTCCGTGCACCAGCAAGCAAACCAGGTACTGGCAGTATGGTTACCATGGTTATACACACAACAACAGGGCTTATCCAATCGGAATCGGTTTACCATCCCAGCCACAAATGGACAACGTATCATGAGAGCGGACACAGGCGTTTGGCATAACTGGGAGGGGTTAAATGAATGTCAAGAAATCACGGAGGTTTTATATTTATTCATGATGTATGAGTAGCCTGAGTGCGGAAATAATTTAATTTATTTGTACACCCTTGTATAATCTATAAATGAAATATTTTAAACATGATGTTAATGTTTGAAAATAACATTGGAGTTGACGAAAAGAAATGATAAAAAGACTGCCATGAAATCAATGTGCTGAGTCAGGGAACTTGTCACGTCGCTCCTAAGGGTGCAACCTGTTTCACCATAGCAACCAAACAATGCTAATTAACTGTGTTAATTGAAACCCATGACATGAATTGTGTGTATATATATAGTGCATAACGTTATGGTCAGATGTTAGTGAGCAAGGCGGGAGCAAGCCGCCGAAACGCGTCTGAGCAGAAACTGATCGTGAAAATAAACGTTTGAATTAAGATACACTGAGTCAGCGCCTTCTTTGATGGAAAGTATGGTATGGTGAAAATATATATATATATATATATATATGCAAACACAAGTTTTGGCGTTTGCTCCAGCCTCCCTCAGCAGCGGGCTTCCCGGCGGGATCGCCACTTCCCAAACATCCGCACACTCCTGGTCGTTTCGAGCTCGTAAATCAGCAACACACCAGAGCCGAGGCCCAAATGTTGGTTCAAAGTGCTATATTTATTGGCACACGGATAAACCCTACGCGTTTCCAGGCTTGCACCTCTTGCTCACGGGAGCAAGAGGTGCAAGCCTCGAAACGCGTAGGGTTTATCCGTGTGCCAATAAATATAGCACTTTGAACCAACATTTGGGCCTCGGCTCTGGTGTGTTGCTGATTTACGAGCTCGAAACGACCAGGAGTGTGCGGATATATATATATATGTAAATATATATATATATATTCACTGAAAAAACCATAGGTTATAGACCATATATAGTTAGGAATTAGCATTTAAAAAACCTTATTTTACTCACACAAAACCATTGAAATTCCATATATAGTTAGTTGCACTAACTATATATCGCGCACCCGCAATCCACTGCTGATCATGTCACATATTACATCATTCATGACATGGTCAGTGACATCACTGATGACATCACTGATGACATCTCAAATGACATCACTGATGACATCACTGATGACAACATCCAGTGACTGTATTTTTCTGTAAAGTTAAAATATGTCTTGAGTGGATGTATAAGTGTCTGGATGAAGGATTTAGTAGGTGCATGACTGACTGTATGAGTGAGTGATTAAATGTGTCTCACTGAATGCATGGGTTAGTGACTAAACTGTCTTAATTTGTGCATCATTATGTCTGTTGTTCTGTAAACTGCTGCATGTGTTGATCATTAGCTATACGAGAGGCTATATGTGTTATTAATTGGTTGCCCAAGTATTTCTATGGGAGATTGAGTTTGTGTGGGGGTGGCTGGAAGGTGTGAGACTCTATGCATAGATGTGTGAGCAGTTTATTCACTAGGTGTATGAGTTCAAGAGTGCATGTGGAAACAGCTACATGGGCAGTTGACTGTGTGCATGAGTGTATTGATGAGTGAATGGATATCTCAATGCTACATGTCATAGTAAGTACATATGTAAAACACAGTACATGTGAGAGTTGGCATATATAAATAACTGTGCATGAGAGCCACTGAATGAGTGAGTGGTTGTATCGATCATTGTGAACTTGTATCAGGGATTGTATAAGAGAGTAAATATGTGTTAGTATATGTTTCAATAAGTAAGGTGTGTTTAACTGTATAGTTGAAGAAATGGAGGTGAGATTGTTTCTTTGCATGACTGACTGGGTGTGTGAGTAACTCCATGGATGAGTGGCAGTGTGTGAGTGTCTGTATACACTGAGTGTATCTAAGGTTATATTAGAGTCTGAAGAGGTTTATCGTATTAGCACAAGAATGATGTCAAATGAGATGTCATCAGTGATGTCATCAGTGATGTCATTTGAGATGTCATCAGTGATGTCATCAGTGATGTCACTGACCATGTCATGAATGATGTAATATGTGACATGATCAGCAGTGGATTGCGGGTGCGCGATATATAGTTAGTGCAACTAACTATATATGGAATTTCAATGGTTTTGTGTGAGTAAAATAAGGTTTTTTAAATGCTAATTCCTAACTATATATGGTCTATAACCTATGGTTTTTTCAGTGAATTTTCAAGGTTTTGTAAATGCTAATTCCTAACTATATATGGTCTATAACCTATGGTTTTTTTAGTGAATTTCAATAAGCTGTCGAATGTCAAGTACGTGGTAAGTAAAAACATTTTCGTGTTTATGCACACTGATCTGCTTTGAATGCTGCCCCCCACCCCTCATTTCTATTAGGAGTACTCTCTCTTTGCAGATAGTGAAGGGTAGTTAACGCAGCCCTTTGCCCCCTTTGTAATCCGTCGTGCCTGCTTCTCTCTCCATTTGATTGATTGTTCTCTTTGGTTCATTCTCTATTTACAAACAAGCACAGAGTCGCAATACTCTGTTTAGTCTTTGCAGATAGCGAAAAATCGTGTAAAAAAACAAAAGGAATCGAGCAAAATCAGTAGGCCACTAATGGGATCTCTTTTTGACCTCGCTAAAATAGAAACATTAGGAACAACCTGTTGAAAATAGCAATGCGTATGTACATAAGCGGCGTTCATTTGTGTTCACAGTACCCCTTGTTGATTGTTTCAATCGAGCATTGAATTGTTCGAAGTTAATTCTCTTAAGGATCTTCTCTACCTGCAAACGAGGAAGAATAGGAATATTCTCTCTCCCTTTGCAGATAGTGAAGGGTAGGTAACGCAAGCCTTTAACACGTCATACCTATTTCATTCCTCATTGATTGATTGATTGTCCGAACATTGACTGTTTAGGAATTAGTTCTTTTTGGAGGTATTCCCTGTTTGCAAATAAACGTAGGAAAATCTTTGCAAGTAGTGAAAGGGTACGTAATGCGGACCTTTCTCCCCCGTTGTAATCTGTCATGCCTATCTACTCCCCACTGATTGATGCACCTTTTTCACCCGGACCATTTACTAGAGATACGTCATCTGGCCCGACCAGAGAGCACCCCTAGTGAAAAGGACATATGCAATAATAACAAAGTGATCACTGTATCCTGTTAACAGAAACTTTACCATGAAACAACCTGGAAAGAAAAAAATAGGAAAACGAAAATCAGTAGGCCACTGATGAACATGAACTTTTATTAAACAACGAACAAAGAAACGATAACATAACGTAATGATAAAACCTATTAATGTCCTAGAAACAAGAAAACGTTAAAATATGCCAGTGGTGAGAGACCAGAAAAACAGTAAGAGAAACCAAATCACCCCTCGCTGTCCCACCGCCTGCCACGCCAAAAAAATCGATAGACTAGGGAAAATGCAAGTCAGTAGAACATCCGCCCCCACTCTGGAAACTTCCAAGGTGGGGCAGGGTTCCGGCTACGCCCAGCCGGGAGCAGCCCATATAAGGCAGGTCCTGCTGCCACGCCTCGGCCAGGAGATCCTAACGTAGGGTGTAGCCGGAGGAGAGGCCGAGGCCAGCGGGACCCGGCCAGGGGATTGCCTTTACAACGCTGAACAGTTGCAGGGGGGGGGAATGTCTCCTCGACCCTCCCCTCTCTCTCCCAGTCCGGCCGCGGTGGCCCTTGAGAGTTGCAGGTAGTCCCGCCACATGCTCTTCCGGTCCGGCCACCAACGGTCGGGGGGCCGAGGCCGACGGGATCCGGCTGCAGCCGATAAACCAAGAAACCCGTTCATGGGGCCAGAGCCAGGGGCGTCCGGCCGACATCCACCGGAAGCCCGGCCCGAAGACGGACGGGACACTTCTTTCTTTTATAATGGCTGCTACAACACTGGGGGGGGATGTCTTGCACATGCCTCCGACCCCCCCCCCCCTCGTCCTCATCGCCTGGTCCGGCCATAACAAATCTCAAGCGAGATGCCGTGGGGTGCACTGGGAGGGAGAGACGGTGCGAACAGGCCTCTCCTGCCTCCCCAGGTGGAGGCTTCCCAGCTGCACCCTCAGCGCTCCAGGCGCCCGGAAAAGGGTTCTTCCACTGTGGCCATGCTGCAACGTCTCGCCCGGCAGGGTGGAGCCCGTCCGCTCATGTGACCCCGCGATCGCCGGTAGCTGCCGAACTCTCAAAATGGCGGTCGACCTGGCAAGAGCGGGCCCAGCATAAAGAAATGGCCCGGTCACTGGTTGACTCCACCACCGTAGTCCTCCACGACCTTGAAAATTCTAGAGGAGCCGCGGGAGTCTCCGACCCCCGATGGGGAATGACTGCCATGATCGCCCGTGGAGTGACGAAACTGTATCCGCGGGACGTCGGCGCTCCCATGCTGGCGCCAGCCTCACTTTGAATTACTAGAATCCTGCAGACCTCACTTCCGGTGAAAGCACAGTGTGACCCGGTAGGAAAAATTATTGCACCCCCTCCCCTTTTTGACTGATAGTTCAAACCACCGATCCTTTCCTTTGCCCTTTTAACGGAACTTTGGACTGCCTCCCCCTCTTTTACATTTTCTAGAGAAAACAAAACATTAACCACTACATTAGCATAGCAGTTGACACCAGAACTGTTTTCAAATTGAAAACCAACAACATCTTCAACAGAATCCTTTTTGTTTCTGCTGTGACCCTGCTACAGCACAGGCATTGTCCCCAGCAGTAATTCTGCAATGCCGGTAAGAATAGCTGTGGTGCCTACTGGACTCACTCACCCCCGCGGCGCCCCACGCCGTTTTTTGCTGGGCGGCAACTTACTAGACATCACTTTCGTGCCATCTAGATTTCAGCGCGTTCTGCTGCCTTGGAACTATTCGCACAACAGACCGCTACTGACAAGAATATTTCATTATTGGTGCTGTCAATTTCAATAAATCTATTGGATAATTCAAAAGAAATTGCCATGGTCTCTTCGTTGTTTAAATGTTTTTACTGTTTTTGTTTTCTTGTATATATTTATATGTTATTAAAGTTTTATATTCCTACTACTTTGTTGGAGTGCTATATATTTTTAATGTGACACATAATTGTAAAAACTTTGATGTACAAAGAGTCATTCCTGGAATCTTCCGCTTCAGGCTCGGTCCCCTCCCCAATCACAATACAGGATGGTTTTCAGATAGTAGGAACACGTGTGGTGTGACGGATCTCATCGGGTGTGGGCCTTGATCTACTATAACTCCTTTGAAGAGGGGTGATTCTTTACAGCTGGGGCCATAAACTACATCTGCAGGGCTAGCTGATAGCCTGGACAATCGGACACAGAGAAAGAGGAGTGTCAGAGGGTGCGGTAGTGAATAGGGCGAAAGGGAGGTGTCGGGCGGGCACAGAGTGTGATTCTCAGGGAAGAGCAGCGCAGATGGGGGGAGGTTTATTGCCCATGCATAAGACAGAGAGCGGTGGTGACCAGTGCCTAGGGAAGATGCTTGCGTGGGTGAAGAGCCATGCTACGAATCGACAGCGTGCAGAGAGTGGGTCTGGTCAAGACATCTAAAATGGCTGCCGTGCACGACAAAAGTGTGGCATTTCAAAAAAGGCAAGATGGCGCAGACAATGTTTTTCAACACTTCCTCATTTCCTTCGAATCGAACGTTAACAGACGTTGGGGCATATTACCAAAGTTAAGCGATATTTATCGCTAACGATGCTTACCAACCAATTTTTTACCACTAAGCATCGTCAGAAATTATCGAAGATAAACCTTGCTATTATCAAGGTTTATCGCAAATGCGATAATAAACGGCCGCAATGCATGAATATCGCTAAAAACTCAGCGATATTCATGCATTACCGAGCTAATGCTCTTAGCCATGTTATCCACCTCCCATTGGATAACATGGCTAAGAACTGCTCAGGGCAGGTGTTACTTTTTGGAGATATTCGCGCTTAGCGCGAATATCTCCAAAAGTTGGTAATAGGAGATAGATATCTTGCATGTTGTAATGCAAGTTATTGTGGTATATGGAACTCATACCATAATCTCTCAGGAAAGCAGAAACTGATCCTTTTGGGACCGCCTAAAAAGGCCTAGGGGGTGAGGAGTACTCTACTTTGCCCCCTTTTCACGTTCCGAACTATTTTATTTTACTCTCTTCTGTAATTACACAAAATAACAGCGATAAGATGCATCGGAGACACACAGTGAGAGAAAGGAGGCCGGAGATGAAGAAGAGATGTCAAATACACATTGGAGATAATATAGTGGCAGAAGGCAAGTAAATATGAGTAAACTTACCATGTAACATAAAAATGTTGCACTCTATACTATAAGTCTCATTTTATACTACAATCACTTCGCTACAACCTCATAAATTAAAAATAAAAATGAATAATGTCTCAAACAATTTTTGATTTCTAAATATAAATGTATTCTTCAGAATTTTCTAAATTTGAAAGAACTAGTAACATGTCCTCATCAGCAATGTCCTCATTAAAAGTCTCCAATGATGATTCTTGTAACTCTATGGTCTCCAAACACTCGATAAATTCGCCATCAAGAGATTGATCAAAAAAATCATTCAAGTCATCTCCTCCTTGTGACAATATTTCATTATTGGTGCTGTCAATTTCAATCAATGTAGTGGAATCATTCAAGTCATCTTCTCGTGACAATATTTCATTATTGGTGCTCTCAATTTCAATCAATGTAGTGGAATCATTCAAGTCATCTCCTCCTTGTGACAATATTTCATTATTGGTGCTGTCCATTTCAATCAATCTAATGGAATCATACAAGTCATCTCCTCCTTGTGACAATATTTCATTATTGGTGCTCTCAATTTCAATCAATGTAGTGGAATCATTCAAGTCATCTCCTTGTGACAATATTTCATTCTTGGTGCTGTCCATTTCAATCAATCTAATGGAATCATACAAGTCATGTCCTCCTTGTGACAATATTTCATTATTGGTGCTCTCAATTTCAATCAATGTAGTGGACAATTCAAAAGAAATTGCCACGGTCTCTTCATTGTGAGCCATTTTATTTTGAAATTGCTTGCTGTAAATTGCAGAAAAAAATAATCACTTTCATTTATCGTTTTTAGTAATACATAATATAAAACTAACTTCATCAAGTATTTAGTATAACAGAAGGACTGCAAATAAATAACAGAAAACATTTTTCAAATTATCTTCTAGTGTACAACATAGTTCCCCTTACAAATTAACAACTCACCTTTTTAAAAGTAGCAGAAGTGTTAGTACTGTGTAAATCAAACACCAGAAATTCACCACCAAAAATTCCTCACAAATGTACCTCAGACAGTAGTATCACAAAATGGCTGTGGTTTCCTCTCATTTGACATATATACATAACCAATTAACTTTCATCACACACAAATACAAAACCAAAGTAACATTTTAATTGGTTCTAAATTTCAACACTTTCAAATGTGTTTTCCCCATGCAATTTTCCATAGGACATTTACATACGTCTACAGCCTGAATGGCTGAACGGAATTACACCAAACTTGACAAAATGGTACATCAAACCTAAGAGGTCAGGAAGGATCTACTATGCCCCCTTATGGTCATTTCCCCCTTCGCTTTGGCCTCCTCTTGTCTCTCAATCCTACCGAGAGACAAGATGGCGGCCGCTACGGACTGTTTGGAATGTTGACAGACGCCGGAGAACCAATCAGCTTCGCAAAGCTCCGTAACGCGAAAAGTACGCGAAGCGGAGCGCTGTTACAGATATATATCTTTTTTTGAACGTTAATTTCTCAAAATCCACTGGAGCACATATATTGAGACCTAGCAAAGGCACATCGGGCTACCAGTCCCTAATATTTTGCCAAGTTTCGTGCAAATCCATTCAGCCGTTCGATTATTATTATTATTTTTTTTTTTTGCCCCGCGGAGCCCTTTTAAAACCTCCACATCAAACGTAGGGGGTCAGCGAGGATCTACTATTCCCCCTTATGGTCATTTGCCCCTTCGCTTTGGCCTCCTCTTGTCTCTCGATCCTACCGAGAGACAAGATGGCGGCCGCTACGGACTGTTTGGAATGTTGACAGACGCCGGAGAACCAATCAGCTTCGCTTCACAAAGCTCCGTTGCGCGAAAAGTCCGCGAACCAGAGCGCTGCCCGGTCCGCTGTTACAGATATATATCTTTTTTTAAACGTTAATTTCTCAAAATCCACTGTAGCACATATATTGAGACCTACAAAAGGCACATCGGGCTACCAGTCCCTACAATTTTGCCAAGTTTCATGCAAATCCATTCAGCCGTTCGGGCTAAAAGTGAGGCCAACCGCCCTATGGAAAACTCAATGTTAAAAACACGTTTTGGGACCCCCCTTTTTTCTCAGCCCCCCCTTGACGAACACCCCCCAAATTTTCAAGGGCTGCTCAGAAACAAAATGTTCCATTTTCCTGAAAATTTCAGCCAATTCCGTCCACAAACGCCAAAGTTATTAGACATAGAATTTTCAAAAATCCCATAGAGAAAAAATCCTAACTATATATACCTACTGGCGACCGCCAGTAGGTAATATATATATATATATATATATATATATATATAAACTCCCTCCTTGATCCCAAGGATGACAACACAGTGTGTAAGTATGTTGATGTATTTTTCTTTATTCACCTGCCAACATCAAATGCATTTCAGTCTGTTCCAGCAGCCTTGCTATCTGATGACAAGGTGCCACTTTTTGCATACTTTTAAACCGCTGGTGTTTCCCTCCGTGCAGGTAAGTGAAAAAAGACTATGCATACATCATATCTTTCATTTTACAATTTTGTTGCAATTCAGTGCATGTTGCTACTGTTATATTGTTCTACACGCTCATTTCACAACACAGTAATTTGCATGTCTCAATTGCAATGCATACATTTAAATGCAGCAACCTCTCTGTGCAAATATACTGGTGTCTCCCTTGGCTTAGTCACGAATCCACAGAATTATTATTATTTTCAGTATATTCTACATGGTTTCCAACCTATGACAAAATCACATCATCAGCCAGGGAGTTGTTTCTTCTAAAGCTATCTCGTCAATAGCGGATTGCTTCATTTTGGTATATTATTACAAGCTTACCCTCAGTACGATGGGACAGCACATTGTGTGCATGTGAAAATATCACAGTGATATCACAGCATGTACCGGATCCCATCTCTATAGGGATTCTTTCATGGACGACCGTCCATAATGCTATTTACGCTATTTGTTGCTATATTTGTTGGTCTAAATATGTACTTTTACAATATATATATATACATATATTGTAAATGTCAATGCATTACAATACATGTGTGGCAAAGGTATGCATGTTGAAGGCATGTGTGGTAATGTTGTACAACACATATTGGGGTTAATGTGCTTTCACAGCAAATAAAACCCACATACCATTTCATTGTGTAGGTGTTGCTAGACTTTCCCCCGAATGAGCCAAGATGGGATTAAAATCTTTATTTACTCTCCACTTGACTAAATACTAAAAAACATTTCTACTTTAAATCTGATTTCATGGTGAAATCAGATTTTTGATAGCTTTAAAAAAAATAACTTTATTGGCATTTAGTGAATTTTATAGAGAGCGTATTTCAATAGGAGTACATCTTAGAATAGACATCCATTCCCTCCCACCATCCCCACATAAATGCAGATTAACAACATGTGGTAGTATCAATAATTCACAGGATATCCAAGATGGAGAGAGGGGGGGAGGGGACAGTCATATTAATCTCATGCAGATAAATGTCTCACCTATGAACAATATGATTATTAGTTAGGATTCACTATAGTTTCACTGCTCAGAAATGAAAGTACCCATCCACACTATCCAGGGAACTCCAAACCAACATGTAACAAGTTTATCCCCCACGTCTCTCCCAACCTGTTTCCATGTCAGATCATTGTGTCAACGAATAGAATCAAGTGTATAAGGTATCCAAGTGCTCCCTCAATCATTGTCTGCCACCAACTATCAAGCGATCACCCCTCTGGTGTTCATGGCTCCTGTAATTCAGATAACATATAGGACTATGCTTGAAGGTCGTCCTCAAGTTTTTCGTCCCTCCGGACATGCTTCATTCGTACCTCTTCCACAATCGCCCATTAGCTCATGTTTCTCAACCATGCCTCAACAGACGGGGCATAGAAGTAGCCATGTGAAAGCAATGTGTTTCTTTGCTAGTACCTATCTTATAAAGAACAAATCTTCTACTCAGTGTCTTATTTTTTGGGGCAGGAAGTAAAAAAGAAACTCTTGTCAGATCTCCATGGGAACCAGCCAACCCAAAACTCCCCCCGGGGGAGAAAGTATGGCCTCTCAGTAAGAGGTAAGGGACGGACAAGCCCATGTCATATGGATAGAAGCAGCATCCAATGACCCTCAGCGTCGGCTTGTTCCCAGGCGGGCAGGATAAATCGTTTGCAGTGTCCGTGGAGTAAGGTAAGTCTGATGCACAAAATTATATTGAAGGAGTTTAAAACGTGCATTTGAACTTACATTGTGGATACCCTCATGGATCTTCATCATTCCTCCGCTGTTAGGGGTTCCCCAATGAGTGCATCCCATTTCATCTGCACGGGTAGAGTCCCTCCCAGTAAGTCATCAGGTAAGGCCTGGTAAAGATGAGATACCAACCGACACCCTTGGGCCATATACAACATCACTTTCAGTACATTAGTGCTGGGGGATTCCTCGGGGAAGGATGGCCAGACCTCCCTTGCAACACTAGACACCTTTTTGTACTGGCGAAATTGTCCAGCTCACAGGCCAAAGGAAATCACTGCCCCCTCTCAGGTTATACATCACCCATTAACATATAGATCCCCCAGCAGCTGGCACCCTCCCTCTTTCTAGCGCCGTTCAGACATAGATTCAGTAATACACGAGAAAGGACATGCTACCCAAAAAGGCATATCAGGGCATAAGGGACATGTCGCACCACCCACCTGACCCCGGTCTCCCAGGTGATAGCCACATGTTGTACAATATAGGGGAGCAATGCAGGGATCCCAGAGCCGAGCATCAGGGGATCCGGCAGTGGGTGACCACCGCATGTGCCCACAAGGAGTCTTTGTTCTTAGTCATCCTCATTTTACAACCAGTGGATAGCATGCTGTAGCTGGTAAGCGATTTAAAAACAATTCTAGGCAGGGCACCTCAAGTCTCCTTCTACACCATGTCTTTTGTAGAGTTTTGAGTCCCACCCTTTTGCGTCTGGAGCCCCACAGGAGGTCCACCAATAGGCCATCTAACATTTAAAACTAATGTCTGGAAACTATGTAAAAGGAATGCTGTAGGGCAGACAGAGTGGTAAAATTATCATTTTCACAATTGCTATCCTGCCCATAAGGGAGAGGGGTAATTCTTTCCAGAACCTTACGAGGCAGCTACTCCCTCCACCACCCTCCCAATATTAAGATCTAAGTACAATGAGGCCGTATTGGCCAATTGGACCCCCTAGTATCAAGCCCCCTTTGAAACCCATGGAAACCCCACCCTTGGTAGCTCATTTTCCAGATTTTTGGTAACTTAAGAAGGTAAATGACTTTGTAGAAACAAACTTTAGGTTGGCAGAGTCAGAACTAGCTTTCAACCAGTTGTTCCTCGCATCACAAATCCATGGCTGAAATTCATATCCTTGGCTGGTTAAGTTAACAACTCTGGCTCAGAAGACCATAGCCTGGTTCTGAGTTCAGAAAGAGGAAATGGGTGTTAAATCTTGACCACTTAGAAGGGATTAGCCACCTGATAATGGACAAGAAAAAAGGGCAGCCCTAGCATTATCTTTTTGGACTTGGAGATGAAAACAATAGAGTCTCAATACATTCCAAGGACCCTTCCAGGCAGCTGGTTCAGTCACATGAGGAGAAAGAACCATATTTGGGAGGATAGCTTATCTAAACAGGGAAGCGCCTAGTGGCAGCTGGGTTCTACAATCTCTGAAACAGGAAAGTATACAAAAAAACAATGGATGGAACACATTAATCAATCTCAGCCACTCAGTGCTGCAAACTAATCCATTGTTATTTTGCACACCATGTCACCTCAGTTTTGCAGATCAGTCTTGACCCTGGTGCCCCTGTCTTTGACCCTAGTGGTGCACAGTAAGTGATGCTGGTCTGGGTATAAAGGCTGTAATGTACTCATGAAGTCTTTTACTCATTAATGATATAAGCATTATTTGCACAACAGCACTTTCCTGATGATTACTTACTGACAAGTAAAGTAGATTTCACAGTTTGTTAATTACGTTGAACTGTGATATTCTGTTGGTATTTATTCTTCATTAATGATATAGGAAGGCTTTAGCCTCCGTTGAGACCGTGAATTTTATGAATTCTAGGTTTCAATCATGTACTATATTTTATATGTTTTAGTACTTGTAGTAACATTGTTATGGTTTTTGTGCAACCAAACAATAAAGATTTTGGTACTCCTTGTACCCCAGTCTTGGCCCTGCTCCAATCGGAACAGCCCAGCCCGAACTGCCAAGCCAGGCCCTCCCTGAACGGGAACACAAGCAACCCGTGACTGTTTTCGCCTTACTTATGGCCTCACCAGCCGTGTACAGCTGTGTACCAATGCCACAGCCTGCATGGTACCCATGTCTGGGCATACCCATCCCACTTTGGATGACAAACTAAAGTATACAAAAAAGATATGGATAGAATGCTTGAATTAATCTCAGCCACTTTCTATTTTGGTGCTGCAAATCCTGAGGGATCTGGTCTAGCAAAGAGAATATAATTGACCTAAGAATCACACAAGCAATAACAAATGCCCCTCTCTAGTGTTTGTTTCAAAACGTCTTAGAACTGGGCCACATGACTACATAAGTTGTTTTCTTTTTTTAACTGTATTTTTATATAGTGCAAACTCGACTCAAAGGTATCAGAGCATGTTGCATGAGCACTAGTTGCATTACAGACAGACAGACAGATTCATGTTTAGGCACGGGGAGTTAAGTGATTTGCCGAGAATCACAGGATATTTGAGCCTCTCGCCAGACTTGAACCTGGTTCCCCAGCTTCTAAGTCGTTCAATAATAACCCAACACTAGGCATGTCACATCACATATTCTTATGAGAAATGGGGCATAATACCCTACACATATCTTCAGGAATTTTCAGGTGCCAGCTGAGGACGAAAATGCTGTTCTGCTACAGATAGGATATTGACAACAGTTTGTTCTACAAGGCCATTTTGATGGGAAAATGTACAGTACGAAAATACCAAATAAAATAGCATAAGTGTATAGGGCCTGGAACATCAGAAGTAAACAACAGTATTGGTGAATTGTAATTTTACTGCATGTTTTCATAAAAAATATGACAATGTTGCTATCATAAAATTAACTAAAAGACAATTTAAAATATTGTATAAAAGTACAAAAGTGGGGTTTAGATTGGTCATCAAATTTACAAAAGCTAAAAAGATAATTAATCACAGCCAGGCTGAGTGCTGACCCTGGCCTTTGAGGCTGTGCACAGACTCGAAGAAGAAAGTAGAGACAGGAGAGAAGGGGAACATAAAGGGTGTAAAGACCATACACACTGCTACCTGCACTGTCATGGAGGAGGAGGGTACGAGTTGCAACTTTAGCACTGGCGGACCTTGCAGGTTAGATTTCTTGGCCCCAGAGTTCACAAGGGTGCACTACTGTTGAGAGACGTGAACAGGTGCTATATCGGTCAGAGCAGCGCCGACCATTGAGATCACCAGACTTCAGTGCCAAGATTGCACTTTCCCTGCTGCTGATATATTTATTGAGACAATTGCAGTTTTCTTTGTAAAGCAACCACATGAAGAAATGTGTGTGTTAGAACACCTCTGGAATACTGTGGCCTTCCCCTTTCACCTGTACCCACAACAGTGTCACTAGTTGAAATTATAAAATTGCAGTCAGAGAAAGAGATAGTAAACACAGCTCTCCATGTTTAAATAATTTGCAGCACGTTGTAAAACGAAGATGCCTGCAATGAGGAAAAATAAATAAAGGTCTCTTCATTGTTGATTCTCTATCTGAACCCCATCAGGGTTATGGGGTGCTGAATCCTCGCACCCCTACTTCCAGCGCTACTGTGTGCGGCAGCGGGCGTTGGAGTATTCCCTTCACAAGTGGTCGGAGGGTGGCAAATGGTGCTCTTTTCACTTATATCCTGAGGCATGTTGGTGGTGACAGTACAATTTGCACTTAGAATCCCTTTTAAACCTGCCTGCTGACTGTTCCACACAGGCTGGTGCTGAGTGATTCTATCAACGCACCTCCTAATGGAGGCCTGGAACCGGGGCCAAAACAAATGTCTGCAGCGTCCGCTGAAAAAAGTGCAACCCTCTGTGTGCCAAGGAAGATGGTGACAGGGTACCTATTGACAGCCAGCAGACCACTTACTCTTTCAGACTGGCCCACTTTACAGTGAGACAATGCCAGCTACATCTGCTGCTTATTGATTCTGGCCGGTCAACAACGTTTACCACAAAACTTTTCCCAGCAGGGATTCACAACGCGGTCATTACAACGACCGCATTGGTATTCCGCATACCATTTCTTTGCAAGTCGGAACAACGACTTGCGGAGGGGGGGGGAGGTGTTGGATTTAAAATCCAACACCTTCCCTAGTGTCCGCACAGACTGGAGTTGGAATAGTAAATTATACTATTCCAACATCCAGCGCCCCCCCTCCGCAAGTCGTTGTTCCAACTAGCGGAGTAATGGTATGCGGAATCACAACACGGTCGTTGTAACGACCACCTTGTGATTCCCTGCGGGGAAAAAGACTGCGGGATAAAGACATAGATTCATTCTGGACAGCAAAGGTGTAAGTCTTCTATGGAGCAGCAGTGCAAGCCAGGAAAATGGGCCCTTTACTGTTGGTTGGTTAATAAACTATAGAAGTTATCAGGGTTCAGTGGATCTCTCAGGCCTCTGGGCCGCGGTGTAAGTGCACCTGCTGCACCATTGATAGCTACACTCCTGACTAGGGCAAACTACAGTTCGACTGCCCTAGCCTAAACTGCAGGCTGTGGGACCAAGTTCTGAAAGATATTATGGATTATTTTGTCCAGAGAAAACACCAAGGGCTTGGTAGATGTATAATAATGGGTGAATGTGTGGGGTACGTGCTAAGCAAACAATCTTTTGCTGCAGTTAAGTACTGTGAAAGAGTTGACAGTCAACGAGATGGCCAATTGTAAACAAACCTAACCTTACAGGGAAATAGTGAGATTTCCTCACTGGTTGTGGCTTTCAAAGACAAGTGTGGGTGGAAGAGAGAAGGATCAATGTCTGGCTTATGTCAGTACAACAGTGGCAGCTGGTGATATCCGCTTATGACAGTACTAGATTGGCAGCTGGTGATATCTAAAAAATGGTGGGGCAGAAAGAACCAAGGTGAAATGCTCTGAGAGGGCAGGAAACACATGGGGACCAAACTCAGAGTTTAACGAGAGGTAAGGAGATGGTTTCTCCTAGAGCAGTACTATTGTAAGAACATGTATCCGGCCAGAAGCATATCCCCATCCCTGGATAGGAAATAAGCAGCCACCACATCCAGTGCACAGGGTTGCTTAGGCTCGTGTTTGACCAAAAATAGAGAAAATGGTGGCAGGGTATAGGATGCGCTGAGTTGTGTAGAGTCACAGCAAACAAATTAGAATGCTCAAAGGATATAGGTCACGCCCCCCCTGCTGTTACCAATTGCGTAGACAAAAGTCCACACGTATAGCCACATGAAAAGGTTAGTATTCTGAGCAATAAGTGTCCAAAGTAATTAGAACAGTCCACAGTGGTAGTTGTCACAGTATTCCTCTTCGGTTCTTTTTTTTTTATTTGACACAGTTCAACATAGATGTAGATTCTAGCCAACACATGTTTTGTCTACATGGAGTAAACCATAGATTTCTTCAGGGCAAACTGCAATCAAGCTTGGTCAGAGTAGTAGTAGTAGTATAAAAACCCGAAGGCAAAGTATCCAAGTAAGTAACTCCAGTAACATCGGAAAGCGCAAAGGTTCAGTAATATAAATAAAGTGAAAAAGCCTCCGGTAGCAAGACGCTAGATTCTCAAGTTTCACTCATAAGTCTATGACCGACATGCATGAGTCTCCTGAAAAAGATGACAGTCCACGTAGAGAGTGCTGCTCGGGAGGTACGGCGTCTTGCTTGACCAGATAGACCTGTAAATAAGAAAAACGGAGAAATCTGCACTTTAGCTCATGCCATAAAAACATTTCAAGTAAAGATAACAAACATGCATTTCTTCTCTTTAGGGCATACTTTAGAACACAACTGTATTTAATGAAACTTTGAAGAAAAATACGGTAAAAATAATGTATTATAAAAAATGAAGGAAATTGTTTGGCTTTTATGGGCTGACTTAAATGGTCTCTCACCGAGACAGGACACTAATGGAAGCAGTCTCCTAACGACACAGCACTTTGCTTATAAATACCTTTACACTGAGGACACGTTCAAGCAATACTTCTGAACTGACCTGGGATTTCTACTATATGGACATATAGGTGGTGCCCTCTCATGAGGCCATCTTTAATCTTCACGTCCCGACACAGACTTTTCACGCGTACAGCATTGACGAACTTCAATTTACTTGGCGGGATATCAGCAACTCTACCTCTGCCCTGAAGAAGACCATGTTTGGGCGAAACACGTTGGCAGTTTATATCTGAAAACCAAGCATATTTGAAATAAAGATGCACGTAGGCTACAACGAAAATGTTTACTCATTGTTTTTTCATTTTGCACATATCACTTTTCCTATCTGTTCTGAAATATATATTGCCTCTCATATCCCCCCTGTGCGCCTCCAGTTTTAACTCCACAGACCAATGCTTTGAGGTTAATTGTCTTCATAGAGTAAATTAGCACACTGTGCTAACCTGCAAAGTACAAATAGTGTATGTCAAATCAAAGTGACACTATAAGAGAGGCCTTTCTAGATAATGGCATTATTTTACAGGAGAACTATTTTTCAGTTTCAACTAGTTTTACAGGTGTTTCTTTTACATAGCATGGTTTAATCCACGCTTACAAACTTAAGGCTCAGCAGACCTCCGACAGCAGAGCAATACCTCAGGCTATATGTATCTTACAGGCATTACTCAATAAAGCTATATCGCATTATTACAAACATATCAGACTGGGTCCTTATACAAGGAAACATATTCAACAACTCAATAGTTTCAAGAACATACCTCCCCACCATCAAGAGCTGCTAAATCAGACTGCTCGCGAAAAACTACCTCATGCCATCAGATTGAGCCAACTATCCACAATCTTCAGTGGTTAATTTATAAGAATACTGATAGAAAGATCAGCCATAAACAAGGTTGTTGACTTCACAGAGGGGAGGAACAATCTACTCTCCGTCCACCAAATGGACTTCTGCCTAGGTGCCAAATCTGCAGTGATATCATACTTGATTACCTCACAATGAGAATGGACAGAAATGGAGTGGCTGCACTGTTACTGCTGGATCTATCTACCACCTTAGGCACAGTCCACCTCCTGACACTCACAAACTTGGCATCAGTTTGTCTCCTTTCAACTGCAACTACTGTTCTTCAACCTATAATTATTATCCCTGCCAAACTCATCAAGTACTTCAACTTAAGGTGTTGGTGCTACAACTAAGCTAACAACACGCTTATAGCTTGAAAACCAGAAGGATTAGACTCATTCAAACCATTTTGTTTGTGCCTTTGATAGATATCAAGCAAACAGATGGAACTCAACTTCTCCAAAATGAAGGTCCTAAGATCTGGAGAATAAGGGAACAACCAACATACATCCATCTGGCCAAAGAAGCTCAGCCCTATTATCAACATCAAATGAAAGAAGAAATCTGACAGTGACCATAGACTCAAAATTTTACATCAAAATCAGGTGGAAAAAGCATGTTGTACCAGTGGTGGCAGGTGACATTTGAAAGTGATGAGCGTAAAAGTTTGGGATGAGTGCCCCATGGAGACGGAGCGTAGCGAGGGAGGCCGACCATCATGAGAGGCACATGGAGCTTAAGCCTCAGGTAGCTCCTTTTCTGCCCCTCAAAGATCTTGCTGATGGAAGAAGGCAGTGGAGAGGGATAACGAACAGTAAAGTAAAGGTAAACCATGCGAAAGGCAGCTGCAACAGAAAAGGCACAGTATGGTGGTAGAAGTCCATGCAAAAATGTAGTTTCACGAGCCTGTCCTATTTGAGTTTGAAGGTAGATGTGAGTTGTTTTTTGCAAACATTGGATGGGTGGTGCCTTTAGCCCAGACCCTTGCTCTTCCTATTCTACTGGAAGCATCACTTGTCAAGGAAAGGGCCACTCCACCATCAGATGGTTAGCCATGTTCATTGTATAGCTCAGTGATTCCTGTCAGAATGAGCCCAAGTGCTTTCGTAGCCTGGGTGACCTTCAGCTTCGGACCCGGACTGAATGGCTTGTTGACATTGTATGCATCAGCAGATGAATCATATGTCATAATAGCCAACACGGAATAAATGAATGAATCATTTAATGATGGATCCTATCTCGCAGCTGCTGGTTTTCACACCTCATACTAACACTGTGAGGGCGAGGGATAATAACCCAGGCTTAGGAAACACGAGTCAGATCCCTGTTAGATCCGAGGAAGGATTCCTGCTCGGGCGGCGAACAAAAGCTGCTTTTCTCCCATTTGGATACAGGGGCAAGCTGATAAACTGGCAGGGAAACAGCTTCGGTTAAGCTCAATGCAGACCAGAAAGCTAATCTCGATTTTTGAGCTCTAATACTTTTTTATTTTTTGGTATAGCGCACAGTGCAAACGGAATTGCCTCGGGTAGCTTCTTCTACAGCAAAACGTAATATATCCTATCCTGGTTTGCTGCATACTCATTGAGATTCTAGTGCAAACGCCTTAAATATGGTCAGATTTCTTCCTTCTTTTAAGGAAAATAAGATTATTTTCTTGAGTGTGTGTAAAGCAAGTTAAACTCACCAAATTGTGTGTTAAATGATCCTTTGTTCAGCGGTGGTTCTACCTGCTCCAAGGCTGCAGAATCTAGCTGAAGTCGGATGAAACTTCTGTTTCCTCCAACTCGAGCCTAACCGATCCTGCAGCTTCTCTCAAGCTATTTAGCATGAGAGAAGCTGCATGATTGGATGGAGCAGGCTAACCCAGCGCTCCGTTTGAGACTGGGAACCTGCATGTACAATCCCCTGGCTGTTCAACACAGCTGCTATGGGTGCGGGCAGAAGTGCCCATGTCGGGATGGCCAGCACAGCCGGCTAATCCGAAATGTGCACTGTCAATCAGCAGTAATCACTCCCACCCCCGGCACTCGTCCTAGCAAGATGCATAAGTGTGAGGCCATTTTAATAATGATAATGTATTCGTTCCCCCTTTAGGGTGGAGGAGCCTCGCAGCGGGGGAGGGGTGGGGGGAGGAGGACGCTCTTCTGCCTTAAAGGAGGAATCGCCGCTGCTTTCTACACCATGAAAACTATTTAATGCCTGTTGCCTCATCTAAAGTATCTGCAGAAACTATAGTTCACCCTTGTCATGTCTCTAATAGACTACATAAATCCTCTTGCTTATATTTATTTATTCTATTTTGGTGATTTTAAAAGGAAAACATTTGGTATATTTATATGTAGATGTTAAGCAATTATGAGACTTGTATTACACAGAATTTGAAGGTTTATACAAAAATCAAATATGAGAACTATGAATAAATCATCTTTACCAAGGGGACCCACTTTTCCTACTTAGAAAACTGTTACGGGCCCAAAATACAGCAGCAAAACAGTTCCTAATCTTTGCCCGAACACTTCACTAGCTCCTTATAGACAATGTGAAAATCCCACGATGTGCATTTCCATGCCTGCCACCTTGTGCATGGAAATGTAAGAGAGTACTGTGGGTACCCCCCAGTGCACCCCCTCACAGAGGGGGCCCGCAACAGCCAGTCTCCACCTCTCTTTTTGCGGTGGGATTTCCGCCGCAAAAAGACAAGCGGAAGGGCTCATCCTAATCACTACATAGTGCCTGCACGGCGCTGCTGCAATGATGCCCTGGTTCTGGTTCCGCAAGGCGTGCGGAAAAGGACTGCCTTGCGGGACCATGGGGAACAGACTTTCCGTCCGCCGTGGAACCAATGTGATTCCCACTGCCATCCTAATTTGATGGCGGGTGAATCACATTGTAATGGCGGAAGGATCGCTACCGGCGGGCCGGCGGTGGCGATCCTCTCGCCATCATAAGGAGCCCCCTAATTCTAAAGATATTCTAGAGTCACACCTAGGCTGCTTACCTCTCCCCCACCAAACAATGCAATGCATCAGAGTAAGCTCATTCCATCTAGAAGGTCCAAAAAAATGTTGACGCACCAGCTGCGGTTCTTACCTTCATCAGAAGTGGCTGTTCCGCGTAGAATTAATATATGCAAAGCAGGTGTTCCCATGTAAAATGCCCTGTAAAACTGATGCAGTAGTATTTATGCCTTTTTGGGTTTCGCCTGCCGAAGGCTGCTGCGCAGCCTTTCAGCGCAGGTGAAATCCTATGTCCCCAATAAGCACTTCGGGAACGTCCCCCGGCTCTCATTGGCTAGCTCCATAAATGGAGGCTAGCCATTGAGTGCCGGATCTGTCCGTCAAGGCCGGACCAGATTCGGGGGCGTTCCCGAGATTTTTTCCCAGGACGGAGTTACGTTTTTTCCTGTTCCCTCCCCTTTCCCGCCGTCCGTGTCCTCTCCCACCCCCTCCCGCCGTCCGTGTCCTCTCCCGCCCCCCTCCCGTCGTCCGTGTCCCCTCCCGTCGTCCGTGTTCTCTCCCGCCCCCCTCCCGTCGTCCGTGTTCTCTCCCGCCCCCCTCCCGTTCGTGCAACTCGAGTCAGGGACCTTGCCGCTGTTGTGGTACCCCGAGCGAGTGCCCACCTCGCTTAATATTTAGATTTAAGGCCGGTGCCCACCCGGCATTGCTCCGTGTATTCACCGCCGCGGCCCCGAGTGAGAGGAGGAAGCGGCGCCCGCCTTCAAGCCCGGGCCGCGCTGGGATTGGCCCAGCCGGTCGAGCCCCCTTCCGCGTCATCGCAGGAGGAGGAGGAGGAGAGAGCCGGAAGGAGGAAGCAGCCTGCATCGACCGTCCCGAGGCTCCCGAGCACAGGAGGAGCCCCGGGGAAAGAGAACGTCCCTCCGCGGCCCCGGAGAGTCCCGAGGAGCGGGAGCTCTCCTCCAGCAGCCGCCGGACCCGGTGAGTGCCTGCAAGGGGAGAGGGGCGTCGGGACACATTGTCGGTGTCCGCCCCTCCCCCCGTAGTGCTTTCTAGGATAGGACCCTGACTCCAACCTGTAACCTTGCCCCTCTCCCGTGGCCGCACATTCTCCGGACTCCTTACTCAATCTGTCAACTAGTCAGCAAGAACAACCCCTTCCCTCCCCCAGGACAGGCTCTGTGTGCCTCTCGCTCTATGGCATCACTGTTTCTTCCCCTCCTCAGCCTCCATGTTTTCCTCCAATACCACCATGGAGCGCTCGTTTCGTTTACCCCTGGCCTGCCCATGGGTGGGTAGCTCATTCAGTCCGGGGTTGTTTTCGTTGCATGCTGGGATTTGTAGTGCTTTATAAATCGCGTCTGAATTCCAAGAACGATCCTGAACTACTCAGGCAAGGATGTTGGAAACTTGACAGTTCTGTCCCCAGGCTCTCCCGTGTGTGCTCAACGCCGTCCTGCCTCGTCCCACACACGGTTCACACATCCAGCACACATCCAGCACTGTGAACGCATACTCTCCAGGCACTGTGGCTGAGGTGACCAGGTGAATTCATGGCACCTGGACACCACTTTTCAATCCCTGTAATTTGAATTGACATACCTTTGTTATCAGGTGTGTAGGTACAATTGAAGCAAATAAAATACACCAAAACGACAACTCCCAGAATGTCCAGATTTGTTAAATCAAACCCCAAACTGAAAAGTTGTCACGATGACGTCATCTGGTCACCCTAACTGCGCAACTCGGTCCCCAGGCACTGTCTCGAGTTACGCCCGCATGCGTGTGTCGGGGACCCCCGCCCCCAATGTGTACCTCAGGCACCTCTCTGTCTCTTAAGATACCCTCGAGTATGTTCCCATGAGCCAGTGAGGCACAACGTCCCATGCAAGCGGCTGTCCTATGCCTAAGAGGTGCAATGTGTTTTGATTCTGTGTCCTGCTATTTTTGTACGTTCCATTTTTGTAACATGTCTCTCTTGTAACGTAACTGGTTCTATTGTACAGTGATCTGACACCTTCGGGTAAAGTCAGCGCTTTATAAAAACGCATTAAATAAATAAATAAATTAATACATTAATAAATAAACAAACGTGCCGCCATGATTGCGAGAGCCCATTGTGCCCACAGCAGGGAGTTGTTTCTACGATAGCGAGGCGAGCGCCCCTTGTGGACACTGCTCCCTACCGACGCGCGTGCCCGACCGGTCACGCGTGGCCTCTGCAGCCAGTGCTCTGAGCAGGAAGCAGTCCCTCGGGTTGCGAGCTCCTTCTATGGACGTGCCCCTTCAGGGACCGGTTTCTTTGGTTGCGAGCGCCCCCTGCAGACATTGCCCCACACACCACCCTCCTCCAGAAGCTCTGGGTGTGCAGAGGTTTCGGGGGAGGGGCACTCTGACAAGTGGCACATATGGTTGGTCCGAGAGAGAGCCCTGCTGGGGCCTCGGGAGTCCAAGGCTCTCACCGAGCCCTGAAAAGGTCTGAAAAGGCTGAGGAGTAAAAATACCACGGGCTCCCGGAATAGCAGCGGCAGGAGCTGCCTTATGAGGAATCAATCACATGGAGGCCTTAGGTGGTTGGAGGCATGGACGGAGGGAGGCCTATGGGGAAGGTGCAAGAGATGAGGGGGCTGGGGCGGAGTGCGTCCTGGAGACGCGGGAAAGCACCGAGGGCTCGATCCCTGGGTGGGGCACGGGGGTAAATCAGTGGCGTAGCGTCAAATTATGCCCCCTCCCAGCAGAATGTGAAGGGCCCCTTAATCTCCCATATCACAGATATGTATTGGTATTGGGCGCAATGGGGCCCTCTGTAGTGTTTGCCCCCCCCTTCAAGGGTTGGGGCGCAACTAGACTACATGAGCCCCTGGGGCAGTGGCGGTTCGTCCATTGGGGGCGTTGGGGCGTTGCCCCACTAGCCATGGACGACCGTCACATCACTGACACTGCGCATACCAAAAAATATAAATTACGAGCGCAGCGCCGACAGTCATCATCAATTATTTATTTTGAGGTCGGACCCGGTGACCTCATCAGGATCGCGGAAGTGTGTGGGGGCGGGCCTGCGGCAGTGACTAGTGAGTGGCAGGCAGGCAGCAGATAGCAGCGTGGCAGGGAGGGCATCTGCAGTGTGTGCGCATTTAGGACAAGTCATTTTTGGGTTTCGCCTGCCGAAGGCTGCTGCGCAGCCTTTCAGCGCAGGTGAAATCCTATGTCCCCAATAAGCACTTCGGGAACGTCCCCCGGCTCTCATTGGCTAGCTCCATAAATGGAGGCTAGCCATTGAGTGCCGGATCTGTCCGTCAAGGCCGGACCAGATTCGGGGGCGTTCCCGAGATTTTTTCCCAGGGCGGAGTTACGTTTTTTCCTGTTCCCTCCCCTTTCCCGCCGTCTGTGTCCTCTCCCGCCCCCCTCCCGCCGTCCGTGTCCTCTCCCGCCCCCCTCCCGTCGTCCGTGTCCCCTCCCGTCGTCCGTGTTCTCTCCCGCCCCCCTCCCGTCGTCCGTGTTCTCTCCCGCCCCCCTCCCGTTCGTGCAACTCGAGTCAGGGACCTTGCCGCTGTTGTGGTACCCCGAGCGAGTGCCCACCTCGCTTAATATTTAGATTTAAGGCCGGTGCCCACCCGGCATTGCTCCGTGTATTCACCGCCGCGGCCCCGAGTGAGAGGAGGAAGCAGCGCCCGCCTTCAAGCCCGGGCCGCGCTGGGATTGGCCCAGCCGGTCGAGCCCCCTTCCGCGTCATCGCAGGAGGAGGAGGAGGAGAGAGCCGGAAGGAGGAAGCAGCCTGCATCGACCGTCCCGAGGCTCCCGAGCACAGGAGGAGCCCCGGGGAAAGAGAACGTCCCTCCGCGGCCCCGGAGAGTCCCGAGGAGCGGGAGCTCTCCTCCAGCAGCCGCCGGACCCGGTGAGTGCCTGCAAGGGGAGAGGGGCGTCGGGACACATTGTCGGTGTCCGCCCCTCCCCCCGTAGTGCGATCTCGCACCCATTATACTGTAAGCTGCAGAGAGCTCAAACCAGAGACCCGGATGTACGCGTCGCTTCGCTTTTAATGCACCACTTCACTTCTGATGCACCGAGTCGCTTCTCCTGCACCCCTGCCTCCCCGAGCACCACTTAATTACTCATGCTCCCCTTCCGAGCACCCTTTTTTTTGGTTTGACGACGTGAATGCAACCGGGCGTCATCATTACTATGGAAAATCTTTTTGGATATAGAAATGGTAACGGAAAATAAGGCACACCTGGTTTTACAAGCAGGATTTATAACTTTAAGATGGCTTTACGATTAGTTGAGCTACCGGAGGCAATCAGGGATGGGTTTTAACTGTATTTTAAGGCCGACTAATAGCCCGGCTTTTCTAGAAAACTATGGTCCCTTGATGGCCTGTCAACACGTTTGTCATAGTAACAAGTCATTCATGCCTTTTTATCAATAACTTTCAAACGTTTTAATGCCACACCCCAATAGTGAAATAATTTCCTCAGGCACGCAAAACGAATAACATATTTTCTCACTAATATTCTGTAAAAGTTATCAAAACTGCGACATGCTAAATGATTTATAATGAGACTTGAAGGAATAAGAAATATAGCCAAAACTGATCGGATGTAGTTTTTTCCAACACATCCCACTAAAAACATGCAATGTAAAACACAGAAGGCAAGCTAACCATTTCAAGTGAGAACGTGAATTAGGCGTGGATAGGAAAAGGACTGGCAAACATCAATGCTATGCCTCTCTTTTTTCTTACAATAAACCTCATGTGTGATATTGAAAATGTAGTGTAAGCAAAGGAGACAAAATATGTAAGGGACATTAAAACGCCTGAAAGAAATTCTGAAAAGACATTATGCTAATTCTTGCATTTTAGTTTTCTTCTTTGCCATGCCTAGCTGGCATATGGCCCCTTGACACACATGACAATTTCAACCAGCACTGGCTTGTTAGCCAAAAGTACGATACATGCTGACTTTTAATCCATATTTTCAACATTAAAGTCAAAAGATCGCAAAATGCAATGTGATGTCGGCTAATACCAGGGCTGGCAGACGTTTTTGTACAAGACATGGGGAGACTTGGAAGCTCTGAGGATAGTAAATAAAGTTATGTTCTGTTATCCTTTTCAAAAGTACACTCAAATACGTGATTACCATCATGCTATTGGGCGCTCTGTCCACAGAGTGAACATTTGCCAGAAGGAACGGTGAGAAACGTTGTGATTTATTTGAAAGCCCCTCCTTTCCCATCTACTCCCAGGCCCCTCCCACATCTACTTCGAACCATAGCGTGGCTTACAAAGACACAACTGAAGGCTCGCAGCCAAATATGTTTTCTTATACTAAAACCATAGCAGTGTTTTTCAACATGTTTGTGTATACTGCTTTTAGCCAAAATCTGCTCCCCCAACATCTCTTTACACCTCCAATGAGAGCAGAGTCCTTTAGTTCAAAGAGCACTGTTTTGTAAAAAAAAATAAAACAAGCATTTACAATGCAACGGTTTCGCCTTTGGAAAAGTTAGAGCTATTGGCAATGTAAATGACAATGCCATTTATTTATCTGTTTTCTTAACCAACACATAAAAACACATTTTGGGATTTACAATGTCAATAGCTCAAACTTTTCCAAAGGCGAAACCGTTGCATTGTAAATGCTTGTTAGAAATGTGACACATCGTCGGGAAGTGGCCTGCTGCACTTGTAATGCGTAAAAATCCCTACGCCTCTAAGACCCAGGAGTAGGAATGACGCATTGGCTGTGGCATAGGAATCTGACCAGCTGAAGTCACTTCCAAAAATGTAATCTGCAAGGAAATCACGTACCCCTCAACAGGTAAGTGCACACATATGGTAGGTAACACAAAATAATGTCACAATACACAACATTTATTACTTGTATTCTCACACTTAGGCCCTAATTACAAGTTTGGTGGTGCTGCACCAGTTCCTCTCACCGCTGATCCATCTAACATGTGGTCGGGCCACCGGCCAGATTATGAGTTTTTCTTGTGTCTGGCAGGCTTTTTTTTATTTTCCCACGGCAGAGCCCTGAAATGGGCAAAGCCATGGAAGCGCCCAAAACAGTTCTTGTACTGAATGGACTGAAAAGTCCATGCCATGCAGGAACAGGGGTTTATGCACACAAGGGGGCATATGTTGTGCCCCACTGCTTGCACCCATGGCACAGAGGCACAAGGGGGTCCTGTAGGGCCCCCTTTTATTCCTCTCTATCACAGTTTTCATGGAGGAGGATTGCAATTAAAACCATGGCGGAGAGGAAACTTGTAGTATGATTGGCAACACTGCAGCCTCTTCACAGCCTCACCACCACCAGGTAATAGTGGTTTCCTGGAAGCTACAGCGGGGCAATGGTGGTCTGACTACCCTAATTGTAAGAGGGCGGTTGGAAGACCGCCATCACCATGCCCATGAGTCTGGCGCTCCGTGGACCACCAGACTCGTAATTGAGCCCATAGTAGTCTCACACAATATGTCACACATGCGTAGGTATAGTGGCATACAGAAGTACACTTTGCCCACTTGTATGTGAGGCATACAGTACCCATGTAATAGAGTCACCTTTTCGCACTCTATTACATAGGTCCACATACAGTAGCCTACTTGTGTCAGTCAATACTGACGCATTGCCTCTACTTTTTGACGCATTGCTGTAGTTGTGTCAGTCTTATGACCAACTATGGAAATGCACTACTTTTGGGCCTCATGCCTTGCGGTCTCCTTTCCACATATGCGTCAGTATTTCTGACACATCTGTGGGTCCTTGCGCCATGTTGCCCCGTATTGTAAATGTGGTGCATCCATCGCGTCATAAGGATTTTTGCAGCAGGTGCAAGTAATTTTGACACATCGATGTGTTACCGCTGCAATGCATCCCAAATCGGGAGCATATTCTGTTATATGACAATTTAAACAATGAGAATTCCTATTTTGTACAGCAGATAACTTATTAAAACTAAGTCACTGTCAAAGCTGGATGATGGATGGGACCTTCAAAATGTGTCCTAAACCATCCACTTAGATTTACACCATACGTGAATATCGAAGCACAAATATCCATTTCATGTATGACCTACTACCAAATTAACAGAGTAGCATTTACTATAAGCTCTTAAAGCACATTAAACATAAAACAAATAACTACTACCCGCAGAAAATATTCATAGACTTTGAACAAGCTATGATTCAAACCATTTAAAAAATGTACTCCCACACAGCCATGTACGACTGTTACTACCATTTCAATCAAAGCATATGGATACACCTCCAACAATCTGCACTAAGGGCCCTATTATTATGTCGGTCGGAAAAACTCCATCCTGAGGTCAGAGGCTCCCCGACCGACATCTCCGATTTCCCTTTCAACTGCAGAGTTACAATGACAGTGGTTGAAAGTGAAACCGGTGGGTCATTCCGGCTGACTTCCGATGGGCTCATGGAGCCCGTCGAACAGTCGGAACTGGCACATAATCCTTTAAGGACTGCGTTTCCACCGTTGGGATTACGATGTTTGTTTCCCTCAGGATTTCCATATCAGTCTTTCCAACACAGGAAGTCTGTCAGAAAGCGACATTGGGGGGCCCTACCAGGGCCTCCTTCTCCCTGCGCCCTCCAGTTGGGGTCCGGAGGGTAACTTTGGTGCCCCCCTGTTAATCCCTGCACCACGTGGCAGGCACCCACGCCATGCAGGGATTGACAGAATCTCCCAATTCTCTATGGGTGCTTTTGCTGAGGCCGGTTTACGGCTGCAGCACAAGCTCCCATAGAGAAATGGGATGGTGCGGTTGCATTATAATAGCGTTGTCAGGACTGCTAATCGGGGATGTATGATCATACATCGTGCTCCATGACATCGCGGGCTTTAACCCCGCGGTTAATACATCACAAAGTCCAACACTTCGCCATCTTTCACATCGCACGTATTTACAACGGCAATGCGTTGATTCCTATTGCCAAGCATGAAACATACAAGGGGGGGCCAATAGGCCCCCACGCAAGCATGGCGGGGCCCGGTCCCTCCCACAACCCGTCCCCTTCGGGGCCGCGTTCCCCGCCCCCTCGCCCCGGAAGTACTGGTGTGCTTCCGGGGCGAGGGGGCGGGGTCGCGGCGGCGAAGGGGTTAAGAGCCTGGGGAGCGCGGGAAGCGGCCTCTTTGTGCCCGCGCTCCCCAGGCTCGCTCCTCGCCCCACCGTGGGGCCGTTTAATTTTCTCTTCTTTATTTTCCAGGTGTCGTGCGGTTTCCGGCGTTGCAGATTGCGGTGGTTCGGGGACGCGGACACAGAGAGCGGCGGTCGCGATTTGCAGGTGTGCACCGGTAGCAGCGAGGATTGCGGAGGATTCTGGCCGATAGACACCCCGACGCGTTTTCTGAGGCGGACCGGGAGGATCGTCTTTCGGGCGGGCACAGCAGTTCCAGGGTCGGAGGACCGCGGTGTTTTACAGGATCCCAGGGCGACCCAGGTTGCGAAGGCGGAGCAGGCGGGCGAGGTGATCGAGTGAATCCAGACGCTGGTCGATCATCGGACACGAGGTATTTTGTGGGGCAGGCGGGGGCTGGGCAGAGGCTCAGTGAACGTGCACGAGAAACGCACGCTAAAGGTAATTTATTGTCTCGGTTTACTCACAGCGGGTGAAGCGTGAACAGGGCTCCGGGTCTTCTGATTTCACTCGGGCCAATTACTTAGAGTGTTCCTAAATCGTACGGGCAAATAAATTTTAAAAGCGGTGGAAACGAGTCCAGCGCACACTGTGTTTGCGGGGGTGTGTTGTTTATCTGTGCATCAATTGAGAGTTCAGACAAGGTTAAGCAGGGACAGCTAGGGCAGCGGGCAGAAGGGAGACAAAGCAGAATAAAGCTGGTTGTGCTGTAATTCATTGCACTGTTGTTTCACTGTGTATATTTTAGCAGACCAAATATACCTGCTAGTAAAAGCAGCCTGGTTCTGCTGTGATCTGTTGCACGCTTCTCACTGTTTTATATGCTTGGTAGGTTAACTGAATTAGCACGCTAAAGGGGTCCTGCCGGTTTACGTGGGGATTTATTGCCAAATAATTGGTAGAACTGAATGCTTACAGAAAAGGGGCATTTCCTGTGTATGGGGTATTTTACGGTTTCGCATTTCTAGGTGTTTACAGATACAGCAGCTAGAGATAAAGAAAGTGGGAGGCTAAAGTTTTCTGAAAGGTACCTTGATTTGTACCGCCGAGAAGGGTGATCTGATTGCCTGTATTTGCGTGTTTGAATAAGAAATAACGTACTTTCTAATTTCAGGGGGACAAGCTTGGGACCTAAGTCTGTGTGATCCAGCTCGGGCACCTTCAACAGGGTCAGGTACGGAGCACGGTGTGCTCATAAATATGTCTCAAAGAAGGGGGCGTGTCAATCCAAATGTGGGTGTAATGTTACAAAAAATGATGCGCAGAATGTCTGCAATGGATAAGAGACTGGGGAAGGTTGATAAAATGGATAAGGCTTTAGCGGTTCTAGGGGCCAAAGTAGATGCCCAGGCCGGTCCATCTGGTAGACCCAAGCGGACGATAGTACCGCCCAAGCCAAGGGGCGTCTTTGTGTCACCACCCAGGCGAGCAAGAAATAAGAGAGTGGGGGGGCAGCCACAGAATATTACTCCCATCCTACCTCCTGCTGGACCAATTCTACCACCACAGGTACCCCCAGCTGCCCCACTCCCGCCACTTCAGGTCCCGGTGCCCGTTCCAGGCCCGGTGCCCCAGTTGCCAGTGGCAGTACCAAATGTGCCAGTAATACCGGCGGCGGCACCAGTGCCACCCGTCGCGCCACCACAGGCTCCGGTGCCCCTAGGTGCGGGCCCTACTCCCACTCCCGCGCCAGGGCCCGTGCCAATAGACCTGGCAGCTCAGGTGGCGGCTATTCTACCTTGGTTAGGGGGGGGTGCGTTGCCGGTCAATACTGCTCTGACAACGGAGCAACAAACATTGGTGACGCAGATATTGTTGGCTAGTGGTAGGGGCGCAACGCCGCCTGCACCGGTTTCTCCCCAAACAGGTCCAGCGAATGATGGAGGCAGTGCCAAGACTGCGGAAGCAATGTTACCCAACGACAATGGGAATGGTAAGGAGATTGCCCTGCCTTTGCTGGGCGAAGGAACATTGCCCTCTAGGGGTGAGTGCTTAGCACAGCATGTGTCACAGAGTGTAAAGGAATTGATATGGGCCGACAAGTATGTGAACATGTTTTCATTGCTGATAGATAACAGGGAATGGGAATATGCAAAATCGCAGAAGGAAATGTTGTTGCCCAGTGAATGGAGAGCGAAGCTGTACAAGTTTAGGGTGGAAGAAAATCTCATCAACTGGCTGAGGGGTTTTGCAGTGTTCGGCGCAGTAATGGGCGAACGTTTTAAGGGGATGCAACCAGCCATGAACTGCTACCAAAGTAGGATAACAATGTTCCATGAGAATCATGCAGAGGATGTATGGAAGGAATATGATGTCGCGTTCAGAAAGTCCAAAGAATTTGATAAAACTTTATCATGGGACAAGGTAGACTCTATCTCATGGCACAATCAATTCGAGAAGGGTCAGGGGGCAAGCACAAGCACAAATGCGGGTAGAGGTTATTTCCCCAGGCCGCAGCAGGCGTTTCAACAGCCCTTTCGATCAGCACCGGGAGGGGAGGCGGCCCAAAAGCAGAGAGCAAATGGAGGGGCAAAGGGGGTATGTTGGGACTTCAATAGGCGGACATGCAACAGGGCACCAGGTACCTGTAAGTTCAGGCACGCATGTAGCGTATGTGGCCACACGTCCCACCCCGAAACAACATGCCGAAATAAAAATAGTGGTGCAGGAAGCAGGGGTAGGAGGAAACCTGAATAGTAAGATCCACCCGCTAATAGCACATTCACCCATCCAGCTGTCAGCATTGATCCCCTGGTTGAACAGGTACCCGAATCACACGTCTGCTAGACTATTACAAGAGGGTTTCACACATGGTTTTCGAATTCCTGCTGGGGGGTATGTCGGGAGACCACAGTGTAGGAATCAGCTATCAGTCCTTGCCAATCCAACAGTGGTGTCAACAAAAATAGCTAAAGAAGTGCGTTTGGGGAGGGTAGCAGGACCATTTCACGTCATTCCCACGCAGAATTTTGTGTGCTCTCCTCTGGGGGTGGTACCTAAGAAAGAACTAGGGGAATTTAGGCTCATCCACAACTTATTCGCACCAAGGGGGGCATCATTGAATGATGCTATTGATGACACAATTTGCTCTGTGAAGTATGCGTCCTTCGATCAGGCAGCGGGCATGCTGAGGAGTTTGGGCGCAGGTACAATGATGGCTAAGTCAGACATTGAGTCAGCCTTTAGACTACTCCCGGTTCATCCGGAGGACCAGCACCTGCTGGGTTTCTCCTTTCAGGGAAAGTACTACGTGGATAAGTGTATGCCCATGGGTTGCTCAATATCATGTGCTTATTTTGAACAGTTTAGCTCCTTTTTGGAATGGGCATTAAGACAACATACGGGTCACCAATGGGTGATGCACTACCTGGATGACTTTCTTTTTCTGGGCCCGGCGGGTTCACGGGAGTGTGCGTCGGCATTGCAGGAATTTTGCGTGCTCATGCGCTCTTTCGGGGTCCCGTTGGCGCAGGGGAAGACAGTTGGACCAGTGACATGCCTGGAATTTTTAGGCATCGAACTGGATTCTGTGGAGGGGTGTTTTAGATTACCAGCAGAAAAGATCCAAAAATTCAAACAGACTCTAGGACTGTGCTTACAAGCGAAGAAGGTGAATTTAGGGCTGTTGCAGCAGACAGTGGGACAGTTGAATTTTGCGTTGAGAGTAATTCCTATGGCTCGCCCATTTTCACGCTCAATTGCACAGGCCATGAGGGGTCTTCGTGAAAAACATCACCGGACACGGCTGTCTGCTGAGGTGCGCCAGGACATGCGGATATGGATGGCATTCCTGGCGGATTTCAATGGAAGAGTGCTGTGGGGTGCACCTACGGTGTCTTCGGCGGACATTGGTTTATGGACCGATGCGGCGGGCAGTGTGGGGTTTGGTGCCATCCTTGGCAAGAAATGGGTGGCGCAGAAGTGGCCCGCCTGGTGGGAGGAGAGCGGGCTGACGGTGAACATTGGTTTCCTCGAGCTTTTCCCAATCTGGGTGGCACTGAAAGTCTGGCCCGAGGAACTGGCCAACAGATCGGTAATATTCTGGTCAGACAATATGTCAGTGGTTGAATGCATCAACCAACAAGCTGCAAGGTGTCCACTCATTTTACGCTTGATAAAAGAGATTGTACTGTGTTGCATGACAAGGAATGTACTTTTCAGAGCAAAACATGTCCCAGGGGTGTTAAACAATGCAGCTGATGCCCTTTCTCGCTTTAAGATGCAGGTGTTCAGGGATCACTTGCCGGAGGCAGAGACAGCGCCAGCCCAATTCCCGGCGATTCTTTGGCAAATTGGTGCCCCCAACTACATGACCTCGTGGCAGCCAGCCTAGCACCCAAGACCAGGACGGCATACGAAGGGGCGTTCAGGTCTTACTGTCACTTTCTGGGACAAGGCTGGGAGAGTAGTTGGACTATGGAGGCTAGCTTCAATGAGTATTTAGGCAGCTTACACAAGGAAGGGCGCACGGTGGCAACAGCCAACAGGCACAAGGCCGCTATCTCCTTTTTCGCACGGGCACGGGGGGGCAGGGACCCTACACACAGCTTCCAGGCCCACAGGGCATTAAAAGGATGGCGGCACATGCAGCCCCCCTCCATAGATTCCAGGAAACCCATAGGTTTTGAACGTCTGTCAGCTGTTCTCCTCGCGCTGCCGGACACATGTAGCTCTACGTCTGAGGTGGGCCTATTTAAAGCTGCTTTCTCTTTAGCCTTCTATGGGGCATTCAGGGTAGGTGAACTCGTGGCGGCCAACAAAGGTGATAAGATAGGCGGCCTTCAGCTGCAGGATATCAGCATAAGGGGCGACACTATGTGGATCAGCATCAGGAAATCTAAAACTGATCAGGACGCTAGGGGCCAAAGTTTGGCGTTACATCGGGCAAGGAACAATCCCTGCTGCCCGGTGACACATGTGGAGGATCTAATAAGACAGCGGGCACAGGAGTGTGTGGGGTCACTGCTAATGCATGGGGATGGGACTCCTCTGACCAGGTTTCAGTTCCAGAGGGTACTAGCCATGAGCATGGCAAAAGCGGGTTATAATCACAAAGAGTTTGGGACACACTCTTTCCGGATAGGGGCAGCCACCGAAGCAACAGCTAGGGGTTTGACCACAAAGAGTGTGCAAAGAATTGGGAGATGGTCCTCAAGCGCTTATAAACGCTACGTGCGGTTGCACATGTTGTGAGAGCTGCCGCCATGTGGAGTATTGCTAATACCTGCTGTTTTTCTGGTTATTTACAGTTTCACGGGCCTGTGACGCAGGACGGAAACTACCCATGGAGCATCAAGGCAACTTTACTACAGCATGGAGGGACCAGGAGGACAGACAGAAGACCGTAGTCATTTGGGTAGTGGGGCATTCATATGTCAAACGTGCTAACAAAATTTTTCTTGCAGGTTCAGGAAAACAAAGGGTGGAAAGTAGGGGGTGCAGGGTCTCCTTCCATGGCAGGGGGGGGCTCCGCCTCAATCAGTTCAGGGACTATATGTCGGACTTACTAGCGCGACATACTACACCACCCTCGGCGGTAATACTTCACTTAGGGGGGAATGATCTGGCAGGTCTGGGCAGAAGGGTCCTCCTGGAAGAAATTATATCTGCAGCGGGTTGGCTAGCAAAGCGGTTACCAGGTAGTGTTGTAGTATGGTCACAACTGATACCAAGGATGCAATGGAGGGGGGGAAACTCAGTCAGCGCGTTGAACAGCTCGTTAAAGAGGGTCAACAACAAGCTGGACAGGTTATTTAGGACTCCGGTCTTACAGACCATCCCTCACGGTTGCATTTGGGGGGAACACTTCTACTTGCGGGATGGGGTGCACTTAACAGAGGAAGGGAATGCCCTTTTTATAAGAAACATCCTGGCATGGGTGGAGGTTTTTGCAGGAAGGGTATGACCTTTCTAGAAGGGGGGAGTTCTGGGGGGGGGCCAGATAGTCGGTTAACTACCTGGCCTGTGGCGGTAAGGTCATTAATCGGTGAGCAGCATTTTAAGGTCCTTACGGGGGGGGCGGACCCATTCACGAAAGGGGCCGCCCGCGGGAGGGGCCATTTGGTCTCTCTCAGAACTTCAGGGGCAGGAGATGGTCTCCATTAATTTAAAGGGTGCGGGGGAGGGAGTCTACGCTTTCCTCAGGCTGGTAGCCACCCCTCACAACACTATGACGTCACTAAGGTGCGCGAGTGTCTGGGCCCTCCTGTTATGGTTAAATGGAGTTCGGGGAGCGCACGTGGGTGTAACGTGCCCTGGGTTGCGCATGCGCATCTTCAACGCGAGAGCGCAGCTGTAAAAGGATCTGACACCGGTTGGCGACCTTGCCGTAGGCCTTTATTAAAGTTATTAAAAAGTTATTAAAAAGTATTGGAAATATTAGAATGCAGTTTAATTTTCAGGATGATTAGATTACGTTAGGAGACACGCTGTATTAGCTATTTGTTAAGGTTAGCCCATCATACCATGTCGAAACGGATGTCAATCTAATATTCTGAAAAGTGTGCATTTTAATAATTCTCAGAAATGTTTATTTGATTAAAATTTTTGATTTGTTTTTATATTTTAATAAATACGGCCAGGGGGGGGGCCCCGTACCCCCCCTTGACTTCCAAAGACCCCCATGTGTTGACTGGTTGAATTGGGTAATTCAGTCGGTGTTCAAGGGGGGAGGTGGCCGGCAGTCCAAGACCATGATACAAGGGGGGGCCAATAGGCCCCCACGCAAGCATGGCGGGGCCCGGTCCCTCCCACAACCCGTCCCCTTCGGGGCCGCGTTCCCCGCCCCCTCGCCCCGGAAGTACTGGTGTGCTTCCGGGGCGAGGGGGCGGGGTCGCGGCGGCAAAGGGGTTAAGAGCCTGGGGAGCGCGGGAAGCGGCCTCTTTGTGCCCGCGCTCCCCAGGCTCGCTCCTCGCCCCACCGTGGGGCCGTTTAATTTTCCCCACCCTCCATCCCTTATTAGCAGACCTTGGGGCTTGGCAAATGGTGAGTATCAGGTTTTGTCAATGTGCCGGAACATAGATGTAAGGGGGACTTGATCCAGTAGGCCTGGAATTTCCTGTTTACTGGAAGGAAGTACAGAATTTAAACGTTGGTGCAGTGCCGTGATTTTAACCAATTCTTTCCTTAGGCCCCTTTTTTCCCGCTTACAGGAGTAATTATATATGTAGATGTTATGCTTTGCTGTGTGTTAACAATTTTATCCTTAGGCCTTTTTTCCTTTTAGAATAGCATTGTCGTATTTATTATGTGTGTCTGGCGGTAAGGTCATTAATCGGTGAGCAGCATTTTAAGGTCCTTACGGGGGGGGCGGACCCATTCACGAAAGGGGCCGCCCGCGGGAGGGGCCATTTGGTCTCTCTCAGAACTTCAGGGGCAGGAGATGGTCTCCATTAATTTAAAGGGTGCGGGGGAGGGAGTCTACGCTTTCCTCAGGCTGGTAGCCACCCCTCACAACACTATGACGTCACTAAGGTGCGCGAGTGTCTGGGCCCTCCTGTTATGGTTAAATGGAGTTCGGGGAGCGCACGTGGGTGTAACGTGCCCTGGGTTGCGCATGCGCATCTTCAACGCGAGAGCGCAGCTGTAAAAGGATCTGACACCGGTTGGCGACCTTGCCGTAGGCCTTTATTAAAGTTATTAAAAAGTTATTAAAAAGTATTGGAAATATTAGAATGCAGTTTAATTTTCAGGATGATTAGATTACGTTAGGAGACACGCTGTATTAGCTATTTGTTAAGGTTAGCCCATCATACCATGTCGAAACGGATGTCAATCTAATATTCTGAAAAGTGTGCATTTTAATAATTCTCAGAAATGTTTATTTGATTAAAATTTTTGATTTGTTTTTATATTTTAATAAATACGGCCAGGGGGGGGGCCCCGTACCCCCCCTTGACTTCCAAAGACCCCCATGTGTTGACTGGTTGAATTGGGTAATTCAGTCGGTGTTCAAGGGGGGAGGTGGCCGGCAGTCCAAGACCATGATCGCAGGCGCTTAGATCGCACGCCATGACAACGCGTGCTTTGCCTTTTGTTCTCCCAATGCATGATTCCCCCTCTAACCCTTGGCCCACATTGCGCCCCCCCTCCCCCCGCAGTGCTGCACGGGCACTCGCATATGTCACAACATGCTCCTCGGTTCGGGTACTGCTGGACCCCTTGTCTCTACAAATATGCTAGTTGGTCATTTTTGGAGCCCGAAGGAGCCTAGTGTATCCTCGTGCACAATGACAAATGAGCTTCTTAAAACCTGCTCTGAGGGGTGAAAGGTCAAGTTTAACTCCAGGAATCGGCTTGTTTGCTCTGTTCCCTGGTCAGAGGTTTCCTGCTGTTAATATCTCCAGGCCCTGCTATGTTTAACGTCCGCGTGCTCCAGGGCTGAGGGCTGAGTGTCTCCCTGTGGCGCGCATAGGATGCTTGTAGGTAGATTGGTATACAGGCACGACCAGTAATGGGTGGCAAAGGAGGGCGTGGGTGTATTTGTTTATTAGGGTGGTTCTCTGAGAGGTCACCTGGGTGGCAGAGAAGGGGACGTGAGGCAGGAGGGAGACCTGTGGAGATTTCGTTCGTGAATAAAATGCATGGGAGAAGAGAGTTGGGTAGGGCAGCTTCTGCGGTTGGAAGGCAGTGATTAATGGGTAAGGGAAAACACCTAGGGTGAAGGGTGATAGCCCAAGGGGGTGCAGAGAGAGTCGGATGATTTAAGGAGAGTGGTGAAGGAGGGATTGATGGATGGATGCAAGAGCGTGAAAGAATTAGAAATGGGGGAAATGCTCATAAAGGCGACGGTCGAGTAAACGTTTTGCAGTGCAGAGGAGAGAGAAATTGAGGATTGAGCTAGAGAACTAAGTACCTGCCAGCTCCACACTGGAACCCACAAACAGAGGTATCTCTGAAGAGCTGGAAGGGGCCCTAGAGAGGCCTTCATGCTGAGATGGCAAAGTGGTGATTGTGAGAGATGGTAGGGTCGCAGCTGGAAGGGTTCAGAGATGACAGGCCGGCTGAGATAGTTGAAGAGGGTCCTATGAGGGGGGAGAAGGAAAGAGGGAGGTGGAAGGTGATTGGAAAGGTGGCGTGGAGAAAGAGAGCAGATGAAGCCAGTGCTGTAAGGTTGAGGAGTCGGGAGGGAGGGAGTAAGAAGGCAGCAGGGAACAGGGAGTGGATTGGATGCTAAAGGGGGAAATGAAGGGAGGGGGCATGGGCCGGGCTGCGTTACCTGGGCTTGCTGGTGCAGGCAGGAGCAGAATGTTGTCACTGAGGCGTCAGATTAATAAAGGTGAATCCATTTACCCATTTTGTGTCAGAAAATCAACTGAAACTAATATTTATGGTACATTTAACTGGAGCTTGGAATCGGCGACGCCATATGTTATCCAATGATTATTACACCCATTCTTTTCAGATTTGGCTTCTGAAGGCAGCCTTAATAAGTGTATCCAATCGCCCTATGCAAGTCCAGCAGGTCTCAATTAATCAACACGTTTATGCAAAGAAATGCGTTGTCTCCAAACGTCATATGATGTCATGACGTCATCGTACCATCCACAGAAAAGTGTAAATAGACGTGTTTCTTTAATATTAATGCGTTGTGAAAGTCCAGCACGTTCTCCATAGGCACAGGCAAGTTGTACACGGTTCCCACCACAGAGGAAATTAACTTTGTTAATGATATCTTGACCAATTTCTTGTTATGTTGCTCCATGTTGTGTTCCATGGCCTTTCATAATATGCAATAAATTCTACTTATTTTAATCATCCATCCAATATTCCACCCACCCATACATCATGCATCCATCCATCCATATATTCCAGCATTCATCCATCCATCATGCATCATCCATCCATCCATCCCCCATACATCCACCAGTCACACATCGTGCATCCATATATCCCATCATGCATCCATCCATCCACCCATGCATCGTGCATCCATCCATCCATTCCCCCATACATCCAACACCCACACATCATGCATCCATCCATCATTCCATCCATCATGCATCCATCCACCCAGCCATCGACCCATCCATCATTCATCCATCCATCCATTATGCATCCATCCAGCCATCCCCCATACATCCACCACCCACACATCATGCATGCATCCATCCCCATACATCCACCACCCACACATCATGCATCCATATATCCCACCCATCCTTCATTCATCCATCCATCCATCATACATCCATAAATCCCCCCATACATACACCACCCACATATCATGCATCCATATATCCCGCCATGCAGCAATCCATCCACCCATCCACCCAGCCATCCATCATGCATCCATCCATCCAGCCATCGACCCATCCATCATTCATCCATCCATCCATCATGCATCCATCCATCCATCCATTCCCCCATACATCCACCACCCACACATCATGCATCCATCCATCATGCACCCATCCATCCATCCACCCACCCACCCATCCATCATTCATCCACCCATCCATCATGCATCCATGCACCCATACATCCACCACAAACCTCTTGACACACAATAATTTGATGCAGAATCCATGTTATTTCAGCTTTTTCTTTAATTCAAAGCCTCAAAATTCTTCTTATTTTAATCGTGCTTTTAAACGAAAAGATTCGTGCTTATTTTGACACACTTATTTTACCTTTTTTATTTCACCGCATGTTAGGCCATAAATAATCGTGCTTGTGTGACACCGTGTAATTGTAAAATAAAGCCTCGAGCTTTTGTTCCTTGTAATTGCGTGTGTGTTTTCAATAATTGATTTGACACCGCTCGTGACACCGTTCCTTCTAATTGCTTGTGTTTTCACAAGCAATTGTGACACCGTTTTGACACAGCGCGTGCTTGTGTTCATTGTAGATCAGATCATTTAGTCTTTATTTCGAATAAACTTCATAAAAGACGACATACAGTACTAATACAATTAAAAATTACATCTGACATATCCCCATTACACTAAAAAGAATATGGCAAGCAAACGCATGTGATCATAACAATCAATTAAAAAATATATTCAATTTCTTTGTGCGGATCAGCCACGCCCAACCGAGAAATTTGGCTACACAAATCACAAATATTTCGGATCTAATATCTCGTAGTTTCTGGAGGGCTTCTCTGTGTCCCCCACAATCCAAAATTGCACATAAGGGTTTCAGCCATTTCATTCGAGGGGAACGGTATGCTGGACACGCAAAAAATAAATGACCAATGCTTTCTACCTGGTCAGGACACCAAAAACATTTGTTACTTGCATTCATCGCCCACTTTGCAGTAAAGGAATTGATAGGCAATGTACCAATACGAAACTGGTGATACAATTTACGGTCTAGCGATTTGCAGATCAGATCCCAGTAGGGCTCAAGGGATGGAATTACCTTATGTGTTAAAAAAAGGCCAGTTAAATTTTTGTCCGAGGATTGGGTGACCAGTATAGATTTTTTCGTGGCCCAAAAAAGGTCCTTAAACTCAAGTTTTGATGGAAACCTGGAGCCCCCAGGGTTTGTCCATAGCTCGGGCAGGCCCATTGTATACAAAATTTGTTTAACTTCCCTGAGCCATGGGATTTTATAAGCACCCCCCAATGATTTGACCTCATCTAATTCATGAGCAAAAAGGCTAAGCTCTGGAGTTGTCCAAAGCCGGCACCATAGTGCCACTAGACGGAGCTGTGCCAGCTCATCTAGAGGTCTACAGCCAAGATCTAATAGCAGTGGTTTAATGGGCGAGGATTGTGGAAGCCCTACCAGGTTCCGAAGGAACCTGTTCTGTGCAATGGCCAAAACTGACAAGTCCTTATAACCCCATATGTCTGCTCCATACAAGGTTGCTGCATTGACCTTGGCCTCATACATTTTTAGTGCCGGAGTGATGCATTTGGTAAGGGATTTTTTATGTTCCTGCAATAAACAGCCTGTGAGGCGAATGAATTTAAGTTTTAATGTCTCCAATTGAGGATTCCAACTAAGTTGATGATGAAGGGTCACACCCAAATACGTCATGACCTTGACCTGCTCGATTGGGACACCATTCAAGGTAACCGAACTTTTAAGAGGGGTTTTCTTACTAAAGACCATAAATTTAGTTTTGTCGACATTGATCTGCAAGTCGTTATTTTTGCAGAACTCTGAAAACCTATTCAGGGCTATCTGTAACCCGCTCCGAGTTTTAGAAAGGAGCAGGGTGTCGTCGGCAAAGATTAACATGGGATATTTTAACCCGCCCAGGGTAGGTGCATCCGTCTGTGTTTTATTAAAAAATTGGACTACCCTGTTGATGAAGAGGAGAAACAGGGTAATCGCATGCGATGTTGATGGCATCGCGCCGTTGTCGCATGCGTAGTGAATGCATGCGATGTAAACGAGCCGGCGATGTATAAGTCGTGGTGCGATGGATCCGCGATATGTGGACACCGATGTAATGGGTGTTTCCCCTAATCAGAGAGCGGTTGATCACGAGCCCACAACGGTCCTCCCAACATCGTAATGAGGCCCTAAGTGTAGAAAAGCTACAAACATTCAATTTGCCTTCAAAATAAAACAAAAATTCAAAATGTATAGCACTAGCCTATATCCCTATTGCTGAGGTAGCTAACCACTACAATTTACTAATAGTAAGCCCTTAATAGCAATAAAACAAATACAAACTGAGCCACCTAATGTATTATTTTGAAGATACTTGGGTTGGCAGACTACATTGCTATGGACACAGAAGCTAACCCATATTCTGAATACCAAGGTGGAATGTTTATGATCGCACCTTGGCACAGGAAGCCAAAATATACAAAGCACTGGATGGATGGCACAATGTCTTTCAATCCATACTAGGAAGAAACCAACCTGCACTCTATAAATTAGAAGCATTATCTATGGTGCCTTATTCCTGGTGTCTTTGTGAAACTGCCATAGCCTACTTAGTAGATTGTACTCTATTATCCAGCAAGAGTTCTTAAGGCACACCTTCTCTCATGAACATTTCTTAAAAAAGCTAGATGTTGTTTTTGTGATAATTTTGGTTATGAATTTGAACTTGATTCCCTTGCTTTTGTAGTTTACCAACACTGCTGCATATCTCTTATTTCTGGCAATGAATAGATTGGACTAATGAAGACCAGTTCCACTTTGTCCCATAATTCTTGCTCTGTTTTTAACGGTGTCAACATATCTGTACTAGTGGTAAGTCTTTTTCTACTTTGTTTACATTCAAAACAGTTGTCAGTCCAGGTGTTCACATCGGAGTCCAACCAGACCACTAATATGTTGTCTTACTTTCAGTGTTTTACCCGGTGTCCTTTTATGTGCTTTTGCTAATATATGCTTTTGTTTTGGTGTTGTGGTCACAAATCTATTTCTCCTTATCAGTGCATCATTTTGCTTTGCGAGCTCCTCTTTCAGTTTACCATAACGTCATGATGCGACCTCTGTGTTCTTTCTCTATTCCACCTTTTTCGGTTTTGTCTTTCATTGTCTGATCTTTTTTGATTTTCTTCACAAGCATGCTTTCCCATTCTTCAATTGTTATGCTCGTCAACCTATTCTCTTTGTTTTCTAAGTATGCTATCACCATTTTGAAGTCCATTAACATTTCCCTTTCTTTTGTTGTATTTCAAGTAAGAATGATAGTCTACCAGTGTGTTTCTTCACCCTGACAGGTATTCTGTGGTGTACTGAAATTTCTGCAATCATGCCCCCAATGCCAGTCTTGGAGTTACCTAATCTGCTCTTCTTGTCTCCAGCCAGCCAATCCAATAACTTAAGGTAAGTATGCCTGGTAAAAGTTCTACTCCATATATAGAATCTAAGATAGAGTGTTGCCTTTGGCCGACGGGAGCACTCCCTCCCCAGTGCTGCCGTCGGCTAATGGCCGACGAAGCCCCGTCCACTTTTTAGAACGCCCGCACCGCGGCGGAAAAACCGCCGCGGTTAAGGCGGTAAAGTATTTATGAAGCACCGAAACAGTAATCAAGTCAAAATTAGAGTCAATTTTAATCAATACAATTACACCAAAATGACCAACATCCAATAAGCGGAACCAGAGATATGAATTTTTAAAGTTCTGAAGAAAAATAGCTCCAAAAAGAAGTGTGGCAACAGCAGTCAACTGTTTACAGTACACTGGGAATGGTGAGATTTTAGGTTGACCTGTGTTTGGGTCAGATGCAGTACCAGATTTAACCCGGTCACAGGATTTACCTTAGGACTTAGTCTCAAAAATGAAAGTCCATAACCTTCACCTGAGCAAGGCAGAAGGCTGATGCTGAGGATGGCTCCACAAGGTCAAACAACCAAAAGGCGAAGTCTCCGTCAAGCTGCTGGGTTTTGTCAGTAAAACTCTGAGTGGGAGAAAATCAAATTGGGTACCCAGGAATGGTCCCTCACGGGCTAGATGCTTTTGCCACCCTGCCTTATCAAGATTTCATTGTTCCCACATAGTCACTTCTTTGGAGCTTGGATTCCTTTAGCGGGGAAAGGCTACATGCTGTAACAGAAAAAGGCTGCACAAGGCTGGATACCGCCTCTGTGAGGTCCCACTGAATAAGATTTGGTGCTGCAGAAAAGCTCAGAGTGAGGAAAACATGAATCATCACCCTAGCTGCAATGGACCATGGTCAAAATTGGCTTGCCAAGTTTATCTTGGTCCTCCATGGTCTTTGGAGCCAAAAATTGTCTAAGTACAAGGTTTCTTAGGGTGTTAAAAGAAGTATTCTTTGACACAGCCAAGGGTCCAAGGGCCTCCGGAACAGCAGTTGGGTGTCAAGAGTCACTCCAGCAGAACTCACCAGGAGGGTCCAGAGCTGGCGAGCTGGGGAGCTGCATGAAAGGCCTCCTGTCGCTTTTTGTGTTCCTGAAGCTTAAACAGAAGGTCAGCCTCATGACACTTGGATTGCACTTAGTCAAATTTCAAAAATTTCAAAGCTTTATTCGATTATTAAAAACAATCACAAAAGCATACAATGTAAAATACAGAAGAGAATACTAGACAGGCAACAGACAATTTGAAAAAACAGCTCAATTAATAGCAGGGTTAAAAGACCAGGCTTTTCCTATGGGAAACAGCTTTTAGTAAAAAGGTAGCGGTAAAAAAACAGATGTCCAGAGTATCTAGTGCAAATAACAGTTTCAGTGCTTGGGCAGTAGTAAACACAGAATATTTCTTAAAAACAGGTTTGAGGTAGTAACGACGAAGGTGCAAGTAAAAAGGGCAAATAAGCATAAAGTGCAGTGTGCTTTGCTTAGTTAGGCCATCACAGGGGCAGGGGGATTGGCTATTGATTTTCATCTGTGGAAAAGCCACTAAATTGTGTACAATACCTAGCCTCAATCTAGTGAGGACAAACTGATGGGATTGCTTGGTAATAGCTTTTAAGTACATAGGCATGCCCCTGTCTTCCAACATATTAGAATGATAAAATACATGGGTTAACATGTGGTTACATTCGGCCCTGCGCAAGTTAGATTTGGTCACTATAAAAACATTTTTAAGTTCCTTTTTTGGTACAGTAACGGCACTATGGGGGTCATCAAAGATATCAAGGTTAAAAATTTCACTATAAGAAGATGAAACATAACTTAGCCAGGGGATCTTGCGGACGTTGTCCAGCCGAAGACAATCTGAGATAATCTGCCTGGTAAAGTCAGTCTCATCCTTAGCCCAGATTGACCTCCAAACCATGAGAGGTCTCACTCCCATTAGGTCTGTAAGATGATTCATACCCACCTCTCTATGGCTCAGTTCATTGGATGCCGATGAAGGTAGACAGAGGAGTCTTTTGAGGAACTGGTTCTCTGTGACTTGCAGGACCCTGTGATTACAGTAGCCCCATATACCCGATCCATATGTGGCAATGGATACACATCTATGCCTATAGATATTCAACATGTCCGGAATACGGCGACTACCTAGCTTAGAAGCAAAGCGAAAAACTCCGGAGGAGCTTTTGCCTATCCTTGCATTCACATTTAAGATCTCAGGTGCCCAGGTCCCTTTGTTGTTAAAAGTTACACCAAGATAACAAAGTCTGTCCACTACCTCTATTCTGTGATTGTTAGAATGAAATGGCTTGGAGAGTTTCATCCGTTTCCCACAAGACATAATAAAGGTCTTAGAATTGTTAATTTTCAGTTTTCTCCCCTTAATAAAATCGTGGAAATAATTCATAAGGTTTTGGAGTCCGTTTGGGGTGCGTGAAAGTAGAACCGTATCATCAGCATAAAGCAGGACCGGCACAGGATGACCACCAACCTGCGGGGAATCTGCTTGCACCATCTTCAATTCGGACTCCATGGCGTTTATAAAAAGGGAGAAAAGCAAAGGGGCCAACACACAGCCTTGCCTTATGCCTGAGTTAACCCTAATTTTCCCAGTACATTCCCCAGCCTGGCCAAAACGGATCTGGGCTGATAGTTTATTGTAGAGTCTGGCCAGGAAGTGTATAATTGCTGAAGGGGCTCCCATTTCCAGTAATGTGGACCATAACAAAGTATGATCCACTAAATCAAAGGCACTCGAGAGGTCAGCGAAACAGAGAAATAGAGAACCCTGTTTCGCTTTGGTGTATTTCCCGATGAGAAGGTCGAGATTAATACACTGCTCTGTTGTCCCCAGGCCTTTGCGGAAGCCATATTGGGATTCGGCTAAAATTTTGTTGTCCTCCGCCCAATCCTCTAGACGCATCAGTAGGACCCTACTCATAATCTTAAGGGAGGAATCCAGAAGGGAGATAGGGTGGTAGTTCTTAGCCTCTCCTCTATCTCCCTTCTTATAGATAGGTAAGATTATGGATTCACTCGAAGTAGAAGGTGTGCTGTCCCTAACTGAGGCATTAAACACCTGTGTCAAGAGTGGGCTCCAGAGTGTCAGGTTGGATTTATATAGGTCAACCGGGACCCCATCCGGTCCCGGTGCCTTCCCCCCTTTGCTCTGTCTGATGGCAGTTTCCACTTCTTGAAGGGTAATATCCAGAGATGGCTTTAATTCGGACATGGGGGGGGGGGGGGAACTAGCACAATCCTCCCTGGCCGGGTCAAAGATTTCGGTAAAATGAGCAACCCAGTTTGCTTCGCTAACCTGTGCTGACAATTTAGGGAAGTCTTCTTTTACAAGAAAAGGGCTGTTAACCGTTTTCCAGAAGAGCTTACTATCATGCAGTATAGCAGCTTTAGTCAGGTCATCCCAGGCTTGCTCCCTTAGCTCTTGTTTTCTGCGTGTTAAGTGCTTTTTGTAGAACAATCTAAGGGATATAATGGCCACTCTGTCTCTGGGATGTTTGGTGAGTACCCGCTTGAGATCTCGGAGAGATTTGGTACACATACTATCAAACCAACCAACATTTTCCTTCCTATTTAGGTCTTTGGTGATGGTAAGAGATCTTTTTATGATAGTACCTAATTCCGCAAAATTGGCTATAATGCACTCAGAGGATGCCGCGGGGTCCAAACATTTAAGTATTGCCACAGACCCCGCTTGTACAATTTTATGCTGCAACTTCTCAGAATTATCCATACACCATTTGATACGAATACCATTCTGCCTACAGGGGGTTACATCAACTATCAAGCGCTGAATGTTAACTGGGGCCCCCCATATAGAAATCAACATGGTGATAGCATTATGATCGCTACTTCCAAGATCGGCAACAGTGGGAACCGTACAAAATGGGACAAAGTGTACAGAAACTAATAAATGGTCGATAACAGAGGCCGTATTCAACCCTACAAAAGTTGGTACTGGATTACCCACATCGTCGGCGGCCGGGGGGTGTATCAAAAGATCCAAGTGTAACATGAGAGAGTTGAGGGAGTCACCATAGGGAGAATGTATAAAATGTGCCCGATTTTCCCCATTATCCCCGTCATACCCACAAGTTCTGGTAAACGAGTGGGGGCAGGTACGGATATTAAAATCCCCTCCCCAGATGATATCGAAGGATTTCTGAATGCCTTTACAAATTTTACTCACAGCTAGACCCAATTCGTCCACCACAGAGCTATTAGAAGCATCAAACAAATTGTTGTAATGGTTAATCAACATAGTTACATGACCACTTTTATGTTCCAGGATTAAAATGTGCGAATGGGAACCCACGGTCTGGTGTAATTTCACACGAACAGGGAGATTCACAGAAAGTAAAATTACTAACCCCCCTTTGTCCCTACCTATATTAGACCTTTGTGCCGGGTTGTTATATGACACATCGAGGATGATATCAGTAGTTACCCAGGTCTCTTGTAAACATAAGACATCAAACTCGGAAAGGGTTTCACTCCAGCCCAAGGACGACATTTGCCGTCTCCAGCAAGCAATATTCCAACTGGCAAATTTAAAGCCAGGAATACAGGAGGCTGTATCAATGGCCTTGGGTACATTAGAGAATGGGGGGTTAGTGGCAACTAGGGAAACAGTGGAAACGGAAAAATGGGGAGGGACAGGGGGGTTGGCTCCCTGGGGGGGTGTGTGCACCCGAGTAGAGGATGTTACGGGTACTAGACATTGACCCATAACTGCTACTAAACTGTTGTCAACGGTGTCGGTTCCCTGGGAAAGTAAATGTACCAGGTTAGTGGTAGTGATCGTTACAGGTGCTGGAGTGAAAGTTGAGCAATTACCCAATGCTGCAACTGGGCCGTAACCAGTAGTAAAGGGGATAGGGACTGGGACAAGGGTTGGAGACAGTCAATCGACTCCATCCAGCCCGTTAAGGCACTTGAATCAATTAAAATCACAGAAGGGGGTATCCAGGGGCAAAAAAAACGGTCTTGCTTCATACCCACGAAATCTACCCCTCCGCTCAACCCTCGTCCAATTACCTCGGCCTTGGTCATAGTGCATATGGGTAGGGGGGAAGAAGAAGGACACTGGATGTGTCTGAATGGTGGAATCGAGTGATCTATTAAACCCGGCACATATGTGCAAAACTGTCCTAGGGTCTCGGAAACTCACCATGATACAATCCCCAGTTATAGACTTTCTGGTTTTACCCAGCCAGGGTACCCTTCTCACCATGATAATTTCATTATTAAAATGGGCCGGAAGGGGTCTATTCCAATTCAGCCATTTGATGACTTTACTTTTAAGTGAATGAAAGTTCTCACCTTCTCCAGCCTCTAAGGGGGGGACACAGGCCATGACTACCATGAAGCGATTAGCTTCAGGAGGCAGGTCGGGTCTACGTGGTCTGGGATTGAACTTTTCCGGGGGTGGGGAAGCTATATGACCATTAGATGTAGCCCCATTAGTAACGGTCGTAGGATGTACTGGACCCACAGGTAGCAAAGGTGGAATAGTAAAATTGCTACTTTGTGGCAGGGCTGGATTGCCCATGGGGGTTGCAAGGGACAGCAGTGATCACTAGAGGGAGTCCTAGATTAGTAGGGGAAATTTGATGGTTAGGGGGGTTTGAGGGTGAATTAGACTCAGGGAGTCTGGCTAGAATAGCAGCTGTGGTTTTCTCAATATTGGACAGACGAAGTTCAATACGTTCCAGTTTAGACTCTAGGGGGAATAAAAAGGATTTAAGAAGGGCTCCCAAGGTCTCTAAAGAATAATCCGTGCTAGATACGGAGTGGGATGATCCAAGTGTGGGGTTAAGGGTTTCATGTCGAAGTTTGGCAGATTTTGTTTTGCCTCCTGCTTCTGAATTAAATGGCCTTTTACGTTTGACTGTGGCCCCCTCATTAACCCCATTTGGTATAGAATCACAAATAACAACTGGATCCGGGGAAATGGGCATATTAATGTCAAGAACCATATCAGTTTTAGGAAAAATTTCATTAACCAATATGTCCAAATCAGGTGACGCCGAGTTGATCTCCACTGATTTTAGAGATGAGGTCGTGGTGGGAGTAATACTAGTCTCTTTAAGCCGGTCCGGGGTTTTGGCACTAGCCAGAGTACCAAGGGAGGATCTTTTGTTGGTTGATAGTTCCTTTGATAAACGCTTCTCGAGAGCGTTTATTTCGGTATCAATAAGGGTATTAGCTCTTACTAAGAATTTCTCCATACCTCCAGTGATAGCTGCTCCCGCTAAGGATGACTTGCTCCTTGTTTCTCTGCAGGACATCTCCCCACACTACGGATGTACAGCAAGGAGAAATAACAGAATCGGGAGGGGCCCGGCCCGGCCACGAACTGTCACGAACGGGCACAAACGGGCCCGCTCTTGGCCCGGTCTTCGCCCGGCGACGCTCCCGCGCAGCGGGGCACAGCAGCCAATAAGTAAGGGCGGTTACAGGCTGTGGGCGGAGCAACAAGGAGAGCGGACCAGATGGTAGCTGTAGGTCAGGCAGGGACTCCTGGGAGATGGAGTCCCTGCAACGCTCGCAGCCCTGTTGCGTGCCCCCAGCAAGAGCCCGCACTCGACAGCTCCTTCAAGGCGTCCAGTTACCTCTGACCCAGAGTGCGATGCGGCACCCGCGGAGCGGGTGCGGCGAGGTCAGGGGAATGCAGAAGTCAGTGAAATGCTGCAATTGTCCCAGCAGCAATAACTCCCCGCAGAGCAGAGTCTTCAATAGTACACCCACGAGGTACGTGTAGGCTGGCGGTTAAAATACCCTCCGGTGGGCTGTGGGCGGAGCAACAAGGAGAGCGGACCAGATGGTAGCTGTAGGTCAGGCAGGGACTCCTGGGAGATGGAGTCCCTGCAACGCTCGCAGCCCTGTTGCGTGCCCCCAGCAATACCCTGCACTCGACAGCTCCTTCAAGGCGTCCAGTTACCTCTGACCCAGAGTGCGATGCGGCACCCGCGGAGCGGGTGCGGCGAGGTCAGGGGAATGCAGCAGTCAGTGAAATGCTGCAATCGTCCCAGCAGCAATAACTCCCCGCAGAGCAGAGTCTTCAATAGTACACCCACCATGGTCTTTGGAGCCAAAAATTGTCTAAGTACAAGGTTTCTTAGGGTGTTAAAAGAAGTATTCTTTGACACAGCCAAGGGTCCAAGGGCCTTCGGAACAGCAGTTGGGTGTCAAGAGTCACTCCAGCAGAACTCACCAGGAGGGTCCAGAGCTGGCGAGCTGGGGAGCTGCATGAAAGGCCTCCTGTCACTTTTTGTGTTCCTGAAGCTTAAACAGAAGGTCAGCCTCATGACACTTGGATTCCACTTAGTCATTCTAGGTACAAGCGAGAGCAGGTCCAGTCCATCAGAGTTCTTAATTTGGACTGTGACAGCGAGTTCAACATCATCTGCTCTTCCTCTGGCCCAGTAGTATTCTGAGAGGGTACTTGTGATGCCTGATTCTAGCTTATGGATAGGAGTGACACTTAGCTCCTTCCTAATTAATGGGTGAAAAGTTGCCAGGGGTTACTACTCTACACACTTGTTAAGTGTTTCATGTGTGCCCCACTTCAAACAATTCAACAATAACCCTCGCCACCTAATTCAAGATGGTGAGACCCTTCTCTATTGTGCAAAGCCTGTGTGACCACTCCAGAGATATGGACACTTCAAACTAATTCTGGGGGACGTTCCTTCCCCACTGTGATTGGAGCCTAGCTAACCGAGGGGAACAAAGAAGGGACATGTGTAGGTGTCATCTGACATTTATCTTTGGCAGGGGAGGCCCCTTTGAAGTTTATTACATTCTTTGGCACTGCCAAAATGGTTATCCTGCTACAGGAATATAAACATCTCCTCACACCCAGGCCTTTGTATATGCTCCTGGAGTGGTTTTCACCCCCCATTCAGGATTTGGGCATTCAGAGGGCTGTCACTGGAGGGTAAACAAATTATTCTCCAGAGGCTTTATGAGTGGAAAATGTAGCTTTATAAAAGTGCATTTCTTTAGTATTTATTCAAAATGTGATTTCATCAGTGAATTGAGTTATTAATAAATATTACAAAGAGTTCATGAATGAAATTACAAGTAGTTTCATAGTCGAAAAAAGCATTATTAAGTTTAATATTGCATGCATGTGTTTCTCTATGTAGCCTTGCTACAGTGAACATAGAGTTTAGGTGCTAATCACTGCAAGGACGTTTAACCTTAAATTTCTACATGTCCGACTTTTAAATACCATGCACCCTCTAGGTTGTGGGTGACATGGTGGATATTTTTCTTTATGTGATTAAACCAATAACCCAGAAGTGATTAATAAATCCCATGCACCCAGGTCTACTAAGGGTGCCTTATTGGCATTTAAAAGGATGGTTTTCACCTGGGGTTATTTTAACAGGTCGAATTGCAGCGCAAAAACTGCTTTAGTCAGACTAAAATGGTAGGTCATGTTTGCACTGCCGCTGTTGTGTATTGTACAATGGGTGTGGAAGTCCATTAGTGACATTTAACTTACAGGCCCTGGGTACACTTTGTACCATATGCTAGAGATTATAGGTACTGTAAATATGTCAATTATGGTTATGCCAATTCAGGCATTTTAATAAAGGGGAGCACAGCCACTTCACTAATGGTTGCAAGGGTAAAGTGTACAGAGTTCTACAGCCAGCAAAAACAGATCAGGCAAAAATCTGGAGGTACACACTGCAAACATTTTCTACACTATCCATTATTATTTCTTGTCAATCTAACATGAAAATCTTACTAGTCTATCACTCCCCACTAACATAATAGTCATTTTGTCCAGGTCATTTTTTGATGAATGACTTCAGTCTACAAGCTGATCAGTTGTTATTGTTAGGCAGCTTCAACATTGACGTATCGTTTTTATCAGGAAACAGAGAGGAATCCTGGGTGGTACGAAATCTGTGCTGGCACACTGAACCCACACGAAAATGTGATTTTTTTTTATAGCTAAATATGAGGATTGTAGGGGATTCAGGGCATGAAAGCTTCGGGGATCCAAGAAAGCCACAACTTACTGGACTCCCCTGGGTGTCTAGTTTTCAGAAATGTCAGGGTTTGGTAGGTTTACTGAGATGTCCGCCAAGCCCAGGAACAAAAACCCAGGTGCCCCCTTATCTGTCACAACACAACCTGTTTTTGCAAAGGAGGCTCTTGCGTTTTAGTCCTGGGCTCAGTGTCGATCTAGGGAAACCTACCAAACCCAGACATTTCTGAAAACTAGAAACCCGGAGGAGTTTAACCCATAATCCCCTGCAAAATTCAAATTTAGCTAAAAACATCAAATTGTTCTCACATTTCTGTGTGGGAAAGTTGTGGGGTCACCAGGCTGATAAACATTTCCTACCACCCAGTGTTCCCCCAGGTCTCCCAATAAAAATGGTACCTCACTTGTGTGGGGGGGGCATATGCCTGCAACAGGGAAGGTCCCAAAACGTATTGTGGGGATGTCAAAATGATCTATCACTAAACATCCTGGTTTTGCAAGGGTGGGCACCTGTGTTTTTGGCCCTGGGCTTGGCAACCATCATGGGAAACCTACCAAGCCCAGACATTTCTGAAAAGTAGACAAGGATGTGTCAATGTTTTCTTACCTAGAATCCACACCAAACCTAAAATCTAGTTACAAAATTCTCACATTTCTATGAGGTATCATAACACTGGCACAAATTTCCTACAACCCAGCATTCCCCTCGGTCCCCCCAAGTGAAATGATACCTCACTTGTATGGGTGGGCCTAGGGCCTATGACTGGGAAAAGCCAAAAACACAGATATTGAGGTCATAGCAAAACAAGCTCTAAGCACTATATTGTATGTTATATATGTTTTTAGGCTGCATTGGACACCCACACTACTGAGGTATCATTTTTTATCGGGAGACCAAGGGGAATGCCGGGTGGTAGGAAATGTGTGCAAGCATGGTGATCCCAGACAATAATGTAAGGAAAATTCTGATGTCCCCACAATAAATTTTGGGACCTTCCCTGTCACGTTAACTTGGCCCACCCACACAAGGGAGGTAGCATTTTTATCTGAAGACCTGGGGGAATGCCTGGTGGGAGGAAATTTGTGTTGGCTGGTGATCCCACAACTTTCCCACATAGTAATATGAGGAAAATGTGTTTTTTTCCTAATCTGAGGTTTGCAGGGGATTTTGGGTAGGAAAGCTTTGGGGGATTCATGCAAGCCATACCCCCATGGACTCCCCCGGGTGCCTAGTTTTCAGAACTGTCTGGGTTTGGTAGGTTTCCCTAGCCGAGCCCGGGACCAAAAATGCCGGTGACCCCTTTGCAAAACCAGGTTATTTTTTTATGCATAATTTTGATGTGTCCACAACATATTTTTGGGGCCTTCTCTGTCGTGGGTACTCTGCCCACCCACACAAGTGAGGTAGTGTTTTTATCAAGAGACCTGGTGGAATGCTGGGTGATAGGAAATTTGTGTCAGCCTGGTGATTCCACAACTTTCCCAAACAGAAATGTGAGGATTTTTTTTTAACTTAAATTTGAGATTTGCTGGGGATTCTGGGTAGGGAGACATTAGGACAGCACGCAATCCACACCTCCTGAACTGCCCCAGGTGTCTCGTTTTCAGACATTTCTGGGTTTGGTAGGTTTCCCTAGATGCCCACCGAGCCCGGGACCAAAAATGCAGGTCACTCCCTCGCAAAACCAAGTTTTTTTTGTGATCAATCATTTTGAAGTCTTTACAGTACGTTGTGGGGTATTTCCTGTCACGAGCACTAGGTCTACCCAAAAAAGTGAGGTACCATTATTGTTGGGAAAGTTGGGAAAATGCTGGATGGGAGGAAGTTTGTTGCTCCCCACAGATTCCAGAACTTTCCATCACAGAAAAGTGAAAATAATGTGTTTGAGGTTTACAAGGGATTCTGGGTAACAGAAAATGATGAGAGCCGTACAAGTTACCACATTCTGGATTCCCCTGGGTGTCTAGTTTTAAAAAATGTACAGGTTTTCTAGGTTTTCCTGGGTGCCGGCTGAGCTAGGGTCCAAAATCCACAGCTAGACACAGTGCATAAAAAGGGTCCGTTTTCACTGGAAAAATGTGCTGTCCATATTGCGTTTTGGGCCATTTCCTGTCGTGGGCACTAGGCCTACCCACACAAGTGAGGTACCATTTTTACCGGGAGACTTTGGGGAACACAGAATAGTAGAAAAAGTGGTATTATAAATTGGCTTTCTATGCATTTCTGCCTTCCAAATGTAAGACAGTGTGTAAAATAGAAGCATTTTGAAAAATGCCCTCTAATTGACATGGTAGTATGGGTACCCACAAATTTAGAGATGTGCAAATAACCACCACTTCTAAACTAACTCCACATTTTGTTCCCATTTTGTAAATAAATAGGGTTTCTTGATACCTATTTTTCACTCTTTATAAATGAATTGGTGTTAACCCGGTACACAATGAAAAACCATTGTAAAGCACAGCTAAGTTATTGGCTCTGGGTACTTCGGGTTCTTGGTGAACCTACACGTCCTATATATCCCTGAAACCAGAAGGGTCCAGCAGATATAACAGTATATTGCTTTGAAAAATTCTGCCACCCTTAAAAAAAGTTACAGGTGAAAACCTTTAAGGATCTACACAAACGACCCCTTGCTGAATTGAAAATGTTATCTACTTTCCAGAATGTATAGCTTTCTGGGATCCATTATTGGTTTCACACCCATTTTTACCACTAACTGGAATGAGGTTAAAAGCACAAAAAATAGGCTACACCACAGTAAAATGCCAAAACTGTGTAGGAATTTGGGGTTTTCTATCAAAAGTCTGTCTGTTCCTTAAAGCTGGGAAGGGAAGATGGTGATTTTATCACCACAAACCCTTCATTGATACCATTTGAAAGGGAAAAAACAGACGCTTTCTTCTGCAGCACTTTTTCCCAAAAAATGTACAATTTTGTGTATTTTGGCTAATTTCTTAGTCCCTTCCAGGGGAATACACAAACCCTTAGTACCTTTAGAATCCTCAGGATGTTGGAAGAAAAGGGTGCACATTTGGTATGGGTACCTTTTGTGAACAAACAGTTACGGCGCTTAAGTTCAAACTACCCCAAATAGCCAAGAAAATGCTTAGCACGAGGGGGGGGGGGGGCCTAACAGTGAAGAGGCTACTGACTTTAAGTACTCATCTGTTCCATCTATTTTGCCCATCACAGTCTCTAGAACAAATAAGGATACCTTTACCTTTTTTGCCCAATGCAGTTGGAGCTAACCTTATAACTTTTTCTTTTTACTTGCTACTTGACCTCTGTCCTGTCAAGCATGTGCAGCCCTGCTCCCTTCAAATCACTCTTTTGCTTACAGTTCTTTTCAATCATACTCTGTTAATGTTGTGTCCCTACGGTATGTAAACACGCAGTTGTAGTGCCCTTACTAAATAAACTCTCATTATATTCTTCATTTCTTGTCAACTACCTATCTATTCTCTCTTCTCCCTCCTGCCTCGAAAATCATTGAATATTTTGTTAGTTTCCAACCTACCTTACAATGAGAATCAAATGAATGCTTTGAGGGTCACCAGTCGGGCTTCCACTCATCACATAGTATGATATCATATTGGTCACAGGCGTAAACGAATTTCATATGCACTTTGATGCTGGCAATGTAGTGGCTCTAAACTGCTTGGATCTTTCTGCGGCCTTTGATACAGTCTCCCACCCCATCCTAAAAGCAGGCTTAGTTCCAGCTGGGGTGGAGTGGCCATTTCCTCTTATCTCATGCAATCTGTTTTCCTTTCTCCTTTTCATTCTGTATTAAAACATATTTACTAAAGTGTCCCTCTTGGCTCTACACTTAGCTCTGCTCTTTTTAACTTATATTTCGTAGCTCTTGTGTCTCTGATTTCTTCATTTGGTATAATTCTTTTTGCATTTGCAGATAAAATATAAATGATCTTGAGACTTAAGGGAGACACTACGTCCCTCTAGTGTGAATTCAAGATCTACATGACCTCAGTCACATTGGATGAATAGAACCTCACTTCATTTTAACTCAAGCAAAATTGGAGATACCAACTTTTGGCCCTCTGTCCATTAGGGATTCAAACTGGCAGCCACTAAAATCTGATTCAGCAGCTCTGGCTGCTTCTTCTGACTGTGATCTAATAGTTATATTAGACTCCAGTCTTACTTTTCAGTCACATACATCCAAACTTGTTTCTGCTAGTTTCTTTGTCAATAAAATCCTGACAAACGTCCCACCTTTTCTTCCTCTTCTTTACCATAAAACAGTTATTCAAGCTACAATCATAGCCCAACTGAACTACTGCAATTTCATCTTTCCCAGACTCCCTAAAAACTTCCTAAAATGCTGGCAAACAATCCAGAACTCATGCTCATTCTTGTTATCAAAAGTACTGTCATATTTCACCACTTCTTCATGCTCTTCATTGGCTACCTTTAGCCAAACGCTCTTTTTTAAAACCCATTGCTTTTGCCATCAGGCACTTCATCACGCTAGCTTTGCCTATATTCAGAGGATTTTCCTACTATTCCACCCCCCCCCCCATTAATTGCATTCTGCATCTGCTAATCTTGTCTGCATTCCTCACATCAGATGCCCCAAGGTAGGTGGTAAGTTTAACAGTTATCTAACACTTAAGTCTGGAATGCTATCCCTGGAATGCTCTCCTCAGATCAATCTCACACTATTTTTCATAAGCAGATCGATGACTAGTCTCTTCTTTGGATCCCTGTTGCAACTCAATGGACTATTTCCTAGTGTCTGGACACCCTTGCGGGTATTTTAAGATAGTTGCGGGTAGCTGAGCGCTTCAGAAATGGATAAATCATTAAACCCAGCATTACAATTTGGGCAAGACTGCACCAGTCATGTAGTCAATCCATCGGCTGTTAAGATGGTGGGTTTATTCCCACTGAAAGGTTATAATACAAGAGCATCGATAATGGTAACCTTCTGGATCGAAAAATTGCCTCAGTTCTCACAAAAGGTGTGAAGTTCTTGATTCTGAATGTAAACTGATCTGATGCCACGCAGACTCTAGTTTACTTAAAACCTTTGCCCTTTTTAAAGCTAACATTTGGTTTGTGTTTTGAAGGGGATAGCTATCTAGTTGTATATATTTAGTGACTCAGCAAAGGTCTTTGTAAAAGGGATGGTTACCATTAGTGCGTTTACATATTACGACTGGTGAATGTTATTCTTTGTTTTCCGCCCTTTAGATTATACCTGCCCCCTCCAAATCTTTCAACCCTTCCTTTACATCTCCTTTGGTTGCTTCTGGTACAGCCCTTGTTCTATGCTAGGAACCATATCTTTTTTATTTTAATATTGGATTTGTTCCCTTTCAGATCACCTACTTAGCAACTAAAGACATCATGGTATTTCAGTAACAAATCTTTTACCTTCATGTCCATTACTTAAACATGTTCCTCATATTCTGGTTTTCCTGTGTATATCTTATTATTCTCTTCATCCTATATGGCATGTCTCTTTTATATCCTATACACTAGACCCCTGCAGGCTCGATTTTGGAAAACTCAGTGCACTGCCCAATAATCAGCAAGGTATTTTGCACAACCATTTTACCCATCCTTGATGATTTTCTAATGTTTAAATCTTAACCTGTACCCTTTTGCTGAGATAAAACATGATGTCATACATCAAACCAGAGTCTACTCCAATATGTGCACTCTTTTTATCAATGTGAATACAAAGCTGGTTGGCTTATCATAAGACCTTCCTCACTGGTAAGTTCCAGCCCAAGAACCCCTCGACAATGTAAAGATCACAGTACACTGGCTAATGCAACTGGAGGATTTATTAATTAATAAATTAACAAAGGTGCCCGTGAGGTGACAGGCCACAGCCAACTAGGTAATGCTGCCTCAGACTGCCCGCCCCATCTGTCCTCTCATGAGCTTTCCTGAGTCATGGAAAGCTCAAGAGCAGAGAGATTGTGCATTCTGTGACTAAGAGTTAGGACTCCAAAAACAAAATGATGGATGGAATGCTTGAAATGATCTCAGCCATCAACAACCCAATCCATCCTTTTATTCCCCATGCCGCCTCAGTTTGGGACCAACCATATGCAAATCAGTTTTGACCCTGTTCCGATTAAAACAGTCCAGCCCGAATTGCCAGGCCAGGTCCTCCCTGAACTGCAACACAAGCAAGCCAGAACCAGTTTCGCCCTTTTTAGGGCTCATCAGCCAGGTAAGATTGGTTCAGTGGCACACTGAACAAATGTATTACTACAAGAGGTATGCATATAATGTCTCTGGGGTGAACACTCCCTCCTTCGTCAACATTCCATCTCTGATTGTCGTGGAACAGGAATCCTAGTTCTATGGAGTAAGGGGTTTCTCTTTGCGGTAATGATTACTTTCTGTAAATGTAGTTTCCTTTCCTTTTCCTAGATCGTGGAGTACCCACTGTTGGTGTGAAGAATGACCAGAAGGTACACTGTATTTCACTGTAAGTCAGGGGTCCCTCCCAGTACCTACGTTGAGGTATCCTGTCTTCCTCATTTCATCTACCTGTCACACAGGCTTTTGTGTTCACATTCCATTCTCCTACTTAACTTTCATCAATTTGTAAACTTGTTGGCACTTTGAAAACTTGACCATGGGTTATTTTAGGCGAGGGGGCGGGAAATCAAACTGGACAGGAGATTCACCCATTGATGTAGTAGGTGGGCGGGTCCAGTGGCCGGCAGAAGGACGCTTTTGAGAGCGCGTGTCGACCGGGTCTACAGTGTCACCTGCAGCTAGAGGAGGAGCAGGCAACGTGTCTGGGAGCAGCGGGGAGGATAGTGGGACACCAAGTAACAAGCTGCGCGCAGGACAGAACGCCAGGGAGACGGAAGAGCTAGGACGGAGCAAAAAACGACGACTGCGGGACACCGAGTGTCGCGAGGACAGATCAGGAGCGACTGGGTGCACGAGGACAAGGGTGGGGAGGAGCGCGCGCAGGACAGTCTGCAGGGCAAAGGTGCACGAGGGCACACCGTTAGTCAACGAGGCGCGAGAGCAGGTCTGCGCGAGGGAAGCGGGGCCGTGAAAGGGTTAAAGAGTGAGACAGTGGTCAAGGCGCGTGAAGGTGTGAAGCGCCATCCAGCTTTAAAGAGAAGCAGAAACCAGGATGGCGGCCCGGACACGAACCCTTCGGCTGGAGCGCGGGGAGCGAGTGCAGGCGGTGTGCGTCCTGGGGACCCGTCTCACCATAGACATCAACGGGTGAGTGACCGCCCACGTGTGCGGGACCTTCCTTGCAGAAACTGGGCATCCCTAAAATTACATATCCTCCAAATACAGGACCGACCTCCCGTATATCACTATCTTGGAGAATAGCGTATGTGAAGTGGACCCCAAAAGCAGCGAAGATGAAGCTCACAGCACTCACCTGGTAAACTGGGAGTCTGGCACCTCAAAATGATAGCAGGGCAGACAGGCGAACATTCTGGAAAGGTCCAGGGGAGATACTACTTTGCTCTTTATTTGTGTTACTTATAGAAAAAAAACGTTCATGAATAACCCATTATCATGAAAGAAGAAGGGTTACTTATAAATAGATGAAATAGAAAGAATAGTGACCCTTCTGTTTCTCCTTACAGAGAAAACCAGTATAACCTAGGACCCACTGCAGATAAGAGGGGCGCTAGAGAGACACGTTCCCGGATCAACAAAACTTCCTGCATGGGTGGGAGATCCCAGGAGAGAAAACGAATAGTGAAAAGGAGAAATTAACTCAGGGGATTGGTCTAGTTGGATAGGTCATAGTCCAGAAGCAGGAGAGCTACACAGAGAGTAAATCACCTAAAGGGCAAAACAGCGCACCATTAGAAACTCAAAAGAAACACCAAGATAGATAAGCGACAATCTGCTAGACAGGGGAGCTCAGCTAGATAGCCCAAGTAGAAAGTGCCCTCCCCCACACAGGTAGTCATGTTTAAGAAGTAGCGGATAGCAACGTGAAACAGTAAGCTACACAAAATGTGACTCAAACTGCCCCCCAGAAAGGAAGGAGCTTCAACAGAAAAACAGAGAACTCAACAAAGAATTGGCATGAAAGATAGAGAGGGGAAACATCATTAACAACGAAGGCAGTACTACGCGTAACGTTTACAACGAGGCACTTACCACGTAAACGTCTTTCCAACGCGTATGCCTTCAACGATCGTATTTACCACGAAAAAAAAAACCGAAGGATTAAAAAGGGGGGTTGGGGGGGGTCTCCCCCCCCATAAAAAAACGATCCCGCCGTGCCGAAAAAAACAGTGTCATAAGAGAGGAAGCGGAATAAACTTCCGTTTCCTCTTTATGACGTAAGAACGACGTGGCAAAGAAGATGAGGGGAAAACGAATTCCGTGGTAACGCATGCGTGGAAAAGGCATGCGTTGCAACGGAATTCGTGGTAACAACATATAACCATAGAGAGAGATTTTTTTCATAAATACACAGCACCAGCAGAGAGGCAGCAGAGTCCACAACAACACATTCAACGCCTCATCCAAGAGTATTCTTGAGGAAACAAGGTTGAGGGTATCACAAAGAAATGCAAAATGAGTAGCCAAAAAGATTATGTGCAGATCCAATAACCTTAGCACATTTTAGGTAGCCTCTAGGGATTGCAGAGGCGTCGCATAGAGCTGTCGTGTGGTTCTTCTTAGATTCATGCAGCTGTAACTGAAGAGGCAAGCTTAAATAAACTCGTAAATGATGCTAAATTTGACCTGCACTGGTTGCCAGTCTGCGACTTGAAAATAACACAGTTGTTTCCTGCGGGAGGTTGTAGATATCTACTCATGTTTGAGAATTGTTTGAAATGATTGTTGTATTCTGATACCCCTTGCTTCCTCTGTGGTCTTTCTATTACCCTCTCAAATGCATCATATTCAATTAGCTGCCTTTTTGACACTTCTGATATCCTGATTTCGAAATTTGACTTGCTAAGTGATTTGTTAAACGATCTAGTGGTGGAAATATTTAACATGTTATCTCTGCTTACATCGACGGGACCTGCTAGGTTTAAATGCTGATGTACCTAGCCTTTTTTGTACATCTTGCATTGGTCAATTAAAATTACTTTTTACTAGAACATAGTCAACTCTTTGAAATGTTCAATCAATGTAACACCTTAAGCTGCAATCAATATTTTTTGCGTTCCAGTCCTGCCAAAATCTGCTGGACACTGCAGTATTTGAGCTGAGTGAGGAGCGACACAAGATGCCTTACAGAAACTGGTTTACTCAGTTACAGCCATAGTAAAGGTGTTACAGTCAGTCTTCGGATATGTGCAATATACACTGAAGAGGTATTGGGAAGACCGGTCAGAGGAAGATGCAACTTTTTTTTTCATATGTGTTAATCAATGAAAGTAGACAAGTATTTAGATTTAAGGTTCTTCAAGATGTCCAAAATAGTGGCAATTACGTGTGTTAAAAGATAACCCCAAAGTAATTAGTTGGTATAATATCCTTTGTACAAACGGGACAGCATGTACGTTATTAATTTGTCCTATAGATTAAGAATCATTTTCAACAGAAAACAGCAGCGACACCAAAAGCAATACATGTATCTAGGGCTTGCCCTCCTTAAAGAAAATAAAAAAAGGTTAACATCTCATTTTATAGAGGTATTAAAAGCCTGTATGATTACATCTAAAGATAAAACTATGTGAAAACAAGTTTAAAAACAGTATATTCAAATACTGACTAGACCAGTATTTGGAGCAGTAGATGATACAAACAGGGATTAGTAGTAGTGACAATGGCACACAGATGTCGTGTTGGTTCATTTCTCAAGATTTCAGAGTGCTGCACCTCCCAAGATGGTGGTGTTGTTCTGCTTAGAGAAGAATATGGCTAAATATTTAATGAAAACCTCCACACTCATTCATTTAGTCTTTATGTGTAGTAAAGTGCCTTATTGTGAACAAGAGATAAATTACCTATTGAATTTCTTCTGAACAGTCAGTGCAAAACAATCCTGTGATGCAATTTCACAATCATGACAGGCACATTCTGAAGAAAGTAAGGGATCGCGGAACGTTACTGAGACGTCTGCTCTGTACATGTTCCAAATTAAAGCATGTGACTCAGAAACAGAATTCCAAGAGTAGAGGTCGTATTAAGAATGTGTTGGGTAGCAGTAGTGAGATTTAATCACCACCTTTCTGGTGAAAGCCTGCTTGATAGTGGCAGAACGGAATCAATGGAATCAAAAGCAGACAGCTTGGAAAAGCATTCAGTGTTCTTCCTTGGGGCACCACATACACAGCCAATTTTAAGACTAAGAAACGTTTATTCTAAGGCATCACACCCTGTCATTGGCGGTGAAGCATAATATAATGGACCAGATAATTCAGTGTTTTTTTTCATTCCAACTGTTCTTCCTTCATTTTGCTTTAGGTGATTAATGTAGTGAAGACTTAGAGGGTCATTAGGATGGCGGGCGGACATAACGGAGAACGGGACCGCCCGCCATAAGGGCGGGGGTCCCGTAGGGGGAATTAGAATGTGCCCGCCACAGTGGCGGGCACACCCTACATGTTTAGCATTGTGGCGGGCGGTGCACTCTGCACCGCCCGCCACAATGCTAAAGAATACTGAACGCATTTGCATATGCAAAACTGCAGGCACCGCGCGGTGCCTGCCGCTTTGCATATGCAAATGTGGGGGGGTACCATAGGTACCCCCCCTGTGATCCCCCACCTCTGCCATCACCTGGGGGCCCCGCAGGCGGCCCCCACAGCACACACAGCCTGCATTTCCGTGGTGGCATTGCCGCCGCGGAAAGGCCCCTTACACCAACCATTGTAATATGGCTGGCGGTGTCCATTGGACACCGCCACCATATTATTCCCTTTCCGCCGCGGTCGCAAGGCGACCGCGGCGGTAAAGCGGCGGACGGTCTTTACGTCCGCCGCGCTCCCCCCGCCATCCTAATACGGCATAGGTGTCAGGCGGATTGCCTCCGTCAGGCCCGCGGTGGCTACCGCCAGCCTGGCGGAGGCAATCTGCCCGACATCATAATGGGCCCCTTAATTTGGAATTCTTTACAGAGATTGAAAATCAATTTATTAAAAGAGTATGGAATAGATATGACAGTAGAGTTGTTTACATAAGTGGGGAAGGCTGATCAATCATATTTGTTTTTGTTGGAGGATGTAATGGCAAAACTTTATTTTGGCCTTGGGCGCTGCTGTTGTAGGCTGAAGGATGACTAAAGCCCAAGAAAACGTGGGCTACAGTAGATGACTCAGCAATGTAGGCTTTCACGTTTAGCTTCTTAGGCTTGCTCGATAGATTGTTCCAGAGATCAGCAATAAGTAGATTGAATCGTCTGAATCAAGCAGCCAGGTGCCTTTGAGAACAATTGGAGATTGGGCAAGCTAAGCACAAGGGAGAGCCCATTCTAGAGTCTTAGAAGGTTATGGTGTTTCTTGAAAAGCGAACATCTGGATATTTGATGCGACCTGTGGTGGATTTTGAGCGTTGCTGTAGCTTGGCTGTGGATTGTGTTTGTTCAGCCTGAGATGGAGACTTTCTCACAGGGTAGACTGTTTTTTTTGTGAAGACATCTCATAAGTGCACCCAATGATAGTATTGAATAGGATGTGGACTGGACTAAGAAATAATTTATTTTAATGATGCGTGTATAAGGTCATATTTCTGGTTGCTTTACAAGGGCTATTGCTTGAAACACTGTGCTTAAAGAGCACCAGAGTGGAGTTTAGTATTTTCTGTTAATGATGGGTTGTTCACATTGACGTGTTGTCCACACTGATGCGTAGGAGTATGAGAACTTGGTGGCCCCCTTACAGTTGAATGCATGCAGCTCAAGTGTGACCTCATGTACAAGGGTGAGCTTCTACCCTCTTCTCTGAAAAGGTTTGGTAGCTTGGTTCTTGAATTAGATGAAAGTTTCATTAAGGAATCTAATGTGCTTGTGGCATGATGTTAAAGGGGGCGTAAAGCCTTGAGGTCCATGGGGTTTATTTCCACAGAAACAGCCAATTGACTGTCGTGTATTTTGAAGTTCAGTAATTCAGTTTTATAATTTGTAAAAAGAGGATTTAGGCAAACAAAGTAATCTGTGCATCACAAAATTATCTTGCCTTGCAACCACTATTGTGGTGAATGAAGTGAAACTTTGTTTTCCCGTAGAAGTTGGTAATATACGTGTGTGCTGTATTTCGTGTTGCAGATGAATGAGCTTTTGCTGAATCTGCAGTGTGTCGTTCCCTATCCATAGATTATGCGAAAGGCTTTGAAGATGTCCTAAAAATGATGTAAAATTGTGTTTACTCATAAAGTTCGTCTTTCTTGCTTAGGTCATCAAGGTGAAAAGTTATAGACATGGTGAGAGGCGCAAATGCAGTGTATTTGAGACAGATTAAAACTGAATAATTTTTCAGTTTTCTACATTAACATATATTTTAATTTTGGAAGATACTTTATATAGATATGTACCAGTAGTTACTCAACTGCATTTTGTGATCTTGAAGAAATGACTCCAGCCTTGCATTTCATACTTTATAACCATGTGTAGTCCTGGTTTCCACGCTATTGCGCTATGCATGTCCTCATTTGGTAATCCTTTTGTGGTAATGGTTTGGTGGTTACCTACGCAGGAGTGCTACCACTTCGTACTGTGCTTGTAAATTGCACCGTTCGGATAAACCTCTTTTTATATAAATGCAAATGATGTGTCTACCTCCCAGCTACCTGCCTAGAAAACCCTCTAACATGCATCCTCTCAATAAGAATCAGATGCACAAAGCTGGTTGAGTGCCATATTCTGAAAGTTTATTATGAAGGCCATGACACAGAAGAGTAAATGTATATAGGACAGCCAAGTACAACAAGAAGTGAAGTACACTAACCTATATGTGGCACACAGACATACCCATACTGTACAGCAATTCCTAGTGATGGAGCAACCTTTCCCCCTTTGTCCAGTGTAGGCAGTAACAACTGTTCCCTTCCAGATCTTATAGTACTCAGAAGTGGCTTACACGTACTCTACTCAATTAGAGATAACATTGTACCTCTGTCATGTGTAGTTGGTTGAGGTCAGTCCCCCATGATTCTCTCTGGCTCAAATATGTGACAGGCTACCCTTTAACTCCTTCATTGGATGATATGTAGAGTTTGATAATGACTGAAAGCTGATGCCTATAGGAAGGTCCCTTTCCTTTATGTGACCCTGAAACCTACCTGGTACCCTGAAGCTTCCCCACTACTTTAGTCAGCCGTAGGGGTATTTCACTATGTATCACTCACTTGCTGCTTGCGCAAGGAATTGACTGGTCTGGTAACTCCTCTATGGTTCACTGCACTGCTTGAAGCATGGCTGCATGATATGGAGATCCTCCGGTACGCCGGTTGCTAGCAGCTTGATGAGACCTATATCCATGCTAACCAGCTCTTGGGGCACTTTGGTTCAATGTCTTCCTTTTGTGAAATATCTGGTCTTACAAGTCCCTCTAACACAAGGTGTTATCCATTCCAGCACAGGTCTGCTCCCTTCAGAGACAAGCTTTCTACTTCTGCAGTCTGGAAAATATCACACACTCATACTCCCTTGCACATATGGATAGCTATTCGGACATCAGCAGTTTGCTGTCACAGCCAAAAAGCCATTACATTACCATTGCTTTCATCATTCTCCTTCCTGGATGAGATTAAAAAAAGCAGCTTATTTCATGTCTCGTAAAGGTGGTTAACCTTTTCCTTAGCTATCATTATATGTGGTGCAGTCACATACCTTCCTCTATGCACACCGTAACATATCTGAAGGGAATGCAGGACTATACCTTTGTATTCCTTCAAGTGCACCTTCCATACCCAAATATGATAACTATGTTTGCACATTCCTCACTCTGCATTCCAAATTGTATCCTGATTAAGTTCATTGTCTCCTCATGTTCTCCACTTCAGCAGTTAAAGCTATTGTGGTAGTGTTAGTGACTCCTTTGCAGAGATCTGTCTGTAACCTGAAGGACGCAGGTTCCAATCCCAGGAGGGCTGATTCAACCTTTGACCATGAAACAGTGAGGACCAACTGTTCCAGTATTGGTAACAGGAAATTGAATAGAAAATGTTTGAGGCTAATTATTGTTATGCATTTTTCACATCTATTATTCCATCCTGTTGATGTGGGCAAAAGAGCCAAGCTGTGCTTCTTCCTAATTTGTAAGTAAGAGCTTTTAGAAATTACGAAATCACAATAAACGTGCAACTAATGCACATGTCGTGTGTCCTTTGGCATTGTCACTTTCAAGTTGGTTTAAAAGAAGTGGTGGAAGAGGTAGAAAATGTGGGCAACACCAATAGAATCGTTAGTAGCATTTCTGGGAAGTAAGAAATAAAACATGGGTCTGTGGACAGGAGGAAAAGCTAAAGGTGACAAAGATGGGTTGCCTTCTGTCCAGACGTTTTCAGCAGCTTGAAGGTTGGAGGTCACTCGGAAGAGCAACATGTGCGGCGTTTTCAGCCGGAGGGTCCGCGTTTTGGAATCATGTAAAGATGCTCGTCTGAAATAGCTTGTTGCATTCCTTTCCCGATCAATGTTAATGCTGCAGACAAATGATGAGCTGCACATTTTAAGAGCCCCACTGTTAACGGAATTCACAAGTCTAAATTAAGAAAGAGTAAGGCAAGGTGAAGCATGACAACGTCCCTGTTGATAACACTTCTACACATATTTTGGTTCAAATACTCGTATTACATTTCAACTGCTATCTTTGCTGTTTCCTTACTGTTGCTGACGGCTTATTTCTTTCTCTTGCTGGCGCCCCGCCATGCCTGTAGCAATAAAACACTCGAATTTCATAAGGCAAATCTCTTTAACCGCATTCTCGGAGCAAGTGAAGATGTTAAAAGCTTCGATAAAGAGATTTATTAAGGCGTGCATAAAGTTCTGCTTATAAACCAAGGGGCAGATTTATGAGCTCTGGCGCATCTCTGAAATCAGCAGGGATGCGCCAGAACTGATGCGTCACGCAATTCCCTCCTTGCGGCACCACAGATGCGCCGCATTTACAATGCGGCGCACCATGGTGCAAGGAAGGGCAGATGCGTGACGCATCTTGTGGTGTACAGGCGGTGCATTGCTGGAGTAGCGTCGCAAGTGCGACGCAACTCCTGCAATGTACAGAGGCCACCCACACATAACGTGGTGCGTCACTCCTTACACCTGCTTCAAGCAGGCGTAAGGATTTGACCCAGCAGCGTCGTAAAACTGACTCAGTGAAATCTTGTAGATTTTACTGCGTCAGTTTTACGGGGCTTTCCTACGAGGGAACGCCCACCCTGCGACAGAACGCCCACATGAAACCTGACGCAGGTTTCATGTGGCGCAGAGCTTTATAACGTGACGCATCTGCCTAGATGCGTCACGTTGTAAATAGGTCGCAGGGATGCGCCAGGTTTCCGCGCCGTTGCGTGACGCAACAGCGGCGTAAACGTGGCGCAAGTCCGACATAAATCTGCCCCCAAGCATACAGCTTTGTTTTAGGATTAAAAACAAAGCCCAGTCATTCATAACTTGACAGCGTTTTAAAATGTTATACACCTGCTGAATGAATCTGTTTGCTAAGCATTAGCATAACATTATTTGTATGGTCATTATTTCATTTTACTAGATTACAGTACATCACTGTATTTAGTGACATTTATTAAAATCATTAATTTCTAAATATTTATTTGGAAAAATGTAAGACATAATACCCAGACAGTATTGTCACGAGTAAGTCAAGGTATATACAACTTTTTGGTATGCACATTAAGAATGGACAAAAATATTATAATTTAAGTAACACATAATAAATTAAAGCATATATGAAAAAAGATTGTACAGCACACACTCGGTACTTAATTACTTCAGGATGCCTCCACTTATTGCAAACACAAATTAATCACATGAAGAAGTTAGGATTTGAATTCATGTTACACAGTCTCAAACACCACAACCTGTCTCTAAGGTGGTAGGGCGGGACCGATATCTGTCCATTGATGTGTTTCAAGAGCAGTATTAGGATACTTTTCAATACAGCTGAAATACAGTGATAAATCAGCCTGACAACATATACCAGTGGCCGCATTTAGAGTAGAGCAGTCAGCCACCTGCCCAGCCCAAAATAAAGGATAACCAACCCTCCGCGTCTAGAATACACAAACACAATTTAAGCCCATCTATCCAAGCACCTCAGGGTCCCCAATGCACAAATAATATGCGACTTACACATTTTCCACATTCATATCCATCCTCCATTTTGGAACTGCTGCTTTGTTCTCTTCCATCTACTGTCTCCTCACTTTCTAAGCCTGAAGTCTTATGGAACCATGGAATGCAGGTGAGCGCTTGAAGGGCATTAGTGTTAGACAACGTGGATGTAGAGACTTAGTTTGATTGGATGAGAGGCAATATATAGAAAACAAACATTTAGACACATACAAATATGTAAACACAATCCGTTACAGATTTATTAATATTGAGATGTCTTTTATTTTCTGTTGTGCTTCACAAGGTATAAACAGCCAACACGTTTTGCTCAAACATGGGCTTCTTCAGGACACTATAGTATGTAAGGAAAGGCGTATCCGATAACGCGTTTATCCAAGAAGGATGATTTGAGATGAATCCTAATGCATTTACTATGCGCTCCTGTAGCTGGTAGTCCAATGTTCAGTCCACACTGGTGTGATCGGCGAAGCTTCTCCTGACCAGGCCCATTGACGTCGCTAACGGACCAGGCGCAGGGTTTCAATATGCGGTGAATGCCACTTTCAAAATAGTAGTTAATTGCTATCCGGTCACTGGCAACTACCACCCTGGTAGCACTGAACCCAGTGTGGATTGAACATTGGAGTACCAGCTACACTTTCGTCTGGTCTTCTTTCTCGCTCTACCACAAGCTTATAGTAAATGCTCTGACTCATTTTGACTTCACTCTGGTGCATTGCAATTTACTGTTAATTCTCAACACAAAATGATCATAATCACTTTCAAATCAATCAATTAACTCATGACAATCCTTATATATTATACAAGAGATAAAGGTGAAATAAGTGAGCTCAACTCAATGTATTATGAGCTTGCTAGTTTAAACTATATTGGCCATTCAAAAGACAAACTTCCAGATCGCCAAAACAATCTGTAGTTTCTTGGCCTCCAATATCACTATTTATAACATCTAATTTTGGGTCACAGACGTCCCAGTAACCATTTAATTGTAAAGATAATTGAGCACTATAATAATTGATAGAATTCTTGATAATTGATAAAAGCTCTTAAACAGGTTGAGTTGGAAGAGCAGGTTTATTGATACAACCTGCTCTTTCAACTCAAACTGTTTAAGAGCTTTTATCAATTATCTCCTAAACAAAGAGAGTGGTAGGACTCGCACAGCCTAATTATTCTGAAGTATTCTAATGTTTATGGTCTGTTGCGTGCTACAGTGGTATCGCTGTCTAGTCCACACAGCGTACAATATAACAAGACTATTACAAAGCTACCCCAGCATGGGGGAAGGCTCCTCTGTGCACTGCTTGTAAAAGACTGAAAAAGTCTTGTTCACATTTGTCAAACAATAAAGTTTTGTTGAATTCTAAGAGTTTTGCTTTGAAGTCTTTTTTATTCATCAACTCATTATTTTCATGGTTGTTTTCATAAAGTTCATATCATCCTTGTAAGTAACATCACGGTTTCCTTGTCATAAATACATGAATGATCCCTGTTTTCTATTCCCAATGCATTTCGGGCGCTGAGATGGTCCTCCGTCAGGGGATCGCTCTACAAGTAAAGAAAGTGTGTGAGTCCAATAGTGTGTCTATCTGACATTATTGATATGGTCTATTAGTGGTAAATGTGTGATAAATTCATGCGTTAATATCATGCTCTGTGTTAAAGCTCCTGATGGCGAATGTGCCGTGTTGACGTCTGCAGTAAACAATCAGTGATAAGTATCAGAGGACTCTGTTGCAACCGGTGGTGCGATTAAGAATATCAGTGGAAGTTAAAACGATGGTGTCTTAAACCATTAATCTGCGCGTGTGCTCTTACTTCATGCTGTGCGTCTAGTGCTCGATTTTAAGTCAATGTGTGCACGTGTGTTTAAGAGCCGCAATCGTTGGCCCCCTCAATATTATGCTCACAATACAATAACAGGGTTCACTTACATGGACCATAGTCTGGTCTATCCGTGAACCTGATAAAATAAGGAAGCGGGAACAAGCCATTAGGGAACAATTAAGATAGTGGGTTGATTCGCATAACGCGTCCTCGTGTGAGGTACTTACTGATAAGCGAAGAAACTCCGCAGGGTACTCAGGGCTTCCGCGTATTCCGCAACGTAGCTGAAGCTAACGTGTTTAGGGCGTGGTGTTAATACCGGCGTGTTGATGGTGCAAACACTGAAAACGGACTGAGATCCTATATCCGTGTGAGGGTCGCCATCTTAGAATGGTGAAATCGCTAGTGAGCTAGGTTATGAATGAAAGATACTGGGTATGTCAAACTTGCTAGGTGTGTAGAAACATGGGGTGCAATATGATAATACGCAAAGACGTAAACAAGACAGCTCAAAGATGAAGTTACATCAGTTATAACAAACATATACTCATGATGTATGAATAATAATACATAATATTAAGTGCGAGATAAGTATGGAGAGTTCTCAGCATGTGCACATATAAATCACAGATAACATAGGAATTCCATCCTATCATTCAAACCGTTAGGTTGCATCGTCGCCATGTAACGGATCCAGTAGTTCTCTCTTTTCAAAAGAGTGTTTTTGTTGTCTCTGGTGGGTTTGATCTGTTCCAAAACAAGGAACTTCAACTGTGCCACATTGTGATGCTTCTCAAGAAAGTGCGCTGCTACGGTGGACTTGATGTTTTTGGTCCGTATATTACTCTTGTGCTCGAGTATTCGCACTCGTATTTTCCTTTCTGTATGGCCTACGTAGCATAAGCCACACGGGCATTTCAGCATGTATATGACATTTGATGAATTACATGTGGCATTCACCTTCAACTTGATTTTATTGCCTTTCATGGGATGGTTGGTGTAGTTCCCTGTTATGGCGTTATGACAATTGCTACAATTGTAGCATGGCATGAGTCCCCTGTATGTCACTGAGGGATGTTGATCACAGGGTCTCGTGAGTATCTCATTTAGGTTGCGTCCTCTGGTGTAAGCAAAGATCGCCTGTTGGGCGAATGCGCCTTGAAAATCGGGTTCAGTACTTAAGAGTGACCAATGTTTAGATATGATTATCCTGAATTTGTTGCTGAGGGTGGTGTATTTGGATACCACCACCATGCGTGTGTTTCCTGCTTTGGGTTTTACTTGAAGCAAATCTTTGCGATTGATCTTCTCACATCGTGCTGCCGCTCTGTCTAATGTCTCTTGTGGATAGCCACGATCCTTGAATCTCTCAAGTGTGTTTTTCAACTCTTGTTGGCTGTCCTTGTGAGAGGACACGATGCGCTTGACCCTTAACAGTTGCGAGTAGGGTAAGTTTAGTTTGAGACCTGGTCGGTGGAAGCTGTTGAAGTGTAGAATCGAATTGCGATCCGTAGGTTTGCGAAAAATTGTGGTTGATACTTTGCCATCTTGTCTTTGGATTTCTACATCCAGAAAATGAATACTGTGATTATCATAGTTCCAGGTGAATTGAAATCGACCGGTGATGTTGTTCCAGTGCTCCAGAAAATTGTGGAGGGTTATACTTGTGCCTGACCACAGTATAAAAATGTCATCTATAAACCTGAGGTATAATCTACCGTGTGTTTGCCAGGCTGGGTCATTCAGGATGTGCGTCTCCTCGAACATCTTCATGAATAAATTGGCATTGGATGGTGCTGCGCAATTACCCATAGAAGTCCCGTATAGTTGGTGAAACCAGTTGTCATTGACTTTAAAGTAGCTATGGTACAAGGTGAATATCATAAGTTCCATCAATAGTACTTGTAAATCAGTGTCCAATGTAGATCCGTTGAGTGCCATCTCTACAGCTTCTAAACCCATGTCATGGGGTATCGAGGTGTACAACGAGCACACGTCTACCGTGCACAGTAGTAGGTCCTAGTCTTCCAGCTGGTCAGTACATGCGTTCAACTTCACCAAAAAATCAGTGGTATCCCTGATATAAGATCCGGTTGTAATGACAAACGATTGCAAATATCTATCGATGAACTTACCAATTGTTTCATGTATACTGTAGGTCGAAGTGGAGGTCTAGTCGGGTGTTTGTGCACTTTGGGCACCATGTATAAAACCGGTGCTGCAGGGTTGTTGGGTGCAAGGTATCGTCTAGCTCTGTCTGTGATGGTACCATTATCAAATGCTTGATTCACAATTTTGATTAATCTAGATGAAAACTCCTCGGTGGGATCTGTTTGGAGTGGGGAGTATATGTTTCTGTCCGATGTATGGGCCTTAACCTGTTCATCATAATATGTTGCGTCCATGATCACCAACGCTCCACCTTTGTCTGCTGTTTGGCAGACAATAGATTTGTTGTTAGCCAGTTTCTGTAAGATGTTGTTCTCTTGTTTCGTGAGGTTTCCACGTTTCATTTGCTGTTGAAATGGTAAGGATGCTATCTCATGCTTAACCAGATTTTCAAACGTATCTATGATCTTGTGGCTCTGTGGGGCCAAAAATGTGCTGTGGGGGCGAAGCCCTCTCAGTATGTCATCCTCACGCATGGGTGTAGGGATCACGTTCTGAAAATAATGGCATAAGCGAATGTTACGCAAAAGTTTAAAAACACTTACTTCCATTTCTAATGTATTCGTCCTTGTGGTGGGGACAAAAGATTGTCCTTTTTGTAGAGTGTGGGTTTCCTCTTTAGACAGTTGATATGATGAAATGTCAATCACCAGGTTGTTATGGTCCATTATTTCTTGCGGGTGCCCCACCATCGGTTGCAACGGAGTCCTCTGATACTTATCACTGATTGTTTACTGCAGACGTCAACACGGCACATTCGCCATCAGGAGCTTTAACACAGAGCATGATATTAACGCATGAATTTATCACACATTTACCACTAATAGAACATATCAATAATGTCAGATAGACACACTAATGGACTCACACACTTTCTTTACTTGTAGAGCGATCCCTGACGAAGGGCCATCTCAGCGCCCGAAATGCATTGGGAATAGAAAACAGGGATCATTCATGTATTTATGACAAGGAAACCGTGATGTTACTTACAAGGATGATATGAACTTTTTGAAAACAACCATGAAAATAATGAGTTGATGAATAAAAAAGACTTCAAAAGCAAAAGTCTTTGAATTCAACAAAAACTTTATTGTTTGACAAATGTGAGCAAGATTTTTTCAGTCTTTTACTAGCAGTGCACAGAGGAGCCTTCCTCCATGCTGGGGTAGCTTTGTAATAGTCTTTTCTCCTAAACAAAACAGAAAGTGATTGGATATTCATTAAGCATACATTCACCTATTATTTTCATATCTTTTAAAATTGCTTATAGTTGCTGGGTCCAGGTTTAAAATAACAATTGACAAAAGTAAGATTTGCTAATTATGCATTATTTGCCTTACTGCATTGAAGATGCATAACTAGTACAGAGCAAGTTTTATATAGATCTCCTGCTGAGGCCCCAGTCTTTAGGAGTATATTTTTGATATGGTTGGAGTTGGACATCTGCCGAATATACATAGGACCAATCCTCAGTGGTAAATTCACATGTACAGGGATAATGTCATTCCAGTGACATGCAGGTATACAATCTGTAGAGAGCGGTGCAGGGTGCTGTGATTTTGTTGGCCTACAAGGCATATGATTGTATTTACTTGCACCACTCTCACTTTTTGACAGTTTATCTCAGACCTCAGGGAGAAGTGTGGCTCACCGATTAGAGCGGCAGACCCTGAGGCCGAGGTCTGGCCCGGGACCAGGGATCAATTCCTGACGCGGCAGGGTCTTGGGCTCAATGTCCACGGACTCGATATTTCTCAACTCAGTGCCTACTCTAATCATGGGTCCCACTCTGCAACTCTGGGCAATAGCTTGCTTAATCTCCACAACGGCCTCGAAAGCGCTAGGATGCCTGGTTCACCTTGGGGGTGCCCAGTAGGGGGCATCTCACAGGGAAAGCCAGGAAGGGTTCCACAGCGGTATACAGCGCCAGGATGCCTGAAAGGTGATAGTGCGCTTTACAAGTATACATACATTTACATACATTTACCTTCCTCTGCCCTTTGTCCTCTTGAGTTGTTTACCATCTAGTCCTTCCAGATTTCTAAATATGCCTCGCTCGTTCTTTGAGTCCTCCAGTATCCTTAGTCATCCTCCTCCACCCTTGTTTCAGGATTACAAATCCTACATCCTCACAACCCTCTAGCCTAGTCCGATGATCCCCCATCCCCCCAGCCCTTGTCCTAGTCACACCATGATTTCCATCACCTACCTGCTCATGCTCCGTGCCCCATTTGTCCTCTAACATGGAATTTCCACTCTAATCTCCAGATTTAACCACCCATGTCAACCTCTTCATGCACCCGCACATATCCATCATGACATAACAAAGATAATAATTATTCAAGCCTAAGTACTGTCCCTCACTAAATCGGACGTATCTACCTTGCTTTACAATCACTTAAACATCCTGCACCTGATTCTCAAACTGTACTTTATAGTATGTTTTGTGGTACTACGAAACGTACAGCAAAATGTATGTTTTACCTTTAATTTTGCTTGAAGAATTCCCTGCCCTGACTGTGGAATCTCCGGACATTTAAGTATAGGTTTTTAGTAGTAAACGTGGGAGGGACACCGGGGAGTGTGTGGGAGCATGGGTATACTTACTAATAAAGGGAATGAGATTAGGAATGTGTAAGAGGGCTTCCGGGAGGGTTAGAGAGGAGTTTCAGGCGGCACACAACCAACCCACACAAGAGTTAGTCAACTGCATTACTCTGGGGGTGGAAATAAGTAACGTACATGTTTGTGGTAAGTTTACACTCATGTTTGTGAATACTGAAAGTAGTAGACTTACTACAAAGTGTAAATGTATTTAAACGTGTATTTTACCTTTGTGAATCAGGCCAACTGCCTTTATATTGCTCCACCAACAAACTCTTTCCTCTGATTCTGCATGTGTAATGATCAATCATTTTACATCAAAGCAGTACGCAGATCTGATTCACACAAACATAAATTTCCATTTATGACCATCTTTGTGACATTGATCAACCTTCATTACACAACCACGACAGGAGCCCTTTACACTGACAAAGCAACTTTCATCCACCTCCCTGAAAGAAGAGAAATTGTTGACCGCAGGGTCAACAAAGACAGCACAACCACTAGTTCTCAAGAACTGTACTTGATCCTGTATTACTGTCTGACTTAGTCACCCTCTCAGTGCTTCCCTTAGGCTTCTTGCCCTCTGACAAAACAATCATACAGTTAATCATTTCTGTCCCTCTATAACACTTTCCACCATTCCATCGCGATATTCCAATAAAACCCAAATTCCAACCTGACTTTCTCCCACAACATGTGTAAACATACTTCTCACACTATTCTTCCTGCCTCCAGAGCACACTCCTTAGGAGGCTTTTACAATATTCTACAAAGCCCTGTTCACTGCTTATACCATCTTGTGCCCCACATACAAGTTCTTACCCGTAAAACTCTGCCTGCAGCATTGGAACACTTCTGTCATCGGAACTAAAAAATGACTTGTTCTTAAATACAAAAAGTTCCCATTCCTTGTTGCCTTTGTGAAGTACAGAGGTGCTCAGCTGAGACTTACCACCACCCTAGATGCTGTGAAATTAAACAACTTAATTATTGTAAATTACATCAATCTTGTCATCCCAGCAAGCTACAAAACTCCATTCACTCCTATCCCCTCCTCATGACCACATATTTTATGTATTTATTTATTTTAAAGGTTTTATATAGCGCTGGCTAGACCCGGAGGTATCAGAGCGCTTTACATGAGCATCAGATCGTAGTTACAGGTTACATCGTTACAAAGGTTACACATTTATTAGAGCATGGCAACATAGTCACATGTAAGGTCAAGATAAACAATAAGCACAAATACGAAAGGGGAAAAGCAGGCAGGGGAAAGATTCAGGGTAGGGGGAAGGAGCTGGGGAAGTAGATAGGCAATGAAGGCGGGAAGAGGAGGGGAGGGTGAAGGACATTGCAAGGAAAGAGGAGGAGAAGGGCGACTGGGACAAAAACCGGTAGACGAGTCAAAGCAAAGTCCAGTAAGCTGTGATCCCAGGGGAAGTGGTATCACTTCCCTATCTCTGTTGCGGGAGGCTCCCTTTACGCAGTGGACTCTCTCAGAGGGGTCTCTGAGACTTCAGGCCTACATACTGGATCCTTCCCCAAAAAGGGGAGAGGGAGTGCTTTGGCAAGGGGTGCCATACCATACCTCAGCTGTGAGTGGCTCCTTTGGCGCAGTGGACTCTCTCAGCGGGTACGCTGAGACTCCAGAGTATAAATATTGGATCTTTCCCCAACAAGGGGTGAACGAGTGCTTAATCAAAGAGCACAAAGGACAGGGGGCTAGGCAGACTAGCAGGTAAGGTGAGAGATTCAGGGGAGAGATGATAGGAGCTAGGGAGGTAGACAAAGGGAGAAATAGTACTAAATGGGAACAAATTTAATTAATGAGTTATTATATAGCACTGGCTAGACAAGATGGAATCAGAGTGCTTTACATGAGGGACAATAATGTTGCAAATTACATCAGTTAAAAGTTACAAAAGCATTTAAAGAACATAGGGGAACAAGGTGAATGGAGCAGGAAGGGTAAGGGGATAGGGTAAAGTGGTAGGAGGAAGACAGGACGTAGAGACGAGGGGAAAATAGTTACAAAAGATACCAGAAAAAACTTTTTAGGAGCATAGAAGAAAAGGAAAATGGGGTGAGGAATGGAAAGGGGGTGAGGGCAAAAGGGGTAGTGTATAGATACAGCAGAGAGATGAAGGGAAAGTTTGTCCAAGGTCCGGCTGGGTAGGTGACGGCCGAGGGGGAATCCTCGGTCCATCTCCTCTTCAGCTATCAGGTAGGTCCACCGGGCATCAGTCAAATGGCTAGGTCTCAACAGAAAAACATTAAAGGGGAAGAGGGCGAGAAGAAGGGAGTGTAGAGGGGGAAGGGGGTGGGGTGAAAGGGTAGGAGGGGGAAACGACCGAGAGACGAACGAAAGTCTGCCCTAAATCCGGCTGGGTAGGTGACGGCCGAGGGGGAATCCACAAACCATCTCACCTTCAGCTAACAGGTAGCTCCACCGGACATCGGACAAATAGCAGGGTCTCTACGGTTGAGGGAAGGTTCAGAGTACATGTCCAGGAGGGAGAGCAGGATCAACGTCAGGTGAGGGATGTGGTTAAGCTCGGGACGCTGACCAGTTCTATTGTCCGGGAGCATTAGAGCATCGTGAAGAGACCGACTGAGGCTGCCAACTTGAGGTCAGGCAGGGGGGTTGAGACCTTGGTGTTAAGTTCAGTTGGTCCCCAAAATTCCCAAAGCATAGGCGGTGTAATCCATGCCGTGAAGCAGCAAGAGGACGGGGCCAGTGTCCGCATGTCTTCAGAGGGTGTGAGTGCAGGTCTGGCGTGGCGTCTCCGGAGCCATTCTGCAATAATCAGGGAGCCCTCCCATTCTGCAGCCCAATCGAGCATACACGCTCCTCGCGTACATAATTACATCAAAGAACAGGCACAGTAGCATATAAGGAAAAGAACTCTATTCTGCACCAACCTCATAAGCCTAAATCTAGTAGACCACAACTCCTAAACATTACTTGTATTAGGAAATAAACTTAAACTTAGTAACATAACCTGCAGTAGGGAATACATCAAACCTAGACCGCAGTAGAAAACAAAAGACAGTAGGTAATACCTAGTAAGCATAAAAGCACATCTATAAGCATAAATCAAGGTGCATAAATCACACTACAAACATTACATTTCCTAGCGCCTATAAAAAGTACACTAGGGCCTTGTGCCCTACAAACCTAATAGTACCCTGGGCCAACTGGCCATCTATAAGGGGCTCAAATGCCCTCTGTCCAAAAAGTCAGGGCACGCTGCCAATGCAGCGACAGTCACGGGGGGCGCACTTGGCACAAACCTAAACGTGGCAGCTGCCCACTACTAGCTGGGCAGCTGGGAATCTTCAATGAAGGGCCTAAACGTTGCAGCTGGCACTAAGTGCTGCGCAACTGTTCAGGCCAATGTAGGGATGGGCAAAAGAGTACGTCTCACTTCTGGAGTAAAAAGACATGTCCCCTGAAATAAAGAAGAACCTAAACGGTGCAGCTGCCCACTACTTGCTGAGCAGCTGGGAAAGTGAAAATGCAGCATGGGCTCTCACTGGCCCTCAGGACAAATGTGTCCCCCTTTGTTGGAGCCACTCAGGGCTCAGTAAATAATTATTAAAACGCTGGAGCCATCTGGCTCTGACACTAATGTTGCCAAACGTTGGAACCACCTGGGCTCAGTAGAACAAATGATGCCCCCAAGAACGTGGAGTGCACCAGCGCTTTTTAAAATGAAGTATGCCAGAGGCTGGGGCAATTACGGGAGAAAATCATGGGCCCCCCTGGGCCAGCCATAAGATAATGGTGCCATCATTGGAGCCACTTGGACTCGAAAAGCGATTGTACCCCACGTTGGAGCCTCCGGGGGCTCTGTCACCAACCACGCCCCCATACACAATGAAAGAATGGGCTCCTTGGGGCCTGGGTAAACGGGGGCTAACCAACGGTTGAGCGGCCCGCTCTCGTGGCGGGCCCGCTCGGAATCTGTCCCTTGATCGGAACCACCCCGTCCCCTTGAGCCCTCACTCACCGGCCCTGGGGGCAGTTTCTCCTTCCCCGGTCTCTTCACCTGTGGCGGCGCTTCATTACTTGCCAATGACCTTGTCTCTTTTTTCTCCTCCAAAATCGAAATATTCTGATCTGCACTTGCCGCCTTATCATCGGAACAAAAAAAAATTACTTCTTTGTAAATGGAAAAATTCCCCATCCCTTATTAGTCTTTTGAAGTCAGAGCTTCTCGGATGAGACACACCACCACCCTGGATACTGCAAAATCAGCAAACTTCATTCACTCCTATCCTCTCCTCACAACCGCTTAAGCAGCCTCTTCTCTTCATTACCAGCCAATGACTTTGCCTCTTTTGTCTCCTCCAAAATAAAAAAAATCTCTTCTGCACTTGCCTCATTATCATCAGTCCCCTGGAGGCCTTATGCCTCTGTCCTCTCTCCCACTGCCACTGCCACTCGGATAGAGGTCTTCCACTCCAACACTTTGGAACTGGCTCATTTCTTCCTCAAAGCTAGGTCTTCCTGTGTCCCTTGAATTATGTTACTCCTAAATCATGCAAACTCCAAGCAGCACTAACTGTAAATTACTTTTCACAACTCTCCGGCCACTCCCTGACAACTGGAATCCTCCTGGCTTGTTACAAAGCAGCAGCCATAGTGTTTCGGAGCATTGAGAAAACCTGTGCTGATCTGGATAATGAAACAAACTACCAATCTCTCTCTTACCTCACTTCTTACAAGACCTGGAAAGTATTACCTTTAGCTGATATACATATGCCTAAAATTCAGTAATCTATTTAACACCCACACCCTCCTACTTGCCTTATGCAGTTTTCAATTCACTGAGATAGCAATGACACACTTCGCTATTCATCTCAGCTTGTCATACCTTGTCACTTGTACTTGTTTTTCATTCTTCTCGATTTCCTTACAGAATTTGACATAGTAAAACATTGCTTCCTGCTGACAACATTATGAGAACTAGGGCTCACCTTAGATAGGTCCATAACGTCTAACCATTGCTACAAAGCTGCATAGAATAATGCACATCATCACTCAACACAATAACCAGTCTGTGTCCCCCAAGTATCTGTCCTAGGCCTACTCGTCTTTATATACTACACCATAGACATGGTGAAATAACCCTTACTGGTTTCTCCTATGATCTGTTTGTGAATGTAAGAATTGTATTTTCTTTCTTCTCCAGCATCACACCTGACCACATCACCTGTATATATGATTATCTCTAAACACTAAATCATTGGATGGGTCAACCGTGCCTAACTCTGATTTCTTCTAAGGCTCCACCAGTCAGCACCCAGAGCTCCTATGATGTGTTGCCAGCCCATCAGTTTCTAACGGAATTTTTTATGAATCTCACCCTGAAATGGAGGTATTAGCTTTGATTGGGACCTCCCTCTGCAATCATCTCTGACATGCCAAGCTACTGCGGCCTGCCTACGACTTCTAAACATCCAAAAATTCTTCAGCATATCATACAGCTACTGCAAAAATCTCTCATCAATGCTCTCGTTATCAGTAAACTCTTAAACTGTCTCAACCTCCCGCTTTGCTCCTACAAAACTCTAGCCAAAGTAATGAGTATTGTCACTTGCACATTGTTCAGTATTCTATGCATAACGTCATCTCAGCTCATTAACACCAAGCAAGTGGAACCTAACATGAACCACAAAGTAGTACTCAAGCTACTAAGATACTCTGTTAATATTTAAATCTCTAAATAACATGTCCTAAACCTACCTGGCTCAAGCCATGTCCAACCACAACCCATCAGGACCCATTAGATCAGCAGCAGCGTAAAACATCATCATCGATCACCAGCCTTGTGCATTCATTTGTTTCAAATATTTTTTTCTACTGGCACCACTTTCCTTGAATAGCTCGCTATTGACAGCTCTTTGGCCGGATTTTTGGAGTGCCAGACTTATTTCGGTCCAATGTCTTCATTTGACATCTTGTGATGAACCATAGAGCGTCCACTTGTAGGTCCCACCCTCTTTCCTCACTCAAATCCTTCAATTTAGCCGTCAAGTCTAGATTTTGTGGTAGATGTACCTTGGGCAACAAACAATTAACCATTTCAAACCAAAACGCAAGTAGGAACTTGAGGGTTGCAGCACACAACTGTCAATTAACATGTCCACACTGCAGTATTCTCGCAACAACTTTCTATCATTGTCCAACGATATACTCCCAATAAGACATGATTGCAACCCAACCCATGATTTCGATCTAAAGTGCTGTCCCTTGACGACACATCACTGTACTTCTCTTCAAAATGCAATTGCTGGAAATAAATACAAAATAAAATAAATGTATATATCATAAATAGTACTAGAAATAAGTTAGGTAAACCCAGGGTGATTCAATCACAGAGAAAAAAAACTTAAATGAGAAATTGTACCTGCAAAATTAAAACTAAGCAGTCCAGTAAACTGCATTTTGAGAGTAAAATACTTCTGTGCTGTTCTCCATGTTATAATATTAAATGTAATAAAACCAGAATGTTGTTACAAGACAGGAGGCTCTACTACACACTTTGCTTTACTTACACAGTGCTTTTGAACAAACACTACCTTCCTGCTCTGTCAATCAGGAATCATTAACATAAAACAAATGCAACCAACAATGTAGATAGGAGTGATCCCAAAGTAACATCCTCTTTCCTTGCTGCTTGTGAGTTAAAATATTGCTGATTTTGTGTGCTTTAGATGTGTAATATTATTACTCTATGCTTATATTTTACGGTTACTAAGAGCTTACATGTGCTCTGTAGTGTTTAGCTGTGATTTGGTTTAGATTACTTGTAAAGTTTTAGCAGAGCACATCTGTCTGCCTCTGCATTAGTGTTCTTCATTTGTTCAGGATTCTTTGTATCTGTGCAGGAGGCATGAGGTAAAAGTCTGCGTTTGCCCTGGAGTTGCTTGTTTGTATCCCTTTGTTCGTGTGGTAGTTCTATTTAAACTGTTAATTAGATTTCTTATTACAGGGGCCACACTTTCTGTGATGGAGAATGTTCACTTGTAACTTTGTAGCACGTTTCTCCCTTGTGAAGTGGGGGGCAGTGCATTGCCTTTTCAAGCTGTTTTTAGTTAGGCGCTGGTATTTGTAGATAATAAGTGTTCTTTTATCTAGCACAGATGTTTCTATGCTACCTCTTGACTTGAATAATTTGTTTGATGTGTATAATTGTTGTGTTTTTGAGAAGAGAGATTCAGGTTTTTTATTTATGTCTTTTTTATATTTGTGATTATCCTTGACAACGCAAGTATATTAGACATTGGTAGGAGTTCACCGCCCTGGGGGCTTACATGACTGACTTTTCTACTGCATAGAAAAAGGCCACACACAGTAATGTTTCTCAAGCAAAAAAAGAGAACGTTTTAGAAGGAACTTCTGCTATTTTTTTGGACACCTCTGTATTCAACTCAATACACAAAGCGGCATCCTCTTCTTTCCTCTGATATTGGTAACCTTGTTGCAACTGCCATATTGAACTCTTTTTGACCTCTTTTTGACCTTCAAATGGGTGTAAGCATCCGCAGCATGTGGAAAGAAGTACAGAAGCTGGCAAGAGAGTGATAAAATGAAGGCATATAATAATAGATTCCCCTCAGGAATATGGAGGTGAAAACTTTGGTTATGAATCTCCTCCATTTGGGGATGACTTGTGACCCAATTGGCAGTAACTTGTCATGGGCAGACTTGGGTGTAAAAGACCATTTGAAATGCATTATGACCAATCTATTGCTGATTTGTACTACAGTAACTCTTATGATGATGATGATGATGGGGTAACTAATATTGCAAAGTAGTTAAACCCTAGAGATACACCTACGTTTGGGAATATGGATGCATGATGCTGCCCTGTGTTTAACCTGAGGCCTATCCAACATCTGATTTTTTCAGAATGGTCACAACATATTTAGATGAATACATTAAACCGAAGATTAAGTGTTCTGTTGAGAGGGCTATGATGATAGAAATGAGGATATAATGTCTTAAACCTGAAATCATATTTAAGGGGCTATAGCACCATTTCTAAATCCTAAAATTGTGATCTTTCTTATTGAGGGGTTTAGGATCCCAGAAAATTAGTAGATAAGGACCTCATTCCAGGAAAAGGCATTGGATGCCTCTTCTTCCAGAATTCTGTGCTTGGCAAAGTGAGCAAAAACTTTGGGTGAGGCCCTGGATTCTGATGTGCTTTCTAGTTGGCTCAGAGACCAGTTTGCTTTTTAGATAATGCTGGTGCAGAATTATTCTATGAGTCATAGGAGTCTGCTGTTACCCATAGACCCAAAGTCGGGAGATCTTGCAATTTCTGATTTGGCTAGTAATAACCAGGGATTCCTCTTTGGGTATAAGTTAATAAGGGAAATTGGAAAGTATGTGTAGACATTCACGTCAAGGCTCATTCTTCCTTGGCAATAATTTTTAGGTGGGTTTATCCCAGGGCTGGCGGATATGATAACATTTGCAGGCTGGGTAGCCATCTACAGACTCTACTTATTCAGGCAGCAGTTTAGGTAATTCAGGCCCTCTTCCTTCCCACAAAGAAGGGAGGACACTTTTACGCCATCAGAGGTCAGGAGGAGGCGGGGGAGTGCAAGGTAAGAGTGCTTTTCTCTCCCAATGTAAAGGTGGGCGGCAGATTGGTTTAATTTGCGCATGGTTGCAATATGATTTCAGTCTATCCAGGGGTATGTCAGACAGTAAGGGGTTTCAGACAAAACTCCACACTACCCCAATTCAGGGAACAGCCCCATTGCATATGAGGTTTTCTCCAGACGGCGAGAACTTGATTTCAGGCTAGGTGTAGGAGTGATGGTGGAAAGGAGCAATAGAGCCTTGTATGCTGCCACCATGGGGCTTTCTCAGCAATATTTTTCTGGGGCAGGAAGAGGACAAAATAAATCAGGCTGATATTAAATTGAAAGATTTAAATTAGCATGTTTCTACTAGCATTTCATGAGGTAGACAGTAATCTGTTTCTTGGAAATGTTGCTGCCTGGAGATTGGACTATGTGTCAGATTTAAAAAAACGATTACTTAACGGTGTCTATATTTTAACAGCAAGTACTGAAGTTCTTGTGCCAGGGGCAGGCCTTCAAGTTTGCTTCCCTTTCTTTTGGTCTGTCTATTCCTCCTTTCTTTTTCACCAAGTTACTAAAACAGTTGTGGCAGCCCTCAGAGTGCAAGAGGTAACTATGATAATTTACCTAGAGGATATGATTTTCCTGGCACAGGAGAAATCCCTAATACTGAGACAGGTGCAGGTAGTGGTAGATTTGATTCAGAGCTTTGGACTTATAGTCAACAAGAACAAGGAAAAATCAGACCTGGCCCCTTTAAGGCAGATGGAATTCTTGGGTTTCCCAGTGGACTCAGAGAAACAAGTTCTGTGTTTTCCAAAGGTAAAATGTAAATCAATTTGGAAAGAGATGCAATTGGTGATGACTTACCAGCAGATTTCACTGCAGTAATTGGCAAGGTGACTCTCTTTTTCAATTCAGGCACTTTTTTAGGTCCTTTTTATTACAGTGCATTTCAGAGACCACATGCAAAACAATTGAGAAGGGTTTTACAATATTCAGAGATGTTTCCTTTGCATCAGAAAGCAAGTCAGATGATAGACAGGTGATCAGAAAATGTATGAAATGGAAGGACCGAAGGACCTTTTTTCTTACATCCTGAGATTTTTTATTAGAGTCTGATGCAAATCTATGGGGATGGGACGCTATGTGGCAGGTGCTCGTTTGGAGGAAGATAGTCCAGGAGGGAGTCACTGATGCACATAAATTGTTTATCGCTTCATGCAGGCTCCTTTGCAATCAAAATCTGATAAAAACGAGCTATTATGTGCATTACTTTTGTGAATGGTCAACTGACAGCGGTCATGTACATAAACAAACTAGCAGGGACAAGGTAAAAGATTTTTAGGGGTAGGTCAGGTTGCTGTGGAAGTTCTATCTCCCCAAAAAATTTCTTTGAATGCAGAATAATTTCTGGGACTTTACAAAATGGTGGCAGATTGGTATTTGAGGTGTGTGTATGACAGCAGCGACTGGCTGTTACACCCGCATGCCGTCAAGACCATAGTAAAGTTGTTGGGGCCTCGCGACATAGATACGTTTACCTCCAGATTGACACCCCAGTTGAGCAAGTTGGCGGCTAGATCCCGAAGCATTGACTTTTAATGCTTTTCTGTAGGATTGGTCTGTTTTACATTTTTATACATTTCCAACTTTCTTCATGATTTTTAGATGTGTTTCTCAGGTTTGTTGGCATGTAGCATGGCTGAAAAATGCCCCTCCTGTTGGAGAGCCCAGCCATGGTCCCCGTGTATTCTACAATTGTTGGTGAATTGCCCAATTTTAATCCCAGTATTTCCAGAGTTGCTGATTCTATTCTATTCTCTAAGCACTTATAGCGCATCGCTACCTGTAGTCAGAACCCTGATGGATCAACCCCATATAGATCCAGAAGGGCACAGTTACAGTCTAGTGCTTGGTGACAAGTTAGGGTTGATGTTCTGGAACATCTTAGGACATTTACAGAAATGCCACACGTTTCGGAGTTAGGTTTCAGGTATAGCCAGAGCTTATAAATCAGCTTGGAATGTCAGATGTAGCTGGTATGTAGAAAGGAACATTGATCCTATTGGTTCAGATGCCACAACTGTTCTAAACTTCTTGGCGTCCTTGGCAGCAGTGTATACATCCCACACGACAGTTAATACCTACAGATTGGCAAATTCAGCATGACATCAGAAAGTTGAGGGTAAGCATCCTATGGTGTGTAGATTGCTAAAATGGATTAGATATGAGAATCTCCCTATGACTAGATATTTTAAGCCATGGAATGTTATTTTTGTTTGGCAACTCTTCCATTCTTGGTAAGACAATGAGAAGCTGTCCATTAAGGGCCTGTCAACTAAGCTGGTGCCATTGTTATGTGTGTTCTCTTTCAGAAAAGTGTTGGATATAGGGCTTTGGATGTATCTGCTATGCATTTTTCACCAGTTGGGGTGTATTTTAGATTTTTATTAGAAGTTCATGTTCTTGTAGTCCATGTAATTTCCTTTACCCTGCTGACATGCTCAAATGTACACATGGTTTTATTTTAATGATTTTAAATAATTGCACAATGAAGAATTTATCTATGTATCTTAGAATTACAAGGCATGGAAGTAATTATCTACTTTAATTGAGTTTCCTTCTTTTCCCCATCACCATAAACTATGTGTGGTAAGATGTTTTGAACAGCATATACACACAACAGAGGGGTTAAGGTCTCCAGCCCTTAGGTTACTCATAGCATTGTGAAAACCCTCTGCACCAGTGTTCTCAACTGCTTTGAGTAGATGGGTGAGGACGGAGTTACGTTTTATGCACCTGTAGTGTCTGTGGCTAAGGCTTCTAAGGCCTCTTGGGCTGGGGCCAGGCTGGAAGGTAATATATAATCAGAGAATTGGTCAAGAGTTTCTACGTTTAGAATCTTTGATTGCAAACCCATTCAGCATGCTGAAATGAATGTGATGCTTTAAACTTGCATAACAGAGGTTCCTGTCTTGTAAAAGATGTGCAGACTTTCCTTGCTAATGATGAAGTTCTGATTTTCTTAAAGACAAAGGAAATCAATCAATCAATCAATCAATAGATTTGTAGAGCACTTGTTGTCACCTGTGAGGGTATCTGGGTGCTGGCAGGGTCCAGTTGATTAGCAAAAAAGTCAGGTCTTCAGGGACTTTCAGAACTTTGGAAGAGATAGGGAGGTCCGTAGATGAAAGGGTAGCTCGTTCCATGTCTTTGCTGCAAGGTAGGAGAAGGAATAACCTCTGAATGTGGGTGTTGAAGGTTAGAGAAAGGGACGTGGAGTGGAGGTGTCTGGTGGCATGACGGAAGTTTAGGCGGTGGTTTAAGTAGGCTTGTCCGCTGTTGTGTAGGGCCTTGTATGCATGGGTCAGGAGCTTGAACTAACATATTTTCTGTACAGAGAGACAGAGGAGTTCCCTTAGGTTGGGGGTGATGTGGGGTTGATCCAGGATGAGTCTGGGTGTGGCTTTCTGTATGGTTTGAAGTTGTCAGAGGAGGTGAGCTGCAGTCCATGTGTAGAGAGTTTTGCTGTAGTCCAGCCAGCAGGAGATGAGGGCCTGGGTGATGATGCGTCTTGAGCTCTGGGGTAGTAATTTGAATATCTTATGAAGCATGCAGAGGATGGAGAAGCAGGAGGGGGAGACAGAGTTGACCTAAGTCATCACAGTTAGTTTGTTGTACAGAATGATGCCTAGGTTCCCAGTGGAGGTAGGAGTAGGTCCAAGTTGTGATGGCCACCAGGATGCGTCACATGGGGAGAATTTGTTTTCGAAAATCAGTACCTCTGTTTTGTCTTTGTTGAGCTTCAGGGAGTTGCCCTTCATCCAGTTGGGGACGTCTGCCATGCAGTTGTGGAAGTTGGTCTTAGTGTTTATGGTGTCTTTAGAGAGGGAGTGGATGAATTGTGTATCGTCAGCATAGGCTATGATGTTGAGTGAGTGGGTTTTGGCGATGCTGGCCAGAGGTTTCATATAAGTGTGGTAGAGGGTGGAGCTGAGCGAGAATCCCTGGGGTACGCAGATGATTTCCTTGGGTTCGGAGGTGAAGGCAAACATTTTGTATTCTTTTGGTGAGGAAAGAGGCGCTCCATCTGAGAACGATTGCTTGGATGCCTTTGTTGTGCAGCCTTATGATGAGTGTGTGGTGGGAGACTGTTTTGAAGGCTGTTGAGAGGTCTATGAGAATCAGAGCTGGAGTCTCTCCTCGGTCGAGTAGGGCTCGGATGTTGTCAGTATCCGTGATGAGGGCTGTCTCGATGCTGTGGTTGCAGCAGAATGTTGATTGGGAGGAGTCAAGTTGAAGGTTCAATGCCAGATATGAGGAGAGCTGTTGGTTGATGGAGTGTGTGGATGACTCTGCTTTGCCTAGGTTGAAGATGTGAGGAGGGTATGGGACAGTTGGGGCCCCTGAGTGTACCGAGGACATGATGGGGGATGTGTCCTGTGGGGCGAGCTGGCTCCCTTCAGTTAGTCGGATGTCTCTTGTGGTAGCGGGGTCATTGTGTTGCTTGAGGAAGTCGGTGGCCTTGGGCTGGGGTTAGAAGTTTCTGTAGATGTTGGCAATCTTGTCCTAAAAGAAGTTTGAATGGTTGTCACAGAGTTCCAGTGAGGGGCTAATGTTGTTTGTTGCAGCTGAGTGGTTGGAGAATTCTTTGACAATGTTGAAGAGTTCTTTGTTGTTATTGGAGCCTAATTTGATGTGTGAGGCTAAGACCTTTTACTTTGATTCTCTCAAATGTCTGTGGTAGAGGTTGAGGGCTTTCTTGAAGACAGTCTTTTGGGTCGTGTCCTTGCTGGTGCGCCATCTCATTTCCAGTTGCTTTCAGTATTGTTTAGGAGTTTTAAGACCTTCAGTGTACCAGCTAGCCTGCTTGGTGAACCTTCTGTGAGTGTTGTTGCCGATGGGAGTGAAGCTTGTGGCTGCAGTTGGTGAGCCAATTGTTGAAGTTTCTGACGTTCTGATCTAGGATGTTAGAGGAGATAGGATGGGTGGTGTTGAGGGCATTAATCCATGTGTCCTTAGAGACTTTGCTCCAGCTGCAGTTGGGGGCATTGGGCAGACTGGGGGCAGAGGTATGTGAGCTGGTGATGTTGAAACAGATGATGGAGTGGTCGGTCCAGGTGAGTTCCATGGTGTGCGTGTATATGGTGCAGTCTCTGGAGCTTAAGTCTAGCATGTGGCCTGCGGAGCATGTGGGGTCGTGGGTGATTTAGGTGAGCACGATGTTGTTCATGCTGTTGAGGAGGGTGGTAGTGTTGATGTTATTGTGGTCGTCGAGATGGAAGTTGAGGTCACCAAGGAAAATTTAGTTGTTGGAGTCTATGGCGAGAGAGACAATGAAGTCAGCACTGAAGTTGCAGAAGGCTGGACGTGTTCCTGGAGGATGGTAGGCAAGAGTGCCTCTGATGGTGGTTTTGCTGTCTGATTGGAGTCGGAAGTCAAGGTATTCAATGGATGGGGTGATGTTGTCATTTGTGGTGGTGCATTGGTTGGGTTCCTAGTGTATGATTGCGATCTCTCCACCAGGCTTGTGGATGCAGTCATTTTGGGTGATTTGTATCCTTCAAGTATACCAGTGGTGATGTCGGGTGCAGAAGTGGGTTTGAGCCAGGTCTCAGTGAGGAAGAGGACTTTGGGTGGGAGAGTGGAGATGAGGTCTCAAATCTCAGTGGTGTGTTTGCATAGTGAGCGTGTGTTGAGAAGGGTGCATGTGAGTTGGTGTTTTTGTTCAGGTTGTGTCTGTAGTGTGTTCAGGGTAGGGCTGGTCAGTGGGCTGGTGTGTGTGCTGTGGCAGGTGAAGTGGCTGTGGGTGCAGGTGAAAGGTCCTACCATGGAATGTGGGTGGGCACAGTGTCAAAGTCCAGGGTCAGGAGTGTAGAGCTAGGTATTGGAGTATCTTCGGGGTGGGAGGGCCAGGGGTTGTGACGCTGGGCACGGTTCAAGAATGGACGGGCGATGACAGGCTTGCCTTTGGCTCACCAGCGGTGCGCCATCTGCGCTGTCTCTCTGTCACAGGCTAGGTGTCCAGGTGCCCACTAATGTGGTAACTCTGCAGCCTGCATTAAATAGGACCTATGGGTGGACAGAGCTTCTGTTGGCTCCAATATCGGTGAGTGGGCAGATCCGGGTGGGAAAACCCAGGCAGGAGCAGTGTCACTGGATCAGGCTAGAACAACAGGAACTGGAGGCCACAGACAAGTGGCAGCCTAGGTGTCCAGGTGCCTATTGATGCGGTCGTGCTGCGCCCTGCATTCAGTAGGTCCTGGAGTGGGCAGGGCTTTTGGTGGTGGGAAGAATGGTGAGCAGCAAAAACCCGGGCGGGAAAAGTTGGGCAGCGGTGGTGTCACTGGATCAGGCTGAAACAAGCAGGAACTGGAGGCCACAGGCAAGTGGCAGGCTAGGTGTATAGGTGAATATTATCCTGCCACTATATATGAGAATATTTGTTTCACATATATAATATATTTGTTTCACACCAAAAGTGGCCTGTTTTTGATTGTTTTCATTTCTGTTTTCAGCCTATCAGACATCAGCATGAGGGATCAAGCCTGACTGTAGTGATAAAGAACAATGAAAATTACAAGATAAACAAATTAAAAACTGTAGTCAAAGAAGGAGTTCGTTTGGTTGTTGCTTAGGTTTTTGCAGATAATTGTTAAGCATAGATTCATCAGGGTTTATAATCTTGGCACATCAAAAAAAGAGGAAGTATATTTGGGGCCATGTCTATTTATAGTATTGGTTGTATTTCTTTCAGGTTAATGTTTCCTGGTTGAGATTTCAGAAATGTGGGGAAATGTAGCGTGACTTTGAATGCGCTCTGTAAATAAAGCAGGAAAGGAATTTTCATAATATTCGCCTCCTTTGCTTTTAATAAAATCAGGACTCTATTTCGCTAGTAGCTAGAAGAATGTGCTATTCTTCATGACATTTTATTTTGATTATTTTATGTATCTCTGTGGCAATTTAGCATTTGCTCCAGGCCAACATAATGGGTGGTGTTACAGAAAGATTATGAAATGGTAAATGTGAGAAAGTAAAGTCAAGAAGGGAAGACAAAATGTATGTATTTAGACAGGAGCAGGCTAAAGGCCTGTTAAAAAAACGGTTTACTTAAATGATTTTGTCAACCAGAGAAAGTTGTCTTCTGAGTCTTTATCTTACGGGATAAAGGTAGTAAGTTTCAAACGGGAGAGGATGGTGAATAAAATGATCTGGCTCCAAAACCCTTGTACTTTAACTGTGAATGGCAGGACGATTTTAGGTAGCCAACCTCAGGTGTCTGGTTGGTCGACAAAGGCAGCAGGAGCTTTGTTAGGTAGGATGAGCCTTGCATAGGTTCACTTTTATATAATAATTCCTACCCAGGTGCAGAATAAGAAGTACATGGAAATTGTTTACCAACTATGGGACCCATTTCTACATCTTAAGGTTCTCCCCTTTAAGATGGTCTTTGGAAGTCCTAATGCTATTTCCCAAATTACTTTATGTAAAATATAATGTCTTGAATCATATATATTGAAATTGAGGATGCTATGTTTTTACCAATATTTGTACAGAACGCTTCTGTCATTTGTATGGTTCCACAGTGCTTTTGAAGTATGGGTGCTCTTTTTCGTTCTGGGGTTCTCTGTTGTAAGGCAATATATAATAACAGGTCAATATAATTACAATGTACAGTATGACCAGGCAGAGGGCCAAAGCTATGCTTTTTAAACCCATGCACTTCATGCTGTGGGCCATTGGACAGATGATTCCGAATTATGCAGAGAAATAACAGCACCCACCAGCCTTGACATATGTGACTTTTCACTAACTCTGGGCCAAACACCTTGGTATGTGTTTCATGGAGATCCCTAAGTATAAAGACCCCTTGCTGCACTGCTCTGCGTGAAAGGGAGAGGGCAGGAATTGCCGGTATCTATGAAGATATAGGTGCATTCCTGCTCTCTCCTTGCGCTGACACACTTTTGGTTGCCTAGCGCCAACGCAGGCACCTTTGAACTATGTTGCAGTGGTGCCTGCGTTGCGGACAGGATTGTTTTTGTGCAGGAAGGGACCCCTTCCTGCACAAAAACAATCCTTTGAGGCTTTTTCCTTTTTCTAGGAGTGCTGCAGAATGCAGGGCATATAGAAAGAGATAAAAAGCGAGGACAAATAAAGATATTTCTCCTCGTTATGCCTCCCCTGGGAAGGCGTAGCATTTTGACACATTCACAGATCTGCCACTCATGGTAAATCTAGGAATGCACCAAAATCCATCGTGGATGCATGGGAACACCCACTATTCACCCATGGAACGCCTCCCTGGGGAAGAGTAACGCAAGACTCCAGATATACCAAGCACTGCAGGATCACGCAAGGCCTGCTAGATCTCATCTAGGTTTTGCGCTGTGCTTGTGTATCCTTGCGTGGTGCAAAGGCACTACAAAACTTTAATAGATATGCCCCTCAGGGTCTATTTTTGTCAGAAAATTTTCCAAACAAGTGCATTGCAACACAAAATTAGAGATATACAATATCCTACTGAACTTAAAATTATTTTGTATAAAATGTATTTGCATAGTTGAGCCAAATGTAGCTGAGTAGAGGGTTGTCCTGTATTAATTTTGGTGATATGTCGTCTGTTAAACACTACTAGAATTACCGGTCAGATGTTTTGTACTCATGAAATGGCATCAACGATATCACACATCTTACTCTTTCACTGTAACCTGCACTCCACATTCACCTTATCCTGGAGATAGTATATGTCTAAGATGAGTTGCAACATAACACTGTAAACCCAGTAATGTTGCACCCTGAACCCATAACAGGGAAATATGGTCATTATCCAAGTTGCTTAATAAAACCATAGCTGCTGGCATGAGTAGGGTGTCACACAGCACGGAGCTCTGGGGCTTGGCAGTGGGGAGGAGGGGAGAGATACAGTGTCTCTTTGGGGTCACTACGGCTCAGTTAAATGGAATGCCAGTCTGCTTTCATGTGAGGGGCACTTGAAAGGCGATCTGATTCTGTTTCTACTCGAGAACTCTGTGGGATTTGTTACCTTGGCAATGATGTTGCTGGTTACTTGAGTCACCAGTGCAGTGGCTGCAAGTGTGCGAGCAGCTTCTCTCTAAAAGAGAGATCATACATAGCACCAGTAAAGTTATTTCAAGAATTATGGACCCTTGGGAGGTGCAGCGATATAAACTAAGTTGGGTAGACAGGAGAGGCTTTGGAGCAGTAGCGTGAGAGCCTCAGCTCAGTAGAACACTAATATTAGCACTGCACAAATTCAGAGCCTGATTCACAAAGGGCCTCCACACTCATGGCGAAGTCCCCGCAGTCGCGGCGGGGACTCCGCACTTGTGGCAGGAGCTCCGCACTGCAGTTTCTCAACTTTAGTGCAAAGGGCCTTTTTGAATTGGGTCCTTTGTTTCTTCGAATAAACACATTTACATTTTATACTATGTTAGAAAATGCTGGTTATTGCTTTGAGTTACACATGCCTTTTAATGACTGCATCTTCTAACGAAAGCAGCCCACTTACTTGATCTCCGCAGTTAATACAGCTAGACTGAGTACTTGTCCCTCCAGAAGCGGTGGCCTTCCGACAAATTAGACTGTAATTAATTGTGAATAAGGAAGGAGTCGTAATCCTCAATTAACATTTTTGTAAGGTTTCAAATGCTATTGATTCTACCAAATGAATGAACATTGTGTGTGTGTGGGTGTGTGTGTGTGTGTGCGTGTGTGTGTGTGTGCTTGCATACATCTGTGTGGGTGTGTGAGAGAGATGTTTGCATATATTACAGCGTGACAATACCACGCACTGTGCTCTCACAAATGATGTGATTTGCAATGTTATTAGTGTTCTCGAGAATGCTAATATTTCGGATGATGTAATATGAAATTGTATAACCAGTGCATGGAGAAGGCTTTTGTTATAGTTAATGTAGTGTAATTACCGAGTTCAAAACTCTGTGTATGGATTGAGCATGAGTTATAATAATTTGAATGCGGTGCGTAAATTATAAATTTAAGGTATACGTGGTGTACAGTGGAGCTGCATACAGTGGAAACTGTAGAGTGGAATAGCGTACAGTGGAGTAGCGTAGACTGGCTTGTCATAGAACGGAGTGCTGTAGAGTTTAATTGCATAGAGTAGAGTTGCGTAGAATGGAGTGGGGTAGAGTGAAGTGGTGTATGGTGGAATGACACAGAGTTGAGTGGCATAGGGTGGAATAACATACAGTGAAGTGGCTCACAGTGAAGTGGCATAGAGTGGAGTGGCGTAGAGTGGAATGTGGTACTTTAAACAGACAGTGTGAAAGTGAGTGAACTGATGTAGATGAAGTGTGGCAGGAATATAGATTACGGAGTGTAAATGGTATTTTTTGGTAACAGGTGTAATTAGTTTAAGTAGTTTTAAAGTTAGAAGCTTGTAAATAGTTATTATGCAGCAGTGTACCACGGTAACTGCGCAAAATAACGCGGTACATGCCTATGACAAGGCAGTATTTGATTAGCAGATACCTGTCTTTACAAACGTAAAAGGCAGCTATGTAGTTTTTAGCTCAGGCCTGGGTTATGGACTTAAATATAGGTAAGTAGTAGGTTTTATTACTGTTTCCTACCTATTACCACAGTGCCCTCGCCATGCACAGCTAATTACCACACACATTACATCACTCATGCCATGTTCTATAACATAATTGATAACATCAGTGCAGCATTTGAAATACCATCATTGATGAGGAGACTGTGCATGGCGGGCGCGAGTTATAGTTACCTTAGGGGATGAGTTATCGTTACTAGAAATAACTATAATTGGGGAAATTTCAGATTTTTTCCATTTAAAACATTACCTTATCACTGAATGATGAAAGTTTCGCCTAACTATAATTGCAACCTTTGGTTTTTCTCAGTAACTGTGTGTATGTGAGAGAGTTTATATAATATACATATACAATATAGATACGTTACATGTATATTGTACATACATTTTAATCATATCCCAGGTAACCTGTGAATAAAATGTTACATGTATATTGTACATACATTTTAATCATATCCCAGGTAACCTGTGAATAAAAAGGAACTGAGTGGAATACCTGTAGATATTTTTAGTAATACACTTTTCACTTTTCACTTGGATCCCTGCTTATCCAGTTTTGATTTGGCTAAGAATTGCCATTCCATCGTTGGTTGAGTCTGCCCTGGTGGTATCCTACCAGGGTGTGGATAGGTGCCGATGATGAAGCATGTCAGATTAATTGAGTGAGGTGTCTAATCCAATATCTTTGGATACCCAAGAGGTTCAATGAGAGGATTGATTTGATCATTATAGTTATTCCAGTTGCTCTCTCTGTGTGGTAGTTATAGTTAGAACCTAGTTTACATAGGATAAGCATTTTTTGTTTTGCTAATAGCTCTGGCACCATTTGACGAATCTTCAAAACTTGTTTGCCAGTCACTTCAACTGCTGTCTGGAACGTTTTGGGGTGATCCATCAAGTGGGGGCCAACAAAAAGGGGGTATATTAAAATGAGTTTTCCTCATGCCATTTCCTGTAGGGGTTTAAGACACAACTACTCCCTGAACCGCTGAACGGAATTACACCAAATGTGGCAGAAAGCTACATTTTGGTCCAGAAAAAGTACTTTTGTAATTTGGTTAAATCTGTTCAGTAGTTTTGGAGTTGTCAAAGTTAAAAGATTTATGCATATCCAGGGTCGAAGATCTGCCATGAATCTGGGCGGATTCGGGTATCCACGCACCAATAGCAGTGCTGTCATTGGTGACCGCAACCTGAGAGGAAATTTGCATCTGCCATTTTGTGCACTGAGACACGGATCCTGGGGAGAAAATAAAAAGTAAAAGTGATAGAAGGGGTATGGGTAGAGGTACCCTGACCCCATGGGACTGATGGAGGGGGTCTGTGAGGGACCCTTCATGAGCAAGAAATTGTCCAAACAGTTTTTTGGGCACATAGGGATCTGCACACATACTCATGGATTAGGGCGAATTTGGGTCGATCTGTGGATCCAGACCCCAATTATAAAAAACTCATACACCCACTCACATTCCCACACACATACTCATGCACTCAATCACATGCTCACACACACATACAACCACTCACACAACTGATTAAACACCAATACACCCACTCACACCCACTCATAGACCTACAAAACCACTCAAACACGATATGAACAAAAGCACAGGTGCACCAAAAATTATCAACAATAAAGCATGTTCAAATAAAAATTATAACATGAGAAAGGCTCCTCAGTTTTGATTTCTTTATTCCATGTTTAGTAGAAAAGACAGTACAGTCGACGCGTTTCGTCCCAACTTGGGACTTCTTCAGGGCGATTTATAAATGGTACGTCATGTCTATAGATGTTAGAGACTGCAGTAAAGGCGCACTATACCTCGATCTGGAATCTTCAAAAAGAATATATGAAGAAAGGGTCCAGTTTTCTCAGGCGAAGAGTGTGTACTGGTTGCAAATCCTAAGTAGACTGTTAGGTGGATCCAGTGGTAGTATAAACGGAGTTTCCTGTTGGAACTAACACTGTGATGGTGGGTGTCAATCAGTGTGCACACATTTCCCTATGCTGATAGAAGGGGAACTTTACTATTAGAGTTATTACGGGTTAGGTGCTGATACTAATGAAGGCTCCACTGTCTTTCTGTTTTTAGCCACTCAAACACCATCTCACAGACCCACACAGCCACTCCACAGCCACTCACACAACTACCTACATACCCACACAACTACTCACACACTCATACACCCACTCACACACCCGCTCCCAGACCCACAAAACCATGCACACATCCACTCACAAACCTGCACGGCCACTCAGACACCCACTCAATTCAATTCAATTAAAAAATAGCTTTATTCGATTTAAAATATAAATCATAAAAAGCCAACGTATCACATAGTATTTCAAACAGAAAGTCACACCCACTTACATACCCACATTGCCCCTTGCACATCCACTCACAGACCCTCACACCTCTCCTATACCCACTTGCACACCCACACAGCCACTCACCCATAAAACCATTCATACAGTCACTCACTCAGCCATTCACACACCCACACACAGGCAGTAATGTACTTATAGAAATTGCATTATAATTTGTTTGTATTAAATGTGTTGTTGTTTTAGTATTGAATGTGTGCTCTATAACCACTTATTTGTCAGAGGATTCATGATGGATCCACGGACCCATAAAATGAATTTAAAAAAAGAAAGACTTGGTGCCTTGCATTTATAGAAAGGCAACACAAGTTACTGTAAGTTAATTTTACATTTTTTGGCTTTAAAATATATAATAAGAATGAATGTGTGAATAAAATGTATTTATAAACTCATGAAAATGTATATTAGTAAATTGAACTTATGGGTCAAATCGCAGTACAATTTATATGAAAACAACCTGAGACATTAACTAAAAAAACAAAGGTTACTGAGGCGTTATAGTTAGAAAATAGCATTAAAAAAGTGGAAATTCACTGAAAAAAAGAAAGGTTACTAGGGTGTTATTGTTAGGAAATAGAATTAAAAAAAATAGAAACTTACAGAAAAAATTAAAGGTTACAGGGACGTTATAGTTAGATTTTACACACACAAAACCATACATTATATAATTTAAAACATGTCCTATAACATAATTGATAATATCACTGCAACATTTGCAGTGAAATTATTGATGAGAATATTGTGAATGGCAGGGGCACGAGTTATAGTTAACTTAGGGCATGAGTTATAGTTACTTAAGATAACTGTAACTAGAACTGCTGAATTTCTATGTTTTTTTGCGTGTAAATCTGAACCTTGCTATAAAGTCCCTATAACCTTTGTTTTTTTCAGTGAATTTATATATATAAAAGAGTGCACCCTGACAGTGTTGAAGGCTATCATCAGGAGCTACCTGTCGGTATTGGCCTAGATTGGTTCCTATGCAACCTGGTGGGATGTGACCTGGTGGAACCTGGACTACTGCATACCAACCAGGCATGGTCCCAGCATGGAAGACTGACCTGTGGATGGGCACTGTGACCTTTTCTACTGATAGAATAGGAGGTGTCTGTTTTCTCAGCTGGACACTGAGTGTATGTTAAATGGGGATGGTGAATCTTTGCAGAGCCCTCATTCCCCCCACCAACCAGAACATTGCCATAGTAATTTTCCAGTGAGCTCTGAGGATTAACTCAAATAGTTGGTAGCCTGTGCATTAAATAGTGTGGTTTACTCGGAACACCCTGTGGGCCAATTTTGTCAGCAGTGTATGTGTAGGACAGGAAATAGATTATCAGTCTGGATAAAATCTATCCCAAGCAAAGCAATCTGACCTTTTAGCACAGGAAAAATACTAAATTACGTGGGGACCTTGAAAAGGTCTGGGGTCTACTTACCTGGTGACTGGAAACTGTGAAGTAGAATGTGATGCAAGAACTAAACTGCTGGACGAACAAAGTGGTCTGAAAATAATAGATTCCAAAATTGATACACTCACCAGGACTTCATCAAAAATGGCAAAACACTGCAGAGATATGGTAAAACAATTGATCAAGGAAACAGTTAGATTTTGGAGGTAGAAGATGATATGTAAAAATTCTCTGGACCCTCTGATCATTGAGAACGTCATCAAACTGATTAAAACCAAGAATGAAGTTCTGGAATACTGATCCGGATGCAATAATATGATTCTGGAAATGGAAATCTGAACAATTTGTGTTGATCTTGTTATGCAGCTTTTTTGGCAGGGAGCAATTTTCTAATACCCAAACTCTGACACGTAGACCACCTCCTGGCACTGCTGCTGCCATAATTGCAGCTCCCTGAACTATTGTAATTGAGGCACTACATAAAGCACACTCTGACTGTGATGGTAGGCTACTTGTAGTCAGTTACCACTATTTGACATCCCTTGCACATTCATAAATGTCAATGCTCCAAATGTTGACACCCCAGTCTTCTTTGAAGATCTTCTGTGACTCTCAGACAGTTTGAGCTCCCTGCCATTATTTGTGGAGGCAATTTCAATGTAATGCTCCACCCAACACTAGATTGACCCACATAACATTTGAGAACGTGCGGCCAGGGTGTCACAGCTCCAGATGATATATGCGATGATTGATAAGATGATTGGTGACTTGCAAGAAATATTGCTTGTGCGTAAGATAAATCATATGATCTTCTTATGCTGTTCTACGGTTCACAACTCACACTCGAGAATTAACTACTATTGACCAATAGCCACTCATCCTTGATGGCATATAAAGCATATATGCCAAGCACACTTTCAGGTCACTCACCAGTAACATTTGAGATTAGGCTAAAGACAGACATCCTACAATCCTGTCAGCTTCCTGGGATGCTGATGGATGTAGTCTTCCTTACCAATATTGGAATGACCATCAATAAGTATTTTGGCATAAATACGGGCTCAGTAGTTTAATACTTCTCCGTATGGGAGACAGTCAAGAAGTATACACATTTTAACTCCATCTCCAAACAGGCTAGTTTTGAAGTTCATTCAGACATAATCGCATCAGCTTGAACTCGTAATACAGGGCCCGAGGACCAGTATGCTGAGGAGAAATCGGAGTCAATAATGAGGGATGTTATAAACAACTGCTCCTCACTCAGTAGTTAGTGTACCATGAGATTAAATGTCTGAAAAATACACTGAAGCACAGAAGTATGAGGACCAGAAAAGACCCAGTAGGACATTCACCTGGGCCCTGAAGCAAAACTCTAAACTAAACACATAAGTGTATCCGTGACTGTATATCCAGACAGACTACCTCCAGGACCAATATACTGAGCACATTCACTGACTACCTTAGAAGCCTCCACTCCCCATAATACACCAGTGACATCAGACACCGGGATCCTTAGACCAGATAGCATTAGCTTGGATAGATGAGGATTATAGAGCCCCTTTACTCGATCCTCTAAACAAGGAGGAAATAGTATTTGTGACTGGTAGCATGGCTAGTATTAAGGCCCTGTGCCTTGATGGCCTTACACTAGAATTTTACAAGGAACACAAAGACATCCTGGCCCAACAATCTGCTGGCCATCCATGAAGAGGCACTTTAGAAAGGAACCCCGTCTATCAAATAGAGAGGCTGTCATAACATTATAACTTAAGCTTCATAAAGAACCAACCACCTTGCCTATTGTTTCAGCCCCTGTCCCTGTTAAACACAGAGAACAAAATCTTCACCAAAAAAAGTTACCAAAAGACTTTGCTCCTCATGGAAACAAATTGCCCCTCAGTCAGTCAGGCTTTGTACTGATAGGCACACAGTGCACCTGCTTTGTGCCTTATATGTGGTAGTACATCAAATAAAGCTGAAAGTAATGCTATCTCAGTCCAACTGGACACAGAGAAGGAAGTTACTCTCTAGAAGGGCCATTCTTAGTCTACCTTCTCCAGGAAATAGGAGTAGGCGCCTATCTGCTCTTCCTTATTACACTACTATACTAAGCTCAAGCGAACAGGATTTGAATTAACAGCTGACTTTTGGGCAGCTTTCAGATTAGCAGAGGCACATTGGATGAGGGAATGTCATTCACATAGAGGTATTACCTTTACTGATAAGAAACATATGATTTCCCTGTACACAGACAACATTGTGCTCTGTGTCAAGAATACTGGTTTCAACTTACCTAGGAAGAGATCTGCCAATTTGCAACAACTACAGGCATTAGAATCGATTACAATAAATTAGAACAGAGATATACACTTGATGCAATCCAACCCCAGTTGGTCTACCTGATCCACTGCTGAACTGAATTAGTGCAATACCTAGGCATCTACATGCATCCGCATCGGATAGGAACACAATGTTTATTAGACAACCTCAGCCCTATATTGGAATCCACTGCTGGCAGATTAAGCTGGCACTGTCGATGGAGGAGAATAACCATTGGTAAAATGTTGGCACTGGCTATATTTCTTTACCTTTTTAACAACATCCCAATGCCATTCCCCTCAGCAGAACATTGTTATCAAAACTGCACCCTTTCATCTGGGCAGGCGACCAGCCTTGTGTGGGCTGGTTCATTCCCAAACTTCCTTACGAGAAGTGAAGATTTTCTGTCTCAGAGCTTGTATCATACTATTTTGTTGCACAGGCACAATTTCCGCATATTGCTATCACCCACACCGCATCTCCACATTGAATAGGATTATCTACAGTCATGCCCCATTCAAGCAGCACTGCCAAATCAAATGTTCCACCTTCCAAGCCTTATTTGGATAGATCAATACACAATATGGGCTTTGTATGAGATGGGCAGAACTGCCAGGTTTACTGGATTCTATTTGCCATAATTCCACTCCAGAACAACCCCATGCTCCATATGATTTGGGAAAGATTCGTCATGAAGAGTGTGATTGGGATAGACTGCACACAGATATCTCAATGACTATACATATGACATTTCGCAATGAAACCTCCTAGTTCACACCCATCACCACTGTAATATGTATATCCACAACTCACAGATGGGTATCCAAATATGTTTTGCTTTTCACCTCAATGTAACCAATGTACCACACTACACAAGATGTGAGCATGACACTGAGTGCTAAATACTGGAACTTCTGCCATACTCAAACCTCATCTGTTTCATTGAATCATAGACACAAACTCATGCCGTTCAACATCTTTGCACGTATGTAATACACCCCTACTTTACTACACAAATTTAAGCGTAACTGTGACCCTGCATACACCAGATGTTTAAAGCTCAAGGGTTTATGACCTCTGGAAAGTATACTGTCTACTCTCTTTTAAATCATATTAGTGCCTCTTAAGCTAGACTCTTTGTAGGTTGCACATTCAGGATATGTGGCTGCATTGCTGTTAGACCAGTAATCCTTGAAGGGGTTTTTCCCCTGACTTTTTGCCTTCAAACGTCCTCTTTTGCTAACTTCATAACTTCATTTTTGCTTGCCCTAGGACTCTGCACACTTTACCACTGCTAGCCAGTACTAAAGTGCTTTTGCTCTCTCTCCTGAAAATCTGGTGGAATAGACTCATACCTAATTGGCATATTTAAATTTCATGTACGACCCTAGTAAAGTGGCACTGCACGTTCCCAGGGCCCCAAATTAAAAGTTATGAATTGGTCTGCAGCACTGATTGTGCCACCCACTCAAATAGCCCTTTAAGCATGTCCAGGTCTGCCATTGCCGCCTGCATGTGCAGTTTTTAAACTGTCATTTCGTCCTGGCAAAAGTAATCTTTTTCCAGACCTAATTCTTCCCTTTTAATACATATAGCATGCCCATAGGGTAGGCTCTGGACAGATCAGAGAGCAGGGTGCAGTGTATTTAAAAGGTTGTACATGTATTTTTAAGTTTTACATGTCCTGGCAGTGAACAATTCTTACATTTTTGTTCACTGCTGAAAGGCCTACCTCCCCCATAGGATAACATTGGAGTAACCTTATTACATTTAATAAGTTGTAACTTCCAAATAGGAACAAGTAACCAGTTCATGTTTGTGCCTTTAGAATTGTGATGCAAAATCCTCTCTTATGGTAAAGTCTGATTACATTTTTAAAAAGGGTGCTTTTAGAAAAAAAAATTCTGCCTTAACCATTTAGTGCCTGCAGCCTGTCGCTGGGTCATATGACTGGGTGTAGCTGACAGTTGGGCTTTGGGTATTATTTCTCAACAATCACACTCAATTGTGAGGTTAGGTGTGCCTGGGTGGGCCATCACTGGCAGGATGGGTGGGCTGATCTGGGCACAGCCCTACTTACACTTGATAGGTTGTATCCTGTCTCTACACAAAGGGCTATATACCCCCTGTAGTTCGTGTGGAGCCCAAGCAGGGGAGGCAAGAAACCTGTGCACTTCAAAGGAAACCTCTAGACGCTTCTCCCACTTCAAAGAAGGCACCTGGTATCAATATTGGACCTCAGACACCAACTCGTCAGTACACTTCTGGACCTGTGGAGACTCTGCCAGGAAGAAGGACTGTTGTGCTGCTGAAAAGACTGCAATTCTGCTGGCCTGCTTGCCTGCTACCTTGCTGCACTGTTGTCTAGCTGGATTGCTGCCCTGCTGCCCTGCTGCCCTCCTGCCTGAGTCTGGGTGATTGTACCTGCACCTGAACCCAGGGCTCCAAGAGTGACTCCAAGGCCTAGTTTTCTGGCATCCTGTTCCGTGCCACAGGCTCCTAACCACCTAAATCAGTACCCAGATCCAACTGGAGCAAACCCTGACCACCAAGTGTTGCCTCCAGGTCCTGGACACTTGGTGTGGGCTCAGTGGAGCTAAATTGAAGTTTTTGGGCTCTTCATGACTGCAAAAGGGCCAATTAGCACCAAACCCTTGCCACTCGCAATGCCAACCAATGAAAAGTTCAGTCAGCCCGACCCATCACGGGAAGCACCAGCGCAAAGCTCTGCCCTGACTACCCATGTGCACAATAGGATCTTCATGCTACAGCAATGAGCCTCTGCGACGCCAGGCCTACTCTTCACGCTACATTGATGACCATCCATAACGCTTCACGGCTCCTCGCTGCCTGCTCCACCGCAAACAGGACTCTTTACACTGGACTGAAAAGGTACTTTTCAGCTGGAATAACCTGGTCCCTGTATCTGTCCCATACTCTATTGCGGTTAGCCTGAGCTTGTGACTTTCTCCCAGTCTTGCATGACCAAAAAGTCTTGAGTGACTTTTGTAGCTTTTTGCTATTTTCACCTAAATCTTTAGAATATCTTCAGTTCTATTGACTGAATTTTTGACCTGTTGGTCTTGATTTATTTATTAAAATTGACTTATTTTACTAATTGTGTGGGATTTTTCTTGTGTTGTGTTTTCACTTTATTACTGTCTGAGTGCTGCATAAATACTTTACACATATAAGTTAGCCCTGACTGCTCTGTGCCAAGCTACCAGAGTGTTGAGCACAGCTTAATTTGGGGTTTGCTTGTGCCTCACCCTGACAGGGCTTGTGGTTGCTGCCGGAGTATTGCTTGACTCCTCCTCAACCAGTAACACAAGTTCTCACATTTCCCAAAGCACTATCGAATACTGAATGACCTGCTACTCCATTTGGCCAAAAGGTAAATAGCGACGATAAGGCTGAAAAGTCTGCTATCCAAATAGAAGGATTGGCTCTGGGGAGAAGTCTTTTGTAATGTCTCATTTGAAGTGTATACCTCACAACACTTCCGCACATCATGTCCACAAGCCATATGGGGCAACTGTGTACCTACCTCTGAGGTATGCCGCCTACAAACCAAGTTATGCTCAAACGGATTAAAACTGATTGGCAGGATATGCTGAAGAATACAAAAGATGCTACAGTAACAATATATGTGCTGTATGCCTTGACATCTCAATGTGACAAGAGGTGGTTTATCGACTACATGTGTTATGTGTTGGTTCTATGAAAATTTGAAGGAAAACATTTATTCTAAAAAATAGCCTTGAGAACTTTAACTAAAACTTACATAAAGTTCTTATCACTGAATTTCATAGTTATTTTTTGTTTCTAAACCCAATCCAATTTCATCAATGGCCAGAGTCGCATTGAGGAGCAATTTTCACCACAAGACATTCGTTTAAAAGATCAATCTATTAATGAGCATTAATGGCCACTCCCAGTGAATGTAGTTAATGCTAAGACGTATTATTCAATTATCTATTACGCAGTGCGCAATATGTGAAGGAAGCATATTAATCAGGACCACTCGAAATATGTGATTTCAACCAAATATTTTTCTAGCGATTAAAAAAGTTCTCCTCTATGAATAGAGATTAAACCTTACAATGATCCGTTGGAGCAGGCTTCTCCAAAGCTACTCTTAAGGACACAACACATGAGGTACAGCTTTTAATACAAGAAATGCATACGTGTAAGCTTGTGCTCGAATAACCACAAAACTGCAATTATTTAAAACAACATTTGTCTTTGTTGCCATTTTCATCTACAACATTTTGACACCGTAGGTGTGATTCCCCAGTCCTTGGCCCAAAAGTGGTTTCAATGGTATTGTATATAAACATTTCATAATGATGAAGCTAGGGAGGGCAGAGGCAATGGGCTGTGTGAGAGTGGTGCTTGGGAGGGGGAAGGTTTGAGCAACCTCCTGGTTCCACCGACTGAGACACTTATTCAAATATGCTCTAATGTGAAGTCAGGTTCTCCTAGGGATCCTGCGGCCCCTAAAGTCCTCAAGGAGAGTATCTCCGTTGTGGAACCTTATATCAGACACCTTTTGGAGACCTCCTTTGGGACTGGCATGGTACCCAACTGCTGGAAAGAAGCAGTGGTCCTGCTGCTGCCCAAAAAACCTCATATTAGCCCTGAACGACTCGATAATCTACGTCCTATTTCTCTTCTTCCCTACTTTGCTAAAGTGGCGGAGAAAGTAGTGAACAACCAACTGACGACGCATGTGGAGAAATTCCATCTTCTCCACTCTTCTCAATCGGGCTTTCGGGCTGGTCACTCCACCGAGACGGCACTGCTATATGCCATTGAAACAATCAGGCAGGGGGTGGATGCTGGGCAGACAGTGGCCCTGATCCTGGTGGACCTTAGTGCCGTCTTTGACACTGTGGCACATCACACCTTGCTACAGTGTCTAGAGGCAGGTGGGGTCTCTGGTCTTGCCTTGAAGTGGCTGGGCTCCTTCCTGGAAGAGCATAGCTTCCAGGTGAGACAGGGCTCCCACTATTCTAAGAGCATTAGGCTACTTCAAGGGGTACCGCAAGGCTCGGCCCCGAGTCCGACCCTTTTCAATCTCTATGTGGCCCCCCTTGCCAACATCGCCGAGCGGTTCGGGATCAGGGTTGTGTCATACACCGATGACACTGTACTGGTGGTGTCCCTTATGCAGGATCTGGACTCGGCGTCCTCCAACTTCACGGCATGTCTGCAGGAATTGGCGTCCTGGATGTCGGACAACTGCTTGAAGTTGAACGGTAACAAGACGAGGTGCTGATTGTAGGGCGCACCCCTTCCGTTTGGTCGTCGGCGTGGTGGCCTCAGACCTTGGGTCCCACTCCCATACCAAGCAATCAGGTGAAGAACCTGGGCATATGGCTGGATTCTAAGCTTTCTTTTGAGTATCAGTCCAGACGGGTAGCATGTTCCTGCTTTGGGGTCTTAAAAGGCCTCCGTAAGACCTTGGACCTGCTGCCGGCGTCGGCCAGGAAGACTATGGTGCACGCCCTGGTCACTTCCCGCCTGGATTACGGCAATTTACTGTATCTAGGGGCGACGGGGGCGTGTTTGAATAGGCTCCAATGTGTGCAGAATGCCGCGGCTAGGCTGGTTCTCATGCTACCCAGAAAGGCCTCCTCGAAGAAGGCGCTGGTGTCGCTCCACTGGCTCCCTATCAGAGAGAGGGTGATGTTTAAGGCACTATGTGTGTGCCATCGCATCTCCCAAGGCAAGAGTCCTGCATATTTGGCGGACCCGGTCTCTCACTATGTGCCCATGAGGCAGTTGAGATCCTGCGGTTCGGGTATGATTACTGTCCCTAAGATCTCAAAGTCAAGGATGGGCGGCAGATCGTTTTGTCGCCTGGCCCCTCAAAACTGGAATAAACTCCCTTTGAGTCTTAGGCTGGAGGCAGCTGAAACCAAGTTCAGGAAGGACTTGAAAACTCACCTTTTTCGTGCTGAGCTAGGTCACTGTTAATCCCTGCACTCTCACTGTAGCTCTGTGCGGTCGCCTCTCACCATAGCGCGGGTACACACCAGTTGGTGTAACCAGGTGCTCTATAAATCTTTATTATTATTATAATTTGTATGGGTAAAATTTCAGAGCTTGTGTGGGCAATGTCACTGCTTCGACATTTACGTATGGTAGTATTCTGGCTAATGGTATGAAGAATACTTAATGCAACCACAGGCACATTTTTACTCTTAAATGAGGAGTTTATTGGCTCTCATGAGAAATATTTATTCCAGACGTAGTGGATGTGGCTGTCACCATTATATTCTTTTGTTTCCATTTTTGCATTTGATTTCACTTTAACTTATGCTATTGTTTGCTTTGGTTTAGATTCCTGCTTTTTTCTCTTCTTAAGTTAACACAATAATGCTGTTTTTAGAAAAGCCAGTTGCCACACATTACAGTTCCATCTGTTTAGTAAGGCAGGAAAATGTTCATACTGTATAAAGACGTTGTGGGGCCAGATGTGCAAAGTACTTTACAGTCACAAATTTTAAGATTCTGTGTTTCATACATCAAAATTGTTTTTTTAAATGCCCTTATCTTATACCTATATAGAATTTGGAAATTACATGTTGCAGGCACCTCCTCCAAATACAGATCAGTTATGCCAAACCTGATCACAGAAAATGTACTGATTCCAAGGTTGGAGTGGTAAACCATTCACAAAAGGTAAGGGTTACTTTGGGACCCCTACCCCTTTCTGAATGGTGAAAAAATGTGTGTTGGGGAGAAGGCTGTGGTCCAAATGGCTACTGCCTACTCTCAAACAAACTTATGGAAAATAGGCTGCATATAAAAATAAGATTACTTTATTGAAAATAAATCACATCGTGGTCTGCTGACCCTAGAAAACCACGATCCCTGTGATGGGCGCCAGACAAAGTGATATACAATTGTAGTACCTTCTTAATGTTCATGAGGTAGGTCGGATTGCGACCCCTTCTGAATCGCAATTTTATGAACCGACCTATTAGGTTGCTTCTTGAAATTCTTTAATAGTTGCAGGAATACTGGTCACAAATTGCGATAATTTAGACAGTTTGTTTGGCCTTTGGTTCCTTGTTGTTTGGCCATTCATTGTCCGGCATTTTCTTTCTCGTATTCAAAATTTGAAGAAAACATGTAGCATGTGTGTAATTCTACACTCATTGTTTCGAAACGTAATAACTTCACTGTCAGTCACAGGTTCCCAATGACCCAACAACTTGTTTAAAACCATGTAGAATATATTTGGTGAGTAAAATTGATTTCGTTATGAAGCCAAATATATATGCTGATACAATGTAGTTGTCTTGAAAATATTTCGCATTTCATTTTTCTTGGCTTCACTATTAGTGCTTTGATCTAGAAAAGACCCCTTCTTCTGCTCGGGATGTATAGCTCTTGTTGGCAATATTTATGTATATTGTAGTAAAGTTTATGAGTTCCATTACCGGCGCATGCAAAATATCACTCTTTTTTTTATTATTGTTTAGTTGAAAATATTTTATTGTCAGTTCAACAGCAATAAAAGTTACATGTGTATCAAACAATTCTAAATAATTATGTTTTTAAATTACAAAGAAGGAAAATGTACATGTACATTGTATATCACGATCAACAGCAAGTCTCTGTCACTGTCTTAAATGATCATGTCAATAGCTTGTTATGGGCTAGGACTGGGAGCAGTGTAGCCCCGACCCGGACTTTTGTGCACCCCGATTGGACCAATCACCAGTACATTTAGAACAAGTTAAGGATTCAGGACTGAAACATTCTCAATAAGAATGAGAAATTTCGTTAAATCTGCCATAAATAACTTCAGTGGTAAAGCTTATAATTCATAAGTACAAAGAATTTAGTAAAGCTCTATATGGGAGCGCTCTCTGTTTATTGATGTAAAGCTTGCAATTTTTTTATTTAGAACAAGAAACAACAGTAGTAGGCATTGCGTGGTGTATTACGACATTGAGTCAAGATGGAGACCGGTGTAAACACAGTTTATGTTAGCTTAAGCTCAGTTTCTAATGTACTTAAAGCAAACAAAAGTAAAAACAACTCTCACATCTCCTTATCACCTAAATATTAATGGTCATTTTACCACGTAAACTGAAACCAAATGATTTTTGAAAAAATATACTTTCTGTCGTGCAAGTGCTGCACCTCTCTGCTAATTCAAAGCACTGTAACAGGACTCCAGGATAGTTGGTTTTCTTCTCAAAACAATAGGCAATATGAAGATCATGTTTTAAATGGCTCTTTTTTTGTTGCCTAAAGAGAGATCTTGTTGGTGGGGTGTCTTTGAGTTGGTGGGAAGTGTGAAGGAGCCAACAGTGTTCTTTAGGGTAATTACATCATCATTGAGTATCTTTATTCCGGGGTGTGTTGTTGTCCCGTACATATGTCTGTATTCTAATGGCTTGCCTGAAGACTATGATATGGTATGCTCTTCTTAAAGAAGCAGACCCTTTGGAGAGATTTTCCCATTCAATCAAGTGTTTTCAAGCGACAGGTGACTATAGACAGCTCTTAAAAAGGGCTCCAGTCCCTTGATCAGCCTTGACCAGGTGGTCAAATCATACAAAATACTCTATTCTTTCAAGTAGATTATACAAAAATACACTGATCAGAAGAGCCAGAGGGCCACAGGCCTGTCAGTAGGACAACCGCACAGTCTCAAACCAGTCGTTCCTTCTTTGCTACTAGAGGTTCATAAGTAGATAGTAAGGTCCCACCATGAGCAAGAGAATGAATTATCTGTCATTAGTGCCAGGAGACCGCCAAGGGGTGTACATTCTCTGCCTACATCTAGTACTGTACATTTATGCTGTGCCTGAACAGTCTCATTTGTTGAGGAAGAAAAACATGGAACATACGCACAGGAAAACCACAGAATTCTGTGTTACGTATGATATTTGTCTGATGTTATCACAAGTGCAGCAGGCAGCGTTTTCTTTCTAGACCCACACAGGCAGTCATACTTTTGTTGTGCTCTACCGAATGCGATGCTTAAGAAGAGCGTATTTATTTAGTAACAGTATTTCGCATGCAAAGCCTAGAAGTCTAATTGAAAGATCAGAATTAGAGTGCAGGGGGATGGCTGAAATAATGGTTCTCTTCTCATAAAAGGGTACAGACATCTAGAAACAAAACTGATCCATTCTAGCCTATTTCTGCTCATCTTTTTCTTTATTTGTGCAGCAACCTTCTGTTTTTTTCAGAGGGTGAAGAGGGACTCCTGAAAACGTTATTGTCGGTGTTGGGGTGTTTTTGCATCTTTCTTCGTGTTTATGGATGTACCCACAATACAATTTACATTTATATTCGCTGCTCACGCCATCCTTTTATAGCTACTTAATTATTTAAGTAGCCTGTTGCTTAAATTCCCAGCCCATTTACCATCTGGTATGCACTTATTTCTCAGCTACTTATTCGCTGATCTACTAAACATCCCTTGAGTAGCGCTTTCTGATTCTGGCTCACACATGCTCGCCTTCACTCGCAAGTTGTCACCCACCTTTAATCCTTTGCTCAGCTCAGTTATGTGCTGACATTCCCTTCTCTGCACCGTCGTTCCAGCCACTGTTCATCTCCCTCAAATCCTCTTTCATCAGCTGTCACATGCCATCAGGGCCTTGCCTTGTGAATTTGACCGAGGCCTTGGTCAGCAGTCTCTCCGCCAGCGTAGCCTTTTGATTTCCTAATTGAGTGGTTTGATGTGAAGAAGCACATGATAGAATAGACCTGGAACGACTGATCACATCTAGTACATTTTTTATGCATAAATCCCGGGGCCACATGTAGGACCATTTCATTTTGCTACCCGTATTTGCGATGTTAAGTGACTCGCAATTTGTGAGTCGCAAAATGAAAACAGAATTATGATTCCTAAATGGTTCGCAAGGGAGCTGTCTCATTAATATTAATGAGGCAGGTCACAATTTACAGCCCATTGGGAATGGCCAGCACTCACAGGGATGCTGGCCTGCTGGGTTTTAGCAGATCACTATGTCTGTGACTACTTTTTAAATAAAATCATTTTTAAATGCAGCCCATTTTATTTAAGCAAAAGTGGGATGCATTTAAAAAATAAAAATGAAACGTTTCTGTTTCACTTTCTAAGAGTAGGCAGTGGTCTGGGGGACCACTGCCTGCTCTATAAAAAAAGAAAATTCTGCCAGTCACAGACGGGAAGGGGTCCCCTGCGGACGCCTTCACATTTGCGACTAGCTTACCACCTACTTGAAGTAGATGATAAATTGTGATTGTCTTGCTACCGCATTCTGGTTACAAAAAAATCATACATAGCCTTGCGATTCGCTATTAGGAAGGGACGACCTTGGCACGCCTCTTCCTAATAGCAACTCACAATCCCTATTTTGTGAGTCAGTAAAAGGTTACTAACTCTCAAAACAGGGTTGATACATGCTATACCCTTTTTAGCAGTCGCAAAAGGCCCAAATCTCCATTTGTGACCATTAAAAACGGTTTTACGTGTGGCCCTAAATGATTTACATTTATTAAGCTCCCCTTTTTTTTAACAGTGATTCAAACTCTAGTTCTTCTCTCTGCCTTGGGGATTTTCGCAGTCTTCATAGTCTCCATTTTGTTAGAAGAGATTTCATTATTAATACATTAGTGTTCTGAAAAGTCTCTTTGTAATATGACTGTTTCTGTGCAGTTGGGCAAGTCCATAAGACACCGAGGCAAAGCCGAAGGGATCGTGAGTTTCCTAACTCTGTTAGTTTGAGCCCGTAAACTCTAGTAACAGGCCTACATTAAACTTGCTGTTCTTCACATTATGGTGTTTTTGTTAAATGAGCCAGGGCAAGAACCTCCCACAAATTCAAAATTACTGCCAGTTGTTTTGAAACCAAAATTGAAAAACACTCTTATTTGTTTTCAAAATGATGAACTTCAGCTGTGTGATTCCTATCCTTGTTTTATGCCTAAGGGAAGTCTTGTAAGATCTAAGTTTATCCATAGTTACCTTCGAGAATAATTTAGCAGGCTGTGGAGTTGTTGAGGAACAAGGGCGGTCTAAGACTTTTTTTCAAAATATTTTTATTAGTTTTCATAAGCAACAAAGCAATTAGCTCATCGCCGTCACTGCTGCCACTTAACTAGAAACATCTGAAGTATCAATGAGAACTTTTACTCTGGTTCCATCCACTCACTGTCAGCATTAAAGCAACAGAATAGCATTAGGGTTAGGACATCACCTACCCTGCTCCATGTCCTTATTCCTTAGTAGACTTTACCTAATGCCTCTGCATTTCCATTAGGCTCCATGCTTTTTCAAATATCTCTGCCTTGCCCTCATATACATGTTTTTCAGCTGCCATGCAGCAGTCCATGTCCTTAAGTTGAATCCACCCCAGGTGCTAACAGTGTCCCCCCCCCCCCAAGAACCATGCGACCCTCAGTACGAGGCTGCAAAACAGTTTTCATACCCGAAGGTGCCACTTCACTCCAGATATATAAGAAATGCTTGCATTCAGCACTATAGAAAATGGAGTCTAAATATTTGATTTATATCTGGGCTTAGAGGAAACTCCGTCACAAACGAATGCGGACCATATTTTGACAATGGTAGAGACTCCACTGTCTCTTCGTGGTAAAACCTCTCCAAAGGCCTGACGGAGTACGGGCTGTTGCAGGTTTGGCTATATGTCCTCCCACCAAATTTAGATGGGCATACATTTTAGCTGTTTTTCAATGCCTGTCACCACCAGGAAAAACCTGGCATTAAGGGTCATTGGAAAGTGCTCAATGTCTACCTTGCCATTGGTAGAAACTTCCATGGCAAGGGATACATTGTTTTATTTTGGGATTTTCCGTTTGAAATTTAAAAAAAGTGGTGAGTTTGCCATACAGCTCTGTCATGTTGATAAAGTCACATGGCAAAATTACAATGCATTGACACAAACCACCATGACAGCGGTTCCTGCCAATCCTGGAGATGTCTGCTGGGCTTGTGGACATATCTAAATTTGAACATTGGCACCTCTATTAGAGCGATGGAGTAATTTACTCAGTTACTCTGGTCAAGGACAGGCTGACCGCCAAGATATAAATGAGGCCCTAAGACGTTACATAGCATGAAGCATACCAGCCTATAAAAGCTGACCAACTACATTTTGACACAACAACACAATTATTTTAGAAGCCAAAGACAAAAACATCAAACTCTTTTGAGTGCATTTTTAAGAACCTTAATGCATCCATGTTCTGCAAATCAGGACAATCAAACATCAGAGGCAAATTCACTAAGTCACTGTTAGACCTGGCATCATTGGCATGAGTCTTCCCTTCCATTTTTTGACAAATTGTTTCCTCTGTTTTTGTATGTTTTTGCTGGATTTATGCTTTGGGCACTGTGCCACTGCTAATCAGTGCCACAGTGCAAGTGCTCCCTATGTTAAATTAATGTACTAATTGGTTATTCCACGATTGGCTTATTTGATTTATCTGTCACCCCCTAGTACAGTGCACCATGGGTGCCCAGGGCTTGTAAATCAAATGCTGCTGGTGGGCTTGCAGCACTGGTTGTGCCACCCTCAGAAGCAGCTTGTAAAGTGTGTCTCAGGGCTACCATTGCAAGGCCTGTGTGTAGTCTGTGACTACCATGTTGATTTGGCCAAGTGCACCCACTTGCCAGTCCCTAAACCTTCCTATACACCCCTATGGTAGGCCCAAGGGCAGGGTGCATTGTAAGTATAAGGTAGGACATGCTCTGATGTGTGAAGCATGTTCTAATAGTGAATTACAGTAATTTTCGTTTTTCACTATTGAAGGCTACCTGTTCTCATAGGCCAGAATGGGCAGTTAAGATTATTACATTCTTATAATCCTAACTGACTCAGGGAACATGGTAGAAATTCGAATTTAGTATGCCTGAACTCAGAATAATAAAATGCATCTTTTAGTGAAGTTTATTTTAATATTCTGTGTTTGCAAATACCACTTTTAGAAAGTAGGTATTTGCTTGCCTAACCATTTGAGCCTGCCTCTGCTGAGTTGTGTATTCCTTGTCTGGGTTTGTGTGTGACAGGGCTGGGGAATTCCAGGAGACAGGCTTGGGCAGCCCGGTGGTGAATAGAGAGATCTGCATCTAGATGGGAGGGGGGTGTTGCACCTGGGACCTGAATAGGGCTGGGCCTTCCCTCTGCAATGCTGGTTCCACCCCTGTGGCTTGTTTGATGTCTCTGCCCTGCACTGTGAAAGAAGAGGAGGAATCATGTCAACAGAGTGCTCCAGAGCTGTATCTTCCCTCCCCTGTGCTGGCTCCACCTCCTGTGGGGCGGCTGATGTCTCTGCCCTGCACAGTGAAAGGAAGAAGAGTGTCATGTCAACAAAGTGCTCAGGAACTGGTTTGAACTAGGCAGAGGCCCCTCTGCCTTCAGAGAACAAAGGATTTTGGGGTATAAATACTGGGACCCTGCTCCCAAGAAATTAGATCACTTCTGGAACAAGAAACCTTTCTACCAAGGAGAAGAACGAAGGAAGCTGCAGGAGTTTGTACTGCCCCTCTGCCAGTGTGCTGTTTGCTGGGTTGGCCTGCAGTGGTTACTTCATTGCCAAGGGAAAGGAGAGGGAACTTTGTAAAGACTTTCATCTACAGAATATTCTCCAAGGGCTTGAACTGTCCTTGCCTCCTGCTGAAGTCTCAGGGACAAAAGACTTCACCTCCAGCTCCCTCCTGAATTTCCTTGCTAGGAATTCTGACTCCAGTCACTTGCGTGCCGCTGGGAGCTGCAAGCGTGATGCATCAAGAAGAAGCGTGTCGCCGCCGCAGCTGAAATCATCGCAATGCCGGAGAAGCGAGCCTTCGTCGCATCTCCCTAGAAGCGTGTGTTCATCGAAGCTGCCTGCTGTCGCATCACCGGAGAAGCGTGGCGCCATCGAGAGAGTCGTCATCTCAACGACGGCGAAGCATGTCACAGGGCCTGTCCCAGCTCCAAAGTACAGAGTCGTCGCAAGGCTGACAGGGCGTAATCGCATCGTCATCGGACCGTCATCGCATCGCCGCATCAAGGGCGCTATCTTCTCGCATCGCACCCGGATCATCGCATCGCATTAAGGCGCCATCTTGCGCACCGCAACGGGCCCGCAGGCCGAGAATCTACGCATCACCTCCGCACAGGCAAGACTTTAATCATCTTTTAAGTAATCTTAAGTGTAGTATTGTGGATTTTTGTTGTTTATGGTCTTCTGTTAGGTCTATATAAAGAATACTTATTTTTATAAAACCTGTGTTGTGTCCATCTGTAGTGTTATCACTGTATTACTGTGTATATTCACAAGTGCTTAACACATTGTCTCTGAGATAAGCCTGTCTGCTCGTGCCAAGATACCAAGGGGGTGAGCAGGGGTTATTAAGGAGTGTAATCCCCTTATCCTGACTTAGAAGTAAGGGTCCCTATTTGGACAAAGGTGAATACCATTGCCACCTAGAGACCCCCAGATCTAACAGTCACTCTTAAGCCTGCCACGGGTAAAATGCCAGACCGCTAGTTCTTCAGTTATACCCAACAAAGTGAGAATGCCAATCAAACTAAATTTCTAACACCAGTCTAAAAACTACTGATCAATCTAGAGGTGAACTGTAGATCGAAACATTCCTAACACTTTACTACAGAAGAATGAGCACATGAAAAGACCATCAGAAACCAAAGAAGCAATGGTATATCTGAGAGTAGTGCTTAATTTGTAAAATATTAAGTACAGGTGGTCAAAACATTTTTTAGGAGGTCACACCCACTTCCCCGGTACCACTCACTTCCTCCAATTGCTTGACCACTTTACTCTATTGGCTCCACCCACATCCTCAACTGGCACTGCTGAAAGCCAGATGTAATACCCAATCTGAATTTCAGCAAGGGAGCCTTCCTCAAATAAGGTTTTGATAATAGGTGTATGTATGAGGGAGGACAAGCCGAGTCAGTGTAAAGTGCCTTCAGTGGTTCTAATCTGAGAGATTTTGCACTGAAGGAAAAATAGAATTTCATGCCACAGGCATGGAGACCAGCCAAAGACATGTAGTGGGGTGTGGAACAGTATGGAGAGAGGTGTCTGAAGGGGATAGTTTTGTAGAGAGAGTTTTTTGTTCTTTTTTTTGCAGTTTTATATAGCGGGACCTCGACCCAAAAGTATTGGAGCACTTTACATGAGTACCACCAGTTACATTCCACAAGGTGAGCCTAGCTTCAGAAAGTAGTGCCAATCACTACCTTGAGGGGATGAGTGCAATGAATGTGAGCGAGTGCAAGTGGAGTTTGCAAATGCCTGGATGGAGCCGTCTCAAGTACCAGAACACAAGCATAAGTGGCAAAGGTTAATTTAGTGGACCCTGTGCAGATGCAATATGGGTGCTTGCATGCAAGATGGTGGCTAAAGTGAAGCAGCATGAGAGCAGCAAGAAGTGGGTGTTCTATAGTCCCTATCCCAAAGGACTGTAAGAGGGCCAATGTTGTAAAGGAGATGCCTTTTCACATCTTTAGGTCAGGATTACAAGGTAACCCCCCCTGAAAGGTCTATCGCTTTGTTTTACAGAATGTCAGCACTTCATGTGGGTCTCCATTGAGCAGCTGCTCAATAAACACTATGGTTTCCCATGGGTTTACACCTCAATTTAAGCTCATTCCAGCTGGGGCTTCCAGAAGGTGCCCTGCAGCTGATCCTTTTCTCCTATAAGATATGGGAGGTCCTTAGTAAAATTTCAAATTGGATGACTCAAAATCACCTAAAGTTGAATAGCGAAAAAACCGAAGTTCTTATTCTGGGCAAGAAGAAAGATCTTTGGAGCCCTTCTCACTGGCCAGCTGAGATGGGTAATCTTCCCAAGCCCTCTAGCCATGTTCGGAACCTGGATGTCATTATCAACGACTCACTGTCCATGCACCAGCAAACAGTAAAGGTTACAGCATTATGCTTCACCATCTTAAAATGGCTCAGGAAAATCTTATGGATGCTGACAGTCACCACCCAAAAAACCGCGGACCATGCCCTCATCACCTCATGGCTCGATTACGGTAACATTCTTTACCTTGGCTCCAACAACGCCGTGACCCGCAGACTTCAGCTAGTCCAGAATTCTGCAGCTAGACTTCTCTGCAGAAATCCCAGGGCTTCCCCTATTTCTGGACATCTGTGACCTACATTGGCTCAGGGTGGAGAACCGTATTAAGTTCAAAGCCCTGAGCTATATGTTAAAAATCAAGGCAGGTACGGCACCTCAGTACCTTCAATCACTTGTCCGCCCCTATGTTCCCTCCCGTCACCTGCGGTCGGAAACCATGGGCAACTTTTTTGTGCCCAGTGTCAGGATAGGGGGAAGATCCTTTTCCTACCTCGGTCCATCCCTCTGGATCACTCTCCCCCTTATCATCCGCAAAGAAACTGTTTACACCCACTTTCGCAGAGCTCTTAAGACCTGGCTATTTGATCAATAAATTCATCCGACTGCCTTGCTATCTCTGCTCCCTGTCTGCCATAGCCCCGGGAAACCCTTTTTGGGTAGCTGTAGCGCCCTACAAATCCAATTAATAAATAAATTGGAAGATGCAACCTTATTGGAAGATGCAACCTTATCAAAATGTTATTTTTTCCTAAACTTGTGTACTTTTTTCGAACAATCTGTTTAAACTTTGACCCATCGATTTTTAAAGAAATAGACAGTATTTTTTCTCGTTTTATTTGGGGGTACGGAAGAACACGTAGAGCTCACAGATTCATCACCCTACCAAAAGAAAGAAGTCTGGCGCTACCTAACTTTAAAACTTATTGGTGGGCTACAGTTCTCAAATTTAGTAGATTGCTTTTAACCTCCAAACAGGACCCTAACCCAGAGAGGTCAGTCCCAACTCCACAGGAACTTATCCTAGGTAAAGAGGCGGGCGATCATTTGTGGAGATTAACCTAAGATTGTCATTTTAGAAAAGTGCACTTTAAAACCAATAAAGGCATTTACATCGCCTGGAATCATATTCGAAAACTCTTGGGGATTGGTAGGTTTTCCTATTATACTAGCCTACATAGAAATACAAATCTCCCTGAGATTTTTACTGATACTTGTATGATGCGATGGGTCAGATCGGGAATTTCACAAATTGGCTCACTTTATGATTCAACGGGCTTCCGTTCATTTGAATCTTTAAAAAATAAATTTGGTTTAGAATCTCGAGATTTTTTTAAATATCTACAAATTAGGGATTTTATTATGAAAAAGGGGGCTGGCAACGTGGCTTTCGCGAAAATTCTAGCAATCGAAACAGTGGTTCAAAGTGACAGGGTTAGAATTGGAGAAATATATAAGAATTTAGTTACAGCTTTTCCCGATGACCTTAATAAACATACCCATAATTGGCAGAAGAAACTAGGAATCTCAGAGACCCTACCACACAAAGCATTCGAACTTTCATATTCATTATCAATGTCCACCAAATTGCAAGCCCAATTCTATAAGACTTTCTTTCAATTGTATTATACCCCCGAAAGAATATCTAAATTGAGTACAGGTAAAGGAACATTATGTCCTCGATGTGCGACGTCGGAAGCTGATCTAATACATATGCTCGCCACATGTCAGACTCTAAGCACCATCAGACGAGAAATTTCCACTTTTCTATCTGGAATCTTTGAGACAAGGATTGAGATCTCAACAGCTGAAATAATGCTAGGGGTAGACAGTGATACCAGACCCAATACAATGCAGGGAATTCTGTTCATCTCAATGGCAGTACTTAGAATGTGTCTAGCATCCGCCTGGCTAGATCCACATCCATCAACATTTCAGCAATGGCGGGCATGATTTCTAGCAACATATAGCCTGGAAATAGCTATTTATAGTCGGAAGGGTATGAACAAGAAAAGAAAAGGATTATAAATATGGTATCCTCTTATACAATGGATAGAAAGACCGGATGATTAATGTCATTAAAGTACTTTACAGAAATGTTATTGGGTTTTCTTTTTCTCTTTTTCTTGTTTTCTTTATTTCTTTCCTTCTTATAAAAAATAATTTTGTTTGTTACAACATCAAGAGTATGTATGTATATAGTATTTAATGTTGCCTGTATAGGGGGGGGGGTGATCTTGTGGATGGGGGGGGGTGGGTGGATCAAAACTGTAAAAACCTTAATAAAGATCCGGTTAAATAAATAAATAAATAAATAAATGTCGCAGTTAGCTGAATGAAGTTAAGTGGGGTAATGTTCTTAGCTTAGCAGGCATCACGTGATCTATATTTCAAACAGGGCCGGCTTTAACACTGGTGGCAATGGGTGAGACAGTCTTTTTTGGTGCCCCCATAACCTCCATCTCCTTCTCCTGCGACCGCGGCGGAAAGGGAAAAATATGGTGGCGGTGTCCAATGGACACCGCCAGCCTTACAATGGTGGGTGTAAGGGGCATTTCCGCGTCGGCAATGCCGCCACGGAAAGGCAGGCAATGTGTGCTGTGGGGGCTCCCTGCGGGGCCTCCAGGTGATGGCAGAGGTGGGGGATCACAGGGGGGTACCAATGGTACCCCCCCCACATTTGCATATGCAAAGCGGCAGTGCACCGCCCGCCACAATGCTAAACATGTAGGATGTGCCCGCCACTGTGGCGGGCACATCCTAATTCCCCCTACAGGACCCCCGCCCTTATGGCGGGCGGTCCCGTTCTCCATTAGGGTGGCGGCCGGACAAAGTCCGCCCGCCATCCTAATGACCCCCAAAGTGTTTGGAAAGATTCCCACCACTGAGATTTGAGAGTTAAATGTGAAACAGTATATGGGGAGTCTCTCAATACCAAGGAGAACACGTAGATTTTGGAGATTGTTTAGGGAGTCTCTCAGCAACAAGGAGAGAGTGATAAATGTGGAAGAGTGTCTAGTTATATCTTCCTGTAATGAGGGGAGGGAAGCAGGGGCGAAGGGTGCTGTGCTGTCACTGTGCACAAGTGCATGTCAAGACTCCAGTAAGGAAATGTCTGGGTCTGGCAAATCCCATTAAGTGGCATCAAACGACACATTAATTTTAGGTAGGCACAAGGCGATTACGCATTGAGCCGATGCCGAGAGTCGAACCTGGTTCCCCAGTTCGAAGGTCAGCAGATCTGGCCTTTACGCCACATACTCTCATTCACTGATATGCCATGCTGCGAAGGACCAGGTTTATGAGAAGGCATACGGTCAAGTACTTGATTTGGCCAAGTCAAAGGTGCTGATTACCTTTTAACCCCTTCTATGCTAATGACAAGGTCAGCTCGTCATGCAGTACCACTGGAGCTGTGCTTATGACGAGCTGACCTTGTCATGAACAATGGGAAAAAACAAGGTGCAGCGCAGCAGAAAAATACCCTGTAGCATTGAAGGTGTTAAGGAGGTTATTATTTTCTATAGCCCAATGTTAAATCATTATTTTTTGCCCCTTAATTAATCTGAGGCTCGCTGCTGCAGGGCATGAGTCAAGAGTCCGACACGCTGCTTGCTTCTTCTCTTAACTCACTGGCTAGTGGCTGCACAGTATGCTGAGGTGCAAAGGCAGGCAAAAAGTGGGGACACTGATCTCTACATTGGTCGGGATCAAGGAGTGACAGGGCGGGCTAGTAATAATAATTTTACAAGCGGTGAGCTGTCATTGGTAATGCGATAGCACTGTGCTACCTACTATGATTGATGAACTTGTTACACTGCGGCTGGGACCCAGCCAGCCCAGACAGTTTCTGGGGGTGTGTGTCCCAGTGTCACATGATAAGGCGGACGGCTGCAGTGTGGTGGCAAATTTCAAAAGGTTTACGCACACACAGTAGTTGGACGACCAACTCCAGCCCAATCAGTGACCCACCAGTCAAAATTTTTCCCACACAAATGATAATTTGTTTTTCCCATTTGTGCAGGAAATAGCCTAACTGGCAGGCAACACAGATTACCCAGCCATGAATTTACCCTTTGATGATATTGGCTCTTCACCGGAAGACAGTGTGAAGTGCAGCTATATCACGTGACACACGTTGTCACCGCACCGTGTAAGGTAGCAGGAATGTCATGAACCCAGCTCTGAGAAATAAGTGCCGGTGCTAAGCACCCGAAACCACCGGCACAAATTAAGCATTGATTTTACTCCTTTCAGAAATATCAGTTGGATCCTTATATTTTTTGTAAAATTTGTCAGAAATGGGGGATTCCAAAAATAGATTTGTTTGCTACACCAACGGATGCTCTTGTTCTGACATTCTGTTCAACGAGAAGATAGAACAAGACATGAGGGTATTCACACTTAAATGTTTGGTTCAGCATTTCCATTGTCCAATATACAACCTATAGCTTGCAGTCTTTTTGCCTACCAATATCATGTAATTATAAGACCTGGACATGAACAAAAAGGCATCACCATTCCTTTCCTCCTTTCTCACAGTGTAATGTGTAGAGGAATCTTCAGACGTGAAGTAGCCTTCTGATATCAGCTCAGTCCATTTGCTAGCATCTCTGGGTAGTATATATTCAATATTCCACTACCTAATTGTCTTGGATCACAAGCTTACATTCATAGGAGTGCCAGTAATGTGAATGTCCCATAGTCTATCAAACTACTAAGCCCTCGTGGTGCCAAGTTTCAAGCGAAATCATGTAGCCTGACAGTTGGATTAGATGGTACACTAAATGGACACACATTCTAGTGATGCTACATACAAGGTGTCTGAAGCAGCATCTTGTAGGTAGGTGCACAATTAATACGCCTGTGGTGTGGGAGTTTTTTGGAACAGTGTTGTTTCGGATTATTTCAGTTTTTTACCTTCCATCTCTCCTAACCATTCAGTCCTCATGTTTTGCTAACTCTTCCTTTATTCTTTGCTGATTCTCCTGTGCCTTCATTAATGAGGGATGAGCACAAGGTAAGAAAGTACTTGGAGGCAGCATAAGGTGTTGTCTTATGAGGGGATGGGAAGCTGGAGTAACGCAGCTACAGTGGCTCATGGTGGTCCTTTTGAATCATGGCACAGATAAAATGAAACACTCGACAACCTCCCTGATTTAGGTGGAATGCTGCTGATTTTTTAGCAGATCTACCTTCTTAAGATTATTCTAGACAACTCATTGTCTTTTGGGATGCTGGGGACAGAACCTGTTGAAAGGTAAAAGCCAGATTCCTGAGCTGGAAGGGAATTTCCAACGGATCTCTGAAAGTTGCATGATATTTTGAAATGTGATTTTCCGTGAAACCATAAACTATAACGTCCCTGTAACCTTAGTTTTTCTAGTGAATTTCTAAGGTTCTAAGGTTTTTTAAATTATTTTTGCTAACTGTAGCGCAGTGATATTTGGGGGATGAAGTCCACTTTAGTCCTGAAACTTTCAGGAAAATGGAACATTTTGTTTCTGAGCAGCCCCTGAAAATTTGGGGGGGGTTCGTCAAGGGGGGGCCGAGAAAAAAGGGGGGTCCCAAAACGCGTTTTTCCCATGTTAATTTCCATAGGGCGGTTGGACTCACTTTTAGCTCGAACGGCTGAATGGATTTGCACGAAACTTGGCAAAATTGTAGGGACTGGTAGCCCGATGTGCCTTTGCTAGGTCTCAATATATGTGCTCCAGTGGATTTTGAGAAATTAACGTTCAAAAAAAGATATATATCTGTGACAGCGCTCCGGACAGCGCTCCGCTTCGCGTACTTTTCGCGTTACAGAGCTTTGCGAAGCGAAGCTGATTGGTTCTTCGGCGTCTGTAAACATTCTAAACAGTCCGGAGCGGCCGCCATCTTGTCTCTCGGTAGGATCGAGAGACAAGAGGAGGCCAAAGCGAAGGGGCAAATGACCATAAGGGGGCATAGTAGATCCTCCCTGACCCCCTAGGTTTGATGTGGAGGTTTTAAAAGGGCCCCGCGGGACAAAAAAAAATCCAAAAAAAAAAATAGAACGGGTGAATGGATTTGCATGAAACTTGGCAAAATTGTAGGGGCCGGTAGCCCGATGTGCCTTTGCTGGGTCTCAATATATGTGCTGCAGTGGATTTTGAGAAATTAACGTTCAAAAAAAGATATATATCTGTGACAGCGTCCCGGGTAGCGCTCCGTTTCGCGTACTTTTCGCGTTACGGAGCTTTGCGAAGCAAAGCTGATTGGCTCTCCGGTGTCTGTAAACATTCCAAACAGTACGGAGCGGCCGCCATCTTGTCTCTCGGTAGGATCGAGAGACAAGAGGAGGCCAAAGCGAAGGGGCAAATGACCATAAGGGGGCATAGTAGATCCTCCCTGACCCCATAGGTTTGATGTGGAGGCTTTAAAAGGGCTCGATTTTTTTGGTGGGGTGCGCCTGGTTAGCGTAACGGGAAGCGGACTGGGGAGCGTACTACAAGGAAACAAGAATGATTGACTTTTAACTTATTGTATGTTTATAGACTTTTTTTTACTTTTTTTTCTGCCGAGTGACGTCTCGGCCTATCTCCTCGGGATGCAGTCCCTACCATCTCGGCGTTTAAGCCCATGGGGACCGGTAGTGTGGGAGAGATAACGTCTGTTAACGTTCGATTCGAAGGAAATCAGGAAGTGTTGAAAAACATTGTCTACGCCATCTTGCCTTTTTTCAAATGCCACACTTTTGTCGTGCACGGCAGCCATTTTAGATGCCTTGACCAGACCCACTCTCTGCACGCTGTCGATCCTTAGCAAGCATCTCCCCCAGGCACTGGTCACCCCCGCTCTCTGTCTTATGCATGGGCAATAAACCTCCCCCCATCTGCGCTGCTCTTCCCTGAGAATCACACTCTGTGCCCGCCCGACACCTCCCTTTCGCCCTATTCACTACCGCACCCTCTGACACTCCTCTTCCTCTGTGTCCGATTGTCCAGGCCGGTCCCAGGCTATCAGGTAGCCCTGCAGATGTACTTTATGGCCCCAGCTGTAAAGAATCACCCCTCTTCAAAGGAGTTACAGTAGATCAAGGCCCCCACCCGATGAGATCCGTCACACCACACGCGTTCCTACTATCTGAAAACCATCCTGTATTGTGATTGGGGAGGGGACCGAGCCTGAAGCGGAAGATTCCAGGGATGCCTCTTTGTACATCAAAGTTTTTACAATTAGGTGTCACATTAAAAATCTATAGCACTCCAACAAAGTAGTAGGATTATAAAACTTTAATAACTTATAAATATATACAACAAAACAAAAACAGTAAAAACATTTAAACTTTTTTAGGAAAAAAGAAGGAACAATGGTCAGTAGCGGTCGGTTGTGCGAATAGTCCCAAGGCAGCACAACGTCCTGAGTTCTGGACGGCACCCAGGTGATGTTGCCTGGGTGCCGCACTGGTTTTGGGTATCCTACAATGCTGCTCCGAATAACGGCGTGGGGCGTCCCGGAGGGTGGCTCGTCAGTAGCGGTCTGTTGTGCGAATAGTCCCAAGGCAGCAGAACGCGCTGAGATGTGGATGGCACCCAGGTGATGTCAAGTAAGTTGCCGCACTGGTTTTGGTATCCCCACAATGCTGCTCCGAATAACGGCGTGGGGCGCCCCGGGGGGGGGGGGGTGAGGCGGCGTGAACGGGCCTCCCAGGTGGAGGCTCGTCTGCTGTAGTGGGGCACCCCTTTACCGTTTCAGTTGCCATTCCGCCCGCTTTTGGTACACTGTGCCAAAATCCGCCATTCAGCTGAGTTGCGCCCACTCTTGCGGTGCAGCGATAGGCGGCTGCCACAGGACTATCAAAATGGCGGCAGGCTCTTTCCTTTTTGGGCCTGGTCCACTGAAATGGCCCTGGGACACTTTGGAACTCGGACGCTTGTCTACTAGGTCTTGGACCCCATTCTCGAAAGCGTCCCCTCAGCCTTGAGGATTCTACAAAAGTCTTGGGGGCCCCCGACTCCTGCAGGCTTCCGGTGGGGAGCGGCTGCCATGATTGCTCGCGGAATGACCACGACGGAGCCACGAGATGGTGGTGCTCTCATGCTGACGCCAACTTCAGTCTGAAACATCCAGAAACAAGGTGGGGCTTTCATCGTTTGGGGAAAAAAAAAAGTTTTCATCCAATGAAAAGTGTTATTTTTAGGTCATATGATCAAGCCTTCCATCATTAGGAAACCAAAAGTAAAATGAACCAATGAAAAGTTTTATAAACAAGTCACATGACCTGTTATGCGGCATAGGGTATAAAAAGCGTGGAAAATCCGTTGCCACGTGAGGCGGCGTCAGTAGCGGACCGATGTGCGAATAGGCCGAAGGCAGCACAACGCGCCAAGATCCGGATGGCACCGAGGTGGTGTCTAGCAAGTTGCCGCACTGGTGTGGCCATCCTACAATGCTGAAAGTCGGCGTGGGGCGCCCCGTTGGCCTGTGAGTTCGCATCAGTAGCGGACCGATGTGCGAATAGGCCGAAGGCAGCACAACGCGCCAAGATCCGGATGGCACCGAGGTGGTGTCTAGCAAGTTGCCGCACTGGTGTGGCCATCCTACAATGCTGAAAGTCGGCGTGGGGCGCCCCGTTGGCCTGTGAGAAGGCGTCAGTAGCGGACCGATGTGCGAATAGGCCGAAGGCAGCACAACGCGCCAAGATCCGGATGGCACCGAGGTGGTGTCTAGCAAGTTGCCGCACTGGTGTGGCCATCCTACAATGCTGAAAGTCGGCGTGGGGCGCCCCGTTGGCCTGTGAGATGGCGTCAGTAGCGGACCGATGTGCGAATAGGGCCAAAGGCAGCGCAACGCGCCAAGATCCGGATGGCAACGAGGTGGTGTCTAGCAAGTTGCCGCACTGGTGTGGCCATTCTACAATGCTGCGCCGAAAGTCGGCGTGGGGCGCTCCGTTGGCCTGTGAGTTCGCGTCAGTCAGTGGGGGTTGTTTGAGGATCTGACTGCATTGGAAAGCAATGTGATGCTGTGCGTCGCCCCCAAGATGAAGGTTCCTCGGCTGCAGTGGGGCGCCCCTTGGTGTTTCACTTGCTATGCAGCTGAGTTGCGTGCGCACTTGCGGCGAATAGGCCGAAGGCAGCACAACAATGTTTTCGGAATGGAAGACACCACAAGGCGCTGAGATTCGGTTGGCACCGAGGTGGTGTCTAGCAATTTGCCGCACTGGTGTGGCCATCCTACAATGCTGCTCTGAATAACGGCGTGGGGTGCCCGAAGGGGGGGGGGGGGAGGCGGCGTGAACGGGCCTTCCCAGGTGGAGGCTCGTCTGCTGTAGTGGGGCGCCCCTTTACCGTTTCAGTTGCCATTCAGCTGAGTTTCGGCCGCTCTTGATGCTACAGCGACAGGCGGCTGCAACAGGACTCTCAAAATGTATTATTTATTTTATTTAGAATTTTGTAGAGCGCGCAGCTACCTCCGACGGAGGCGTCCCGGCGCTGAAGACATGATCTCAGAGGTTCGAGAAGGCGTAGGTACTGTTGTTATATCTGGGAGAATAACCAGGTCTTTAGTTTTTTCCGGAATTGGGGTTCGGACGTCAGGAATCGTAGCTCTGTGGGCATCTGATTCCACAGTTTGGAAGTGGCTACTGCTAGGGCCCTTCCTCCTGTCCGTGAAAGGCGAAAGCGGGGGCAGAACATGAGACGTAGGTGATTGGATCTCAGGTTTCTAGGTGCTTGTGAGAACCTCATTCTGTTACGTAAGTAGATTGGACCTCGGTCATTGAGTGCTCTGAAGGCCAGTGTTAAGGCCTTGAATTGAATGCGAAATTTCACTGGGAGCCAGTGCAGTTTAATCAAGTGGGGTGAGATGGGATGACGGTATGGGACGTTGCAAACCAGCCTGGCAGCAGCATTCTGAACTTTTTGAAGTTGGCTAATGAGGTAAGTAGGGGCGCCTACGTATAAGCTGTTGGCATAGTCCAGATGAGCCGTGATGAGGGCATGGACCACCGTTTTTCGAGATTCAAGTGGTAGGTAGGGGATGATTTTTTTTACCATTCGAAGTTTCCCGAAACAGGCTAAGGTGACTTTGTTAGTTTGAGTCTTGCAGGAGAGGGTGGTATTAAATTGAAAGCCAAGGTTTCGGGCGGTTTGTACAGGTTCCGGGGGAGGGTTGAGTTCAGACGGCCACCAGAGATTAGAGGGTATAGGCGATTTTTGATTAAAGAACAGGACCTCTGTTTTGTCTGTATTAAGCTTTAGGTTATTGTCAGACATCCAGGCAGCGATGTTTAGCATACAGAGGCGAAAGTTGTTAAAGGATTTTTCAGAGTGGTCTTTGAAGGAGAATACCAGTTGGGTGTCGTCAGCGTAGAAAGTTACTTTGACGCCACAGGATTCAACCACTTTAGCCAGGGGTTTGAGGTACACATTAAAAAGGAGCGGACTGAGGGCCGAGCCCTGTGGGACACCCCAGATCAGATGTTTCTTGGAGGAGAGAAAAGGTCCCAACATCACTTGCTGTATTCTGTTGGTGAGAAAAGATTTTACCCATGCGAGGGGGGGCCCGCTGACCCCAACTTCTTGCAGGCGAGTCAGAAGTTTGTCGTGAGAGATGGTATCGAATGCAGCGGATAGGTTGAGGAGGACCAACATGGCCTCCTCTCCCCTGTCAGTGCATTCGCGGATCGATTCGGAGACCTCGAGTAGCGCAGACTCAGTGCTATAGTCTGGTCTGAAGCCTGATTGGGTGTCGTGGAATAAGGAGTTGGATTCCAGGTAGTGGGACAGTTGTTTTTGGACTGCTTTTTCCAGTACTTTTGCGGGTTTGGGTAGCAGTGAGATCGGGCGGTAGTTATTTAAACAGGAGGGATCAACGTTAGTTTTTTTTTTAAGTGGAATTAACATGGCGTGTTTCCAGACGGAGGGAACAACCCCCGTGAGTAGAGAGGAGTTCCAGATGTCAAGTAGAGGGTTGATGATGATGGGGGCAATTTCGTTCATGATAAGGGCTGGGGCTGGGTCCAGAGGTGAGCCAGATTTGCATTCCAGAAATAGAGCCATTTCTTTGGTGAGGGGTTGGAATGCGCTGAATGCATGAGAGCTGTTGACAGAGGGGTCTTTGATGATGTCGGGGTCTTTCTGAGGGATAGCTGCTGCTATGTTGGCAATTTTATCTTCAAAGAAGTTAGATAGGTTTTCGCATAGTGTCTGGGACATGGGCACTGGAGTGGAGAGTGCGCCAGGGTGGGTGAAGTCTTTCACTATGTTGAATAGGGCCTTGGTCGAGTTTTTTGCCTTGGTAATCGTTTCGGCAAAGTATATACTCAAAGATTGCCGTTTGATTTTACGAAACTCTTTAAGGCTTTGCCGATAGAGGGCCTTGGCTTCTAAATCGTATTTTTGTCTCCAAAGTCGTTCCAGTTTTTTACACCTGCTTCTGTGGGCCCGTAGTTCTTCCGTAAACCATGGAGCCGATGGCTGTTGTCTACGGGAGGTGAGGTTTTGGAGAGGGGCGACTTTCTCGATAGCGGTCGATAGGTCGCTATTTAGTGTACAAACTGCTTCGTTGAGGTCGTCAGGGGGAGGGTTCAAGCTGTTATGGTAGTGTTGCTCTAAGGCTAAAAGTGTAATTTTGTGCCATTTTCTGCCCTGAGATCTGATAGAGGATTCCTGTTTTGTAATTAGATTTCGAGGAAACTCGAAGGGTATAAGAAAATGGTCGGACCAGGTTAGGGGTAAGGGGGGGAGGGCTTTGAGTTTCTCGCTGTTCGAAAAAATGAGGTCGAGGGTATGGCCTGCTTTATGGGTGGGGCCATTTACTTTTTGCAAAAGATTAATGTTTTGCAAAGAGTCAAGGAGTTGGGATGCGCGGTTACAGCTACTTACATCCACGTGGTGGTTGAAGTCTCCCAGTACCATGAATTGGGGATGTTTGAGGGAGAGATCTGCTGCGACAGCTAGTAACTTTTGAACAGCGGGTTGTGGGGTATGTGGGGGGTTATAGACCAGAATCCCGGAACAAATGGCTGTTGTGGAGTCAGCGATTGAGAAGTACAGTGCTTCAATGGGGTTGATGTTTAAGATTTTTCTTGAGGTGATTTTCAGGTGATTCTTTAAGATCACCGCGATTCCACCTCCTGTTTTGGGGCCTTCGCGGCTAAGTCCCACGAATCTGTAGCCCGTGGGTAGAGCTAGGGCGATGTCAGGATTAGAGGAGTCTTTAATCCAGGTCTCTGTTAGAAATAATGCGTCCCAGGATGCGGTGGACAGTAGAAGCCAGATGTCATTGGCGTGGCTGGGAAGAGAGCGGCAATTCACCAAACCCATGGCGTATGAGTTGGAGGGGGGGGGTTGCATGATTGCAGGAGTACTGTTCCTGGTACGAGTCCAAGCGGGTTTTAGGGCGAAATGACAATTTGGACATTTGTGTAGGAAGGGGCCGAGTAGAGGGAAGCTGCAGGTGATGAGAGCTGAGCAAGATGTTTTACCTAGGTCTAGTAGCTGTGTATTGGTCCACATAATTCTCTGGGACGGTATAGGGCAGGCGGCATGGCAGGCCCTAGGCCCGGAGCTGGCGCGGACGGGCGCAGACGGGCTTGCCTTAGGCGCGCCTTCGGCGCGCAAACGTCGCGCCCGCTGCGCTCGCCCGCTGCGCGATCGGTATATGCACATCTTTTATAGAGAGAAGAAGTCTTGGTGGAGGGGCGTGGCCTCGTAACAAGGGGCGTGGCCTCAGAGTGCGGCGGTAAATGGCGGCAATGTTTGTTTTACACAGCGAGTCCTCGGCAGCGCTAATATCCGCTGTGAGGCTGTGGGCAGGAGAGTGCAGATGTATGACGGTGAGGTTATTAAATCAACACGCACACATTCATACAGGTAGGTTTGTCAGCTCGTAATTTCCACAAAGTACAAGTTAAAGTGACTCTCAAAGTATATTTTTTAAAAAGCGCTAAAGTACAAGTTATAGTGACTCTCAAAGTATAATTTTTAGAAAGAGCAAGTGCTCGTGCCTGTAGCTCCCGGCTTTCCGCCTCAGGAGAAAAGGTCTTCTGACCAGATGCTTGATTTCCGCGGCCTTAAGTGCTCAGGGGGCGTGGCCTCGTAACAAGGGGCGTGGCCTCAGAGTGCGACGGGAAATGGCGGCAATGTTTGTTTTACACAGCGAGTCCTCGGTAGCGCTAATATCCGCTGTGAGGCTGTGGGCAGGAGAGTGCAGATGTATGACGGTGAGGTTATTAAATCAACACGCACACATTCATACAGGTTTGTCAGCTCGTAATTTCCACAAAGTACAGTTAAAGTGACTCTCAAAGTATATTTTTGGATTTGGGCCTGGTCCACTAAAATGGCCCTGGGACACCTTAGAACTCGGACGCTCGAATTTTTTTTTCTTTCCTCTACATGCAAAAAAGGTAAATGCCCGGTACGTTACCTGCCTCATCTGCCACGATGTACTCTCCAGAGGAACCGAAAAAAAATATAGTTATGGTAACTATACCATGCATCGTTATATGGAGAGGTGGCACCGATTAATTATAGTGCTGCACAAAAGAGAGATTTGGAGGAGAACCCCCGACCTGCCAGTACATTCACCAAAGAAGTGGCACTGACAGCATCAGAGGCAAGGGAAACGGTCCCAAATATTTAGAAGAACTTTGGAAAGATTAAAATGACATGTTTAGATTGTGGCAAATTAATTTCATGTGGACAGATGAGTGTTACTCTAATAAATACAGCATATGAACATCATCATAGTCGATGGTTGGTAGAGACATTTTGACTATATCCTGGACCTGCCCGTCCTCGCCCAAAATGGCGTCGGAATAAATGGGACTCGTAACTCCTTGTTGTGTACTGGTTGCTGAACCTTGAAATCACGAGATACGTATGCAGTTTTGAAGCACATGGCGGGCGGGGACGAGAATTGATCGAATATTTCGACATCCCTATTGATATTAAGTTCTGATATGTTATTGATTACTGTACTATTGAAAGTTCGAATTAACGTCACCCATGGTACTTGCCCGCAAATGTATATCTAGATAATTTTATTGTAACTGGCTCTGTCGTATTTTAATTATAAAATGTACGTCCACCGATTCCGCAACTGTTAGACACCTTAGTTCTTGCAACCTAATGGCCCGCCCGTTACGTTCCTCTACAGTGTAAATGTCTACTCATCATATACGATTACATTTTGCTCCGTGGCCGGCCCACGTGGTTATAGGCCCGTATTTGTATACTGACATTTTCACAATAAAGGTTTTTAAAAGAAAACATGGTAGTAGTATTTACATTGGTAAAGTTTTTAATAATAGTCACTGTTTTCGAATCAGTAAAAGGCAAGTGAAATAAAGCAGTCCAATTACATGAAGGGTAAAAGGTATAATACGCAGGAACGCAGTAAAGATAAATGGTCAAGGGCTGTTGTGTTTCTACTTCGGCAACATAAAGTGATCGATAAGAATCTGATATTCAGGCGTATCGGCGACTAAGACAGCAGGCCGAGCCTCTTTTGCTCAACGGCTCCGTCATGGGACGAAGAAACGTCCTTTTTCTCGAAAAAGGAATATATTTTACTAGCAGGACAGTTGTAAATTTTCCGGGAAAGTACATTAGCCTGGAACATTATAACATATGTTTAAGAAAAAATAATGTTCGAAAGTAATAAAAAGCGTAATTTTTAGGTCATATGACCAAGCCTTTCATCATTAGAATAAGAAAAGTAAAATGAACCAATGAGAAGTTTTATTAACAAGTCACATGACCTGTTATGCTTACGTTACGCGCTGCGCGCCGCGCCCCAGATCACTTCCGGGAAGCTGCGCTTCGCGCACCGGAGCACTTCCGGATGCGCTAACGCGGCGCGTCATATGACGCATTACGCGACAACGCAGGTCCAGAATATAGTCAAAATGTCTCCACCAACCAGCGGTCGGAACACAACCCCTTTCAGCAGGCTAAATAGTTCTGTTAAATGACAACACAAGGGACAGGCAACAAGAACCATCAGTCAAAGAGGGGAGGGCAAGTTCTTCTCTACCGGGTCACGTTGGGGCGCTACCAGAACTGATCGAATTGGTAGTCTAAAGTGTGTCTGGATGTTTCAGACTGAAGCTGGCGTTAGCATGAGAGCACCACCATTTCGTAGCTCCGTCGTGGCCATTCCACGAGCAATCATGCTAGCCGCTCCCCACCAGAAGCCTGCGGGAGTCGGGGGCCCCCAAGACTTTTGTAGAATCTTCAAGGCTGAGGGGACGCTTTCGAGAATGGAGCCGAAGCTCTAGCAGACAAGCGTCCGAGTTCCAAGGTGTCGCAGGCCCATTTTAGTGGACCACGCCCAAATCTGAAGAGCCGGCCGCCATTTTGAGAGTCCTGTGGCAGCCGCCTATCGCTGCACCGCAAGAGCGGGAGCAACTCAAGTACATGGTGAGCGAGACGCTGTAGTCGAAAGAGCGGGCGGTAAACAGCTGAATAGCGGAAGAGGCACAGTGTAGCAAAAGCGGGCGGAATGGCAACTGAAACGGTAAAGGGGCGCCCCACTACAGCGTGTCTTTAGGTGAAACGGATTGTGGGACATGGTCAAGAATGGAAGAGTCACCAAAAGGCAAAAAGTTCCGCTTGACCCCGGGAGCCGGCCACCTATGTCGGGGCGATCTCAGGCCACACCAGGGCAACACGACTTGCGGAGGTGGCCGGAGCCAAGCGCCCCCTCCGAGTCCGCGCCATGACACCGTCCCTCGGGGGCCTCCGTCAAGCGGTTCAGGGTGGCACCGCATCACATTGTTTTCAAATGCAGTCACGTCCTCAAACAGCCCCCACTTACATTGAGAATAGTGAAGCTGTAGCAAGTACAAATAGGCTTCAGACAGTGTTACAAGCACTCCTCAAAACTTTGAACTATCAGAGTGCATGAGTTTCATGCTCGATCGATTGAGCTAGCCGGATCGGGCAACAAAAAGTATAAAATAGTTATGTAAATAGTTATTTAATAAAATGTTTTACCCTGTTACTTTGCTGGTGTGTTGTATATATTTGTAATATTTGCATAGAGTTTATCGTTATTTTGGGCGGGGTGGGTGGCGGAGCCGAGCTGTCTTGCAGCCATCATGGTGAGGAGCTCACTTCATCTCACTAGTTTCGTATTTCTCATGAGGGGTTGTTCCTAATGTTTCTATTTTAGCGAGGTCAAAAAGAGATCCCATTAGTGGCCTACTGATTTTGCTCGATTCCTTTTGTTTTTTTACACGATTTTTCACTATCTGCAAAGACTAAACAGAGTATTGCGACTCTGTGCTTGTTTGTAAATAGAGAATGAACCAAAGAGAACCAATTCTAAAACAGTAAATGCTTGGATAACAATCAATCAAATGGAGAGAGAAGCAGGCACGACGGATTACAACGGGGGCAAAGGCCTGCGTTAACTACTCTTCACTATCTGCAAAGAGAGAGTACTCCTAATAGAAATGAGGGGGAGGGGGGGCAGCATTCAAAGCAGATCAGTGTGCATAAACACGAAAATGTTTTTACTTACCACGTACTTGACATTTGACAGCTTATGATATTTGCTATTAAAAAAACATTGAAATTCACTGAAAAAACCATAGGTTAGAGCCCATATATAGTTAGGAATTAGCATTTAAAAAACCTTGAAAATTCACTGAAAAAACCATAGGTTATAGACCATATATAGTTAGGGATTAGCATTTAAAAAACCTTATTTTACTCAGACAAAACCATTGAAATTCCATATATAGTTAGTTGCACTAACTATATATCGCGCACCCGCAATCCACTGCTGATGATGTCACATATTACATCATTCATGACATGGTCAGTGACATCACTGATGACATCACTGATGACATCTCAAATGACATCACTGATGACATCTCAAATGACATCACTGATGACATCTCAAATGACATCACTGATAACATCTCAAATGACATCACTGATGACATCTCAAATGACATCACTGATGACATCACTGATGACATCTCAATTGACATCAATGACCACATCACTGATGATATCATTCATGTGACAATACAATGCATCTCCTCACACTTTAATATAACCTCTGTTACACCCAGTGTTAAATACAGAGTATAATTTTTGAAACCATTGACACACCAATACTAGTTACTACATACGCACTCACTGATTCCTATGTTTACACACATTCACTCATTTACCCATACAATCATTCATACATACAATCACTCATCTTTACAACACTATCATATGCACTCATACACCTATACAGACTCTCACACTCTGTCACTCATCCATGGAGTTACTCACACACCTAGTCAGTCCTGTAAAGAATCAATCACACTTCCATTTTCTAATCTATACAGTTAAACATAGAGCACCTTACATTTTGAAACATATACTAACACATACTTACTCTCTTATACAATCATTGATACAAGTACACATTGATCTGCACACAGTCACACACCTCCCAGCCAGCCACACACACACTCAGTCTCCCATACAAATACTTGGGCAATCAATCAATAACCCATATAGTTACTCATATAGCTACTGATCAACACATGCAGCAGTTTACAGAACAACAAACATAATGATGCACAAATTAAGACAGTTCAATCACTAACCCATGCACTCAGTGAGACACATTTAATCACTCACTCATACAGTCAGTCACGCACCTACTAAATCCTTCATCCAGACACTTCTACATCTACTCATTCTTCAATATGTAAAACGTATTTAAACTTTACAGAAACACACAGTCACTGGATGATGCCATCAGTGATGTCATTTGAGATGTCATCAGTGATGTCATCAGTGATGTCACCGACCATGTCATGAATGATGTAATATGTGACATCATCAGCAGTGGATTGCGGGTGCGCGATATATAGTTAGTGCAACTAACTATATATGGAATTTCAATGGTTTTGTGTGAGTAAAATAAGGTTTTTTAAATGCTAATCCCTAACTATATATGGTCTATAACCTATGTTTTTTTCAGTGAATATATATATATATATATATATATATATATATATATATATATATATATATATATTTACATACACATATAATAACTGGAAGTAGAACAAATAAACTGCTTAAAAACTGAAAATATGTTCAATTCAATATAAAAAGTAAACAATATATAAAAATATGTTTTGCCAAAAATATCTTAAAATTGCATAACTTCATGTATAAAAAATATAAAATTAAATACACAAACACATAATAATAATATATATTTCAACAATATTCATTAAAGTATTCAACTCTATAAATAGTAAATCTACTATTCACACTACAATTTATATAACCGTAGGGAAAGCGCTGTACTAAGTGGGGTAAAAATGTACTATTCCCACTCCAGTCTGTGCAACAGTAGGGAAAGTGTTGGACTCAGGTGGGGTACAATTTACTATTCCCACTCCAGTCTGTGCAACAGTAGGGAAAGCATTGGACTCAGGAGTGGTAAAAGATACTATTCCCACTCCAGTCTGTGCAACAGTAGGGAACGCATTAGACTCAGGAGGGGTAAAATGTACTATTCCCACTCTAATCAGTACAACAGAAGGGAAAGTGTTTATTAATTTTTTTTTCAGAACAAAATTTATTGTTATTTCAGATAAGATTGCAAGACATCCACAGTACTCCGAACACCGGAGGGGCTGTGAGCATATAATCAAAAAGCAAAGAATAGCAATCAGTACAGTAATTAGGATAAACATTAGTATTGAACTACCCATACCCCCCAATCCCCTAAAGCTACCCCCTCCCGGGTCCCACCCTAGCCCTGTTCACGATGTCCACCTGGATCTAAAGCAATCAGTCTGTACAATAGTGGTTATACACTCTTACCCTTGCCCTGGTCTTCAGAACGATTGGTCACAAATTACATCCTGTTGCATCGGCGGCTCCAGCCACAACCCCCTGTATTCCGCCCACCTCTTCCAAATTTTATAGTGCTTTCTGGGGCAGCCACGGGCCTCAAACACTGGACGTTCCAGTCCCATATAATAGTCCAAACCCCGCTTCCAGACCTCTAGTGTTTATTAATTTAATTAAAAGGCCACACTGTATTCTCACAATCATAACAGCCAATAGTTTAAATGTAATTGAAATGAAAAAGCATAGCACAATTAACATATTACATAATAAATACCACAATTTTTAAGAAATGAATACAATATTGAAAATGTATTATTCCTTAAATAACTTCTCACCCTTTAACTTTACAAACTAAATAACCCACACCTAAAATATAACTTAACAAATATGATAATTTCACAATTTGCATAACTATCAATTATATAATTACCCGCAAATCAATAATTAATAATCAATACATTATTTCTTAATTATGTTCCCACACTGTACCACTAAAATCCCAATAACCCACACCAAAAATATATCTTAAAAATTATAATAATTACATGATTTACATAATGGATTATCAGTTAAACAATAACAAATAAATAACTAATGATTAATTAATTATAATTCATTAACTTCCCAACCTTTGCCCCTACAAACCCAACAACTCTCACCTGCAATATAACTTAAAAAATATCCTAATTACACAATTTACATAATTAATTATCAAATAAATAATTAAAATGAATTACAAATAATAATTAATTATAATTAATTAACTTCCGACCCTGTACCCCTACAAACCCTACAACCCGCACCTAAAATATCACAAAAAAATTAATTAATTACACAATTTACATAAATAATTGTAAATTAAATAATTATTATTAATGTAATATCATCATCATCAAAAAAACTTTATTACGATCACCAGGATCCTAAAAAGTACACAGCACAAGTATAAAAGCAGGTAAATAAACATTTGAAAAGACATAATAAAAACCATTTCATTATGTAGATGTGCAAGGAGCAAAATGCATAAGTTCCTAGAAGAATAAAGTGCTTCATGCAAGTAGCTTCCCACGCCTGATCCATAGTGCATACCAGAATCTTGAGAGGCCAAAGACCATTGATCTACGGGTGTCAATACACAAAGTTCTCACTACCACAAGTCTACACAATGGTAAAATCCATTTTTTTCTCAGAGATAAATAATGGGGGCAGAAGAGATGTAAATGGACAATTGATTCAGGGCAGGCTTTGCATGCTGGACACAGAACATCAGAGAAGTGCTAGACCGCCACTTAGAGCAAAATAATCTGGTGGGCAGACTGACTGATCTCCTGAAGTGGAAAGCCGGGAGCGCGAATTGTTATTTTTAATCATTGAGAGTCACTATTGCTTGTGCTTTTAACTCACCCCTCTCCCTTCCTGCACCTCTCAGGGCACTCGCTTGCTCCTGACAGCCCGCGCAGCCGATTTCAGCGCTGCCGCGGAAGCTGCACTAAACAATTCTTGCCGCCATCACCGGCAGGGACAGAGGCCACGCCCCTTCCTGAAGCCACGCCCCTCACCGTACCACATAAAAGGCGCTGATTACAAACGCCGCCAGATTGACTGATCTCTTGAGGCGGAAAGCCGGGAGCGTGACTTGTTACTTTTTAATCATTTGAGAGTCACTAATTGTTTGTGTTTTTAATTCTTGTTGCCATCACCGGCAGGGACCGAGGCCACGCCGCTTCCTGAGGCCACGCCCCCAGCCGTACCCACATAAAAGGCGTTGATTACAAACGCCGCCAGACTGACTGATCTCCTGAGGCGGAAAGCCGGGAGTGCGAATTGTTATTTTTAATCATTGAGAGTCACTATTGCTTGTGCTTTTAACTCACCCCTCTCCCTTCCTGCACCTCTCAGGGCACTCGCTTGCTCCTGACAGGCCGCGCAGCCGATTTCAGCGCTGCCGCGGAAGCTGCACTAAACAATTCTTGCCGCCATCACCGGCAGGGACAGAGGCCACGCCCCTTCCTGAGGCCACGCCCCTCGCCGTACCACATAAAAGGCGCTGATTACAAGCGCCGCCAGATTGACTGATCTCCTGAGGCGGAAAGCCGGGAGCGCGAATTGTTATTTTTAATCATTGAGAGTCACTATTGCTTGTGCTTTAAACTCACCCCTCTCCCTTCCTGCACCTCTCAGGGCACTCGCTTGCTCCTGACAGGCCGCGCAGCCGATTTCAGCGCTGCCGCGGAAGCTGCACTAAACAATTCTTGCCGCCATCACCGGCAGGGACAGAGGCCACGCCCCTTCCTGATGCCACGCCCCTCCCCTCCCCTGTCCTCTTGCCATAAATGATGTGCCTCTTTCGGACGCCGAGCGGACGAGGGCAGCGGGCACGCCGTTTGCGCGCCGAAGGCGAGCCTAAGGCAAGCCCGTCTGCGCCCGTCCGCGCCAAGGTAGCGCCTTGTGCCAGCTATGCTGCCTGTTTCCACCTACCTGCTCATAACCAGCTACCGTCTGGCCCTCCTTACTCGAGAGATGCTCATACAACTTGGTCAGCTACATGCTGACAAAGGTACCTTTTCTCTGCTACACACGGCCCTCCCACAAGTTGATTTTCTGGGCAATGACTTATTAAAATGTGGGCTTCTGAATGTGAGGTCCCTGCCTAAGCACAGCACTGAGATCCAGCTTCTGATTGAAACTCATGAATTAGATATCTTATTCATGACGGAAACATGGACTCGTCCTGACTGCCTGGTCGACCCCGGCTTTTCATGCCCTCCTGGGTTTAAATTTTTACACACTCCTAGGACTAGTGGGAGAGGTGGGGGGGTAGGTGTGATATTTATTGCATCCTGTAACATTAAGGTGTTTGCTTTAGACCCAACTGAGGGCATTGAACTTTTAGGCTTATCAATTCAGGACCACTCCTGGACTACTATTACCGGGGTACTGTGCTATCGCCCTCCTGGTCCTTTTAGCCTCCAGCAACAACAAACGCTATTGGCTACTCTGACTAACATCGCTTTATCCCATCATAAACTAATTATTCTTGGGGATTTTAATCTTTGGCGCAATGGCGCCCTTGACTCAGGTCTTCGCAATTTATCTCAATCCTGCGAAAGCTTCGGCCTCTCCCAGTTGGTTACTGGATCAACCCATAAGGCCGGACACCTCTTAGACCTGCTGTTCGCGGCTCCCCATCTGGTGGCGATGGGGGAATAGTTGCCTATGGTATGGACTGACCACTCTCTCGTTAAATTTTTTATACACAGGGACGGTGGCCATTACAAAGCGCCTGTGCTGAATAGGGAATTTAGTTGCAGAGACTGGAGAGCCCTTACCCGTCTGCACTCCCATGGTGAAGTGTTCCAGGTGGAGCAACTCTTTGATCATGACAAGCAAGTAGAGGAAAATTACACCTCACTATGCTCTGGTATCACAGCTACCCTTAACGCCCACGCTCCTCAAAAAACTCGTAGCTGTTAGGGTAACGACTCTGCTCCCTGGTTCAACGATACTTTAAAAAATCTGAAGCAGGGTTGTAAACAAGCTGAGAGAAGATGGAGACGTGATTACATAGAAACCTTTAAGGAGGTGTGGAAAACCAAGGTTTGTGAATATAAGAACCTGATTAAAAAATCAAAAGCTGAATACTATTCCTCGATGATTTGCAACTCCGCCAACAATTCTAGAAGCATTTTTAATATATTGAATAGTGTTACTAACCCCGAATGCGCCAAAAACGCCATCATCCCGTCCCAAGAACTCTGCGAGAACCTCGCTGTTTTCTTTAAGTAAAAAATTGAACACATTATTAGGGACCTAGAAGTCTCTCCTGTTTCCGGCCCTCCCTCTAACCTTAGAGTGGGGACCCTCTTGGACCAGGTGGCGCCAGATGAACTTTTACTTGAGTTCCCACCTCTTACGTATGAGGCTTTCTGCAAACTAGCCAAGGGGATTTCCTCCGGATCCCCCCTAGACCCTGTTCCTCATAAGATCTGGAAGGAATTTGAGATGGAACTTTTCCCTTCACTCTATTTAATTTGTAATCAATCCCTGGTGACGGGCACTGTTCCAGCTCAATGGAAGCGGGCGTTAGTATCCCCTTTGCTAAAAAAGCCCTCTCTCAACCCAGATTCCTCTAAAAACTACCGCCCCATCTCCCTGCTACCATTCCCAGCCAAGATTGTTGAACGGTTGGTTAGCAATACCCTTTCCAACCATTTGGAACATCATCAACTTCTTGATGCTGATCAATTCGGTTTCCGGCCTGCCCACGGAACCGAAACCGCCCTAATCACCGCTATGGACGAGCTTCAGAGACGTGCAGACAGAAATCAGGCAGCGTTTTTGATCCTGCTTGACATGTCTGCCGCCTTTGACACTGTGAACCATAAGATCTTGCTGCAGCGGCTATTTGAGGCTGGAGTAAGATGGTCGGCATTGCAGTGGTTCCACTCTTTTCTGCAAGATAGGCAGCAGGCAGTGTCTATCCCCCCTTTTCAGTCAGCTTTTACTCCGATCTTGCATGGGGTTCCCCAGGGCTCTGCAATCAGCCCTATCCTCTTTAACCTTTATCTTCGACCCTTGATCTCACTTATTAAAAGCTTTAATATTAAGATTGTCAACTAAGCTGACGACACACAGATGATCCTCTCCTTGGAAGGTGAGGACTCTACATCTGTGGAGGTTTTCCACAACTGCCTGCGTGACATATCACGTTCGCTAAAAGACAACTCCCTCCAATTTAATGCGGGGAAGACGGAGGTGCTTGTCAGCGCCGGAACTTAGATCCCCCGGCCATTCCCTGATAACTTCTGGCCCCCGGAAACAGGGACCACTGTCCAGCCGGCGGAATCAGTCCCCAATCTGGGGGTCATGCTGGATCACAGGCTCAGTATGGAGACTCACATACAAAAGGTGACTGCCTGCTGTTTTGCCATCCTCCGCTCCCTAAGAAAAGTCCGCGCCCAAGTGGTAAGATGCACCATCCTCAACAGACTGGACTATTGTAATGCCCTTCTGCTTGGATCCCCTGGATTCCTACTGGATAGGCTCCAAAGGGTCCAGTCTGCTGCCGCTAAACTGGCCTTGGGGCTCCCGAGAAGAGCCCATGGGCCATCCTCTCTGGGAAAACTTCACTGGTTACCGGTGAGACAGAGGATACAATTCAAGGCCCTCTGCATTGTCTTTAGGGCTCTCCATGGCTTTGGCCCTGCGTCCCTCCGATCGAAATTTGCCTGGTACACCCCGTCCAGGCAGCTTCGTTCTTCGGAGGCTAAGCTTGCAGCTGTTCCCAGATTCAGGAAAGTCAGAGCCGGAGGTAGATCCTTCGAGGTTGCAGCTGCCAGACTCTGGAACACACTCCCGTCCGACATTAGGCATACCTCTGAACTTCTCCCATTTAGAAAAAAGATCAAAACCTGGTTATTTCCCACGACAACTGCCTGATAATTCACGCCCCTGCGACCTTTTCCCTCTCTTCTGATCTAGTCAGCGCCAAGATGCCTGCAATGGTGGTAGTGCGCTTAACAAATTCCTAAAATAAATAAATTTTAACGGAACTGTAAAAAAAGTTTGCATGCCCTCGTTGGAATGATTTCATCTACAGTTGACTCAAACAATGGGACGGATTTAAAAAGCAAAACATCTTTTCTCAAACTGTTCGCTGGTTCTGCAAAGGCCGTTGCCAGTGTCTTTTCCCAATACAATTCTTTCAGCTTCGCCCTTGAGATTTGCACCATACTTTAAGGATTAGTCCAGAAGGTCTCCATTCCTAGCCTCTCCAATATTTCGCGTAAGGATATGAGCCCCCGAATTGATGTTGCCTTGGGGAATTTCAGGAGATCTTTCAGAGTTTTCAGCTCTTCCACTGTTCATAGCCTAAAACAGAACATTAGCAATTTACAATTCAACCTGTGTTGCAGCTGCCTCCGGGCAAGGTCCAGGTATAGAAGTTTCAGAAGGGAGGTGGCAGGAATATCGACCAGCTATCTTAGGAAGCGGTTTTCAACAATTGTGAGGGGTGATTGATTGACCGTGCCCTATAGCTCAGCGCCATAAAGTACCCCTCCCAAAACCTTGGTGTTATAGATTTCGAGGGCTGGGGAAATTTGACTGGATACCTTCTTCCTATGTATTTTGCTGATATGGGCACATTGGTAGATTCATTGTAGCTTTTCTTTTTCAATATGTGCCCCCCAGTCGATCGATGGAGTCAGGCGGATGCCAAAATAATCAAAGGTTTATACTTGTTCCAGCTTAGCACTGCCAGCCCACACATATCTAGTTGTTGGTTTATTTTTCTCTCTGTTAAAAATCATGTACTTAGTTTTCATCTCATTTAAAATCAAGCCCCTGTCATCACAAAACCTTATAAAATCGTTCAGGAGTTGTTGGAGGCCCTGCAGCTTTTAGATATTAAAAGTGAGTCATCTGCAAACAACAATGCGGGCACTCTTCTTACACCAATTTTAGGGGCATTACAGCCATCCCTGTCTACATAATCAACGACTCAGTTAATAAAAAGAGTAAAAAGGGTGGACGCCAAAACACACAACCCTGCCTCACTCCACGATGGACAGGGACAGTTTCTGTTACATGGTTGTTCGCGCCCCACCTAACCTGTGCCGTGCTAGATGAGTGGAGTCTTATACCTGACCTGACCTGGTCAGTACCGGTCGCTCCACCCGCCGCGTGGCCCACCCTCAGTGTGCCCGGTCTCCGTTTGCTGCCGCCGCTGCCCGTTAAGTATCTGCCTCACTGTTGCCCGTGTTCTCGTTGTGCCCGTAATAGTAGTAGTTTGCCAGTAACTGTATTGTGCCAGCTCTTGTATTTCTCTCGCCCTCTGTCTCGCCCTCTGTATTGTGCCAGCTCTTGTATTTCTCTCGCCCTCTGTCTCGTTGTGCCAGTAATTGTAGGATTGCCAGTAACTGTATTGTGCCAGTATTTGTCCTTCTCTCGTCTTCTGTTGTGCCCCTGATTGCTTTTGTGTGACCCCACCGCCGTTTTCTCTCCCGCTGCACCACCCTGCTCGACAACGGGGAAACAGCGGCCCTCATCCTCCTGGACCTCTCCGCAGCGTTTGACACTGTCTGCCACCGCACCCTAGTGCAACGCCTCAGCAACACCGGAATCCAAGAGAAGGCACTGGAGTGGATCATCTCGTTCCTCACCGGAAGAACCCAGAGAGTCCGCCTCCCCCCGTTCAGATCCGAGGCCACTGAAGTCATCTGCGGAGTACTGTTGGAGGGTGAATTTTTACCTGCATAGCTATCCAAGGACACACCTATCACCTGCACGACATGACCCCTGTGTAGGCCCTGCTGTCTAGAAGTTACAGGCCTCAGTTACGTTGCCCTGAGCACTGCCATTTTCTCTTAGCTTAAGCAGAAGCAGAAAGCAGGTCTGACCCAAGCTTCACCCAGCTGCTCTTGTCTGCAAGGACGCGCACCCCTACCAGGCCCCACCTCATTGTATATTTCTCACAAGCTGTAGAAGTCAAGTTCCTCAATAAATCTTGCAACATACCCCACGTCCCCCACCTAAGCCATAAATAGAATAAGGGAAGCTCCCACCACAGATACGTCAAGCAAGATATCCGATAAACAGAGGATAAATGTGGCGAAATATTATCGCGGACTGCCTGATTGGCACATGAATAGAACCCTTCAAAGCAATAATAACACATTTCTGATTAATGACAAACTTCCAGTCAGAATGGCAGGAACTCAGTCTAGGCTAACGTATGTGCCATACAATTACGAGAAGGTAGTCACATTTACACCAATGATGGGAAAGTCACCAGGCAGGGGCGTGAGAGGCGACAGAAGGATATGTGGTTCGAGGTGACGTGATATAGCGTGACCATAGGCCCCTCACCCCTGAACAATATAAAAGGCTGGTCCGCCAGAGTATCGTTGAACTACTCCGCGTCTGCACTTGAGTGTCGGACAGGAGTTTTTCCCAGGGGTTACTCGAGATAGCCCTTGTTCCATGTACTTAGGCTATGCTCCTCCATTGTATATTCTGCTTTATAATATTTTTTCCTTATTGCATTCCAGTTATATTTCGCCATCTGAAATGTTATATTTGTTATGTTTTTTCTGACCTTGTTTTATCTTCACTGCATTAGAAGTGTTTAACTTGTACTTGCAGGATATGACTTTATATACAGTGGTGTGTACCCATATGTGCTTAGCCTTTTTCTATGCAATCAGCCTCAAAGCTCAAAAGTGTACTTAAAGCAAAGCCTCTCTCATAGCAGCTGCAAACTGTACTTTGTAAAACTCAAACTGGTCCATGTGACTTTCAAGAGAATGCTGGGTACAGGGCCAAGTATTACGTGGTTTTTATGCTATCATTGATTATTTTTAGAAGCTGTGTCTTCAAATAAATTGTACAACTCTCAAGCTTCAGTCTCCAATAGCTCATATATATGTTTTTTCCTGTTTTTAGAGCAAGAGGTCCAGGACTTCCCCGGTACAAATTAAGCTGTCCTATTTCCCTTAGTTCCCTTTCACGGTCTCCCCAGCGTGGCTTCTGAGCTGCTGCACTGAGTCCCCTGGCCCCTCCTGCCCTCAATTAATCATCCCCTCCGTCATTACCACAAGGATCATCACTCAGCCCCACCCTCTTCAACGTCTACATGAGCCCCCTCGCAGCCATCGCACGCCAACACAACCTCAACATCATCTCCTACGCCGAAGACATCCAGCTGATCCTCTCCCTCACCAACGACCCAGCCACCGCCAGAACCAACCTACACGAAGGGATGAAAGACGTAGCCGAGTGGATGATGAACAGCCGCCTGAAACTGAACTCAGACAAGACGGAAGTCCTCATCCTTGGATCGTCACCCTCTGCCTGGGACAACTCCTGGTGGACCCCTGCCCTGGGCAGCGCACCCAAACCAACGGACCATGCACGCAACCTGGGCTTCATCCTGGACTCCTCCCTCTCGATGACCGGACAAGTCAACACCGCCTCATCATCATGTTTCAACATCCTACGCATGCTCCGAAAGATCTTCCGATGGATCCCCACCGAAACCAGGAAGCCGGTCACACAGGCACTCGTCACCAGCCGACTGGACTACGGAAACACCCTCTACACCGGAACCACAGCCAAACTGCAGAAAAGACTCCAACACATCCAGAACGCCTCCGCACGACTCATCCTGGACATCCCCCGACACAGCCACATCTCCGGACACCTGAGAGACCTGCACTGGCTCCCCGTCAGCAAGAGAATCACGTTCCGACTCCTCACCCACGCACACAAGGCCCTTCACGACCTGGGCCCCAGGTACCTCAACAACCGCCTGACCTTCTACACTCCCACCCGCCAGCTACGATCGACCAGCCACGCCCTCGCCGCCGTTCCACGCATCCGAAGAGCCACCATGGGAGGAAGATCCTTCTCCTACCTGGCAGCCAAGACTTGGAACTCCCTCCCCATCCACCTCCGTCTTACCCAAGACCACCTCGCCTTCAGGAAGCAACTCAAGACCTGGCTCTTCGAGCAGTAGCGGACCCCTCTCCCCCAAGCGCCTTGAGACCCTCCGGGTGAGTAGCGCCCTATACAAATTTCCTGATTGATTGATTGATTAAAGTGTTTAAAAGATTGACGGGGAGGCCCATCTCAAAACCCTCCAAAGCCTAGGCCGGGGTACTAGATTGAAGGCAGTGCGCAAATCGACAAAGGCCACATATAGTTTGCCCCCCTTAACGACTACTTCCTTCCAGTAAATACAGGTAAGACGGAAGGCCTGGTCCAGGGTACTGACTTTCGAATGGAACCCTGCCTGGAAGTCACTCAGGATTTGGAACTCCATCATCCAGTCCTGTAACCTTCCTAAGACCTGTTTATGATGTCTTTCTTGAAGGGAGTCTATAAGGCATATCAGCCTGTAACTCATAGGCTTGGATCTATCCCCTTTTTTGAAAATGGGCACTATTTCAGCAATCTGCCATGAGTCGTTAGGTATTCTGTCTAGACCAAGGGCTCGCGCTGGCACACATGATGAGATTGCTAGTTGAGTTTCCTCCATGGAGATGACTAAGATTTCACCTTCCCCTCCCAGAGTCTCTTCCCTTGTCTCACTGATCACACTACCTTCGTTTGCACCATTACCATAAAGAGAGCCAAAGTGGACGACCCATTTATCAGGCTGGACAGTATATTCCAGGTTTTGCCTTGTCCCCTTTAGTCAGTATGCTGCCTGTCTCCAAAAGGCCTTGGGGTCTTACTCCATCAGTGCAGTATGTAAGGAAGCGCAGAGAGAACCTTCCCACTTCTTTTTAGCTCTGCCGATAGCCTTGTTATACTCAGCTCTGCAGGATATATTCTCCGCCCGTACCCTACATTTTAATGCATCAATTAGCGCCCCCTTAGCCTTCCTACAATCCTGATAATACCAGGGACTCTTAGTATCTTTATGTTGTCCCCCATCCCTCGCACTGTGGGAGGCCTGCTAAGTGAGTACCTCACCTCACCTCGCAGAAGAACAGCTCATAACAGGGCCCTAATCTTTCCACTGCATCCTTTTGGGGTAGTTTGCCCAGCTCCTCGATCAACTGCATTGTTTTTATCTTCACTGCTTCTAAGCTGCCAGATGATCCTCCACCCAACCCCACTTAACAGCTCTTTGGTTGTTTGAGACCGAGAGCACACCCAAATCAGGTCAGCCCATTACATCTGGTTGTTGGGGGCCCAGTTTTGTAAGAACAAGAACAAGGGCATTGTGGTCGCTCTCTGATCTTTTCACCACTACCATATCCTCCGCTAAGGGCTAAAGATTGGGGTAATTAAACAATAATCAAATCTACTGGTGTGACCGGGTCTGTTGAACGTGTGTTCTCCATTTGGGTTTGACCTGGTTCTGCCATTTGTTGCTCTTAGATCGTGCTGTAAAGTAAGAGCGAACACCTGGCCTCCTCTCTTCGCCCACCTTACTTTTGGTAGGTCTAAGGTTGAAATTGACCACTCACGGTCCCAGTCCTCACTTAGGTCTGGAGGAGCAGAAGCAAGGGGTTCGAAAGTACAATTAAAGTCACCTGCAACCAGTACGGAGACACTATCGGAGTACTTGACCAGAACATGGTCTAATATATAAATCGTATTTGTTTCCTCCGAGACACAGTCCACTCTATTGTAGACGTTAAAAATTCTAACCTTCCAGCCACTGAACAGGGTCAGCTCGAGAGCCAAGATGTCTGGTGAATCAACACAAAGGAGCTTAACTTTGGACCCAGTGCATTTTATATCCGAACTGCTAGGCCCCGAGGGTCTACCCAGCTCTTTCCTTCTTGCTTGAATGGCATAGGCAGAATACCAGCTTCTTAAAGGGGTGGTCAAACTCCAGGTTTCCTGAAACAGTATTACATGAAAAGTGTCCACAAAGCTACACTAGTCTGGATCTGATTGCTAATTTAGGATCCCAGCAACGAAAACCCTTAGGTTAGAAGAAGTAGGTACCCCATCTTCTATTACAGGTTTAGGGGCTAAACCACAGATTTCATGGGTGATATGAGGCTCACCTGCAGAAGGAGAAGCAAGGGCCCTACCATCTGCTGGTGTGCCACCAATAGGATCTGTACTAGTGATTGCATTTACAGTCAAGGGCCCGGTATTCTGCTCGGTATTATATGCTGAACTTCTGATGTGGGCAAGTTCATCAAGGGCCCTGGGTTACCTAGATTTTTTCCATCAAATTGTTGCCATCTTTGGCCGATCTCTGTTCCACACGGACAGGTGCATGATCCTTCCCCGATATGTCTTTGGGGCACTAGCTCCAACTTTGAAGGGCATCTATATCTAATAGAGATAGAAGTATTGGCCGGGGGAAGGGTACGTGAATCTAACGCCAATATTCCGATGACTATGTTCTTATTAAAGAGCCTGACTTCAATCATGTCCCTGTATAGAAACAAAAGACCCAGTCTTATTTCTTGTAAGAAAGGTAAATTTACCTTATCTTGGCAAAACCTTTAGGTTTTTGTGAAACCCTCACCCACCAGGGTTACCACTTGGTGGCATGCTTCATCATAGGGTCCTTCCCGTTCCGCTACGGAACGGGGCATGCTGCGACCAGACGACTACACGGGAGCACTGTTTTATACAGACTACGGAGGGGTAGATGTGTGCTATGGGGGAGTGAAGTTAAAGGGAGTGTACTTAAAATTACCTGTTGACTATTCTGGGGCCCACTGGAGGGCTGACATTGGTCCTCGAAACGTTTTTTTGCACACAAACCTACTGAAAGGTCATAATCAATTGGGAATAAACTGCAAGTCCCAGCGTGCACCGGATTAAAACTAATGGTGAAAAGGCACACCGGAGGCCAGGTGATTAATTGAAAAGGCGCAGGGGACTGTGGGAATCCTGAAGAATGTGTGTGCATTGAAAATGCCTCTGAGGAAAGAGCACGATGGCTCTGAAACGCGTCAGGCAGGAGGACAGAAAGAAACTGGAATGGTAAATGCCTGCTCCTTTGTTAATAAATGATTTTGTTGAAATGCATGGCTGGAGGAGTGCGTCTCTTAATGCAGGGGCATTCTTGAAGAAGAATATATATATATATACATATATATATATATATACTTTTTTATCCTGATGTTTTTCTTCTTACAGATTATAACGTTACTAAGGATCAGGTGATATAAATCATTACACACCTGTGCTTGAATGTACGAATATTGCACCTTTTCAATACATATATATCGCTGTCTCTATCGTGACGATTGTTGGCTAAATCATTAAGCTCCTTATACTTAGTGTGCACCATCTAAGTGAAAAATAAATATCCATTAGTGACTTGTCTTTCTCTTTCGTCTGTGTCGACCCGTGTCACATCTAGTGCAAACAAATGGTGAGGTCGATCATAAATAACTTTATATCTCTTGATATACTCGTGTTGCTCTTATTAGAGTAATTCCCTGAATTGGGGTTTTGAAAGTGAAAAGAAAAATTGTTAGCATCTCGATTAACATGTAACATGTAGCCATACAAAACATACAAATACCACGTAGTCACGTACACGTATTTACTGAAGCTTGTGCTTCATGGTTGTGCCGGCGTGGAGTCCAGCCTCTTAATGCTATCACTTTGGTGGGAAAATATTTTTTTAATTATTGGTATTGCGGAAAAAGAGATGAGGTATGATTTCTGGCTAAAAGGATAAGCGAGTGTCTTAGCGTATACACGCTGCTTCTTGATCTTGGTCCATTGACGACTCACCTGAGCGCAGCCGGACCCCTCCGATACACCTTTGGGGTGCGGCCCCAGCCTATATCCTCTCTCCCCCTCTTTTTTCAATCATGTCTCTGTTAGCCCCAGGTAAGGTGAGTCTTCCTACATCTTTGATGTCATCTCTAATTATCGAGTAGCAATGGCGGGTGGCTCTCAGCCAATACATTACTTTATTTTTTAGTGAATCGTAATCTTCAGACCCAACCCGAGAGGGTTTGGGCACTTTGGTGAGGTAAACTACATCTTGGGCATCCTGAGCACTCTGCCTCGTGTAAATGCCATCCCTTACTGACCCCATTTCCCGTATCTCCCCGCACCTAGGCCTAAGAATATGGCTTTCATCCAAGGTCACCTCACCTCTATCTATGGCTCTGGGACGAGCCCTGACATGGACTGATCCTAACTGTGTGTATGTAGTTGCCAAAGGATGTATACAATTTAGATGGTGATTCCTGTGGCTGTCTAAGGGATGGCATAAGGTGCTATGAGGGGTAACTTTATTCGGTGGCTCTATAATCCCCGAGGGTGAGGCCCTGTGCCACTATTCTCAGCTGTTAAAAATGACCGTGGTGCACCTCCTTCCTACATGCTACCCCAGCTGTTAGAGTAGCGGCCTCCCTTCTGAGGGCTGCCACCTCATCTCTCAGTGTCTCAATCAGCAACTGTAGTTCAAGAACCTCAGGGGCATGGGCACTACAGGACACTTCGGGGATCATTGGACCTACTCCCAGGCACCCCACCTCCTCATGGACATGGACATCAAATCTATTAAGGCATTCAATTTTGGTAACTTGAGCTAAACATGGAGACCCACCTGACTCGGCACATTGCACAGGTTTATTCAGGTTAGGTTCCAGTTTAAGAAGTCGGTTTTCAGACCCCTTCTCAGGCCTTTAATACATTGTTTAAACATGTGTGGGATTAACTTGCCGGATTTTTTCCTTTCTAATGAGTTAGGTGAAGTGTCTAAAGGAGTTGCGGAATCATCATTTGTGGTTATGGCTGGCTTAGCTGTACTAACCACTGGTAAGGGGAGCTCGATGGGTACGTATCTGCTATTACCTGTATTGTCTCAATAGGGTCCATAGTCTTGTGGCAAATGGTGCCAAGAGACTTCTTCTTCCTTTTGGAGTTGTCCGTATCCTGTCCCTTGACATGGATTTTAATCTTGCCCATCTTCCTTGAATTTCCTTATTTGCTTGATTTGATAATAGACCCGCCACTTACACTTCTGTAGGAAAAAGCTCAAGGCTCTATCTCGGTCCTCACTCCCAACGCAGCAAAAAAAACAAACGGATGGGGCTTGGTACCAGACAGCAGATAAAAATAGCTATGCAGGTTCAAAGCAGGAATTTAAACATGGAAAAGGGGGTACAATACCAGTATCTGATTTAGTGCGTAGAACCAGGGGAGGTCGTCCTGCTGCACGGCCAAGGGAGGTGGCCCACCCTGCCTCCTCCTGCCATAGACAGGCGCTGACTGACCTGTCCTTTGCTCGGGCACGCCACGCACAACCTGCACTGCGGGAGACCCGCAGTGTTCTTAAAGCGTCTCCGGGTGCTTGCGGTATCGCAATGTGCATTGACGCCTCCAGGCGCAAAGGATTGTGGGAGCTGTAGGCCCCCCCAGCAGTAACGATGATGGCAAGCGGGCTCCCGCGCTGCGGGAGACTTACAGTGTTTTTAAAGCGCCTCCGTGCTCTTCCGCTCTCGCGATGTGCGTTGGCGCCTCCGTGTGCAAAGGACTGTGGTAGCTATAGGCCCCAACAGCAGCAATGATGATGACAAGTGGGCTCCCGCACTGCTGGAGACCGTGGTGTTTTTAAAGTGACTCCGGGCACTTGCGGTCTCACAATGTGAATTGGCGCCTCCAGGCACATAGTCAACTCAGGGCTACATAACATTCCCCCGCCCCACATACCCAAACCCGCAAAGGAAACACAGACAAATAGAGTTTGGGTACAAAAATTGCTGCAGGATTTATTTACATACAACATATGTAAAGATGGTGGGTTAGCTTACGGGCGATCCAGGACAGGCCGCATTCTCGCCACCTGTCCGCCTGTTTGAGCCAAACAGCACAGTGGCGAACCACCCAACTGCTGTAGAATATAATTAAATACTGACACACCCATTTGCTGGGCGTGACTAGGCAAACCCCCGGCTGCACAGGCCCACAACCGCCCGAAGGTCTACTGGGGTGCCGACACGGATTCCTGCACCTCCCATGAGGTTACAGGTTAGGCTCTGGCACCCCTATGTGCCCACTGAAGTACATCATTTGCACCTCTCTTCTTCCGGATCGCCCCGTAACTCCGCCTGCAACGAAAAACAAGACACATTAAAACACCCCCACAGCCCCTACTCATGACACTCTGGGTAAGAGGACGGGAGGGAAAAGAGTGTCCCGCAAGATCGTACGGCGTCCGGGCGGCAAAGAGGCTTAGGATAGGGGCACCACAGCATAAGTACCCCTGAAGCCCCTCCCCGCCGCCCGGACGAGATTCTCGGCAAGCCGCCTCCTCCAACCGGTGAGGCGGATGTGCCGGACAGGCAAGTGGGGGCGGGACCGCCCTCCTTGACTAGGTACCCGCCCTCTTGATGGCCACTGCGTGGCCTCGGGCAGGCGCATAGTCAACTCAGGGCTACATAACATTCCCCCGCCCCACATACCCAAACCCGCAAAGGAAACACAGACAAATAGAGTTTGGGTACAAAAATTGCTGCAGGATTTATTTACATACAACATATGTAAAGATGGTGGGTTAGCTTACGGGCGATCCAGGACAGGCCGCATTCTCGCCACCTGTCCGCCTGTTTGAGCCAAACAGCACAGTGGCGAACCACCCAACTGCTGTAGAATATAATTAAATACTGACACACCCATTTGCTGGGCGTGACTAGGCAAACCCCCGGCTGCACAGGCCCACAACCGCCCGAAGGTCTACTGGGGTGCCGACACGGATTCCTGCACCTCCCATGAGGTTACAGGTTAGGCTCTGGCACCCCTATGTGCCCACTGAAGTACATCATTTGCACCTCTCTTCTTCCGGATCGCCCCGTAACTCCGCCACAGCCTGTGCGGTGGTCACCGCTGCCGCACAGGCCCCCCACCATTGTCACTTATTCTACCTGCAACCTCTGCTCATGAGTTCTTATTTCAAGTCCAGAAGAAAGAGGTATAAGCCAACAGGCGAGAGGAGAACACCATCTCCCTCAAAGTACCCCATGACCTTTTCCCGAATCACGTCATGGTAAGAAAAACAGCCCACTGTGCTGCGAAACTTTGTCATGGCCGCATATATGCGCCTTCCTGCTCTCACGATAGCCTCGCTGGACTTAGCGCCCCGCCAATGTCTTCTAGGCACTGTTTCAGACCACCAGACTTCGCATTCGCGCAACATGCTGCCAACGATACCCAGGTCTGTCTACAAGCAGCCGGTATCCCCTGCCCCCCTTGGGTTTTAGGCTGGGAGCGGCTACCGACAAGATATTGTTTAAGTTAGTTTGGCAGGGAGCCCCCAAGGCTGACCTGTGCAGGGGCTTGTATGGGAAGTAACAGCCACCACGACACCAATGTGCCTAACCACCCGGGAACAGTCCCATTGCCCCATGAGGGAAGACTATCCCAGGCCAGAGACCAGGTGATGGGGAGGGCCCCCCCTGCAGAGACTCTCCCCCGGAAAACAAGCGCAGTCACAGGAAATAATCAACTGCAAGATTACGCATAAGCGACTAATCCTCCCCAGGATACAGAGTCTATTGCAGTGCGCAAAGCATATTTTGGAATGACTAGCGAATAGGTCTTACAAGAGGCAAACTGGAAGCCTCGGGGACAGCCGCGAACACTTGCCCCCCCGGATCATACCTGAAATCCTAAAAGACTTCTCGGGCCCACCCCAAACCATTATGGCAGTCCGTACTCTGGCTGTGGAAGCCACAGCTATTCTCTGTATAACTGAATAGAGTGTTACACTGACGGCAGCAGACTGCGGGTGAGCTGCCAGCGGGCCCCCGAGCCTCGGAAAAGAAGGCAGGAGATCCAAGAAGGGGGGGGGAGACTAAACGAATGACCCTCCCAAGCATGGCAGACCACACATGTGCCTTAATCGAGGGTACCAAGTACTATTTCTCAGTTACGAGTTGTTGCCAATCATGCAGTGCTCCCTATAAACCTGTGATTGGTACTCATTGTTGCATGCCGGGCCACATCTAAACACCCTTCTTTAGACCCTAGTTTAAGATTAAACACTCTGAAAACTCCATCCGTGTACAGGTCAGAAGTAGCCTGAGATATCCACCCCACTAAAATCGTCTGGCCCAAAAGAACATGTGTAACAGACGCTTAGGTGGAAAGAGGAGTATTACGCCAGAGGATCCAAGGAGGGAGGAGTCTAATGAAGATCCACTCAGCTATACGGGTGACACTAAATCTCAGCCTGGGCTATCAAACAATTAAACCCCAGGACATTCAAATAATGACAATCCTCCCGCTTAACTTACTGTAGTAAACAAGAGGACCCATACATGGCAGACGACGTCTGCGAATATGAAAGTGGCATAACCAGTCTATAGGTTTGAGACATGGCATAAGAATATTAGACTCCAGCACAACGCCCATGTTAGCAATGGACTAACCGAGGCCGGCCGTTGTGCCTACCCATTAGGCTGAAGACCTCTACGTGGTGAATGGGGGCAAGGAACGTGAGTGCTTTGAAAATCATATACATAGAAGGATACTGGATTTTCTTTGAAGAATATCTGCGTGTCAGATACATGTCGAACCATCAAAATAAAGTAGACGTGCCATGCCTAGACGTCCGGATACTAAGTGACGGGTCCCGAAAAGCAGCACTATCACACGCTGCGTTTTCCCTTGGTTACTTTGGGCTGAACTCGCAAGGATTGGGTGCGAGTTATCTGAGGATAGGGCCAAGGGAGTGTCATAGGCAGCGCTAAGAGGAAGAATATGGGCCCCCAGGAAGGAGGTGGGATGATAAAATGCAGCCATGGTCACTTCAGCAGAGGAGGAATCAAGTGTCCTAGGAACCCCTGCACCTGCTGCAACTACGCTCTCGATTACGCCCGTCTCAGGGAGGGAGCGTCTTCGACAATGAACAGGTGAGGGTCTTATTCCAAATACCTGTCCAGCATCCTGCTGTAATATTCTTGGACCAGTTCTATCACATGCTATGCCGATGACAAACTGCCACCCACAACGTAGAGATCACTACCTGCAATGCTGATCTATAGCTAGATCAGGGAGTGCCAATGCTAGAATAGAGACCAGTGTCAGCACCACTTCCCGCATTTACAAGGGCCAAAAGCAGTCATAGAAACTCTATTGCTGGTACGGATGAGCAGGACAAACTAGGGTCTCATCTGCAACTCATGCTAAAACCCAAAGGAGAGTTCCAAACAAAATTGGACCGAAATTGGGACCAGTGACACCACCACATCCCGAATTTACAAGGGGCAAAAGCAGTCGGTCAACCTCTATTGCTAGTAGGGATGAGCAGGACAAACTAGGGTCTCATCCGCAACTCACCTTATAACACGATACCCTTGGACAGGATGTTGCACATTCAAAGCCGAATTCCCACTGAGCCGTGCTCCAAAACATATGAACACACCGGTTAACAATTATCTGCCTAGTGAGGCTCCCGTTAACACTAAAGTGTCTTTTGATATTCACGTATGAATATGTCCCATAAACCAGTGGATCTGCAATAATGCCAGAGAAGTGGCGACTATAATATTGGCACCTGTGTTAATCAGCTAAATTAATAGCCACTGAATGCGGTTTACTTGGGGAATCATTGCATGAAGTGACCCGAAATCCGGCCACAGATTTACCGAATAAATACCCTAAATAAATTTAAAGGTAATTAAACATCTACAGGCAAACATTCAGGGGTGAGAACCGCGTATTACAAACAGTAGAGGTACCTGCTGTGTAGTCATAATCATTTAAGAATCATCAGGTGTACGACAGTCCGGGAAATAGAACATGCCCGTTTGCAAAACAGCACTCGCGGGCAAGAACGATGATATCCTGCAGTGCTGAGAAATGACATTCTATGAGAAAACGTGGAAAGGACACACAAAATTCCAGCGTGTGCGGAGAAACTGAAACCGAGAGACTGTTCCCCCTGGTGGCCAACACGCACCACTGCCCAAGCAAAAGGCCGAGCGAAACAATTGCTAACGCATCCAAGACCAAATTATGCCCAGCAATTGCCAAAGTGCGGTGTTGCTGTAAACGGCACGAGAACCAACAAAAACCCAGCAGGCAAAGGGGTGGCCAGGACATCCAGCGAAAACGTCTCTCCGCTCCCGTCGTTGCCCGGCCTAAAGGCATGTACAAGCACCCTTGTTCTGTGTACCATGGCCTGGAGGGCGGCTGTGTGGACCAAGTGTACACTGCCCGACAGGGGGGGGATTAGGGGTGGTGGGTGGAAGGCCACTCCACCAGTCTGCCACTATAAAGACGTGCATGCCAAAACACAATCAAAAGCCAACATGCCTGTGCCCCACCAATAATTAGCCCTGAAGCCAGATGGCGCATCCTTACGCGGACATCTCGCACATAATTGCCTTTTAAAATGGCCGGACATGTACGCCATTACCCGCGTGCCCCGGACATGGTGAAGCGTACTTCCCGTGCCAGTGGTGGCAAGTTGACGCCATTACCCACGTGCGCCGGACAAAGTAAGAGATACCGCCCCAGGAAATGGCCGGCTGCCCAGGAGCATGGAGTCTATCTTTCCAACAGACTGTAAAGATGTCTTTATCCTCTGATCGATATGTCACTGAGGCATACATGGAAAATAGTATAGTCGAGATCCGCCTACAACCTGTTTAGGACCAGCGCAAGGACCACACAAATCAACGCATTTCAGAATGCCATCCTCTACCATACCGGAAAAGAACAAAGCCGGAAATGAATACAGCTGCCGAGGACAATAGCGCATCACTCCCCGCATGCTTACACAACCCTTGACCCTCGGACACCTGGAGCGAAACTCCCCCTCTAGCTCCAGCCACATTTTCTCTACCGCGCCAAAGGCACAACTGAGAAAACATGGTAGTTCGCACTTTAGCACGTTTCTAATTCATCATCACAAACAATATGCAGGTATATTTCTGAACCATAGAGACAATGATCAGCACACACCGTTGGTTCATATCCTTTTTTAACTACTTTCCTGCAAAATGGTAAAGCATTTCAAGTGTTGTCAAAACGCATTGCGATTGCGACCCCACGATTTCTAGATGCTCTAGATACCACCACAGATGTCACTAATACCTCAAGTAGTGTGACATATGCCACAGAAACATGTCCACTAAACCTTCTCCTCAGGTATCGTTACTGCTAATGTGACGCTCGGACCCTGCGGGAAAGTCTGCGCTAGAACGTAGTGAGCGTCGCCACTGCAGAAGGACCGCACTGCCGAACGCAAACTCCAGCGCTGGCCCGGCGCCGCATACACCTGTGTAGTCGCCCAGGGTCACATGAACGCACCATGGGAGGACAATGCGAAGCCTCCGACCCGCCTCCCGACATGGGGACCCTGGCTGACGCCTCGGAGGCAGGGGGGTGGGGGAGAAATGAAGGACATGGTTCGAGTGAACGAAGGGGCTGGCCCCACCACCCCCCGACACACACCGCAGAAAACGCGAGGACGGGCTATACACCAGCGCGCCGACAAAAGCAGATTTTCTTAACCGGGCGGTGTTCTATTACACCACGAAAATATACAGCCAAGCCTCCCGGACGGACATAGGGGTGGGAGCTAGGTGCATGGTTGCTGGCAACGAACCCCGAGACAGGTGGTGCCGCCGACTGGACCCACTCCACCAAACCCAAATTGAGCCGCCCGATGCTAGCGTTGCTGACAGGATGGGCCTGGGGCAGGGCAGTGAACAGCAAGGCGCGTAGCCACACTAAACCGTGGCGACGGAATGTTGAAAGATGCAAAGCGTAGCCTTTTGCTATCAATACTAATTGACCTAATTTTGGTGTCAATTGGGGTACATCTGCCCGCCACCGCCCGGAAGCCAAAGCCGAAAACCAAAACTGCACTGCGACCGTTAGATTAAATGAGCCGACGCCGCGGCTCGAACACTGGTCCCCAGCTCCAGAGTCAGCAACTCTAACCGCTGAACACGCCTCTGGCTTCGAAAATGAGCCCGTCGGGCCCCTATGCTGTTACTGTGCACAATACCTCCGTCAGACATAACTGACCCCTAACGAAGAACTTATGTAACCCTTGCCTGGACAAAATGTCTCGGACAGATGAGAGAAAAACCCCCCCCACGAGCGCCGCCTCACCGTCGAAGCCTAATACATTTGCAAGGCAGTCTCAAAACATCACACTGGTAAGTAACAAGAAAGGGACGGCAGCGACTCGAAAATGAACCTTGACGGTATTAAACAGACGTAAGGATATCCCGCTAGACAGCCACACTTAGTGGTTTCCGACAGAAGGCATAGAGTAGCGGTGGACACTAGGACAGCAATTGCATTAGTAATCGCGCCCCCAATCAACCCGGGAAAGAAAGGATATCTGTGCCCTGAGGCACCGAATGCGGCACCGTGAAACCAAAACATATCATAAAACCAACAATCACGCATGATTATGGCAAGCCGCACAAACATCTCGGCCCTAAAACCGAGAAAGCGCAAGAAAACCTAGCGTTCATGCAAACAAAACGCCTCTCAGCCCCGATTCCATGAGATGGGGGCCACGACCACTGGTCAGCTCAGCAGCACTGGTAAATATGGGGACAACACACTCGTATCTCCGCAGGCCCCAGTCACAAGTGCCGCCCCACTCCGGGGCCCAAATTAAGCCTTCTTGATCCCGTAGTCAGAAGCGATCAAAAGGAAACACTTTGCATGAACGATGGTATTCCTTGAATGCAAAATACACGGTACGTGCATAATGATGAAGCGGGTAAAAATTGGCTCATCCTTCACAGCTCCCCCCCATCAACATGAGTACAACCATAACGAGTCTTGGCCTTCGCCTGAAAGCCCGCGCACCACCAAGCATGCACTATCACTTTGCCATAATCCTCACAAAAGAAACCAAGCAGCACGAGGATACGAACCTCCGACTCCGAAGAGACTGGTGCCTAAGACCGGATCCTTTGACCGCTCGGGCCACGCGCCCACCTGTAAATAACTGTACACATTAGAATACCACACACCGCGCCATACTTGAGGGCACTGCGCACAAGCACGATGTCGCGAGAAAGCATCCAGCTCAGGCCCCAGGTAGGAGCAATCAGAAGCGCCAGATGCACAGAGCATGGCTAAGCGTACACACGGAAAAACACGCTTACCCTACCCTTCGGCCACAGCCCCGATGATCGTAGAGGGTCGGCATCGGACTCCCGGGAGAACCATTACCCCACGGACAGTCCCACCACGCGGGGCTCCCCGGACCAGCCCGCACCCCCAAAGAGAATGCGAGGGAAATCAGACGACGAGGAAGGGGGACGGACGAGGCGAAGGAGGTAGGGAGAAATACACAACATCACACACCCACGCACAACCTGGGGAAGGTTCGACCCGCCAAAATGCAATATTTGTAAATCCTACAATTGCCGCCACAATACCACACAAACATGGCCACTCCAGCGCCGGAGAGATCTCATTAAAGACGCCCAAACCTTTAGGGAAAACGGGACTCGGTATAGCAAATACAGCGGGGCCCGACAAGAACAGGCCGGGCCCGCGCTGACCGGAGGACAAAGACCGGAAGGAAAACCGGACGTCCCCCCCCACAGCAGCCCGCTCTAGCGGGCCGCCTCGCCAGGCTCCCACCTCACCCGGAGGGAGCAGGCGGCTACAGTAAGGGGGGGGGGAGAGGGTAGGCCCAAGGCCTCGCTCACCTCAACACGACGAGGTAGTCACAAAAGAGTGTCCCGCAAGATCGTACGGCGTCCGGGCGGCAAAGAGGCTTAGGATAGGGGCACCACAGCATAAGTACCCCTGAAGCCCCTCCCCGCCGCCCGGACGAGATTCTCGGCAAGCCGCCTCCTCCAACCGGTGAGGCGGATGTGCCGGACAGGCAAGTGGGGGCGGGACCGCCCTCCTTGACTAGGTACCCGCCCTCTTGATGGCCACTGCGTGGCCTCGGGCAGGCGCAAAGTATTGTGGTGGCTGTAGGCTCCCCCAGCAGCAACGATGATGGCAAGCGGGCTCATTGTTAATGAATTAGAATTAATTTACTTCCCACCCTTTACCCCTACTAGCCCCACAACCCGCAAATAAACTATAACTTAAAAAATAAATTAATTACACACTTTACATAATTAATAATCAATTAAATAAGAAATATTCATTTCTAATTAATTAATAATTAATTATAATTAATTTACTTCCCACCCTGCACCCCTGAAAACCCCACAATCCGCTGCAACACAAAAAATTTGAATTAACAATTAAATTAAATTTAAAAGCAGCTACAAATTTACAAACAATATTTGAAAACATTAACAATAATTATGCATACAATTTGGGTCTCATTACGATGTCGGGCGGACAAAACTGTAGCGGTCCGTAACCACCCGACCTTAGGTCAGCGGTTTCAACCTCACAATTTGGATACAGCGGTCAGAAACATCCATTTTGCTATTGCAGCTTGTGCGGCGGGCGGAAAAGGTCTGCAGCACAAATTACCATAGCAAAATGAATATTTGGAAACATTCCTGCACCGTATGGTGGGCACCTCATCATAGGTGCCCCCAGGCTCCATAGTGGAGGGCCTGTGGGAATGGGGCCCTGCTAGGAGCACCCAAAGTAATTTTCCAACAGCCTTCCCTGTTGGGAAGGCCGACATGGAAAGCCTGTCAGAAAATGACATCATGATCCCAACGGTAGAGCCGAGGTTGTCTTCGCCGTGATTAGGGGTTTGTGGTGTCTTTTCGATACTCTGATGAGTTCAAGGAGCCTGTTGAAACAGCAGTGGACGGTCCCTCTGCCTGATGACTCCGACCACTGCATTGTAATGCGGTGGGCGGACCGCAGGGCCGGATGTCGGAAGGACCGCAACTGATGGTCAGTCGTTGCAGTCCTTTCAACATCATAATCAGCCCCTTTATGACATATACAATTAAAACATATACTAAAATACATAAAGATGATTATAATAACAATAATCTTTTCAACAATATTTTTGTAAACAATATTAAAATCGATATTACTTACCTTAGAAAATCTATATTTTTGTCAACGATATTCTTGCATCAAGATAGCTGTGTATCACAATATTAAAAACTTGATATTTATGTGCCTTAAAATCATTGTCTCAATATTTTGACTGTACAGAGATGACCCGATCTTACTGTACCCTGCAGTTCAGTAGCACTTACCTTCTGAGTGCTAGCACTGCAGGAATGCACTGGTGAGAAGTATGCCTCTGATTAGGCATTTAAGAGCCACCTGAAGCAAATGGGCCAAGGCCAGGGTAATAGTTCGGTTCATGGGTGGATCAAGAACACAGGTGTCTTCAAGAAAAAAGTTCATACTGCACCTGAGCTGCCAGATAATAGAACTCATAGTTGTGAGCTCCCAAGCCTCACTGATAGAGGGGAGCTGTAATTTAGATAGGGCCACTTAGTGATAGCAGCTGTTCTAAATAAGGTTTCCAAACAGTATATCAAGGTCCCAGAAGAATTAGCAACTTGGTATTATCAGGTATGTGGCAAAATAGTAATGGAGCATGCGGTCCCTGACTGATAAGGGGTGGGATCTCCAAAAGGCAACCTATGCATGGAGCAATGTCACATCAGCAGTGATGTAATGATCCAGGAGATCTGGGTTGGTATGGAAAATCTGAATTGTGAGGTATTGGAATTGCCTAGGCCCCCATCCAAAAGGGTCCTAGAACCAATTGTTCTAGAGCTTCTAGTGGGGATAGGGGGAAGAGGCAGGATTTATTCCAACGGACTCATAAACATGAAAGTGCCCCAAAAGTAGTCAAGAGATAGGGAATGCTGCATCGATCGGACTACAGGCCTTTAGGTAAAATGGAATATCTTCTGAGTACAGCAAAACAGCGTAGACAGTGACCGAATAGGGGATGATCCAGTCTCTCCTGCAAAAGCGAGCATGGGTTGCCAGGGGTTCCATCTGCAATGCGAAAAAAAGGGGATGGAATGGGCAACCTTGTCTGTGCCTCCCCAACTTGGAAATGCATCTGAGAGCAAACCCCAAGAGTGAACCCTGATCGTGGGGTCAGAATATAAAAAGCAGATCATCTTGATGGTGTGGGAACCAAAGTCAAAGTGGGTGAGAATGCTGAACAATTAGTCCCAGCCCAGAGAGTCAAATGCGTTCTCTAGATCTAAAACAAGGGCAGCCGCTCAAGTCCAGCAAGCCAGGGCAGCCTTCATTACTCTATTGAATAGCAGGCTGTTTACAGAGGTGTTGCAGCCTGGAACAAATCTATACTGATCATAATGGATGAGGTGAGGAAGTGCTTATTGGATGCTATTGGCCAAATTCTTCCTCAGATTCTTATAGTTCATATTTAAGATGGCAATAGGGCAATAGGACATAGGGTCTGTAGAGTTGAATCCAGGGCGTAGCAAGGAGGCTTCACGAAGGGTAGCGGGAAGACGACCAGTGTCAGGTGAAGCTTTGTGTAGATTGACTAGCTTTGGAGCCAAAGACCCCACAAAAGTATTGTAGTACTCGGTCGAGAGGCTGTTGCATAAATTACGACTTTGGCGTAACTCTACAAGGTGTACTTTCCCACCCACGGGTGGCACAGGTGAACTTAGTTCAGTGCCCCAGCGGTGAGTATGAAAGGCAGATTATTGTAGCTCCGCATAACACAATTCAATGTATAATTGAGATCGAACCATTGCTTTTGGGTTATAATAATCCCATGAAGGGATCTAGGGCACTGTGGAAACAGCAACAAATCTTATTTCGTTATTACCAGTATCACATGCACTGTACTAAGAATAATGAACACTTTCCTTGGCCGCCTATAGATTTAGGTGAGTACATTCAGGGGCCTATTTAAAAGGCCCATGCACCACAGGTGCATCACTTTTAATATAGGGAAAGGTCATGTGCCGACGGCGCAAGGGGCTTGTAAATAGGCCCCTCAGAGTGTCGCTGTTGTTGCAGGGTGCTCTACATAGGAGCTGTTCTCCACCTAAATTTGGAACGCCCCAGAATTCTCTGCTTCCTATTTTGCATAATTTATTCAACACTCTAAGCCTGAAAGCATATTGTTTGACTTATAATAGTTGTTCCCTTGAGTCTGGACAAAGCTATACCTCTCTGAAGTTCTCTAATGAGAGTGAAGCATGTGTCAGGGGTTGCTTTTATGAATTCCAGGGTGGCTTGCATGGTATTTTACCAATCCAAAGCTGTAATACTGTGCGTAGTGTGGTAAAAGGCGTTTGTCATTTTTCAGCTCGAGATGGATGGCACTTTGCTAATACTATGCTTAAAAACTTTGCTGTATGAATGGCAAAAGGCTTTGTCCCTTTCTAGCTCGGCTTTGTCCCTTTCAAACGAACGCGGCAAACACTCGCGTGGTAGACAGATGTTTGTCTACCACACAAGTGTTTGCCGCGTTCGTTTAAAGATCCATTAGGTTGCATCTTCGGTATCTGCGCCACGAGTCAAATCTAATTAAGAGCGTCCACAGAGTAACGTTTACTCCTTGTCTGGACATCGTTTTACTTACAAGATCTGTGCGTGGAATATCGTGCTGTTCAGGCCTTTGTATATAGCCTTAAATTTGATACTATCATGCTATTTATCCTGGAAATATTAAGAACTTCTATGATCTTTATGACATTTAAAAATAAAGCCCCGTTGTATATAAATATGATGTATTGATGGACTAATTGAATTAATTTTGGAAAGAAGAAGCAACACTACGCCTATTATACAAATTGGATTCTGCCAGGAAAAAGTGAAATAGATTATTTTGCGCCCCGGCGAAGGAACTGTGGACGCATGGTCCTTTTCCGAAACGCGCGTCGGCCCTTTGTCTCTTTTTTTGTTGTGTCGTTATATATTTGATTGTTTTGTGTATTGTTTTCCATTGTGTATGGTGGCTGAAGATTGCGTGATTGGTCTGTATGGATGATTTAGATGCCTGAGTTTGTCTTTTGGAGAATGTTTGATGACAATTGGTTTTTCCATTGTGTGCGTGGGGCTTGTTGTACATAGTGTTGTATAGAATTTAATATATTGTATATATGAATTGTGTAGATTGCTTGATACCTTTGTATATGATAAATCTCAGGGGGGCCATTAACGCTGCGAGGGACAAGCGAATCTGACCTACCTGACCTCGGGAGAGTGCTGCACCGGGGTCCCTGGCGCTGTTGGTCCCCCCTGCCGCCGCTGCCACTTTCATCCCACGGCCGCAGAGGGGGGAGACTACAGCTCCCAGGCTGCTTTGCGGTTGCACGGCCCATTTCCGCCGCAAATCGCGCCCGGAGGTGCTTAAAGAACTGAGGCTCCCTCGGTGAAGCGGGGGCCATTAACGCTGCGAGGGACAAGCGAATCTGACCTACCTGACCTCGGGAGAGTGCTGCACCTGGTTCCCTGACGCTGTTGGTCTCCCCTGCCGCCGCTGCCACTTTCATCCCACGGCCGAAGAGGGGGGAGACTACAGCTACCAAGCTGCTTTGCGGTTGCACCGCCCATTTCCGTCGCAAATCGCGCCCGGAGGCACTTAAAGAACTTAGGCTCCCTCGGTGGAGCGGGGGCCATTAATGCTGCGAGGGACAAGCGAATCTGACCTACCTGACCTCGGGAGAGTGCTGCACCTGGGTCCCTGCGCTGTTGGTCTCCCCTGTCGCCGCTGCCACTTTCATCCCGCGACCGCAGAGGGGGGAGACTACAGCTCCCAGGCTGCTTTGCGGTTGCACCGCCCATTTCCGCCGTAAATCGCGCCAGGAGGCGCTTAAAGAACTGAGGCTCCCTCGGTGGAGCGGGGGCCATTAACGCTGCGAGGGACAAGCGAATCTGACCTACCTGACCTCGGGAGAGTGCTGCACCTGGGTCCCTGATGCTGTTGGTCTCCCCTGCCACCGCTGCCACTTTCATCCCGCGGCCGCAGAGGGGGGAGACTACAGCTCCCAGGCTGCTTTGCGGTTGCACCGCCCATTTCTGCCGCAAATCACGCCTGGAGGCGCTTAAAGAACTGAGGCTCCCTCGGTGGAGCGGGGGCCATTAACGCTGCGAGGGACAAGCGAACCTGACCTACCTGACCTTGGGAGAGTGCTGCACCTGGGTCCCTGATGCTGTTGGTCTCCCCTGCCGCCGCTGCCACTTTCATCCCGCGGCCGCAGAGGGGGGAGACTAAAGCTCCCAGGCTGCTTTGCGGTTGCACTGCCCATTTCCGCCGCAAATCGTGCCCGGAGGCGCTTAAAGAACTGAGGCTCCCTCAGCGTCGCGGACGCGCGCGGGCGGCGCCGGGCTAAGCCCGGGACAAGGGCGGGAGATTCTGTGGCATTCCTAGACAGGACAAGGCAGGGCAGGGCCACCCCTCTAACGAGTGAAACACAGGACAATCTGTACATCTAAAGGTACTGTGCAATTTCGGCTGTGGCAAGTGCATTGTGATACTGACAGTGGGCTATATAAGACCAGCGGGACACTACCCATAGTGAGTTAGGAGGGTCCGTGGAACAATGGGCAAGAGAAAGGTAATGAAGGGGGGAGGAGCCTCAGTAATTACAAAAAAAGGGAACAAGGCAAAAAAATCCCAACATGCCGCAACTAATTGTGTTTTAACTAGCATTGAATCTATTGTCGAGGATTGTGAACATATTTTATTGGGGGCCCGTCTATTGAAGAGACGGGAATTCACGATCCCCTTGTAGACAGCCTGTCACTGAAAAGGAACAAAGTGATCCCTGCAATTTTTACCAAAAAACCAAAGAATATACTTCCAGCTGATGAATTGCATTCTATCTTTGTTAATCCCATTGAGGCAAATGTCCCAGATGTTTGAATTTTAATAGGATAATCATAAAGAAAATGGAAAGTCTGGAAGTGGACATAGCTTTTATTAAAAAACTACTGATTGAATCAGCACAGCAGGGAGAATCAAATGCGAAAAATAGCCCTCAGGCATTGATAGTGTCCAAATTGGCAAAAGCCCCAAACGCAAGAGCAGTACCATTGAACGCTCCCAAAATAGTAGGAGGGCCATTACCCAAGATTCCAGCTCAAACCACGAGGGCTGAACATGACTAGTTCCTATGCTGAGGTAGCAAAACCACGGGGACAGCCACCAAGGCTCAAGGATCCACATGGGGGCAAAAAACCATTTAGTGACTCAGTAGAGGCTATTAAAGAGGCAAATGCTGGGGAAACTTGGAGTAAGAAATGGACTAATAAATCACCTAGTCCCCCAAACGCCACTGTTTACATGACTGGGGTCACTAAGCTTGGTGCTGCTAATGCTTATGAGAGCATCGAATCAATCCGCAATAAAACCATTCACTGGCTGCGCCATGTGAGAGGGTGAAGGTCGGTTATTAGGGAGGATATGATTAATGTAAAAAGGTTGTCCCTGTTCAACTCACTAACAGACTGCATTGAAATACAGTTTAATAATGCAGCAATTGCGGAGAATTTATTGGCCCTAGAGTATAGAACATGCCCCCCTAGGGACTCTAGCACACAAATTAGACATGCTTCGTTATGGTCCAGAGCTATCCGCAGGGATGATTCGGAGCTCAATAAAATTGATTGACCACTAAAGGATATCCTTCTGAATAGTGTAGCGCAAATGAACAATATGCGAATACCCGAGTACCAGTCTAATCTCACTTTAGGGCAGATAGATGGGGAGATGATGGTGTTCAACGCTGAGGTGGCCCCTGACTGGGGAAAAAGTAATAATGATTTAAGTAAAGCTCAACCTCCACTAAGGTCAGTAGTAGAAACAATGGCTCCGGAAATGTCCACTAGACGGTTAGCCACAAATACCAACATGATCAAGCTGCTTTCATGGAACATTGCGGGTCTCCTAAAAAATATGGACAACCCAGATTGGAACGACTTCATTGATACGTTTAAGATCTGTATGTTCCAGGAAACCTGGAGTTTGATCCCCCTGTACAAAAGTGGGTATTCTACCCATTTTATTCTGGCAACTAGTGCAGGGAGAGGCCACCCATCAGGGGGACTACATGTATGGATTAGTGTGGCTCTGAATTGGGCACTCACTGTGCATGATTTACCTACTGATGACATTTTGCATATCTCCATTAAGGACAGCAATAACGGAAGCTCGATGGAACTGTTCAATGTGTATGCCAGAGGTACCCCGGGAGGCCAAACTTCACCCACTATATCATTACTTGAGATAGCACTAGCGGGACTTACCCCCTCGTCTAATGTTATTGTGGGGGGAGATTTTAATTGTACCTATGAACCCCTAAGTGAAGATGATCAATTGGGATGTAGCGAAGAGGATTCGAGATTTTCTATACCGCCCCTGACTTTGGCGCCTATCAGGAAATGGACACCTAGAACGATCCAATTAAACGTGTTAACATTAGAACATAATTTACGCGCCCTGAATGGCAGAACCACTTCAGACCCAAATGGTGCGATGACTTATAATAGACTTAGTTGCCCGTCCCGTATTGATTATATTTTACTTGACACCCGATCTTGGGGCAGATTAGTGGATATGGAAATCAGACAGTCGCAGGACAGTGACCACAATCCACTCTGTATGGAAATAAGATGGGGAAGCGGGAGGGATGCACCTAATGGTCCCTTATTGTCTGCAAAGGAGGTAGTTCCATCTAACTGTAATCGCAAACTAAAATGGAACAGGGTGAAGTGCCAAGAAGATAAACTAACTAGTATTAAAGAGCTAGTTGAAGCAGAGACTAGAGAACTTTCACTTTTTAACTCTGCCCAGTGCACTGAACAAAGTTCTAAATTTACAGACTCCTACAAGAGTCTAATAGAGAAAATTGGCTTATTCTTTACCATTGGGGACACCAAAGGGCCTAGGAAGAATACTAATACTAAAACGGGGTCACCATGGTATACGGCAGAATGCAGAAAAAAGAAAAAGGCAATATCAAATTGCATTAGAAGTAAGGACACGCCAGCAGCTTGGGTAGCTAGAAAGGAATATAACAACTGTATCAGAAGGACAAAGAAGGATTGGGAGGAAGAGCATTGGCAACAACTTAAGATTGCTGCCTGCTCGAAGGATTCTACATCTACAAGAAAGGCAATAGGGAGGACCCTGCCAACTACAGGCCGATTAGCTTAATCGACGCTGTTCAGAAAGTAGTTGGCAATGGCAGGGTCATTGTTAATAGAATAGGAACTTGACTTGAGGAAGGGAATATACTGACTCACTTTCAGGCGGGCTTCCGACAAAATGTGGGAACGATGGACCACGTCTTCAGATTTTGTGCTATATATTGGAAATCTGTGACCATCATGAAGGGGACCTTTTATCTGGCCTTCATAGACCTGAAGATCGCGTTCGATCTGGTTCCCCGTGATATATTGCGGAGGGTGCTGTTGGACATGGGGTTCCCGCAGTATCTCCTGAAGTTTATTGCTAAATTCCATCAGGACAATTATGCCAGAATTAGATGGGGGAGTCAGGGACAACTAACAGAGAGGGTGCCAGTGAACAGGGGGATGCGCCAGGGCTGCGTGATGGCCCCGACATTGTTCTCCCTCTTTATCTCGTGGAGTAGTGTGGCTCACTGGTTAGAGGCGGCAGACCCGAGAGCAGAAGTCGGCCCGGGACCAGGGTTCGATTCCCGACGCGGCAGGGTCGTGGACCTTGGTCAGCGGACTCGATAATTCTCGCTTCGGTGCTTACTCTAATCAGGGATCACACTCGGCAACTCTGGGCATTAGCTTGCCTAATCTCCACAACGGCCCCACCAATTCCGGGGATGCCTGGCTCCACCTTGGGGACTCCCAGCAGGGACCATCCCACAGGGAAAGCCAGGACGGGTTCCCCAGAGTTATACAGCGCCGGGACGCCCCGTTGCTGGGGCAGCTGTGCGCTTTACAAGTATACTACATTTACATTTACATTAATGGAGTGGTAGACCATTTGAGGGAGGACACTGCCGATGCCCCGGTCCTGGCGGGAGAAAAAACACCCACCCTCCTCTTCGCAGACGACACCCTCCTGATGTCCAAAACCCCGTTTGGTCTCCAGAGATTGTTAGACAGATTTGCTCTGTTTTGCGACTAACGTGGACTGACAATCAATACCACTAAAACAAAGTTGATGGTAATGCCCCCATCTAAAAAAGCAAAGAGAATTTACATCACTCTTAATGGGTCGCCGCTAGAGGTGGTGGAGGAATTTGACTACCTGGGGGTCAGGATCAACAGTAAAATGAAATGGGACTCCCATGTCGCCAAAATGCTCCTAAACCTCAAAAGAGTATCTGGAGTAATTCTGAGGAACCTGCAAATGTCTGTCAGTAGGCCCATAGCCCCGGCACTAGCTGTTTACGAAGGAAAGGCACTGGCCTCTGCAGTTTGCGGCTCTGAACTATGGGGCAGTGAGAATATAGTTGATTTGGTTAGAGCCGAGAACAAGTTTTTGAGGGACTTAGTTTCCCTCCCTATCTCGACTCCATTGAAGCCCCTCTTCCTTGATATGGGCAAAGGCTCGGTCTCGGATATAGTTCGCCTCCGCCCTTTGCTGTTCTGGGTGCGCCTGAGAAGGACACCAGAACTGGCAAAATATGCCTTGGTGTTGGACGAACTGATCTCCTTGAATAGCGCTAACAAGATAAAGTGGCTTAATAGATTGAGGCAGCTGGTTATGAACTTGGGGTTGGCTGAATTTTGGATCTCGCAGTCTCCGCCCCCCAAGGGGGCTGTTAAGAAAATCTACTGGGAGTGGGTTCATGCTGAGGAACTGAAGAGTCTAAAGTGGGGAGCCCTAACTACCAAATTTTTGGAACACAAGCCCACGAGGAAGCTTGAACCATTCCTGGATTTTATTCAAGTTCCCAAAGATAGATCTCTTTTTTTGAAAATGAGGTATGGGACACTTCCTCTTAATAAGTTCATGGAGGGCTGGAAAGGAACGCGAGCTCTACATTCTACCTGCCCAAACTGCCCTTGTGTGTCTGAATCCTACCCCACTTCCTGTTTGCCTGTAAAGCATATCAAAGAGCTAGATCGCGATGGTTAAAACCAGTATGCAGGGAGTTGGGAGTTAGTGACTATAGGGTCGTCCTACGCATCCTCTCTTCAGACGCAACATCTCTGTTTATTGTATGTGGGGTTGCAAAATACTTATCAAGTGCTTGGCTGATACGTACTAGGTCGATAAACTCAATCAAAGCTGTGAATTTGCCTGTATAGAAAGTTCATATGTACTTCATTATCTTGCATTTAATTTCCTATTATCAGGGTTTTAAAAAAAAATTGTATATAGATTTTTTTAACGTCTTTTATTGTCCCTAAATTTGTGAATTGGACATACTATTTTATGCGTGTTTTTATGTCTAGAATGTATGTACTTTTATGATATGTAATATATCAAATAAAGTAATTCAATCGATAAATCTCATGAGAATATAATGAATAAATAAGCATATGTTTTTGCTAAAATAATTCTCCTGTTTGGGACAATGTTGATTTAAATTATTGTGGACTTATTACCCAAATTATAAGTGAACACCAAGGAGAGGTTTTTGTCTTCAGTTGCAGGAGATTCCTCAACCTGCAGTTCCTAGTACCTCAACTGCACCACCAGCTCCTCCGAGCAGTCCGCATCCTATTATTGTGCCACAGTTTGCGGATCTGAAATTTCATTGTAAATATTGTAACTAATTACTTTCTTACGGTGAGCAGGCTATTGACCTCATTGTGAAGAGGAAAGAAGAGCACCGTTGTCCAAAACATTACTTTTTTTTTTTACTTTTTTGTTTCTGTTCCACAGTTTTTTTGTTTCCAGTTCCATTTTTTGGGTTTAAAAAAAAATGTATTGAAAAAATGCAAAAAAAAATAGAAAACTAAAAAGACAAAAAAAACTTCTTTTCAGAACTACCTTCACTGGTCAAAGAAAGAACTACATTTCTATGTTAGTGTGTAAAAGTTTGTCAAAATGAATGTGTAGTTCATAAATGAATGGTGAATGTGAAAGTGTCAAGTGAGAGTGAAAGTGAGAGTGTCTGGCTGAACGTATAGCAGCTTCACTTTTAGAACAGTATATAGATAAGCACATACTGCTGAATGGCTCACTACAACATTGAAGCAGTAGTGTGAGAGTGTTTGGTGAAAGTCTAAAGATACAGACTGGGGAATAGAAGGTATAAAAGACAAGTTTGCCGGTGCATACAAAAATACATATGTAGTCTATAAGGGTTTGAAGCAGTCCATACCCTAAGGCCCACTTTGCACCATGAGTACTTGGGTAGTAGCTGAATGATTATAATTCTGGAAGCAGAGTGTTTCAAACCATTATTATTATATAATAATACATTTATTCTTGTAACATTTCATAATTTAATACAGCTTCTAAAATAATTTCATCAGGTATTTCAATTTCCTGGTTATCAATTCCAAAAGTCATCTGATGAATCTCAATCTCATCTAATGCTTCCACAAAAGCATCATCCAAGGTTTCATCAAGAAAATCACAGCTGATATCTCCAGCATTCATTTCTTCCGCTTTATTAACGTTGCTCGTAAAAGATATGTTCATCTCTTCCACGACAGTGTTAGTATTTTCAAAATCGTGTACCATATTGTTTTCTTACGTTTCCATTGTAAATTTGTTATGCTGAGGTTCTTCTACAAAAACATAAACATTTTATTTTATCATTTTTCCTAATACAGAACACAAAACTAGCTTTATCAACTAATTTGCCCTTTAAAAATATTATATAAATACCATTCTCAACTACTTTATAACATTATATAATTATAATTATTTATATGAATGTTCAAACCAGTCAATCCTTATCACTATCGGAAAAAACCCAGGCTGTTATTATGAAATGCAGTACTAAAGAAAGTACAATATGTCTATTCACCTTACCTGGTCCAAACTAGTAGATGTGTTGAAGTAAAATGCAAAGAATACTGGTACACTCAGTATATTTATATTTTAAGTTTTTCAAATGTATATAAAAGATACAAACCATCTTTGAACTCCATCCATGTTTTGTTATTTCACCTCCGTAGAAGCCCACTCCATTGGCCATTCTTAACAGTTATTTATACTTATCTTAAACATAATAAATAATAATAAAATTATATATTATAAAATTAGCATCTGTGGAAGACAAACAAAAATACAGTTACAATATATCCTTTACAACACCAAATAATTTGTAAAGCATTTCATTTGCCTTTTTTGCTGTTCTCAGAATATATTGAATTTCACTAGAAATAGTGAGTTCAATAGTACTCATCACATAACAGCGGGCAAAAAAAAGACAATGAATAAGATTATCTTAAAAAAAAACATTCAACATTCTCATTAACAATAGAAAAAATTGAAATAAAACATATGTTAAATGTTTTTTTCAAACAGCAATTTCTTACGTAACTATGAGATATCTCAAAGAATCTTATAACACCAAAACACTATCATTAATTTTCAAACACTGTAAAGTAAGTTACTTTTAAATATATTCTGAGAAAAAAGACAACAAATAGTCCTTAATAGTTTTATACACTTTTCCTCATGGCCAAATAGTATATCGCAAATTCTTAGTAAGGAAGTTCCTCAATAGTAATCCTCAGCATCCGTCTCCCACCTTTCTGATCTAAAACCTCCGACATCATTTGCAACGTCCCCCAGGGATCATCCCTCAACTTGACGCTATTCAACATCTACATGGCACCCTTACACAAGTGGCCCACCATCACAACCTCAACATTATCTGCTAAGGCAACGACACCCAACTCATCTTCTCCCTCACCAAGGAGCCACACACCACTGAAAGATGTAACGAAATGCATAAGGATCAACTCTCTAAATCTCGACTCGGACAAACACCTACGAGTCCAACGAGTCCAAAACACCTCCGCCCGACTGATCATCAATGTCCCCTGCCGCAACCACATCCCCCACCACCTGAGAGACCTACACTGACTGCACGTCAACAAGAGGACACCTTCAAGCTGCTCACCCTCACTTACAAAGTACTCTACAACACCAGTCCAACCAACCTTAACAGCAGTAATCCTGAAAGGCCAAATTTTGTTCTTAAAATTTTGGCTTTAAAAATATTGGGTAAGAATTTGGTAACTCTTTAGGCAAAAGTTGTTTAAAAACCAATTGACTATCATTACAATGTATCCAGATGTTATAGAAGGTCCATCATGAAAAATAATTGCAACAGCTACTAAAGTTCTTCCTGATATTGATACTTGACCAGCTACAACATTTTTAATTATAATTTCCAATTTTCTTCCATCAGTTCTACAACGTAGCAGCATTAAAATTACATACTGTCCATATCTTTGTATAAATAATGTTGATGACATTTCTGATTTACATTGGCTACACTCCATGTTTTGATTTGCTCCTCTAATTAGATTGTTAAAAGACACTGATTCACAGTCAGGTAAAGTCAAATATATGAATCTTTCACTGTCAATGTTACTGCTACATGTAAACAAACAATTTTCACAGTCATGTTGCCATTTATAAGAAAGGCCAAAAAGGTATTCAATATCTATACCTTCATCTTCCAATACAACAAGCATATACATTAGAAATTCCTGACAATCTTGCTGAATATTCTGCGTAAATTGAGTAGAACCAGAACATATGTCCAAAACATTTCGAATATCAGAAACACTTGGGGCCTCATTTATGAGCCCTTGCGTCACTTTTACGCCGCCGGTGCGTCACTTTTTGTGACGCACCAGCAGCGTAAATAATGTGCCTTGTTGCACCATATTTACAAAGTGACGCATCTAGGTAGATGCGTCACTTTGTAAACCCCTGCGCCACATTATACCTGCGCCAGGTATAATATATGCAAGGGGGGCGTATTGACGCAAGGAAGGGTCATAGAAGTGACGCAGTGAAATCTATGAGATTTCACTGCGTCACTTTTAGGACCCCGTTGCGTCAAAATCTTGCGCCTGCCTCACAGCAGGCGTAAGACTGACGCAGGCCCTTTCACATGGGGCTTGCCCCATGTGAAAGGGAGCATTGCTGGAGTTGCGTCACTTTTGTAACACACTCCAGCAATGCGTCACTTTTGCGCTTACAGATACGTCAGAAATACTGACGTATCTGTAACTCCTTGCGACATGATGCGTCATACATTAAATATGACACATCACTGGTGTCGCAAGAAGTGCGCAGTGAAAAGTGACGCATCGCTGTTTTCACTCAGCGATGCGTCACTTTTCATAAATGAGGCCCTTTGTATTTTACTTTTATCACTACTACATTTCTCATAAACAGAATACAACAACAAACAGAATCTTGCTTTCTGATTTTGAACAATTTGTTGTTGCAAACTTTCAAGAAAAAAAACAATATTAACAACTACATTAGCATAGCAGTTGACACCAGACTATTTTCAAAATGATAACCAACATTCTCTTCAACCCTGTCTTTTTTCTTTTTGCCTCCAATCTCTACAGCTTTAGTACAGATATTCTCAAATCTTTTTTTTCTACCTACCACACGCTTTTCAAATATTGGATATTGACCTAGATTGGGTGCATATTCTCTTCTTAACCTATTATACTCTTTCACACAACTTGCATCTGCACAAATCTTTGTCTCATCAAAATCAATCAAGTACAATCCAGATAAAGTTCTCACTCGGGACAAAGCAACATATGCCATACCCTCTTTAAACACAGTACTTCCAATATTCACTAAAGCACTATCTACACTTAAACCTTGAGATTTATGAATGGTCACTGCATACCAAAAAACAGAATTTGGGAAGGGTCAAGGGAATATATTTAACGACCTACCATTTCATTTCCCAATACACAGACTAACAGACACAAGGAAATGGAAGGTCAGATATGTGTTGCTGTACTAGAAACTTAGGAAAACTGGGAAGTGTAAATAGTGAAGAGCATTCCAGCTGACTGAGATATTCCCATCAGACCACCCCTCTGGCGGAATTTCATCATGTGGGATATTTGTAAATATATCCAAACAGCCGCCCAACCCATCAAAAGATGGTGCGGGTATGGATATAGGGTCGAAATCTCTAGCCAAGCTGTTACTCAAGGAACTTGGAGCCCCGTGGGAAAAGACCTCACCTCACCCGGCATCCGCTCGGGAATAATGAGGCCCCGCTCTGCTCGTCGGTACCTCGCTCCTTCGTCCGAGAGGAAGTAGGACGAAGGAGCGAGGTACCGACGGACAGAGCGGGGCCTCATTATTCCCGAGCGGATGCCGGGTGAGGTGAGGTCTTTTCCCACGCAGAGCGCGGTTTGAGAAACAATGTACATCTCTCTTGTGAACATTGGGGCTCCAAGTTCCTGGTAGATATATGTACTTTCTTTTACTATTATGATCTTTGGTTATTTCACCGTACTCACGTTTATTTAGTAGCAGTAGCTTACCAACTAGGTCCTGATGAAAGCCGGATAATATCTAGTTTGGCTGAAACATATTGACCACCTGCACAGCGCCATAGTGTAGTTATCAATCCACTACCAGGCGTGTTTTTATGTTCAACACTTAGACATTTTCTATTAAACATATATTTTTGGTCTAAGTAGTTGATTTTAACTTTTCACCACAGCACTGCACCACACACCTTGATGACTATTCTTGAGTAACAGCTTGGCTAGAGATTTCGACCCTATATCCATACCCGCACCATCTTTTGATGGGTTGGGCGGCTGTTTGGATAAATTTACAAACATCCCACATGATGAAATTCTGCCAGAGAGGTGGTCTGATGGGAATATCTCAGTCAGCTGGAATGCTCTTCACTATTTACACTTCCCAGTTTTCCTAAGTTACTAGTACAGCAACACATGGTCACTGCATACGCCAAAGAAATAGGAAACTGTTTTCTGCGAACATACAAATCTTTTACAAGCAAAAACCGAGCTCCGAGCTAACCAACGACTAAATTGTTGTACTTCTTCAATTTCATCAAATTAGATTTTCAAAAATTCTATACCATCTCTATTTACGTAATTAACAAAATCAACTATTTACCCATTGCTCCATTTACTAAACCTTGTTCCACATGCAAATTACGTCGTAACTGACCCTACAGTTTACACATGCATATAAATTCTTTTCTAAACCAGCAGTTTTACTTATCGATTTCTCTAAAGAATCCAATTTCCTCTTCAACTTTTCAGTCAAAATAATAGTGATTCCTTCATGTTCTATTTTATCAATAGCTTCCAATTTTATAATTTCTTCATTTTCCAACTTTAACATTTCTTCATTGAATATAGAACATTTACGCAATGTTGGCATTAAGCAGATTACAGATTTGTTTTCTGCAATTCTCATATATATTTTCTCTGGGACAATATTTTCATTTGGAAACAAATTAGAAAGTAATCTTCTCTGTAAAGATTCTTTGCAATGTATAGTCACTTTTCCAATTCTTATATCTTGAAGAATAGTTCCATAATCAGCATAATTTGTCTGTCGTATATTTGCAATAAGTTCCGTATACTCAAAATATGACCAAATGTTTACATTTTCAATGCTCCCCAAAGACTTTCTGGTATCTTCATGCGCCAGTGTTTTAAACACTGGTTGTCCTTTTACAGGAGTAAGTTGTAGTAGATCTCCAAAAACGATGACGTGTTTTCCTCCAAACAATACGTCATACTCTGTTTTAAGAATGTGCTGCATTCTTAAATGCACAAAGGCAAGCATTAAGTTTGATACCATGCTTACCTCATCAATAATGAGAAGTTTCATTTTCCTCAAGACTCTTGAAACTTCACAACTAGCTTCTCCAGATAGCTTGTGGTATTCTAATTTGTTTTCATGCTCTCCTGGTAGCATTAATAAACTATGTAAAGTAATTCCTTTAATATTGTGGGCTGCTAATCCAGTTGGAGCAGTGACAACACAAGACAAATGCGACTCAGTTGTTTTCTGTGGAAAAGTTGTGATTACTTTAATTAAAAAACTTTTGCCTGTTCCAGCTTGTACATTCGGATAGGTTCAAATGATGAGCAAGAACACTCTTTCTTCTCATGAAGTAATCCATGGTGAATCTGTTCTCTCACTTGCTCATATATTTGTTTCTGCTCAACATTTAGTTGTTCTTCCAAGTTTCCTAAGTTTGTTACATCTCCTTGAGCTTGATACATTGCTGTTTCCACCTCTTCCATAGCAGTTGCTGCTTCATTTTAACAATTGGTTCTCCTAGTGGGTCCTGACTCAACGGAGCAGAAGTTTGACTGTCTTGAGAACTGTCTCTAGCAATCTCAGCTGCAATTGTAGCTTCTTGCTCAATTTTGTTGTTCAACATTTTCACATAATTAGCATAAACAGCACATTCTATAGTATCTTTACTTGCGTTGAACGAATCTTCATAGCTCTAAAAATCATTGTTGGCATAGCTTACCTACACTATATGTGGTAACTGCTACATGTGTTTGTGTATTGTAACTTGAGTCAGGACGATTAATTTTAGATCGAGAAGCCTTAGAAAGAAAACGCTGCATGCTGGTATCCAACTCATAAGCGGGGCAATTGTTCTTGCATGCACAAAGTGACCAATCAGTAGAAGTAGAATGACAAGCATTGTTGACAACCACATGATGAAAAGGACATTTCCCAAAATGATCCAGGCATAGGACCATGGAGTGATCAAATGATTGCCCAAAAACACTGCAAGCACAGATCAGTTTCTTGCGGTGAGTGACTGTAGAAGGGGCTGAAAAGTCTCCTGTGACATATCCAGAGTCATTTTCAATATTGTTGTTCTTTTGAGTCTCTAAAAAGAGTATCAGTGTAAATGAAGTAGTGTGAGGTGAAATTTCATGGTAAATCATGAAATTGCATTGAGTAGTAGCCACTGTCATATTGCCAGCATCAGCTGTGTTTATTGCATTCAATGTTTGGCATAAAGTGTTAAACTCAAATATTCCCGGCTGTGAACTCAAGCTAGAAATGCTACTGTTTTGTTCAGGGGGTAGGGTATTCGGATGTATGACATTACAACGCATGCTTTTACATCGCATGCTTTTACAACGCGAGTTTTACAACGCATACCATTACAACGCATAGTGCTTTGGGGCGCTGGATAGTGAATAGTTTAATTTACTATTCCAACTCCAGTCCCCGTGGATAGTACGGAAGGTGTTGGACAGTAAATTAAACCTATTCCCTATCCTAGAGCGCCCCCCAGCGCAATGCGTTGTAATGGTTTGCGTTGTAAAAGTTGCGTCGTAAAGGCACTGCGTGGTAAAAGTTGCGTTGTAAAGGTTGTATACCGGGTATTCAGAGTAGGGAGAGGCTGGAAGCCAGTACTCTGAATCCTTCTTGGTGTCTGCAGTAGTTGGCTATAGAGTACTGGCCACATAAGGTTTTTTGACATGATCGATAGACACCTATCTGTTTCTCCTTGAGCCAGGCAGAGGAGACAGAATAACCGTTCTGTTGCGTTTTACCCCAAGAACAGTAATGGGTGGTCTGTAAGATGGTTCAAAAACGTATTTGTTGTGAATGTTCCCGATCTAAGTTCCAAACCATGGGAATCCACCCATCAGCAGCAGTGATAACCTTCTCTTCACAGGTGACGGCGTCAGAGTGGTTTGCGTTAAACAGCTTGTCTCTAACTTCATGGATATTCTGTAAAATATTAGGATGTTTCTCCAAGTCAAATTTATTCTCATCCACCACCTTCCCAGAATTATCTACACCAAGCACATACACAGGAACTAAAAAAAACGAATATAGAATGCGTCCTCCCAATTCTCAACTAGACAAGTCATTTACTGCTTTTTCTGACCTCCATACAGGTTGTGGTACCAGCTAAGGACTGAACTTAGCACCCTGGCAGTCAAAGCGTGTTTAATCATGCCATTGGCTCTCCCTACAATAAAACGAGGAAATTCCCTTGTGAAGAACTCAATAAAATACAATAAAAAATCAAAACTAATAACAAGATATACGTATATAAAATGAAGTCATACAATTTATTGCAAATACAAGCATTAAAAACATAAAACGAGTGGACCCGTGTGAGGCCACTTGACACAGTTGAGAATGTGAAGAAAAAGAATTTTAAAGCATTCAATATTGACCAGCAAATTGAAATACAAAGACAGAAAGGCTATAAGACTTAGAGTTAGTACAATACTGGTTGTATATTCAGACTCTATTTCTGACACCTAGGTTATGTACACCAAAATACAGTATATCAACAAAAGGTATCTGGGTCGTGAATTATACTGGGAGATGCGTCGACGCGTTTCGGTGGTTTTTCTCAATTTTGTCCACCTTTGTCAAGACTATATTTGATATCTGTCGTGGTGCAGGGGTCAGTTATAATCACCCTTAAATGCCATTAGATTCTACTTTGAGTGGGTTCCTGATAGGAGTGGATGGAAATCACAGTTTGATTATGTGGTATCACACAGAATTACATTAAAATTCTTTCAGATTCTGCAGAATTCCACGACGAGGGGGAGAGATAATTTGGTGCTATTCTTAGCACAAAATGTACCCTCGCATCCAAAAATGGATGCAATGATGCATTTTTAGCTAAGAAAATAGCACAGCCAAGTACCACTCTGTGCCATTGCATACTCTACAGTCATTAAAACATTTAATCACAGTAGAGTATGGAAGGGTGCTGAGTGGTATATGCAGTGTTTTCTAAAGTTTAAACACCATTCCATATCACTTGGTGCCCTTACATACTCTGCAGTGATTAAATGTTATAATTATTATAGAGTATGCAAGGGCGCCTAGTGGTATGCGGTGGTTTCTAACTTTAGAAACCACAGCATCATTTTTTATTCCACTGGCAGAGCAGCAACATTTTAATTTATCAGTAATTCAGTGTTGCAAGAGTAATTCTGAATTCCCAAATTCCTCTGATTCCACCGGTGGAATTGAAAATTCCCGCAGGCCTAGTTGCTGAGTTGCACACAATCTCCCAGAGCAGATATTGGATCCCTGCAAGCCTTAGGGGCGAACACAGGGCAGTTATCTGAATGAAATCTTTTACTACTGCAGAAGCACTTTAGAATCGAGAACATGAATCATTTGCTACCAACATGTACTTATATCGGTTAGATGAATGGAGGGTACCAATGTTATCCAAATAAATCACCTGAAAGGGGATGTTTAAGATCATGAGAGGAGTTGGTGAGGGTCTTTTGGCAGTGGAGGGTTTAATCTGCTGACAAATGTCACACTGCCTAACATAGTCCCTAGTATGTTTGTAGAAACTAGGCCACCAGTAGCGTTGCTACGGTTGTGTTAATTCCTGCATGTGCATATGACAACCCCTTGTTGTCTTTTTTGATTTCAGGACAGATTATTAGGTATTATTCTGTTTCCCATTCCTGGTATTGTTACTATAGGGATGTTATCTGAATTAAGGGTATAGGAGTTTTTGGTACGGAACCCTGTAAGATGTTTCCCAGCTTACTCGGTTGCATTTATGGCTGTTAAAATATCTGTGTCGAATTTTGTTTGAGATTTAGTTAGAACTGCTACTCTGACAGTCTAGATTGTAGTCTTTGATGCTAGGTCAGCTCCACAATTCCCTTTGACATAAATGCCATCACGCGGATGGCCCAAAGTGCGCCTCACATGGACCAATGGAAGCTTGTCTTGTAAGACAGCTACCTTTCCCCACATCTGTTTATTCTTTATTGGTTTCCCCTTTAAATCCTTGAATCCATTCAATCACCAATGCTGCAAATCAACAGTGTAACCTTGGACACAGTCTTTTGTTAAGGAAGTAGCAAGGTATGTAACTCTGCATGTTGCACCTATACCTTGTACTGCTGCACAGGCTGCAAAGTATTTGTATTTTGTTCCTATTGCAGGTTGGGCTGAACTATCTCTATAGAAGATGCTCAGGTAAGACTCAAGGGGTAAAGTGTCTGAATTGGAGCAACATCCTATTTATAATGGAGAGAAGCTTTTTTACGAAGAGAGGCATCATACTGAAGCTTTACATCCACTGCACTCAAAGAAGAAGCCCTCTGTACCCATCTTGGGTGTAGAGCAAGAGCCTTAGATATGCTTGCATTGGTGGTCACCTCTAGTGCAAATACTGGAGATGAATGCTATGGTTTCCCTGTGTCAAAGTGTGCTCTTTTAAGATAGCTGTTTCCACAGCCATCAGGATTTTTTCAATGGAAACAAAACCTGCTCCCACCAGGTAATTCAAGTATGACTTGTAAGCAATAGGGACAATCTGTCATTAATTGTAGGTCACAGAGGTGTATAGTGACCAGGTGTGACTCTGATAACTCGGTTGGCTTTGATATCCCTTGTTTGTACATATTTAGTCTTAACCGCTTCAGCGCGGCGCGAATTTTCGCGCTGTGCTGAGCATTCTAATGAGCCAACGGGCTCATGACGGAACGGTTCCGTCATGAGCACAGGCCAACCGACGCTCATGACGGAACCGTTCCGTCATGAGCATGGAAGGGGTTAAGCATGTCTACTTGCAGAGCACATAAGATATCAGTGTGCATGTTCAGCCATTGTTTGGATGAAAACGTGGGAGAAATCAGGTCATTCAAAAGGATCACTACTCTGCGTAGTGAGACAAATAAGTAAGTCTAAAGTTAAGAATGTCCAGCAGGGATTGCAACTTTTTCAGTGTGTTAGGAGGTTGCTAGCTAGCACACTTCTGAAGTCCCAAGCTTAACCATTGCCCTCTCTGGATAACTCATATCCTAGGAAGATCACCATCAGGTAGGCAATTAATTTTTTTAATTAATTTTCTAAACATTTGATGTTAATATGGTCACTACACTGTCTACGCTGGTCAGGTGTAAATTCAAATCCTCATCAGATAGGTAGACATAATCAATGTATGACAATAACTTAGGGTATGGTTGTAATATCTCCATGATTCACACTGAAAATAAGCTAAGACTGTCTCATAGCCCATGGGCAAACGTCAGAAGGAAAATTACACTCTTGCAAAACTGAAAGCAGTTAGATACTCACTCTCAGGCACTATGGCCCGATTCACAGAACTAACTTAAGACAAAATCCTAAACTTACTACCATTTTCGTATTCACAGAAGGCACTTACTCATTTTGGTATTCACAGAAGACACTTACTCATTTCGGTATTCACAGAAGTTAGGAGTCCTAACTTTAGGACTCCTAAATGCCATCTGTGAATACCGAAAGTCCTAAAGTTAGGATTTTTCTCAGTTTAGGAGTAGTAAAGTTAAGACTGCTAACTTTAGAACTCCTAAATGCCTTCTGTTAATACCGAAAGTCTTCAAATTAGGATTTTTCTCAATTTAGTATTAGTAAAGTTAGGACTCCTAACTTTAGGACTCCTAAAGGCCTTCTGTGAATACCGAAAGTCTTAAAATTAGGAATTTTCTCAGTTTAGTTGTAGTAAAGTTGAGAAAAATCCTAAATTTAAGACTTTCGGTATTCACAGAAGGCATTTAGGAGTCCGAAAGTTAGGAGTCCTAACTTTACTACTACTAAATTGAGAAAAATCCTAATTTTAAGACTTTCGGCATTCACAGAAGGCATTTAGGAGTCCTAAAGTTAGGAGTCCTAACTTTACTACTACTAAATTGAGAAAAATCCTAACTTTAAGACTTTCGGTATTCACAGAAGGCATTTAAGAGTCCTAAAGTTAGGACTCCTTACTTCTGTGAATACCAAAATGAGTAAGTGCCTTCTGTGAATACCAAAATGAGTAAGTGCCTTCTGTGAATACCAAAATGGTAGTAAGTTTGGATTTTGTCTTAAGTTAGTTCTGTGAATCGGGCCCGTAGTTTTGACAGAAAAAGCCATTCAATATATCCAGGGTTGTTTTATATTTTTTAAGCACCAGGATTGTCATTAATCCTGTGCTGTGCGTGTTCTGTTCTGCCTATGTTTCCATAGTCTAAGGCTATTCTATAGGAACCATCTGGCATGAAGATGGGAAAAAGGGGCATGTTCATTGGTGAGAGGCAAGGTACTATTGTGCCCTGGTATTGCAACTGGTCTAGTATTGCTTTTATACTATGTTTTGATTCTGGCTTTCAAGGGTGTTGTGCTTGTGGTTGTGGTTCATTGCTTAAGAGAATGACATGTGGACCAGAGGGTTCATCCTTCCCCGCTTGGTTTCTATTTAACGCTGGAGCTTGTCTCATGGCCCATTCACTGGCATAAATTTCCCTTACATCCTTAGGTACTTTAGAAGAGAAGGCTACCCTTATGATTTCTCTTTTTCCACTAAGATAATATAATCATTGGATATTTATATTAAGAAGACTGCTTTGACTATACATGGTATGTCTCCTTCAGTTTGTATGCTGACATTGCAAACCTTAAAGGGAGGGTGTAAATGTTGATCTGGAGTCTCAACATGTATGAAGTCATCGGTTGGATTTGCATGCAGAAACATCTGAAGCTTTTGATGTACTATTGTGACTTGTGTGGCACTGTCTAGGAGTGCTCTCCCTCAATCCTGTTTCGAAGGAGTGTTTTGAGCTGGCATGTTTTTTAGATAGTCTTGCTACTTCTTTTTTGCTGGGGTTTTAGAGTCCAATCCTTTCTTCTCCCTCTCTATGCTGACATCAGTCTTGCGTCCTCCTTCACCTTTTCTAGAGTACTGTCTTCTGTACTTTCTTTGGTACATGGAATGGCTCCCCCTCTCTGTTCTTTAGCTTCAGTGTCCTGAAAAGGACATGCCGGTCAGTTATTTTAATCTTTTCACAGTCTCTTAAGTTTTTACCATCTCTGCCGGATTCTCAAAAAGCAGGTGAACCTGTCCATATTTTATCTTTGTCTCTTTCTCTTTAACGGAACCCTCACTATAATTTTTAGGTTGTAATGTGGGTTAACAGGCCAAGTACCCAAGGTATTTTACCTACAGAGATATAAACTTATTTTCTGGAGTTCCTGTTCATGGTCTTGAATTAGAACTCCTTCCAATTGCTGGCGTATAGCCAGGAATGAAGCCTCTCCCTTAACATTGCTTAAGATGATAGAAGAGCCTATACAGAAGTTCCTCAACAACTTTATCCCATAAATCCAGAGCTTGTGCATCTTCGCGCTCGTTTTGTACCTGTTTAAGCACATCAGAGAGGGACTGCCACTGGAGGCGTACCTTGTGTACTGGTGTAAATGCATGCTAAGATGCCTCCTCAGTTGTTACACTCCTCCATGGGAGGCACCATCTCAATTGGGAGACACATAGTCAATATTCTGTGTTTATCTTAGGGGGTAGTGTACGTATACACTGCTTCTAACTGATTGCTTTTGTGAGCAATCCAGAAAGTAATTTCATCTTGCTTCATGGACACATTTACCATGATAGCGTTAATGGTCTGTGGACTAATAGTTTGTATATGTGTAGGAGCGGCAGGCCCTGCTGCACCAGCAGGTCTGGAGCTTAGTGTAAGTTGCACGAACTGTGCCAATCTCCTGTATAAGATGACTGTGTGATTTAACACCCATACCACATCAGATTGTGTTAGGATGTCGGGAGAGGAGTTAGCCTAACGGCTAAGGCGCTCGACCTCGGACCTGGGGATCTGGGTTCGAGTCTCGGTAACGACGTCAAAACCTCCTGTGATTCTGGGCAAATAACTTAATCTCCCCGTGCCTAAAAAAAAAAAAGAAATGGAAGTGTGTGTCCTCATGTAAAAACTTAACTTGTGCTTTGTAAAGCGCTCTGATACCTGATTCGGTTCGGGTCTAATTCGCGCTATATAAAACTCTACACAAAAAAAAAAAAGGAACAGGAGTGTAGCCTGCCAAGACTGGCCACGTAGCCCCTTCATTGCTCAGAGGTCCCAAACTGACATTTCTTTGAATATGTGGCAATTAACCACCAAACCAATTGTGGTGTTCTTGGTAAGTTAAAGAGATTTCCAAGTCTGGGTAAAGCCCATTTGTGTGTTAGCGAATCCATCGGTAAATATTCTTGAAACTGCCCTGAACCAGCATCAATAGGCTGGAACTCCACCCACAAGTAAAACATCTTAAAGCCATTCGCTGGATGTGCAGCTACTACAAAAGTAACTGTTCCACATCATCGGGAACACCTCAAGCTTTGAGATGCTGAGTGACTACTTCCCTGCAATTGACCCTATAACAATAGATGCCTCCATAATCAATGGTTTTTGAAAATTGGAATCAAAGAATTGGAAAAACCCACAGAATAGGGAATAACCCTTTTAGGAGTCAAGCTTGAGAAACCTATGGAAAGAGATGTTCCCTTAACCCCCAGTAGAAGGTAACCATGATTACTATGAACATGTCTGTAATTACATAATATTGGTTGAGTGTGTGTGAAAAGTGAAAAAACTACTCCAGGCATACCTGCAAGATATGAGCTCCATTTTGGGTGCCGACTGTTGCATAAATTACGACTTTGGTGTAATTCTACAAAGTGTGCTTTCCCACCCATGGATGGCCTGGGTGAACTTGGTTCAGTGCACCTGGTATGAATATGAAAGGCAGAATATTGTAGCCCAAAAACACTATTCAATGTGTAATTGAGAAAGAAGCATTGCTTTGGGCTTACTAACAATCCCATGAGGTCACTGTGGAAACAGCAACACACATTGTTTCATTATTCACAGTATCACACACTGTGCTAAAAAGAATGAACACTTTTAAGTTGAAAGTATTTTTAATACTACAGGAACTCTTTCTACATCTAAAACAACTAAACAGAATATTTTAAAATCAGCAAGTAGGCACGTTATAAATAACGAAAATATAATGAACATTTCTAGTATTGTTAAAATGTCACACAAAATGTCATCCAGAACCTAGCACCCTAAGGTCTTATTCTATGCGCTACGCTAATAGAGCATTGTAGGCAGATAAACTTGCAATCTATAGTTTCTTAGAATATGAGACACACTGCATACCTTGTTGACAGCAAAGGCTGTCTTTACCAGTGGAGGCACAAAGACAGAGTTCTCCGCAAAAGGCAAACCCATACTGTGGTCTTCCTCTGGAACTCCGCTTTTATCGGCTTCGGGCTTCAGGCGAAAAGTAGCATCATTGAAGTGCAAAGTGTGCTGGCAGCAGGTGAGACCGTCTCTGGCAGAATCCCGAGTCTCCAGTGGTTGTCTTTATATACTAAATCTTATCAGAAATCTGAATTTCTGACATAAGTTTAAGAATGCCTGGCATATATTATGTGTGTCAAGGTATGCATCCCAGATGTTTCCTTTTGAGCATATAAGGTAAAAAGACATCAATTCAGACTACAATATTTTACTTATGTAACTGACAAGACAGAAGTCCCAAGCTTCGGGAACAACACCTCGACTTAGAATGACGCATGGTGGCCTGTGAAACTCGGCCCATTCCCTGTCCTGACTGACCACACCCATAGCTTTTTCATCATCTTGGAGAGCAAGCTTTCTATGAAGAAACAGGTAAACGCAGTCTCATTCCCCTTCTTCCACACCCTACGCATGATCCGAAAGATCTTCAGATGGCTCCCAGTCAACACCAGAAGGACCATCACAAAGGCCCTTGTAACCAGCAGGCTAGACTACCGGGACACACTCTCCGTAGGAATCACTACACGCCTCCTTAAGAGACTACGACCATTCAAAAGACACATCCATGACCTCCCCAGATGGACCCACATCACACCGACCTCAAGAAACTACACTGTCTTCCAATCCAGAAGAGATGTCACTTCAAGATGTTGACCCACACATACAAAGCCTTGCACAATGAAGAAGCAGCATAAATCAATAAATGTATTACCTTTTATTCAATTTATTAAAGTTTTGGAACTCCAATGAGGTCCACTTAAAAATTACACACCAATTAATACATAAAATGCAAATAAGACCATATGGTAATATTGCGAAAACAGGATAATAAAAAATTACAACATATCACAGTTTCAAGGAATAAAAAGTTTTCGGATTTAGCAGCCAGCAATGAGGAAACAGGGCGTATCCAGAGTTGTGCAAATAGCAATTAGAAAGCAACTGCGACAACATAAAGCACTTTCAAAGATCAGAGTTTGGAATTAGCAGCGAGCAAAGAGAGAACAGAGCATTTCCAGAACTGTGCAAATAACAAATGAAAGCAGCTTAATCATGTGCAAATTTACAATTTGGGATACAAAAAATTAAGTAAACAGCAGCTTATAAAATAGGGACCTATTAGTGCAAAATACATTCGTAAACTGGAGAGGATAAAAAGACAAAAAAGAAAATCAGCTGATCAGAAAATAAATCCCACTTGGAAAATATACAGTTAAAATATGTACATAAATTCATAAAAAAAATTAAACAATTTGCACACACAGCTTCATTTTTGGGATTAAAAAGAAAGTTGCGAGCTGAGGCTACGTCCTTAACACCATTTTGTACAAACATCGGCCTAAGCCAAAGATGACGATAAAAGGCCAGTGCCGGACACACAAACAAAACATGGTCCAGGTTCTGGAGACTCAGCTCACAAAAATTGCAATTTTTTCCATTTTTTGAATTCTGGGACCAATGTGCTGTTAAGTCATTTAAAGGTAGGAGATTAAATCTAAATAGGGAAAACAAGCGTCTTGTTCCATGGTCTAGGTTCCAGGTTAAATATTTCTGAGGCAGTTTCGGGGTAGTAGTCCTTGCTATTATCTTTAATCTCTCCTTATTTTTAGACAGCACAATATCTCTATTATAGCTTATCCTCCCACTTGAATTTTTTTTACGAAGGATTTAAATTCTGATAGTGGGAGGGAAGTAATATATACTTCCTCAACACAAAAGATGTTTAAAGCCAAAGAGAAATCTCGGCCAAAAGAGTATTCCCCCCCGTACCACCGAAAATTTCCTTACACATGAAACCTCTTAGGGAATAAGATTCACTGTTTTTTAACTGGTATCCTCAACGTAAAACTCTGGAAATACCTTGAATATAGGTGCTTATTAGTCCATGTTCCAATCTATTCGCAGCTGAAGGAACTAGTGTATTAAAATTACACAAATTACGTAATATTTGGCCTTCTATCTTCTCTAAAAAGCTCCACTCCTTTACAGGATTGATTCAATAGCATATAATAAGGTTGATTGAATTTTTGCTTTCAGCACCGTCAGTAGATGTACAAAATTCCTTCTTCCCATTGTGCTATAAAACATGCGCAGACCATTAACATGAGACATAGCTTTACTGGTGCTGTGTACGATATGGGATTTATTCTTCGTATTACTCGCAATTATTTTCCCTAAATATACATATGTATTCACCACCTCTAACTTTTCGAGACCAATGTGCCAATTGAATTTACATAATTTTCTGCTTCTGCCACTTTTCAAGATTAGAATTTTACTTTTGGAAACATTGATCTTTAAAAAATGAGCCACCGTATAATTCTGCAATGATGACAACTTTTTATTTAGCCCTATAGGCGTAAGATCCATCACGACTATATCGTCTGCATAGAGGAGACATGCGAAAGGCCGGCTACCTATCTTTGGAGCATTGCCCTCTCGCTGAGAGAGACAGTCGGGTAGATCTGCTAAATATAATGAAAATAATAAAGGGGCTAATAAGCAACCTTGTTTCAAGCCATTTTATTTTTTTTTATTTTTTATTTTTATAAACCTTTATTTGTAAAGAAAGGATATACAAATATGAGCCTACAACCAGTCCGGCCGGCCACGACACGATATAGCAAGCAAGAAATCCAGGAGGGAAATATACAGAATCAATCCTAATGGAACGCAATCAATACAGCCCAAGAAGGGGGGGGTGAGGATCTGGACGGCCCACAAACAGGAACAAAGAAGGTTAATTTTATAATATCACAATAAGGAGTATAACAGGTCCAGTTACAGCATAAATGAATCCGGGTTCTCCAAAGCAATCAGTGGCTACAAAAAGCTAAAGGGCAGCAACGTGGAGGAGTGGCACTACAGTATACATCAGTAGGAAAACAGATGCGGTTAACACAAATCAATGTTCAAGTAGACTCATCATATACACATCCACCACCCAGAAGCACATCGGAAACAGAACAGAGGAACCGGAATATCGACATCAGTAGAACTAACCCGTCATACTATCCTTTGGGAGAGAGATAAAGGGGAAGGGAAGAGGGGAGGGGAAGGAAGAGGGGAAAAAGAAAAATAAAGACTGAAAAAGAAGAACGCCGCGCCGAACAAGCACCCCATAGCAAGGACACATAAAAGAGCAGGATTATTAGCAACGAGGAGGGGATGGGAGTCGCAATTGAAATGCGGCATAATCACAAAAAGGGGAAGCAGTGATGATAAGGACCCCATCCCGAACATACCAAGGGAGGCAGGGACAGACGCGGCGCTCTTATAAGAGACACAAAAGGGCCATAGAACTAAGAAAAATAAAACCCGCAGATAAGACCCTTCCCACCCATCCCACCCAGCACCCCTGCAGAAGGCTACGGCCTACCCCCCCAGCAGCGTGCCTGTCGCCCTAAATCAGAACCCGAAATGTAGCAGAGACAAGAGAGAGAAGAAGAAGAAAAAGACAAAAAGAACATGAAGACAGAAAGACGTAGGAGGGAAGAGTGAAGGAGCAGAGTCAGAACGGTCGGCCACAGCCCTCCGCCCAACCATACATTCGTAACACTTGTAAACGAAAACGACACGATCTCGAGCATCAAAGAACTTACAAAAGGGTCACCCACAGCACTATGTATACGGGCAATTGCGTCACGGATCTGTACACTAGCAGTCTACCGGGGGCTTAGTATCTCACCCCAGGCCTTTCTTAGCCACAATAACCACCCACCACATGACAGCGGGAAGTGAGCAACATGGTGCAGGGCAATCATACGAATGAGAAAAATTCCGATAAAAACGTAGGCCAGGGAGGTCAAACCAAAAGTAAGAGAACAAAGGTCCGGGCATGCAGTTCAGGTGTCCCAACAATGTTAACAAGAGCAATAAAAGACAGAAGTTCAGTCCCGTCGTCCGGGAAAGCGGGGGTTTTCCTGTAGTGCAGAAACACGACTACATCAAGGCAAAGACATGCAGCAGTCCACCATGCTTCTCGAATACTCGGGTAGGATCGGGCCCCAGCCCCATATCCAAGTCCCCGAACTCCAAACATTGAAGCGCAGAAGGTTCCGAAACCACTCGCTTGTATACCTGTTGACGGGCAGCGGCATGGACCCTCGTCATGATCGAGGGGGGCGAAGCAGGGGCAGCATGGAGACAAGAAGGAACCACAAAGAACTGTCCATTTAAGATGGCGGTGGACCGCACCGATCCCCCAGGGGCACCGGGGGCCAAGGTCGCAAGCAGGGACCGTAATGCACCAAGAACATCGCCAATCGTAGGCTCACGCACACATGTCCAGGCCCCCGTGCAGTCCAGCAACCCAAGTCCGCCGTCTTGAGGATATCCGCGGCCTAGCTCGACGGTCGCCATTTTGTGATTTCAGCCTCGGCACCACCCTTCGCGACTCTCGGAGCAGTCCCGCAATTGCGGAACCCCGCAGGTATTAAGGGGGTCCCAGCAATGGCAGCCTTGGTGCAGAAAGGAGAGCCGCCCAAGTCGGGGGTCCGCCTGTACTAACGCTGGCGTGCCTGACGAGCAGAGTCCGGGCGCGAGGCTCCAGGGTGGATGAACGGAGCGGCGGCGGGGGGACCCCTTCACACAATCAGTCCTCGGAGCACCACGCCCCGCACCAGCCCCACGGCCACCAAGGCAAGCCCGCCGCAGAACCAGCAGGATGTTCGCACAACGGCCTCCCGTCGGTGGCTCACGTTCCCGGTCGGGGCCGACGTTTACATCAACGCCGGGCTGGGTCCAATAGGCGAGACCCCGGTCTCATCGCCGCGGAGGCACCGGTCCCACCAGGGCAGAACTTCGGAACCGCGGCACACAGGAGTCTCCAGGTCAGACGGTGAGTAGAAGCAATACTTTACGTTTCTGTTTCTGCTCGAGTGTTTCGCTTCGGGGCAGGATATGTAGCAGGATATGCGAGTCAGGCCGGCAGGCTGACGGAGCCGAGCTAGAGAGCGACCATTACGATCGCGAGCTTGGCTCCTCCCCCACTATTGCAAGCCATTTTCTATTGGAATTACAGGTGTTAATCCTTCGTTTCCTCCCATTAAAACCCGATACCATGTTTGGGAGTGTAATGCAATGATTAATCCCATATTTTGACGTTTCCTCCAAAGGAGCGGCCGATCTACCTTATCAAAGGCCGTAGAAAAATCTATAAAGGCCATATAAACATTTGATCTGCGAGATAGCGTATATTTCTCCTCTATGAATTTCAACATGGTGATATTATCCAATGTCTAATGATTTTTTCTGAAACCTGCTTGTTCTATAGGGAGGACCTTATTCTCTGTGACCCATTCTGTGAGATGATCAAGAATACTTCGTGCAAATATTTTTCCCACTGCATCTAGTAAAGCTATTTGTCTGTAGTTGTCTGGATAAGATCTAAGGCCCTTTTTATGTAACGGGATTAAAATGCTACCAGACCACGACGGCTATATCTTCCCCTGAGAATAGCAAAAGTTAAATAGAGGGGCTAGAAACGTAGCCCACAGAAGTGGTTCCTTTTTGATTACCGTCATCGGTATTTTGTCCGGACCCATTGCTCCGGAGGATCTCATTTTTTTAATAAATCCAACTATGTCACTCACTGAGTGTTCATAGTTGGGTAAGTATGTTTCTAGAGGGTCAATAGCCGCAGGTAAAAAACTAGGGGAGTTAATATTTGCTGCATATAGTCCTACCAAGTGGGTTTTCCAATCCGCTTCTTTGACAGGAATGGGAAGAGATTTTACTCTTGTACCGCAGCAGTCTGCATACTCTTGTACCGCAGCAGTCCACCAACTGACAGGACACCTTTGATCCACCACCCTTGCCCTTGTAGACACCCCCCATATCTGCCAAAGCAACAGCAGAGGACGCCCCTTCTCACACTTAATGGCTAAAGATTGGAATGTACTTCCCCTGCACCTCAGGACCTCCTCATTGCTCTGGTAATTGAGCACAAGACCCGAAACCTGGCTGTATGATTGAGCAGATCACCGACTTAGCAGTCAGCTACTCAGCACCTTGAGACCCCCAAGGGTGGTTTGCTATGCTTTACAAATCACTGATTGATTGATGGATTGATTATGTGTTCTTAACTATGACATGATAGAAAGTAGACATTTGACCCAGACAAATGTCACATTGATGGTTGTATCTTTCATCTATCAAATGGCTTGATGCTTTCACATTTCTTAAAAAAGAGCAAGTTTAGGCGACATCTGCATCTAACAGCAGACATGACAATGATTCTACATAAGATGGCGAATTGCATAGTTTGAGGTAGGGAAGATGGCGACCTCCATAAGTCAAGATGGAGTTGACCTTTACGTCAGTCGGACAGTCCCAGAAATCTTCCAGACGGCCAATGCTGAGAGCACCACTTTGAGATCTTGGACTGTTATGGGTGCATCCATTACCCTGCGTTCCAATGGGGTCAATCTAGGAAGAGGGATGGCATCCCGGAAAGCCCAGATCTGAGCCTGTGGGACCTCTGATTGAGAAAGGTACAGGGACATGTAGAAGGACACAGAGGTTTCATTAATGTCACCTTGTGAATAGAGCATGGTGCCATCCTCTGATGAAGTTAAAGAATGGGGGTTTTTGATAATCTTTGGTGACCAACCAGGCAAGGAGGCAAACTGATTTTTCTCCCTTTGAATGTGTTCAAGCTACATAAACTGAGTAGTCAAAACAGTGCAGTCATTCCAACAGCCTGGCCTCCTCTTCATGCGGCTGGGAAGAGCGAGGATGGAGTGTGTGGTCATTGACAACTTATTGTTCGCTATCTATGTAGGCCTGTTCCCCCCCACCTGTCTAGTTCTCAGACCAGGGCTCTTCGCTCCCAAAATTAGAGTAGATACAAAATCCCTGTGACCAGTTTGAATGCCTTTGACTCCACAGCCGGGGAGGAGGCTAACACCTTGTTCTCATATTAAGTAGAGATCTGGGCATCCAGTGTGTCCCTGGGCAGCAAGTGGGTCCTCCAGGGCAGAGAGTTATAGTCACCAATTTGGAATGGGGGGGAGTTCGAAACCAGGCCAGACTCAGGAGAAGGGGGTTGTGGTCCGACAGCTCCCTCCCCAAATAGTCCAGGGAGGAAATGGAGAGACAGAGCGCAGCTGAGCATACTATTCTACCCAAGCAGACGTATAAATCATGCACTGGAGAGTAGAATGCATAGAGTATAACCCCCCGATTATGGTGTCTCCAAGCATTCAATAGAGACCACTGTTGAAGCCAAGAGACCAGACTGCAGGCATTTAATACAGTGTTAGTGGTAGGGAAAGGGGGAGAGAGAGGTCTGGGGAAGTGTCCATGACACACCTGAAATCCCTCTCGATAATCCAGAGAATTTGTGCCCATTTGTCCAAGTAGGTAGAGCAGCGCCATAGCAACTGAGGCTGGCAGTGTTACAGGCGTAGACACTACCAATGATGAGGGGGGAGCCATCTAACCGGTGTTTGGGCAAAATATGGAGTCCGAAATATCATTTGGACAAAATATTGTGTCAAGAATACTGAGGAGAAGAATATTATGAAATTGAGTGTCTATGGGTATGCAACGTTTTACTATACCTAACTCCACATATATGTACCTTGATGATATATATATATATATATATATATATATATATATATATATATATATATATATATATATATATATATATATATATGTACTCCAACCTGTCCCTGAACGCACTTTACGTGCAGACACGTAACGGGGACTCCAAATTACGCCACAGCCAGTCTGAATTTAAAGGTGATAATCTTTTATTGGTGCATGCAGGGTGCAAAGCCTAGTCATACGCGTTTCGGGCACCGGCTGTGCCCTTGCTCACTGACAATTTGCTAAAAACGTTCCACAGTTTTAAATACACGTTAGTACAGCAGATTGCGCGCCAACTTTCCCCCATAATCATAAACATAGTTGAAGGACTCGTGCAAATGCAAATCACAAAAGTAATCAAGACCAGATCGGCCATATTGGAACGGTGTAAGGCATTGAAATCCCATAATAAATTAATGGCTATATACATCCACCATGTGTATTTCAAATACAAGTGCCTTCGACAATTACGCTATTTAAGTTCATGAAGATCATGTTGTAAATAACAGCATATCGTGTCCTTCAATTGTTTGTTGAATTGTCCAAACTTGTACCATACCACGAGAGTAATTTGATAAAATGAAGTCCCTATGTGTGCATATTTATATTAGGAAAAACGGTATATTTATAGAGCCCTTAAGGTATATACATGTACAAATTTATATATACAATTTATCGAGTAAAAACATGCTGAGATATCACCTGTATACCATCAGTGCAATAGAAACATGACAGATAGAATATATCTTTGCATAATGCATGTAATTTCCTAAAAAATATATACATCACTGTGGATATGCTATGTACAAATACGAACTCAGTTGTTCAGCATGGAAAGAGAGATGTTGCAAACCAATAAAATGTATAACGTGCAATACAATATACTAAATTATACTATACTGCATTTTATTGAAAAGGAAAGGGTCTTCAAAAAGATATAAAGTGGAAATTCGTCGAACATTCTCTAATACAATTAACTGCCAATGAATAGGGGATGACAAAATAAAACATGCTCAAATGCTGAACCAACTCGTGGGATGTTACCATACTGTAGGTGTCATCAATGTGGTGGGGGAGTTGGGATACTGTATGTATCTAAATATTGCAGACATTATAGTGGAAAACGGATTGGATATAAGAGGCTTGCAAAAAAGAGGACATCTCATGTCATAAATATATGACATGAAAAAGTAGTGCATAATGTGATTAACGAATTGAGTTTCATTGAAGTTAAAAGACCCACAAACAAAATAGGTCGTATAGTGGGACATGTAACAGTTGCCTAGTATACTCAAAATGCCCTTGGAAGGTCGGGATACTTGCACAGATATATAACAATTCATATAAGTAGAGCGAATTAAGGCCTGGCTGAATATGGTCATCTAGCTGAGACCCCATAAGATCTTGGTTATGAAATTTACAAAAAATTGCGAAGATCTTCCCCCATATTTAAACCCCCTGGAGTCTTACTGTTGAGCTTCATAATGTATTTAGACTCGAGTTGGCGCAATTTCTTGTCTGTATCCCCTCCCCTCTTGCTCGGTTCCACCGCATCAATCACAAAGTATTGGAGGTTAGATAAATCTTTGTTGTGGGTGGTCGCAAAATGTCTGGTCACGGGGTATGTTGTGTCCGTGTTGACTATAGCTCTTATGTGTTGCAAGATTCTAACGTTAGCTGGGTGTTTGGTGCTCCCCACATACATAAGATTGCAAGAGCATTGTAGTACGTACACTGCATTTTCCATACGACAAGTAAAATGGGATCTGAGGGGGACAGGAATGTCATCAAATGGGGTAGTGTAAGATGTCGTGTTTACCCCAAAGGTGCAGGCCCTGCATGAACTGCATTTAAAGAAACCATGTCTCTGAGACAACCAATTTTTTCCTTTTTTGGTTTCAGGGCTGCTGGTGACCAACTCATTGCGCATTGAAAATGCGCGCCTAAAAGTGACAGTGGGGGTTTTGGGCATGATCTCTTTTAGAACCAAATCAGCCATGATGATGGGCCATCCGCGTCTGATGATATAGCTGATTTGTTTCGCCTGCCTACTGAAACCAGTGATGAGTCTAATTTGATTGTTGTTTAGATCATCCTGATCAATGACATTGTCTTTTCTATTCGGATTAAGAAGGGTTAGGCGGTTCAGTGTATTGGCCTTTTTTCTAGCACTGTCTAACAAAGATGGTGAATATCCCCTGCTCATGAGTCTTGATTTGGCCTCTTCCTGTTGGAGATCTCTGAGTGATACGTCACTGCATGTACGATGAATTCGCAAGAATTCACCGTAAGGTATACTTGCTATCGTGTGTTTCGGGTGAAAACTCCTGGCATGAAGGATTGAGTTCCCTGATGTGGCTTTTCTAAAGATACTGGTAGTTATCTGATTGTTAACAATTGACACATGCACATCAAGAAAATCTGCCTCTGTTTTACTCATGTTAGCAGTGAATCTTAAGTTAAGTTGGTTGCCATTGATGTTCCTGACAAACAATTCCGCCTCTTGTATGTTTCCCTTCCATATGATAAACACATCATCAATGTATCTCCAATATTTGAGGATGTTTTCTGAGCAGGATGTAGCAAACAGCACCCTAAGGACATGTTCCTCCCACCAGCCCACGTGGAGCCCCGCGTAGCTGGGGGAGAAACATGCCCCCATTGCCACTCCTCTGAGTTGTTTATACAGATTGTAGTTAAACAAAAATATGTTGTTATTGAGACACTTATCAATCATATTGAGTAGCATGTCATTGTGTTTATACATTTCAATGGGTCTTTTGCTTAAATAAAACTTTACTGCTTTGAGACCATCGGAGTGCTTTATACTCGTATAGAGCGTCGCAATGTCCATAGTGATGAATAACAAATTGTCTGACCACTCACATTGGTTCAAGAGAAACAAAAAGTCTGAAGTGTCTTTAAGGTAAGCAGGTAAACTAGTCACGAATTCTTGGAGGTAGTGGTCAATATATTTGGATGTGTTCTCAAATATACCATTGATGGAAGAAACAATAGGTCGTCCCGGTGTGGGTGATGTCTTTTTGTGGACCTTAGGGATGAAATATATGTTAGGGATTGTGGAGTGTTCTTTACACAAAAATTTAAATTCATCCTTTGTAATAAGGCCCTCCCGTCTCCATTGATTTAGTTCATTTTTATATTGGCCATAGATGTTATTGACAGCTTTCATGTCTATCCTAGTATAACATTTCTTGTCGTCGAGGTGCCTATGTGCTTCAGCCATGTATTCTATTTTACTCCATAAAACGATGTTGCCTCCTTTGTCAGATTGGTTCACGACTATAGTGTTATTTTGTTTCAATTTACGCATGAGGTTATTGTAATCATCGTTTTTGGATCTCCGAGGTTGATGTTCACGGGTGGTCTTGATGTGTAACAACTTAATCTCCTCTGTAAGGAGGTCAGCATAGATGTCAATGGCATCACGCGGCATGTTAGGAATGAAGGTAGAGGGTATTTTGAAAGGACTGCTTGATGCTTGGCCAATTGTGATATCTTCCTCATTGGCCATTTCCTGAGTGCTGATGGGTTCATTGTCAGCTCCTTGTAAAGATCGCATTGTGCGCATGAGTGGAATGTCTTTCACTGCAAGACCACTACGATCTGTTGTTTTTGAGGTAATGGTCTTCTTTTTGATGCCCGTATTCGTTTTAATGGAATAGTATTTTCTCAGTTTGATTTTTCTGATGAACTTGAAGATGTCCACACGTGTGTTACAATAGTTAAAATTACTCTCTGGGCAATATGAAAGGCCTAAGGAAAGTAATTGCTTTTCAGCCATGGACAATTTGATTTCAGTGAGATTTATAATGGTGTTTTCCTCTACTGGTTTTTGTTGTGCTTCCAAAACCGTTTTTTCTGCTGCTGACCTCCTTTTACTTCTTGCGCATTTCCTGCGTTGCCTCCTCCTTGAGTTCTTAGATTGCTTTGCTTCTGATTCCTTGGGCGTAAGGTGGATTTGCGTTGCGCTCGGATGAATTCCAGTTCTTCCGCCAGAGTTAGTTGACCCATATCCCCTTGTTTTGCACCAGGGTCACTACTGTCAGAATCTTCGCCACTTGGGACCAGGCTTCCATCAGTGCTGATGGTGTCGGAGTTATTAGTGCTTGGATCTTCGTTTTGAACTCTTTGCATTGGTATCACCGCGGTTTTGCCTCTTTGTTTTCGCATGTAATCAAATTTGCGGGCGAAGGTGTATATTTGCCCTAACTCATAATCTTGCTGATCTCTAGCGAATTTATAAGCTTTTCTAGTTTTGATCACATCTTCATGTTTTTTTAGACGTTCTTGCATCTCTTTCATTGTTTTGTCTATGTAGGCTTTATCTTTGTTGAACTCCGTTTTCTGTAGTTCTGCTTTAATGCGGGATACTTCGTCTAAGTTCTCCTTTCTGTCCTCTCGCGCAGATTCGACCAGAAGGTCGACTAATCGCATAGATTGTTCCAGATTGCTTTCGGCCCATGCTTTGAGTAGGCGCGGGCTGGGGTTATCAAAACAAGGGAACAGCATTATTCGAAGCCCTCGAGGCACCCTTCCCACCTCATGATATTTCTCAAGGGATCGGATCTCCCACCATTTGGTGAGTTCACTGCAGCTGTTCTTTTCAAGGGCTTTCATTAAAGTTTTTACATCAGGATTGCCATTATTCTCGACATTCGTGCTTCTGTTGTGACTCGTTCCCGGACCAACTTTGGGCAAGTTAGAGAACATTGCATCAAACGCTTCCTCTCTTTCGCGTTCCTCAGACATTGCATATATATATATATATATATCCATCAAACAGAGTTTGTCCATGAAGGAGAGCCACAACAGGAAGATAAGTTTTTTGTTTTTAATCACGGAGGAACAGCACATTGGAAGGAAATCTTCTGTACCATTTAGATGCCTGCCTGACGCGTTTCATGCTCCTTAGCATTTCTTCAGAGGCAGTTCTGGCAAGACAGCGTGATGCAAAAGCAGTACTTGTAATATTAATTCAGACCACCTGTCCGTGTGGGCGGCGGTTCACACTGAGCCTGCTGGTCCATGTAGTGCCTAAACAAAACTTCAGTGAGTTGCTGTCACGCTCTCCATGTTATGCCTTTAAACCCCAGTAGGTATGAAAGAGTCCCAAAATCACTGTGCTGTACAGTATTTCACCATGAAACGACCTCCTGCCCTTCACGCTGATCGACGGTTGACTCCAGCCAGGACCACTTAACAGCAGCAGGGCTTCTCCCACGACCGGAGCCAGCCGTTAAACATCCATCAAACAGAGTTTGCCCATGAAGGAGAGCCACAACAGGAAGGTAAGTTTTTCTTTTTTAATCGCTGCGAGGTGCAGATCCTGTGTTTGCAAAATCAAACACGCTGGAACCAGGGATAGCCGTTTTGTTAGACATTTTGCAAGTCAGCATGGTGGTGTTTTTCAGCTCCCTCTGAACGCACTGGGGCTTTTATCTGGATTACTGGGAGAGATGCCGCGACACCCACGGGGTTAAACTCATGGGGAACTCCAAGTACCAGCATGCCTTGCATGCATACGCCCACTGGGGCGGGACTTGGTGGAGTTATCAGGTGTTCCCTATTGAAGGACTGCTGTTTCTCTTCTCCATTTCGCCTGTGAACAAGAGCACAGGAGTGCTTGAAACGCGTTGGGCTGCTGATGAATATTGGTGGGAGACTGTGACTCTGTGAAGCTGAAGTCTGCAATTAAAGGTGTTTATACTCCCTGGCAGTGGCGTCTTCATATGGGGCAACCTGTTTGGATGGATATATATATATATATATATATACCCATAGAAAAACAGCGCTTCTTCCGGAGTGCTGGGACCCAAGAAAGTTGGCGCAAATGCCGGCGAAGCAGTCCGGTAAATTAATCCAACAAAAGGGAACAAAGTTTATCTTGCGCTCTCGGTCATAAAGGCAAAGGAACTCAAATATAGAACTTGCAGTTTATTACACAACGCGTTTCAGCTCTACAGCCTTGTTCACGTGTAACCCAACACAAACAAACCTGGCATTAAGTAAGGGGAGATGCAAATACAAAATAATGATTCATTACCATAGAAATGGGACTAACAAATGCGATGTAACCGAAAATGCATGGCAGACATATTGGAATGGTGGTACCCTACACAATGTTAAAGAAAAATATCATGAGGTTACAGCAGGAATAATATAGCATTGTGTATTTAAAGGAATAATAGTTTAAAAGTTTAGTTTGAAATAAAATAAACTAAATAAACAATCCCTGAGTAATTAGTCTAAACGACATGGCTGAACCTCATGAAGATGACATAACGGGTCCTGGTGTGGAAAACAATGACAACAGCATTAGTAGAGTACGGTAAGCGGTCATATTCCAATTGTCGTCAAACAATATGATTCATTATAATTCACTTCCCCCGTCCCCAAAGGGAAAGTAGAAGGATGAAAGCCAACAATCTATCATCACAGGATAGTGCCTAAGACTTCTTGACAAGTGTCATATTCTAATGGTCCCAACATTTGACAATACAGCGTATGGTAACCAGAGCATTAGTCTTAAAAAATAAATATCGTCAGAGTGTAGTAAATAATCATTGACAAGTGTCATATTCTAATTGTCATCAAAACAATACATTTCCCACACATCCAGAAGGAAAGTAGAAGGATAAAGGTCAACAAGCTATCATCGCAAGATAGTGCCTAGGAATTCTTGACAAGTGTCATGTTCTCATGGTCCCAACATATTGATTTCAGTCATCAAACCTTACAAGCCGGTGTATCAAAAAGTGACTTAGTGAAGCACAGTGACTTCCAGAGTGCAAAGGATAGGTACGCCCGTGCAAGTGAATCCAGGTGATGGGCCCCTCCTTTCCTCCTATGGAAAAAGATATAACAAAAAAACATGTTAAAAATGATTGATACAAGAGTTGCAGTATGTTACAGAAGAAGAAGGATGTTACAAGAGTAAATACATTCATTAGATGTATCACAACAGGTTGAACTATGGTACAAATATAAATCATTGTCTCAAATGACTAGCAAGCTCCTCATCCATATTGAGACCCCAAGGGAATCTCGTTTGGAACTCGATTATGAGCCTAGATTCTCTTTGTCTGAGACCGAGCACTCTGTCACCCCCTCTAGGATGCCTTGGAACATGTTCCAATATGAAATAGTTTAAATCAGCAGTATTGGAGTAATGGTATTGCTCAAAATGGCGAGCAACTGGGTACTTGGGGTCGTGATTGGTGATAGCCCTCAAGTGTTCCAAAATTCTTTTTTTGGCAGCACAACTAGTGCTGTCAATGTACCAAAGTTTACATGTACATTCGATGGCATAGATGACAAAGGTAGTACTGCACGTGAGAAACTGAGTCAATTTTTTGGTGATACCATTGTACTCAGCTGTCCCCCTGTATTTGCTATGTTTGCAGGCTTTGCAGTGGCCACAGGGGTAGAAACCTGCTAGGCCATGTTCTGCGGTCTTGGTAACTTGGGTGATGTCATTCCTGACTACTAAATCTCGAATGTTCCTATTTCTCCTAAAAGTAATAGTGGGTCTATCTGGTATGCTGCTGCCCAGGATAGAATCAGTCTTCAGGATCTCCCAATTCTTGGTTAGAATTTTTCTTACTTTGTCTGTCTCTGCATTAAAGGTTAGTATCAGTCTTGTGGGCTCATCGTTTTCATTAGTGACAGTAACAGGGTGTTCTTCTAATGTTTGAGATCTTTCGATCCCATTCACTCTCTCTATTGCTTTCTTGAGAACCCAAGCAGGATATCCCCTGCTTTCAAATCTGGTTACAATGATGTTCTGCTCATTGAGATAAGAATCAGTGGTATTACAATTCCTCTTGGCCCTCAGCAGCTCACCATAAGGTATACTCCATTTGAGTGCCTCGGGATGGCTGCTGAGGGCATGTAGTACACTATTACCAGCCGTGGCCTTGCGATGTAAGGAAGTACAAATTTTGAGATCTTTTATCTCTAATTTTACATCCAGAAATTCAGTATGGGTATTGCTGATGTTGCCTGACAAAAGAATGTTATACTTGTTGGCATTTAGTTTCATGATGAAATTCTCAGCATCACTCTTAGTCCCTCTCCATATAATGAAGAGGTCATCAATGTAGCGAAGCCACACGATGACCTTCTCAAAGTCCCCTGCTAGGGTGGTGCTGGCAAAAATGTCATCCTCCCAGTACCCCATAAACAGATTCGCAAAGCTCGAGGCAAAGCAAGACCCCATTGCAGTACCGTTGATCTGCCTGTAGAGGGCGCCATTGAAAGAAAAATTTTTATTGGTCAAACAAAACTGCATCATTTCCATTAACATTTTAGAATGTTCACGATAACACATAGGTCTGTTGCTCAAAAAATAATCACATGCATGTAAACCTTGTTGATGATTAATTATAGTGTACAAAGAATGTACATCCAAGACAATGAACAAAAAATCAGGTTCCCATGTAATATTGTCAATTCGGCAGAGAAAATCCTTGGTGTCTCTGATATAGCTAGGTAGTGTACTGACAAAATCTCTAAGAAAATGGTCCACATATTTGGAAATGTTCTCCCTTACACTACCAATCGAAGAGACAATGGGACGTCCAGGGGGATTAGTGGCATGCTTATGTAGTTTGGGTAATAGATGTAGAATGGGAAGTATGGGAAAATCTTTTTTGAGATATCGATATTCCTCCCAAACAAGGAGCCCCTTGTCTTTCCATGTCTGCAAACAATCCCAGATAGTTGTGATGCTCTGGTTATATACATCAATGTTAACAGGTATATAGAACTGAGTGTTAGTGAGTTGTTGTTGGGCCTCATTGATGTAGGCATCTCGGTCAAGTATGACAATATTGCCACCCTTATCCGCAGGACGTATCACTATGCTTTTGTCCTCATAAAGTATCTTCAATGCTTTTCTTTGGGTGAACGAGAGATTGTGGTGAAACCCTCTGTGCCCTAGCTTGTTTTGTTTTTTTCTTAAGTCAACTAACCCCTTGACAATACAGTCATGAAACGTGTCTATGCAATCATGTGGAAGTGTAGGCATAAAAGTGGATTTAACCCTGAAGTTGGTCTTAGCAGGGGCATCCTGTGTCAAATTCATATCATCAAGACATTGAGTGGTGGAGAAAGGTTGTTCATCCACCATATTATCACAGATATCACTGTTAAGTTCTGACATGGCTAGGAGTGTATCAACTTCGCCAATTATCAAGTTAGAGGAGCTGGATCGGATGTTATTAGAATTACTGGTATTTTGACCAAGTCTTTTTAGCTTGTGCCACTTCTTTAATTTTAGCTTGCGCACAAACTTAAAAAACATCTATTCTGGTATCGGTGAAATTAAAGCCAGTGGAAGGGCAAAAGGAAAGACCTAGACATAATGTTCTTTTGTCAAAATCAGAAATCAATTTTTTGGATAAGTTCACCACAGTTTTATTTACCGTTTGTGTATCCATTAGTAGTTTTTGTTTGAGCGTGTCTTTCGCGTTCCCACTGCGCCCTTTGATTTGTCGGTATTCCCACCGTTGTCTAAGTCTCTTTTTGCGGTTTCTCCTCTTCCCCGGTCTCTGCCCCTTCCGCGTCCTCGTCCTCTCGGTTTTGGTGAGGCATAATTCTGTTGGTTCTGTCTGTCTTTTTGTCGATCTTTTTGCATCACACGAAATTCGTCTAAAAAATTCTTCCTACGAACAACTTCATCACTGGACACACTTCCCCCTGTGATGTCTGATTCGGTATCACTCAGTGTTTGGTTGGCATTCACGGACACACTTATATTACCAGGGCCTGTTTGCGCATTATCATTTTTGTATAAGTGGTCATATTTTCGGCTGAATGTTAATATTCTCCCGCAGTCATAGTCGGCATAATCTCGGTTCATTTTACGTTGTTTCCGTAATTTTATTTCATCCTCATGCTTGATGAGCCTTTCTTTCATGGTATCCAGTATTTTTTTAAGAGCCTCTTCCTCCATGAGTGTAGATAACTCAGTAATTAGGTCACCGATCTCTTTCAAAAGTGTCTTTCGATCTATCCATGCGTATTTGATCAGTATTTCCATCATACCTTTAGAACTGGTGGCTGAATGTTCTGACCATTCTCCTAGCATCAGCGGATTAGGTGCCTCGTATGTAGGTGTAATGAAGATTCTTAGACCACGTGGTGCCATGGACTGGTCTACATAGTTTTGAAGTGAAATGGCTTCCCACCATTTAGATATTTCGGCACGTTTCAATTTTTCTAGTCTTTTGATCTTGTCATCTATCGGTTGATTTTTAGGTTCAGAAGTTTTAATACTGCCACCGCCGGTTGTACCAACTGTTTTCCTGCAAAAGAGAGCAAGAGCAGCCGCTCTCCTCCCCGACTCTTCTTCTGACATACTGGTGTTCTAAGAAACTGCAAATAAGGTATTCGTCTCCGAGTCCCTTTGCCGATTGACCCCTCCCTACAAGATGGGAAGTTACTTTTGCCACAACCAATAAATGTATCTTCATACGGCAAAATAAAACGTACTTTTCTTGAACTCGAAAAGTTACCGTTTACGTGCCTGCACCAAAGGATTAGAATTAAAACCCTCACCCGCGGAAAACACAGCACGTCAACCCGCTGCCCCGGGGAAAATTCTGACTGGGGTCCGCCGACCTGTCGTCACGAATTCTCCTCACAAGGGACGGACTTGATCGGCAAGGCTTACCTTACGCGGGGGGTAGTGCAGTATGAACGTCGCAGTGATCCACTATTATTCAGTGAAGATCCTCATGCTGGGCCGGTCCGGTGCACTCCTCCATTCGTATCCATAGAAAAACAGCGCTTCTTCCGGAGTGCTGGGACCCAAGAAAGTTGGCGCAAATGCCGGCGAAGCAGTCCGGTAAATTAATCCAACAAAAGGGAACAAAGTTTATCTTGCGCTCTCGGTCATAAAGGCAAAGGAACTCAAATATAGAACTTGCAGTTTATTACACAACGCGTTTCAGCTCTACAGCCTTGTTCACGTGTAACCCAACACAAACAAATCCGGCATTAAGTAAGGGGAGATGCAAATACAAAATAATGATTCATTACCATAGAAATGGGACTAACAAATGCGATGTAACCGAAAATGCATGGCAGACATATTGGAATGGTGGTACCCTACACAATGTTAAAGAAAAATATCATGAGGTTACAGCAGGAATAATATAGCATTGTGTATTTAAAGGAATAATAGTTTAAAAGTTTAGTTTGAAATAAAATAAACTAAATAAACAATCCCTGAGTAATTAGTCTAAACGACATGGCTGAACCTCATGAAGATGACATAACGGGTCCTGGTGTGGAAAACAATGACAACAGCATTAGTAGAGAGCGAGAGCGCAAGATAAACTTTGTTCCCTTTTGTTATATATATATATATATATATATATAAATATATATAGATATATATGTATATATATATCTTCAAGGTCCGTAGATGTGGAGTTAAGCATCGCAAATCTATACTTTTTGCACTTACCATCTCGATTTTTCATTCTTGCTATTTTTGACGATATTCTGTCCACACAATACTTTTGTCCTCGATATTCTGTCAATGATCCAATCTAACTTGGTCGCACAGAGGACAACCCGACCTTCTGGGTTGACTTTGTGTGATAGGAAATTGAAAGGATTTTCAACACTTACCCAAATCAAGGTCTCCCTAGCATAAGCGGAGTTATTACGGGAGTCGTATAAACCTGGACCTACCACCACTTCTGGAGGCTGAGCTCATCAGACTGTGTTCTGTGAGATTCCTGCAATAACACAATGTGGGCCATTTTCCATTTAAGAAAAGAGTGGATTTATACCATCTAGATGGGGTCTGTATTTCTCTAATATTTCAGGAGATTATTTGATACCTCTTAGAAGGAACATTAGTAACCAGTGCCACTGTTTCCCGGTTCAGTGCCCAGTTGAGCGCCAGAGACCACTAGGTGGGGAGGAAAGGAGGGAAACAGAGCAACCATCTCTAGGGTAACAGTAACTGGGGGTACAATAAACAGTGCCTATTGCACAGACTGTCTAAACCAGTCAAGAAAGTGCCCACAGAGGATGAAGGGGAAGCAAGGCGACATGGTGTCGGTGTCATGTAGCCAAGACTCTCAACTATAAGGCCTCAATCGAGGGGGTAGGGTGATGGACCCTGGATGGTCGAGGAAGGACAGCAAATAAGTATAATTGGGTTTAAAGGAGGTCGTTGGCTGTCTTTGGAGTCCCACAGGAAGGTGGCTCCGCATCCTGGAGCATAAGGGACAAGGTTCCCTCTTCTTCTGAGACCCCGCAGAGGAACTACTGGAGTTATCCTGAAGGTCTCAGAGGGCAGCCACTGCATCGATGGTGGAGCCTCAACCACTCTGCACCAGTTCCTGGGATTGAGCTGTTGATGAGGTGGAAGCTAAGTTGTGCCCCCTCTGAATGTGGTGGTGGTGACACCCAGAAGGGGGAGGAGAGAGCACCAGGGTTGCTTCCATTAGGGCAGAGAAGTCTCTGCCCTCCACCCATTCCCATATATCCACTGCAATGGAGAAAGAGTGGGTGTCTTGATCTGCCATAATTTTAAGGTTTGCAGGGAAGAGGAGAGCCTACTTAACATCCATATCCTGCAATTTCCTTTTGAATCCAAAAAAGAGGCCCTCTGGACCTGTACTGCCAGAATGTAGCTTGGGAAAATGAGAATGTGATGATTATCTTGAAGAAGTGGATCGGATTGTCGAGCCATCTTGAGGATTGCATCCCTGTCTTTATAATGCAAACTCTTGGCCACCACTGGTCCAGAGGCAGCCCCAAGGGGAGGGGAAAAGGGTGGCTCTCAGGCACCCGGTGTGCCGGCTCCACTGAGAAATAAGGTTTGAGATCTTTTGGGGGAACAGATCCTTGAGCCAAAATTCCATGAAGACTTACATATTTAGACACTCGCAGCCCTCTGGGAGACCTACAACATGTATGTTGTTATGGCAGAAGCATCTTCCACTCTGCCCTCTAAGAAATGGACTCTCTCTGTGAGGTCACCAAGGGGTCTCTGGAGGTGGTCCGTTTGAGGCTGTAGATCAGCAAGTGTCTTTTCCAATTGAGTGACCCTGTCCACCAGCTTTCGATGATTGGTGAGTAGTAAATTGACATCCATGGCAATGCCATCCACTTTGGCTTCCAAGGAGATTCAGAATGTCTCATAAGCTTCCAGTATGGTGTCCAGTTTGTCCTGATCGGGTGAGGCAGAGTTGGGGAGAGCCTCAGTTTCCGCCATCCATGTTAAAGGGGGCCTACTCTTGAGAGGCTTGGTGCTCCCCAACTTGGGGAGCTGATGTTGAGAAAGAAAAGGGATATGGGCCCATTTACAGCTACCCATATCAAAAGGACCTCTATTCAGCAGTGTAGAATGAGCAGCCGAAGGACCCTGGGTATTGATCATCCCCAGTGAAATGGACTTGAAAGGCAGGAGGCCAGTCAGGGCCCAGCTGGGAGTCCAAGAGAAGCAACTGACCTCCTTTGGTCAATGGGTGGAAGAGTGGTGTGGAGAGGTGCAGGAAAAGCTAGTTCCTAGGTCCATGAGTTGAACCAGCAGGAACTCTGGCTCTCAGGAACCGTAGGTGAGGGCCTCACCAATTTAGTGTAAGTCCTCAACAGCAATTTTCAGAAAGTGCATAGAGGTGGTAAGATTATCAGCTCTGAGCCAGGTGGCCCCCTCTTCCGGATGCAGTTAGGGATCCAACCAGAGGCGCCCGTGAAGTCAGGCAAATCAGGGAGGGCTCCGGGGGCCACCAACTGCGATCCCTATTCTCTTTGCCAATCCTTTTAAGAATGTGCTGGCATTGGCAAATCTATTAGCAGTGGTCGGCCATCGGAGAATAGTATTTTTTATACTTTCAGGATGGCCACCATGTTACATGTAGATGGAACATGCAACCATCTTTTAAATATAGAAAATATTGTTCATCCATATCAGAACATTACGTTCTATATTTTCAAAATTGTCAATCAACACAGAGAAAGAGAGAAAGTGAGAGAGAGAGAGAGAGAGAGAGAGAGAGAGAGAGAGAGAGAGGAAGAAGCAACACATGTATCCGAAGTGCTAAATCACATTTGTAAGGGGGGAGAAAATTTCAGGGCACATGCACGACTGGTTTTATGTTCATGTTTTATGTTTTAGGGATTTCTAAAGAGCATGGCTGCCCAAGGGCTTCCCAGCGCTGAAGAGAGAAGTCTTCAGTTTATTCCTGAAACTACGTTCCTCTTTCAGCAGTCTCAGTTCTGTGGCCATTGAGTTCCAGAGCTTTGGGACCAGGTATGAGAAGGATCTCCCTCCCCATCTTGATATCTTTATCCTTATTGTATTCATGAGGAAGTTGGATGAAGACCTGAGGGACCTGTTGGGAACATATGGGAAAATGAGGTTCTTTAACAGGGCTGGACCCCTGCCATTCATGGCCTTATGGGCTAAGCAGAGGGCTTTGAATGTAATCTTCGATTGGACAGGCACCCAATCGAGCAGTCGCCAATGGGGAATCGGGCCGTTACCTTTTGGCGTGTGCTAACCCTATTTTGAGAGTCAGTAACCTATTACCGACGGCAAAAAAGGGTTTCAAAGTTGGCATTAGGAAGGGGCCTGCCTAGAGCGTTCCTTCCTAATAGCGAGTATAGGGGGATGTATGATTGTTTTGTGACCGCAATGCATTCGCAAAATAATCGCAGTTTACCGCCTATTTCAATAAGGTGGTAAGCCAGTCGCAAACGGGAAGTGGTCCCATGGGATCCTTACCCCTTTGTGAATGGCAACAAAAACTTTTTTAAGAGCAGGCGGTGGTACCAAGGAAGACTGCCTACTCTTAAAAAATGAAACAAACGTTTCATTTTTCTTTTTGAAAAGCATCACATTTTCCTTTAAGGAAAACGGACTGCATTTAAAAAAAAAGTTTCTTTATTTAAAAGCAAACACAGACATGTCCCCAGCAGGCGACCATCCATGTGTTTTTAGCGATTCCCAATGGGTGGCACAATTGCGACTTACTGCATGAATATTAATGAGGCAGGTCTATTGTGATCCCACTGGGAATCGCTAATTGTGTCTGAGTCACATTAGTACATCGCATTTTGCGGCTTTCTCATTGCGAGTCACAAAAATTCGCAATTAGGAACACTCAAAATACTTTGCTCGGACATGTGGCCCATAGTTCTTCAACATCCGCAGTGCAAGGCTACAACTCATCAAGTCACAAACCAGGGTAAAGTAGGAATACTCCAAGGGAGGGGCAAATCCAAGAATAGGGAGAAAAGCCGTCAATTCAGGAGCAGGGTTTGGAATGGACAAGCAAATCATCCAATGATAACCAAGCTGCTGACTCAAATGTAGTAATGTATGAAATGCTTCCTGCTACAGATATCAAATGCTAAGTAAGAAGGGTTGACTCTCTCAGGGTTAGTGCATTCTCTGTGGTGATGTAGGATTATATTGAAGATTAAATAGGTAACATTCATTCCCAAAGGACATAGCAGTTGAATTTTGACATCGACAGAGAACTTAGAATCTGTTCTCACTTTTAGCATATTCCAGCTATATTGCTCCTCCGTCTTTGGATAGTTTCATTAAGTCTTTCATCATTGATTGTTATGTTTTTGTACTTGACTGCAGCACTGTCATAGGGTTAGTGACCCTTCTCAATATGAAATAATGTTTTCATTTTTGAAAGGATGGTTGTTAAATATAAATAAACACAAGAACATAGTCTTGTGGCTGACCTCATCCGCAAGATTTATGATGCCTCCAAAATGGGAAACTGGGATTTACGAGCCTACAACATTCAGACTTCACTTACAGCAGCTGGGATCGTTTCAGGAGTCATTCGACATGGGAAAAATAGTCACTGCCCAAGAGACTCGAGAGGCTCCTTGGTGCATTCTCAGCTGGGGTGACTTAAGGCGACAGCTGCCTCATCCAAGACAGCCTTAGGCAGGCTTTCTTTAAGCTGCAGTGAGGATTGATGCTAGGGTGTACGTATGTTATAGATTTTAGTGTTCTCTATGTGTATGTTGTTATGTGTGACTGTACTGTAGAATCTTCAATAAAGTGTTGAAAAGGAGGGTAAATAAGAATAACGAGTTACAACCAGATAAAAGTTGTACTGAGAGGTTGCCAGGCGACAGCCAGCTTACATAAGATACATTTGTAAGGACAGAGACTTTCATTTATTAGCATAGCAAAACATTTTTCTATTCATTTATATATTCATTGAGAAGTAAAAGATATATTTATTGATGGCAGTCGATTGAGGTATCAAAAGTGTTTTATGATTCCGAAACCATTTTAAACAAACAGCAAAAACATACATTGCCTCAGAGGAGAGGCAAAGTAGAGGAGTAGATTGGAACAGAGGGGACTCAACGTATCTTGACATGTGCAGTTTAATATTATGTGACTGTTGATCTGAGATGAGTCCTTTGTGAGCTCCAGTAGCGGTAGCTACCAGGCAGTAGTGGTAGGGTGGGGAGGGGGTGCGGGTATAAAAAAATTAAAAAGAAAAGGGGAAAAGAAAAAAAAAATTCTTACCTTCCGCTTTCCTCCATCCTCGTCCTCTTAAGGGCGACGAACCAGGAAGAACCCAGTCCCCGACTCCCCTGACCAATCACAAGACTGCAGTGCAGCATTGTGATTGGTCTGAGTGCCGGTGGTTCAGCGCTCAGCCTGGGCATGTTCTCCATCGGGCTGTATGACACAGCCCATTGGAGAACATACCAAGTGCGCATGGTGGTTTGGCCGGTCCGAGACTACCGGCCAATCCCTCATGTGCACTTAGGAGAGTGCCACCACTCCTTCCCCTGCTCTGTAGGAAGTGCAGCCACGCCCTGCCTGCACCAGCTTTACATAGCCTATAATGAAAAATAAAATGATAATAACACTGTTATTATCATTTTATTTTTCTTGTGGGGTGACGTTCCAGCGGAGGAGCCGCCACTGTTTTGCTCAGTATATAATCTAGTAGTCTACAAATTACCAATACATGCTTCGAAATGTCCCTTTTGCATTCCTACAATTGCAAGCTTGCTTAACCAGTAAAGCTAGTGGGTATATGTGATCTGCTGTAATACTGGCAAGGAAAACCCTGCCCTTCATGTTCTCATAGTAACAACACTGAGTACAAATAACAAGGCCAATACATGCCAACATTTTAGGAGAGGAAAGTGGGAGATTTAAAAAAAAAAATAATCCGAAGAATGTATTTCTCCAACTGACTTCTATTAAGGCTTCAATCGTGTTTATTGTCATACATGGACCTGAATGTAAATATGTAGGTTTTTCCTTACCTGTCAGGAGCATGGAGAAAGTGCTATGCAGGCAGTGAGAGCATGACAAAAAGTTGTGCACTGGTCTTCAGGAGCAGGTTATTGGTAGTGTATTATCCGAGCCACACAAAACCAGTCCCTGTCTGCAAAAGCCTGGCAAGCAATCGGGTTTTTGCATACAGGAATCGGGAGGCAGAAGACTAGCTTTGAAGTAGGTAGTCTCCAGCATGAATCATGAGGGTTGGCATATATGCAATACTTACAGTTGGAATTAACACTTCTGACAAACTGAAAATATGGCAATAACAGAGGGCAACAAAACAAGCTATTGATTATATATTTCAAGGCATCTTTTCGATGAAGGACATATTTAGTTAGTTGATTCCGTCGTCTTTCCCTGGCTCGTGCATCACATTTTAGCACACCTTTTTTCTGAGAAACATTATTTGGTGGCGACAGATACGGCAGAACTTTCTTATAGCAAACATCAAAACTGGGAAACTTTTAAGATACGTTCAAGACTGGATATAGGGGTCAGCCTGTTAATCTCCCGAAGTCCGTTATCTTCCCTTTTAGCAAGACTGGTCAGGGTGGGGGCCGCGGACCACCCTGCTATGGAATTTCAATGGGAGTGTGCTCACTTCAGGTACCTGGGGATACAGATCGCACACACAGTGGAGGCTAACTATGTTCTGAATATGTGGGTGGTCCTGTCTGGTCGTGAGGACTCCATCCGGTTCTGGACTCACCTCCCCTCTCTATGATGGGTCATCATGTGGCATTGAGCAGGATTGTCTTGCCTCTGCGTTGCCACTATGCCCTTCAGAATTCTTTTTGTTGTATCCTGCAGACTACGTTTGGTGCCTTAAATAGCTTGCTGATTTTCCCTGGTGTGTGATGGAAAACGTAGCAGGGTAAAACTAGAGATAATCATACTGGATATGGAAGCTGGTGGTCTGGCCCTTCCGGATCTTTGCCTTTATTATTTTGCTGGATTGTTACAGTATGCGGTGCACTGGTGTGCTGAGGGTCCAAACACTTAGAAGGTCTTGCTGGCAGGATGGGCCATGGAGGAGGATCTCCCGAGCTGTCTGATGATGGGATCGCAGGTTCCCCAGGACTACCTGTTTATAGTCCGGCAGGTTGCAAGGGTTTGGGAGAGAGCTGTCACTTTAGTCCATCGTAGGACTCCACATGCCCGGTTTATACCCCCAGGTGGCTCCATGGTTTCCGCCACATTCAGGATGTAATGGACATAATGCAATGGTATGATGGGGGGGTGCTCAACGGCTGGGAACCTTTACCTCAATGGAGTGTTATCATGTCCTCCCTGTCAATTTTGACAGTATGCAAAGATTTTGCACAGGGACCATGGACTCTGGGTGTCCAGTGTGGCAGGGTATGCTCAGACGTGAGTCCCTTGCTCACTTTGCCACTGGATTCAAGCAAGCTGGGCTGAAGACGGCTGGAATGCCAGAAACCGGTCCTCGGAAGCTTGTTTGCGGTCCAGGGAAGACATGGCTTGGCAGTTCGCGCTGGACTGTTCCCATCAGGCACAGGGTCAGACTGATTTGCATATAGCCATGTCTGAACTGGGGTGGCAGAGTGGGCTAAAGAACGGTGATGGATTAAACCCAGATCTTTTGACTGGGTGTGAGTGTTTGATTGATTCAGATGCTCCGTCCATCACCACCCCCTTTTGTCCTTCGAGGACGAGCCCGAAGAGTCACAGACTTTGGCTTTGCTGCTTGACCATTGCTCTTCTAGGTGACTGATCTCCCGTATTTATAAAGCTTCGAAGGCAGACAAAAGGATTAATTTATCTGGAGTCCAGGATAAGTGGTTGGTGAATGAGCCGTTGCCCCTTACCGATGGACAATGGAGACAAGCGTGCTTGCTTGTGCGGGAGGTAGTCAGCAATGCCCGCTTCAAGCTTACACAATTTCATTATCTGCATTGCACATACTTAACACCTCAGCGGCTGTCTTGTTTAACTGCAGTGTACCCTTTGATGTGCCCAACATGCCGTCTGGAACCTGCTGCATTCCTACACATGATGTGGGATTGTGCAAGGTTGCAGCTCTACTGGGCTGGGGTGTTGCGTGTGCTGCGAGCTGTTACAGGGATTCGTGTTAAAGCCTCTGTTGCTGGGGATTCTACTGATCCCAAAATCCGGATTCTGGATGCGGTATCGGTTTGCCCTTCTGTTCTTACCAAACGCTGTATTGCTGTGCCCTGGACGCAACCCACTCCCCCGCAGCTGGCAAAATGGAGGGCTGACCTGAGTGAATTGGGCGTGGCTAAGGAACGTTGTTTGCACTTGGCCCGTACAGATGAGAATGCTGAGTGCAATATTACGGATTTTGGTTCTATTCTGGAGAGTTTGATGACTGATGAGAACCTGAGGATGTGGGAGCTGATTCATCTCAGGCCTCTGTGGTTGCTTTGCTCCCCTCTACACCGGTGGTGGCCTCTTCAACCCCTTGAGTGATGCTGCACTGAGCTTTCAGTATGTATGGGAGGGGAGGGGTGTTGGTGGTTGTGCTGCACCTAAGCTTGGGAGTGGTCCGAGTATGTGTCTGGTGGGCCTGTGTGCAATGGAGCATATCTGCGGCTGATCGGTGTTGCTGGAGACTTACTGGCTCAAATCAATCAATCAATCAATCAAACAATCATAGCATTTATAAAGCGCACTACATACCCGTGAAGGTCTCAAGGCGCTAGGGGAGGGTATGCCGCTACTGTTCGAAGAGCCAGGTCTTGAGCAGTCCTCTGAAGGTAAGTAGGTCTTGGATCTGCCGTAGGAGGATCGGGAGGGTGTTCCATGTCTTGGCGGCGAGGTGTGAGAATGATCTGCCGCCGGCTGTCACTCTTCGGATGCGGGGGACAGTGGCGAGGGCGCGGTCTGCGGAGCTCTCTCCTTCCCCCAGATGGAGTGACCCATCCTTTGCCCAATGTCCTAGGTGTCCCCCTAGTGTCTCTCCTGATGGGGTTGTTGAGTATCTTCCTCCTCCCCTCTGTCTCGAAGCACTGGGAGCCCAGCCTTGCTGATATTTTTCCTTTTTCCGGTGATGTGAGGCTCCTGTGGATGCTCCCCTCGTCTCGTTTTTGCTGCTGCCACAAACAAGGTTTTATTGTAATGTCTGGTTTTCTTCTTAGGTTGGTTCTGTCCTATTGTAGTTGTACTGTCTTTTTTATGCTCCTATGTGGTTCTGTACTGTGTTATGCTGTTCCTGGGCTAGTCGCCACACCAGGCGCAGTGCGATCATCAGCTGAGCCTGGACTCGCACTTACATTGTATTACTTCTTATATTGTCCTGATGTAGCAACATATGTTGTACCTAGTCTATGCTACTCTGAATCAAGACAAGTTAACAAAAAAACAATTAAAAAAACAATTTGTGATAATTAAAACAAATTTGTGACAGCAGTTAATCTCCGAGGTTAACTGCAGTCAAAAATTTGTATTCATTGTATTAACTGCTATTTTTTTATATTTTGTCTTATGTTTTTGGTTATGTACAGATCTGTATTGTGATTTGGAAGATATCAGCCGTTCCCCGTGGAAGGAGTTGCGGTGGGGGGAAAGGCGGGAAGGGGCAGGGTGGATTTTGCGATGCAGGGCGCGCTACGAAATTCGTTTTATTAATTAAATTGTTTACTTACCTCCAGTTATCCATACTCTTAGTTTTTAGCATCCCCCACCCTGCCCCTCCCCGGCACCGCCTTTCGCCCCACTGCAACTCCTTCCACGGGCCGCGGCTGGAAGATATCAGCTCTTGTCCTGAAGAAGGTGGTGTTTAAGCAGATAGACCCACCGAAACGCATTGATGCTCTTTTGTTTAAACGCATACTATAGACTGTGGTAACATTTGACGCTAATTCCTGTGCACAAAAAATCCAGTGTCTGACAAATGATTTTGGTCTGCTGTATTTGCCTTTTCATATGATAAGAAACAAGTTAACTTACATGTTCTCCCAGTAATGTATATTTCCAATGTGTGACCACAAAAAAAAAAGACAGAACGTACGAATATTCTTACAATCCCTGCTGCTTGAACTCATTGGTTCAATGTCAGCCCCACTAGGGTGCCTTGAAGATTCTTCCAACTCCATTGTATCTGACAGAAATAAAAGTACCGAGCTGGATACTAAAATCAGCACCGGGAAACATTTTCAAACAGGACCTAGACTGTAGGAGGCCGCCACTGGCGGGATCACTGGACCTTTCATGGTTTCATCAGTCTACCCTGAAAGAGCCCTCTATCCTGAAGCCCTGCCCACTGGGAAAATGCCAGAGTGGTGGAATTGTCAGTCAGCCCCTGCAAATCAAATTACCTTTTAGACTTAAATATAGGCATCGGTTTAGTGCAGGCAAACTACGAAAACCGTATGTGGCGCTATTTTGACACATTGCTATCTGATTAGTTGATGGCCACTAAATTCTCGAGGCAGTACATCTGAAAAAACATAGCAGTATTTTACGAGAGAGCATGCTCTTGGCATTCCGAGCAAGTTTTACTGCTTGAGACCGCTAGTATCGGATGTTCGACTCACACATTTCAGTCGGGTTCATTTCAGAACAGTCTGAGGTGAAAGATGAAACTTCAAAATTAATTACCAGCCGAGATCATTGAATGAGATAGTTGCAAGATGCTACTCACTGAGTAATTCCCCCCATACTTCCCTCCGGGAAACATCATAGCATGAAACATTCTTCCACACAGTGCGCAATGCTAAGTTCTTCACAAGAGACTGCTGAGCAGGGGATAAGGCTCACGCATCGCGGGGCTGTACATTCACTAGACTTGGGGCCATATTATCAAGAAAGGGCGATACATTATCGCCTCTTTTATCGGCAGGAAACTGCAGCTAAAGCGGCGATAATGGGCTTGATAATATGGCCTTGTAAATTCCCATAGAAGCCCAGGTTATGGTGTTAACCTGGGCTTCCATGGGAATTTACAAGGGCATATTATCAAGCACATTATCGCCGCTTTAGCGGCAGTTTCCTGACGATAAAAGCGGTGATAATGTATCGCCCTTTCTTGATAAAATGGCCCTCAGGGTCTTAATTAGAGGTGGGCGAATGCGGGACATTGATAAAAAAAAGTGGTGAATGTCCCATCCGCCTAATTTAGAGTGCATTGATGCCAATGTCACTATAATATGGAAGATGGGACAGCCACCCATTTTTGGTGCATGTCCAGCTCTTCCAAAGTAATTGGAAAAATGTAGTAGCATTGACAAGTCCTACATAGTCTTTCACCTTAAGTTTGCTTACTCAGTAGTATTGATGCTGCAAGTTTATACCAAGTATTTTTCTAATGTATTTATTTGTTTCCCCAAAAATTCTTTTTTTTAAATTTTACCTTTGTCCCTGGTTTTTTTTTTGTGAGTGCTTGTTTAAAACTGGAGTCCTTCTTCAAAGAAATGAGTAGTTTGGCCCAGCATTAAACATTTTTACAACCTTGATTTGGACTCCCGCTACAGTCACGCCATCCTTCTGGAAATGTGATTTACAGAAATGGACTCAGTATTCCTGAAAACTTCTCAAGAACAGTGTTTACAGCTGTAAGGGAGTCTCTCTTTCTCAGATGGCTGCAGCTAGTAAGGTTCACCTAAAAAGAAACAACGCATAGGAAAGAATCAAATAGATGCCTATTGGAAATGATTATTGGAACAAGAATATGACTACTACTCTTTGAAATTCCAAATAGCTAGAGACACAGTGGCACTCCGTATTCCATATGAAAGTGTCACGAAAGCAAAAACCCAAATCATTGTTCACTTGGAGGGAGGCAGATGCATCTCCTTTCCAGGCCAAAGCCTGTCTAACGGCAGTTTCTTAATGGCTGGCTCAGGCCCAGCTGAAGTGTAAGAAAGAGAAGTCAGAGGTTCTTTTGTATGGGTCTTTTCCCCCACAGTTTAGGGAAGCCCTCTGGCCGACGAACTGTCCTCTACCTAGCTCTGTGGGTAAGGCTGTCAAAAACCTAGGTGTTTGGTTTGATGAGAACCTTAGGTTCTCCACACAAATAAAGAAACTGGCTGGACAGTGTTTTGGTACACTGAAGATTCTCAGGAAGTTTCTGCCCTTGCTACCCAGGGCAGCCAAGGAAATGGTCATGCAGGCACTGATTCTTTCGCGCCTAGACTATGCCAAAGCATTATATATAGGTCTGCCAGATTTCCAGCTGAGGAAGCTGCAAGTTGTACAAAATGCGGCAGCCAGAGTTCTGTTAAACATCTCCGGAGGAACTAGTGTGAAGCAATATTTGCTGGACCTACACTGGCTTCCTGTGGCCTAACGGGTCAAATTCAAGGCCCTTACCTTGGCCAATGCAGCCCTCCATGGATTGGGTCCACCGTATTTGAGGAATTGCTTCAGCTTCATTGTGCCACAAAGACTGTCGTGTTCAGCCTCTCAGCGCCTGGCAGTGATCCCTCGGTTCCGTCTGATACGAGTGGGGGGCAGCTCTCTCTATTTCAAGGCGGCTCAAGCTTGGAACGCTCTGCCTTACACACTACGGATTACTACTAACCCAAGGTTGTTCAGGAAATTGTTAAAAACTTGGCTGTTTGTATAAATGTGTCACTCTGTCCAGCTCCTTCCCTCCATCATTTGGCTTCCGCGCCGGGACACTCTTAAGTAGCCGCGCGCGTTATAAATTATTTTAACATAACATAAATCAAAAAAAGTTTAGTATATCAAACATTGCAATATCTGATCTGTGCAGAGGAAAGTGACCTACATTGACACACAGCTGGACAATGTAAAATATTTTCCCCGGATTGCCATTCTTAGAGGGCAGTAAAAAATTGGAACTCTTCCAATGTACTTTTACCCCTGGCATACTCAAGTCATAAAAAAATCATTCCGTGGTGGTGATGAAATCGGTCCACCCTCCGGATATACCAAACAGTTGCACCCCCTCACCTCTTATGTGATGATTTTACTGAAACGAGGTAAGCTTTGTTTTACGCTGGCACGCAACACCACAACATAGGAAATTGAGGTAAGTAGATGTATTCCTGACACAACTCCTGACCAGCCATCCCTCAGCCAGTCAGTGGTTAACTGCCGACCTCGGAATGCTAACTCAACACCACCTGCATAGAACATGGAATGGACACAGCATTCCAGGCTATTTACATAGTCACTCCATAACACTGTGCACATTTCTTTTAGTATAAAAGAAAGACTTCAAAACTCTCCATTTTTCGTTTTGATAATCAGTTTAACTCACTTCTTTATTTTCTGTCCCATTATCCACACTTCTTGTCATAATTTCTTGTTAAAGAGGCCAACACGAGAAAGGAAGGAATATCTGGATTAATCTCAGCCACCGTCGAGTGCTTGTCGCCCCCTTCCAGTCCATCGTTTTTCACACACTATGCCACTGTAAAAGCGGACCATTTCTATGCCAATTAGTCTACATCCTCCTCAATTAGGAATGGTCCAGCCAGACAGCCAGGCCAGGTCTCCTCCTCACAAAATACTATCAACCCCTGCCTGTGTCGGCTTACTGAGGTCTTGCCAGTGAGGTACAGCTCGAGTTCTGTGGCACAGTAAGCACAGGACCCACATCTGAACATAAGTATCACACTTTAACCGTCTACTCCATCAAACAACACGGTGATGGAAGGAATGCTTGAACTAATCTCAGCCAATGGCAGCTGTTCAAACTGTAGTTCATCCAGTCCATCAATTTTCAACCTCTAGGCCCCTCGAAACAGGGGCAAACGTGGTCCTGTTTCAGTAGGAAAAGAACAGCTTAAACTGCCATGCCAGGGGTTCAGAAGCACCACAGACTAGGTTCGGCCTACTTATGCCTCATCAAGATACATTTCACTGACATGTATTGTGTTGCTTTTATGTTTTAATAAACTTTGATTCTGATATTTTTGAAATGTTTTAATGTGTTTTTTGCATCCAATTGTTAGGGGGCAAGTACAATTAATATGGACTTACAAACTTGAATCCAATGTTCCTTTTACAGTTGTCCTGGGGTTGTGTTTTGACAACTGATTCTGTACAAAAGTTGCGCTCCTGACATAATTAATATGAAAAATAATAAATTACAGTAGCGTTATCATTTACTGTCCTGGAGGGAGAGAAAGGTGAACGTAAATCTACAGTACTATTGTTACCTTGAATAAAAGCTCTTGAAAAATGGTCCACGTTTTCAGTTGCGTGGACAGGCGGGGGGTGGGGGGGACTGGTTGGTGATTGGTCCCAAAACTCAGCTTCCAGGTTCAGAAGAAAATGTCCAGAACCAACCGGCCAGTTGAAAGTTTCTCAGGCAGGCAGCATTCTCTCTCTCTCTCTCTCTCTCTCTCTCTCTCTCTCTCTTTCTCTCCCAGACATTCTATAGACTTCATTGACAGGACATTAGACTCCCTCAGTTTGTGGCTCTGCGGGAGACTGGTACCACCAGACCTGGAGCAAACACTGAAGCAAAAGCGGGGACAGATCATTTAATTAAATTGTATTTTTAGATGACCCACTAGTTAATTTTATCCCATCCACATATTCTCAATTAAAATACATAAATACTACATGATTGAGCCCATCCAAATCTAAATCTGAGATGGATGTGGACAAACCAATGTGGTTAGGTGTATTTTATTTAGATGGTTTGAGGTGTTTTGGAAAATCATTGTTACAGAAATACCCCTGCGTATTGTCTATTTAAAAATCAGGATGGTAAAGCTGTTTCCCTCTCTCTCTCTCCCTCCTTTTTCTTTCGAAGGTCTATCCTTTACTCAGAGCACATCTTGCTTGGGCTGTTCAGCAGAATTCAACTCCTGTAGAGGGCAAAATACCAGCTGCCCAGGCAAACAAATGAAGGGGCTCTACAAAAAAGGATAAGGCTAGATTTGAAAAAAAAAAAATATATATATATATATATATCCTACTGGCACCGCCAGTAGGTAGTTATAGTTAGGACCTATTATCCGTAGGAAATCTGCAACATTCTATTTGGAATAACTTTGGCGCCGGTTGGCGAAACTTTGTGACATTTTTAAAGTTGGTGGGGCACTCCGATCCGCTCCTATCCTGAAAGTCTCGGGGTGATTTGTTAAGCGGGGGCCGAGAAAAAAGGGGGTCCCAAAATGTGTTTTCCCCATGCAATTTTCCATGGGAACCGTTCATCGCGGCTACAGCCCGAACTGCTGAACGGAAATACACCAAATTTGGCAAAGAGGTAGTCCTTGGTTCAGACTCATGCCTTTTGCTTAAATGGTGTAAATCTGTTCAGTATTTCCTGAGAAAATCAAAAGTAAAATCACATATATATCTATCCACTCATCCTGAAACCACCCTAAGCACACCATGCCGGACACGCGCTGAATGCTAATTGGCTGTCAAGTGGTTGCCAACATTCGAAACCAGGAAGTGTTGGCAGCCATTTTGTGCCTCAATAGAAGTGAGTAAAATAAAACTGGAGTAAGACCCATAGACCTGTTCGGGATCAGGGTGACAAGGTTGAACAAAAAACAATATCCCAACAGGTAATATTTAGTAGACAATTATACATGTATGTTGAAAACATTACACGAAAGCAAATAAAGGAGACAGATATTCAATTACTCTTTGGTTGTTATTCATCTTGTATTCAAAGGGAATTGAAAAACAGGGTCATGATCATACAGTTGTAGCAGCACTGTATCTAGACAAATCAAATGACAACCATAAATTACTTGGTGCTCAATAGTGTGTAAGTAAAAGATGGCGAGGCAAGTGGTAGGAAAAACAGCGTGAACGGCGCAGGAAGCGTGTGAGTGCAAGTATCATACAGTGGGTGGCTTAGTGAAGTGAACAATTCCAGTGACTTAAGTGTTCAATTCACATTTAAGCAATAGCCACAGTAGAATTTGCGCCAATAAATGTGCTGTACAGTCGACGACGTTTCAACCCTTAATTGTTTGGGGTCATCTTCAGGACGTGGTTGTCGGCTTAGTTCCAGTGCTGCGGGTTGAAAAAGACATGTCAGGGGGCGAATGAGAGGGAGATACGCATACGGGCGTGCGGAGTCAAGGGGTCAGCTGGGAAGAACTGAAGGGTTTGGGAGCGCGGGTGGATGGTGATGGTCGAACTGAAGTGGAGGGTACAATGACTGGGGTGAGGGAAAGGGTAACAGTGCGGCAAGGAAAGATAATGAAGGTCGGGTCAGGGGGGCAAGGTACTGGTAACCTTGGCGCAAAGGTGGCGTGAGGAAGAGCTCAGGATAGGGTCACACTGGCAGCGTAAGGCCCGTGATGGACTAGCGAGAGAACTGAAAGCCCGTGAGAATCGCGGCCAGGGTAGTGGTCAAAGAGGGGGGGAAACGAATTAGATCGTACCTGGGAAGGTAGGAGTAGAATGCTGGGCGGCTAATTCCGAGCGAGCATACGTCTGATGGGGCACCTGGGGGGAGAGAATAACGTGAGAAGGGAGAAGGACGGAAGAGGAAAGGGGGGGCGGGCGTATGGTGGAGCGAAAAGGATAGTGTGCCATGGAAGACATACGTGGGTCAAGGGAATTGGAGTGCCGCTGTCCGCGTCTCAGGAGTTCTGTGCTAATCAATGGGGTGCAGCGAGTGCGGGCCTCAAGGTGGCGGGATCTCCGGCATGTGGCCGTGTTTCCTGGAAGGGGAAATCAGTGTGGAGCACTGTCGGGGATGGGAGTGGGTGGGACACGGGAACACTAGAGATACTTACTTTGGTGTGATTAATCAGAGCGCCGAGGTCCGGCGTCTCAGGGGTTCTTGGATTGGCAGTGAGGTGCGGCGAGTTATGGCCTCAGGGTGGCGGGATGTCAGGCGTATAGCCGTTAATCCTGGATGGGGGAAAGGCAGATCTTAGGGTTGTTGTCTATAGGGGATAGGGAGAGAGGGTGAGTGGGACACGGGAGCACTCAAGATACTTACATACGAATGATAGATCAGAGAACTGCGGTCGGGCTTCTCACGGGGGCTGTTTCTAATGCCGCAGGACCTGGGAGAAGGGTGGGGGGAATTGGATTAAAAAGGGGTAAAACCGGGAACGGCAAGAGCGCTGTTCGGGCTAGAAGATGGCACAGAAGTTACCTGAGTAAATCACGGTGACTGAAGGGCTAGGGTCCCTTGGGCGTCTCTGGCGGCAATCGAGGTCCGCGAGGGCTGGCGCGTTGGAGTTTGAGATGGAGACGGCAGGGGCGTCTAGGGATAATGACCTGTGCGCTTAGGTGGGCGGGGCATAGCGGGAGGGGCGGTCACAGGGGGTGGGTTTGTAGCCAATCAGGGAAGGGAGCACGGACTGCTGGAAAGGGGGCGTGTATCCATCTTAAGGGAATTAACTTTATTGAGTCAGAGAGAAAGAGACACAAGGAATCAAGCTCTTGGATGTAAACAGTAACCGGGAGGTTAGGAACAGAACAAGTACCTTGAGTCATACAGTGGAAGCAATATAGGTGGCGTATGACATTTTGGAAATGGTGGTGCGAGGCCTATGGCAGAAAAGGCATGTGTTAGGATTCATGCATGAGCTAAAGAGTATTGGACAATTAATGCATTGAACATATTCGAGAAGAAAAGTGCATTGAACATATTCGAGAATGAAAGCACAGCAAAATAAATGCATTAGGCTGGGAGTGCATGATACAACGCTAGAGTACAGAGTTACAAGTGAATATTGACATTCTCGCAGGAATAGGAGCGGGATAGTTTATTGCATAGTGCATAATGGTCAAAGGAGAGCATGATCTCGCCTAAGCCATCAGTTATAATAATAAAAACAATTGAAGAAAAGGAGATTATCAGCGTGATGATTGCATGGAGGTACATTTCATGGGTGTACTGAAGGTTCATAGGGTATTAGAGTACCTCATCAGTATGAGAGCGGTAATGGAACGGTATCGAGTATTATAGCCAGGATAAAGTGGATTATGTAATCACAGTGCTGTTCCACTCATCAATGGTGTTTAATCCATGGTGGACGGAGTCGCAAAAAGTCATCCATTTGCACTCTGCCCTGTTCAGTAGTGCTTTGATGTCGCCTCCTCGGGGAAGGAGGGTAGGTTTTTCAATTATTTGCCAACGGAGATCAGTGTCAATGTGTTTCTTTTCAAGAAAATGGCAGACCAATGGTGCTTTTACCACCTTGCAGTTGATTCGGCTTTTATCCTGAATGATGCGTTGTTTGGCCATTTGAGTCGTTTGTCCAATATATGTGAGACCACAAGGGCATTTGATGGCATAAATGTCATTCTGCGATCTACAACCACACGAACTGTAGATCGCAGAATGTCATTTATGCCATCAAATCTCCGTTGGCAAATAATTGAAAAACCTCCCCTCCCTCCCCGAGGAGGCGACATCAAAGCACTACTGAACAGGGCATAGTGCAAATGGATGTTTCCTAGCTTTCTCAATCTGTGGACAAAATTGATTGGACCAGTTCCATTTTTGCCTTTGGCATATGTTAGAATAAACAAAGGCACTTTGGGGGAAAAGTGACATCAATTCTCTAAAGGTGTCCTTCATAAGCATTTCCAGACCTACCCCAGTCAAAGTGCCTAGGTCATTGCCACCACAGTGCAAAATTATGAGGTCAGGGTGTTGGAGATGCAAATAAGATTTAACCAATGGCATCAATTGATGCCACTTTAACCCTCTCTGTCCAATCCATTTATTGCCTACATTTGGTAAAGCTAGGTCTTTGTCAATGACTTTGTTTTCTGTATACCTTTGGCTCCAGAAAATATAGCTGTGTCCCACAATCCACACACTAAGCATCTTGAAGGGAGGTCTGGATGCACTCAGAAGGTGTCTGTATGTGAAATGGCAGTTTGAGAAGTGAGATTTTTCTAAAATGATGGATAAGATGCCGTTTTGAATAATGTAAAGAAATGATTGGCTGTTTGACAACCTTCTAGTCTGATAAGTAGGCTGCATATTTCTGTTTTTTAAAAGCATGCTTTAAACTCCTATGCACTGTGCATGTAGTGGTCTAACCACCTTTTCACTTGTGTTTCAGGCCTACAATTCCCAATTCAGTATCCATACACTCCAGCAAACACCCCGTGACTGCTCTTGCAATCCCATAGTGACTCTTTCAGTACCATGTACTAATCCATTCCCTAAAGTAAAACTCAACCAATTGTAAATTCACCCAGTGTATCACCTTATAGTACTCTAATAATTCAGTCAGTATCTCATGCAGCGAGCTGGGCCTTAGGACATGGACTGCTTTAAACTCCTATGCACTATGCATATAGTGGTCTAACCACCTTTTCACTTGTGTTTCAGGCCTACAATTCCCCAGTCGGTATCCATACACTCCAGCAAACACCCTGTTACTGCTCTTGCATTCCCATAGTGACCCTTTCAGCTACATATAGTAAGTATTGAAATACACAATGGCCTGAGTTTGCACACAGGTGAAGAAAGGGGAGATGGACGGAGTAGATATGTGTGGGAAGATGCTCTGTGAGCGTTTTAAGTTACAGGATAAAGTTAACATGAATACTGACTGTCACTGGGGGCCAACCAACCCACCAGAGAGGTATGAAATAGGACACAGCTTCAGAGCACTTTTCTGCAACGCACCTATTTGGTATTTAATAGAGAGACATGGTGGGCTAGTAGGGCCGAGGTTCTTTCAGGATTAAAAGAGACAAAACTCCTTAACTTAAAACACGTCACAGAGTGTGTTTGCACATGTCACATCAGGCCCCATCCTTTCCCTTCATTAATCTATAAACGTATCCTATCAGTTTGCCAAAACGTAAGTACTTATAAATTTATCTTCTTTTCTGTTTGCAGTACTGAAATTACTGTACTTATTACTCGTATAGTTAAGGATTGGCGTAACTAATAATCCTAGAACAAATTGATTTCTTTATATACTATGCAAACAAATCTGCAAGAAGCTACAAAGTATTAATACAGTCTTGAAAACACCCAGTTTATACCAATATAGTTTTGGAATTTCACTATCATAGGATATTGTGTGACCTGAAAAAAGAAGATTTGATTGGTTCATAATATTTCCTATTGTACCTATTGAAGAACGGCAATCATTTCAATCATTCTTCGTTGAGCATCTTTGCAGACATAAGTCTGTGCTTACCTCCTATCACTCATGCAATTTTTCAAACAATTAACTAGCAATATTTTGTTATTGTAACAGTCTGCCAATACCTAAGCAGTTATGGGGCAAATTCAGAAGCATTGTGTACCAACAATATATCACTTTTTGTAACATAGTTATAGCGCAAGACACTCTTTCATATTTACAAAGAGAAGAAAAGGCAGTATGTGTACCTTTTCTTTTCCATGTAAATGCGACCTCATCATACATACCACTTTGCGTTGAAAAGGCGTTCTATAGACACATCTCCAGATTTATCAGAAATTATAATCTGGACATGTGTGTGAATGCTGCAAAATCCTCCAATTGGTGTAGCAAGGCACAACAAGGAGAATTATTTTAATTTCTCCTCATTTTTTCTCTTTGAATATATGCTAAAATGCACAGCATACATTGAAGGAGGAAAATGCCTTCACTGATTGTTTTTGTGCAGAAAGGTGTGTCTTTTTGCACAAAAACAAACTCCACACGACACTGGCATCCTTCCACCATGGTGTAAGGGTGCCTGTGTCACCACATGGCTGCAGTTTAAGCAGCAGTGCAGAGGGAAGCACAGACTTGCAACATATTTATGTACATATGTTGCATGCCTGTGCTTCGGTAGTAACACAGCACGCTGCAGCTAAAGAGCTTACAGTGTCATGCTGCAGCACTTCCTTATAGTTCTGCATTTATACATTCACCAAACACCACAAATGCATTCTTTCAGTCAATTATAGAGTACGCATACATTCAACCAAACTTTCACACACTATCATACAAATATAGCTCTTTTTTTAACCAGAGACGTTAGTTTTGAAAAGAACTTTTTTTTAAATATATTTTTGTGTTTTTCTGAACGATTATTAGATTTTTTTGTATTTTTTTAAAGAAGAAAAAGAGAACAGGAGCAACATAACAATGAACTTCTGGGGGTAAAACAAAAAAAAAACTAGCACCGATAATTTTCTAAAGCCCTGCAAACCAAGTCCACAGACTGCTCTCCATAGCATAGCAGCCTATTACACTGCAGTGCAGTGTATTTTTGCATTGGCCAACTGTGGACGTATGTCCAGATGTTGACTTGATGGAAACGTCCCCGAAGTGCTTGCTACTGCTGGTGGTGGATTTTCTCTGAGTCTTCGGCAATCCTTGCGTTATAGATTGACGGGATGTAAACTTTTTAAATGTTTAAGCATGCTTGCGGTCCCGTAAGAATACTTTTTATTTGGATCTCAACGTGAGAGTAGGACTTTGCATATTTTACAAGTGACCTTGGTTGCGTTCACTTTTTTTAGTCCTGCAGGAAATGTAAAAAATTTCCATACGATGGAACTGTATCTCTCAGAACGTGCAGGCTCCGGTAGAAATTCTTCATTGTTGGATTGTTCAGAATCAGATGATTCTTGTTGTCCAGTAGACATTGTTCTTTAATAAAAATGAAAATCAGGTCTCCAAACAGCATAAAATTAGGCTCTTCCTAGTAGAGTTGTTGCTCCAAAGAAGGTCTAAGAAGAATGACTGAAATGGGTGGGGTCCTTCAATAGTTAGAATAGGAAGTGTTAGGAACCAATCAAATCTCTTTTTTTCTGGTCACTTGGGATCCGCGTAGGGTGCGCACACGCAGCTCGCACCCAGCCCGACCTCGCGAAATTGCATTTAAAAGTAATATAACTTTATTAAAACTAAAAGAATATTATTTTTATGATTAGCTCAGATAATGTCTTGCCTTAATATTTATAATAAATACATATATATATTTTTTTTTAGACATTAAAAAATTTCGTGGGAGTCGCGCATCCACAGCGTCCAAAACGTATATGACGTCACGCGGAAGCACGCAAGGGTCACGTAACGTAATACGTTTGTGTTCAGACATGTTATAGTTAGGAATTAGTATTTAAAAAACCTTTGAAATTCACTGAAAAAAACATAGGTTTCAGGCCAGTTATAGTTTGGAATTAGCATTTAAAAAACCTCAGAAATTCACTGAAAAAAAACATGGGTTTTAGGGGTGTTTTTTTTTTTGTCCTCATTTGCCGAAACCCTAGTGCAAGAAGAAACACCTCCGACCACCACTGTGTGCCTCCATATCCAGCCCTTAGATCTAAGGACGAGGCTCGAACATAGGCACAAGAGATTTTATTGGCGGAAGAAAGCGATCAAAGCACTACAGGGAGACCTGCATCACTCCATCTAGGCTTATTATCACCACCTTTTGGACCAAGACGAAAACTAGAAGGCCCTTATTATAGGTCCATGGAGCAGGAAAAGGGCATAATCATGGGACTCGGGGGGGGGGTGGGGAGGGGAAACGCGAAAGTCCTACCTCCAATTTACTAGATAGTCCCATAAGGCAAGCCTTTTCCTACTACAGGTTCTAGCCAGGTCAACTCTACAAACTTCATATAGTGATGACAACCATCCCTCATAGGTTGGTGGCGCTACATCCACCCAGTACCTGCAAATCTGTCTCCTGGCCAAGAGAATTGCATAAAACAAGAAGGATCTGGCATGTCCGGAAATATAGTCCACTACTCCAAAAATGATCAAGGGAAGAGAAATGTGTAATGTGATATTTAGAATGGAAGACAGAGCATCTATCACCTTCTCCCAGAAATCACTGATGGCGGGGCAGTCTTTAAACATATCCGAGGCCTCAGGCAGATTACATTTGTTGCATTTTTTCCCAGGCTGATACTTGGCTAGCTTCTGGGGAGAGAGATATGCTCGATGTACCGTGAACAGATGGTTACGTCTCAGCCATGTTGGTTTCACAATGATATATAGAAGACTAAATGAGTTCAGCCACATCTCTTCGCACTGATCTCCCACCTCTCCTCCCCATAGTAACTCCGCGAGTTTAAAGTCACCATCTATCTCTTCTAACATCGCCCAGTACCAACAGGAGACCTCCTTTCCCCCCCCTGGCCTAGTAACAAGTAGATTTTCCAAGTTGCTATGTTTACCCAGGGGGACCCCCTTCCTTGACAGTGCCTGAGCCCAGCTGGTCAGTTGTAAATATTTAAATCTAGAAAGACTCGGCCCAACTCTCTTCCGCAACTCCTCACAGGATATCAATGAGCCACCGGCCAGCAAATCTTCCCAGGTAAAAAATCCAGCATCCCTTATCGGACACGCCAGTCTGTCTAAAAGACATGATGGAGTACCTGGGGAGTCCCACAGGGGTGCTTTATTGGAGAAGTAACTAAGCCCCAGTCTTTTCTTGATTATAGTCCAGCTTCTGGCCAATGATTGGAGAGTTTTTAGTTTTACTTTTTTAAAGAATTTCTGATCTCCAAACTTGAAGAGAAAACCAGTAAGAGGAAGACCAGCCCCCTCCAGCATAGCTCGAAACATCCTTCCCCTAGCATTATCAAAAGGTGTTTTTAATAGCATTCTGGAGTAGGATAGTTCAAACGCCCAGGCATAATATTGCAAATCTGGTAACGTTAGCCCTCCTTTTTGCCTCCTCCTCCTCAGCTTTTTCCAAGCCAGGCGTGTAGCTCCATACCTCCAAATGAAGGAGTTGATATCTTGTTGACATTTGGCTATCTGCTTACTATCAAAGGCCATCGGGATGGAGTTGAACAGGAAAGTATATTTGGGCAGAATAGACATTTTGACCAAATTTGTCCTTCCAAAGATAGATAAAGGGAGGTGGTCCCATGCCTTAAGCTGTTTCCGGCATTCATTATGTACTTGCTCCAAGTTTTGAGCGGCGATCTTACTAACATCTTGGGTGATTTTAATACCTAAATACCTCATGGAAGAGATAGTCTCCACTCCACAGGAGAACTAATGATATTCCAGGCCATGATTTCCGTTTTATCCGAGTTTATCTCGTATCCGGAAAACTTGCCGAACTCCTCTGCTCTCTCAATCACTGTTGAAAGCGCTAGATCTAAGTTAGATATCATGATAAGGATATCATCTGCATATAATGCTACCCGCTTATCCCATCCACCGAAACTGAATGATGGTATATTGGCCTCCTCTCTGAGAATCTGGGCAAAAGGCTCGATATAAAGATTGAAGAGGAGGGGGGAAAGCGGGCAGCCCTGCCTTGTACCTCTTGAGATGTTAAAGGGTTCTGTCAAAAAGTTATTTATAGAAAGCCTGGCCGTCGGTGCTTTATATATAAGTGATATCATGCGGCAAAAGTTTAGAGGTAGATTAAATTTCCTCATAACTTCAGCCTAGAAGGCCCAATTGACCCTATCAAAGGCCTTAGTCGCATCCAGCGTAAAGGCGGCCAAAGGAAGAGAAAAGGTGGTAGCAATGTCAATTACCCCAACTAGATCTTGGGTGAGGTCTGCTAACTGTCTACCTTTGACAAAGCCCTTTATTGTAGTATTGAGCCTGCCACCGCCCCAACCTAGCCGCCATGATGGCAGTAAAGATTTTATAGTCGCTGTTGAGAAGCGAGATGGGACGATATGACCCACATTCTCTCAGATCCTTGCCTGGTTTAGGAATTAAAACCACTGTTGCTTCATTCCAGGACTTTGGAGGGTCCAAGCCCCCCAGGAGAATACTATTAAAAACAGAGGCCAAAACCGGGGCAATCTCTCCGCTAAGGGCCCTGTAAAGCTCCCCTGGTAGCCCATCCGGGCCTGCTGCCTTGCCACGTTTTACTTGCCCCAATACTCTGACAATCTCTTCAACAGAGATCACTCTATCCAAAGTCGAGCTTTGCTCCATTGACAGCTTTGGGGTAGGAATAGAGTGCAGCCAGGCCTCCCTTGCTTCTATGTCTTCACAAATTTCCTCTTTGTATATGGGCCGAAAGAAGTCCTGGAAGGCACCCCCAATTTCTAGTTTAGTAAGCCGAGGGACTACTTCCCCCTCCACTATGATCTCCCTGATGTAGTTTCGTGCCTGGTTGGCCTTAGTTTTCCAGGCGAGAATTTTTCCAGCTGCCTCTCCGAACTCAAAATGGGAGTTCTTGTTAGCTTCCCACCGTCTAGCCACCCTAATCTGTAAAAGGCTTTCTATTTGAGATTTCAATGAGCCCAATCTTTCACGATCCGCCTCTGTGCCCATACGGGCACCCAAATTGTTTTCAATGCCCTTCATTTCTGCTTCCAAGTTCTCAATACACTCTTTATATTTTCTTCTTCTATATGAAGATCTACTCGTGATGCACCTCCTCCAAAAGGCTTTCAGTGCATCCCACACAGTGGGGATAGCAGCTGTACCTAGATTAACTTCTAAAAAGTGTTGAATTTCTATCCTAAGATAGCTGACCTCATCATCTTCTAATAGGATGGTTCGGTCAAATGACCAGGAGGCGTTGAATTTTTGGTGGCCTAATGTCAAGGTAAATAGAATAGCTGAGTAGTCAGAAATATGAGAGGGAAGGTAGGAAATATCTGTAAAAAAATCTTTAAGGCTGAAGCTGAACAGGGCGTAGTCTATTCTTGAAAGATGTTTATATTTGAGGTTTCGAAAAGAAACCCCCAACTTTAGCCCTGCCCTTTCCCTCCAAATATCTGTTAAACCTAACTGCGACATAATTATTAGGAGCTCTTGCCTAGACTTGGAAAAAGCACAAGCCTTGGAGTTTGCAGATTTGTCTAGTTTTGGATCCAATACAATATTGAAATCCCCTACCCATATTATCGGGTCATTTAAGGTAACTAGGCGTTCGCGTATACTGTTTAAAAAAGAAGGGTCGTCCTGATTAGGGCCATAATAGCCGACCAGGGTATATGGGTGGCCATCCAGCGTTATTCTTAACACAAGCCACCTACCACTTTTATCTTCCCAATGCTCCACTCTCTGAGCTTTGGCCTGCTTCTTAAGGATAAAGAGAACTCCCCTGATATTGGCTGATTGGTCGGTACTCAGAAAGGTATCAATCCATTTTTCTTTTTTTAAGAGCTCAACTGTTTCAACTTTGAGGAGATGTGACTCCTGGATGACAATGACCTGTGCCGGGGAGTCTCTCAGGTACTGAAAAATGTTATCTCTCCTGCCCCTCGTACGCAGGCCATTGACATTCCAGGATAACATTTTTATTTTTGTCATTATATCAGGCTGTCACATCCTCTCATTACCTTCTCTGGATGCCCTATCTGACTTCTCTTGTAATCCCCAACTTTATGATCAGGGCTGAAAATTATGGGTATCAAATGGTGATCATAGTTAAATTGATTAAAACAGTACGCGGGCTCGGCCACATGAGGATTTTTTTTAATTTTATTCCTACCACCCCGTGCAACACCCACCCTCCCTCCCCTGGAAAACCCCACCCTATCTACACTGGACTGCTGTATCTCCAGTTTTACACCCTCTAGCACCCTCGCCCTCCTCCACACCCTCCTGCTACTATAAAATGCGAGATATGTGATACATGGGTGAATCTATTCTTTCCAATTCCAATTTCCGCTTTTTTACCCACTGTGCCCCTTTACGAGAAACCCCAACAACTTTGAAGGGCTCCCCCCCTTTTTATTTATCTAATTATTTATTTAATTATTTGTCTGTTTTTTCCTTTTTTTTTATTAGTTTCATTCCCCCCTTTTTTTTTTTTTCAAAATCCTTTTTTTTTTTTTTTTAAATATAAGCTGTTTACATTTTGGTTACATTCTATTCCAACTAAATTCCTGCTACTCATTCAGGGTACTATGGAGTACTAGGGGACATCTAAATTAGTTATGAAAACTATTCTAAATGTCCAGTTAAACGGCTCCTACCCCCTAAAGGTTGCCAGTCTCCCCTCGTGCAAAATCTTTTAGTGACTCCAGCATCTCATCGGCCTCTTGAGGGGATCTAAGGTTATGCATCTTATTATTAAACATAACTCTCAAGAAGGCATGGAACCTCATCTGTACAGTCGCACCAAAGGCCCGGAATTTTTCCATCCTCTGTCCCAACTCCCACTGTCGGTCCAAAGTAGTTTTCGATAGGTCTGAACGAATTTCAAATGAAAAGTCCGAGCCTTTAAGGGTCTTATCTTTTAGGGCCAGATTTAAAATCTTCTCCTTAAGTGAGTAGGTTAAAAAGTTCACCAAAATTTTTCTAGGCTTTGTCCTACCGGGCTTTAGGCGGAAGGGGTCTCTATGTATCCTTTGGATATCTCTTTCCAGGGTATCCGGCATCTCCTCCAGCTTTAGTGTGTCCTTAAGTAGTTTTATTACAAAAGATTTGATGTCATTCCCCTCTTTACCCTCGGGGATTTTCAGGAGTCGGAGATTATTTCTTCTGGAGTAATTCTCCAAGGATTCAACCCTCTCCCGAATCATGTCTCCCTCTTTTTGAAGGCTTTGAATTTTCGCTTGGGCAGAGCCCAGATTAGCCTTTAACACCTCCACAGAACCTTCAAGGGACTCAGTTCTTTCACTCAGCCGGTCTACCTTCCGTTCCAAAACCTCACAGGCGGCCCGGATCTCCGCTTGATTGTCTGTTGAGACCTTAAACCCCTCTTTTATATCTGTTTTAAAGGAGCTCAACAATGACTCAATTGAGGGCCCCCCGGACCTGCCCGAGTTGATTGTTAGAGACAATAGGGTTTCATCTGACTCTTGTGGGGTGACCTGGACCAAATGCAGACCCTCCTCAAACCAGAAAATGATATTGCTACAAATTATAGTCTACTCTGTGACCATGTTACCAAGAGACTTGACTGCATAGCCCCCATGAAAGCAATCAGGAAAAGAGGCAACCCCTCCGCACCTTGGTATACAGATGCACTAAAAAATCTGAAAAACGTATGCAAAAAAGCAGAGAGACAATGGAGAAGAGGCTATGAAGAACAGAATAGACTACTCTGGAGACTGACTGTAACTCAATACAAGAAAGAGATCGCCACAGCCAAAGCAGAATACTTTGCTGCTGTTATTTTAAAAAGCTCAAATAAATCACGCGATATCTTTAAAATTGTAAAAGATCTGTCCCATCCTGTTTGCACTAACAGTAATATCAAACCCTCACAGGAACTATGTGATGGTCTGGCCTCCTTCTTTCAGGAAAAAATCTCCACACTTATTGAAAGTATGGAGGACCCCGCCTCCGCCACAGTGCAGCACCAAAGCGAAATGGAGAATGATGAGAAGGATGAGGAAATAGAAGAACGCATGACACCAGGGGCTACCCTGGACACTTTCGTTATCCCCGCAGAACAAGAGTTTAGACAATTAGCCCTTAAAGTAACATCTGGCTCCCCTTTGGATCCTCTACCTCACAAAATAGTGAAAGATCTGGGGGATGAATTCTTTCCTGTATTGCACCAACTATGTGCACAATCCTTCCGCACAGGCACGGTGCCGAGGGAGTGGAAGCAGGCAGTGGTCACTCCCCTGTTAAAGAAATCTAATCTTGACCCCAGCTGCCACAAGAACTACCGACCCATCTCCCTCCTGCCGTATCCAGTAAAGATCTTGGAACGGATGGCCAGCAGTTCATTGTCCCTCTTCCTGGAAACCAATAACATCCTTGAGGAGGAGCAATTCGGATTCCGACCAGCCCACGGAACCGAGTCAGCCTTACTGATGGTCCTGGATGACCTAAGAATGAGGGCGGACAGGGGAGAGTCAGCAATTTTGATTCTGCTGGACCTGTCCGCCGCATTCGATACGGTGAGCCACGACATCCTGCTGACTCGGTTGGAAACTGCTGGAGTAGAGGGGATGGCACTTGAGTGGTTCCGCTCTTACCTGTCAGACAGATGGCAGGCAGTGGCACTACCCCCGTATCAGTCAGAGTTTGCTATGGTTCCACATGGGGTTCCTCAGGGGTCTGCGATTAGCCCAATCCTTTTCAACGTATATATGCAGCCCCTGATGACCATCATCAAGGCCCATGGCATTAGCGTGATCAACTATGCGGATGACACGCAGCTGATGATCTCCCTTGACGGTGCCCATGCAGAATCCCCTGAGACCTTCCATACCTGCATAAGGAAAATGGCAACCTGGCTAAAAAGAAACTCACTACAGTTTAATAGCAGCAAAACTGAGATAATGCAATGTAAAGTGGGAAGAATAGCTAGAAACCTGCCCACCGACTTCTGGCCTCTGGACTCAGGTGAGCCATTGGCACCAGTAACAACTGTACGGAACCTGGGGGTTAACTTCAATGACAAACTGAGTCTTGAGTCCAACGTTAACAGACAGGTGAGCAGCTGCTTCACATTAATACGTGGCCTTCGTAAGCTGCTGCCCTTACTACCAGCACATACCAGAGCAACCGTGGTCAGAAGAATCATCCTTAGCCGCCTGGATTACTGCAATGCTCTGCTACTGGAATCTCCTGCTTATCTGATTTCCAGGCTTCAGAGCATCCAGGCGGCAGCTGCAAAGATGGTGCTTTCTCGAGGACGTCGTTCTTCCACCACTCTTGCTCTGGCCGAGCTGCACTGGTTACCGATTCAGCAGAGGATCCGGTTCAAATCTCTGTGTACCGTTTTCAAGGCTGCACATGGTTTGGGTCCCAAGCCCCTGCAGGCCAAATTCAAGTGGTATGAACCCACACGGGCCCTCCGATCCTCTTCCACCAATCTCATTAGTATACCCAGGATCAGGAAAGCCACCTATGGTGGCAGAGCCTTTAGCATAGCGGCAGCCCACCTCTGGAATAGCCTGCCTCTGGCAATCAGGAAAACCAACGAACTGATGCTCTTCCGCAAAAGGATCAAGACCTGGCTTTTTCCTAATGCCTCACCTCCTTAAAGCCTCCCCCCTGTCCTTGCTTTACTGACCAGCCCATCAGTCGCATTTTTCAGCGCCAGGATGCCCGTAGGGTTACAGCGCGCTTTAGAAATGATATAAATAAATAAATAAGTTCCAACCGTATCCAATGGCACTGTAGTAATGGGGAGCTCAGTGAGTAAGTTGGCTTGCCTATCTTGTCCCTGGTCGGCTGTCTCCACCATCGTGGCTGCCTCTGCCATCTGTGATATGCTCTCTACACTCTCTGCTCTTTTCACTTCGCCTGCCTCAAGGGCTGAGCTGCTATTCGTTTGTGCCAAATGGCCACTGTGCTGGATTTGGTGGACTAGTTGGAGTTGCTGAGGTTTCTGGATGTTTAAAACCTGAGGCAGCGCCTTAAAATATGAGTGCAGAGAGGGGGTAATACAAGGGGGTTTAGTGTCACCCAGCCCTTTCTTAACGGAGGCTCTTGTAAGTCTATTTAATCTTGCTGAGCCCTCTTTATGTTGAAATGGCAGTGACTCTTCGCTTGCTGTTGCTGTACCTACAGTTTCACAGTCTCTTTCTCGATCAGTCTTCTGAGCCTGAAAGCACTGACCGCCTTAGGCCCCCACCCCTGCCTTTTTTAGATTTAGTTTTGGCAGCTCTATTATTATTTTTTTTTAGTAGAGTTAGAGCCCTTAGATTTGTTAACAGAGAACTCAGCCCACTCAAAACCGACCTTACTCACCACACCGCTGACCTCTCCTCCCCTTCCAGCTAGCTCCTTACTGCAGCACACACCGCTATCGAGATCAAGCTCTCCTGCAGCTGGAGCCACCGGGGGAGCCAGCGAGGTTACAAACACTGCAGCAGCCGGAGAAGCCGGTGAGGCTACTGGAGTTGGTAACACCGAGGCTGCTCGTATGGAGAAGAAAGTATTCACTTCCGCCGTCTTGCCGTGTTTATTTCCACGAACCTTGCCGCTTGTATCACTGCCGCCGACCCCCCCTCGCAAAAGGCCGCGAGCAGCTGCCCTGCGGCCGCGCCTTAACTCCACGGCTGCAGCTTCCCACCGCCGAGGCAATGAGAGACCATAGGAGAAGGCGGAAACGGGAGACCTGTCCTCTTCTCCTGTATGCATCCGAGGCCGCGTTTCTTCAAAGAAAAGGCCGTATGTATCCGTGAGTAGCCGGGTTTTTCTCATTCATCACCCATGCCCCACGTTAGACGAGGAGGGAGGGAGGGAGGTAGAGAGCACTAACGAAGGTGCGCGCTACCGCTCAGCATGCGGGCGCCATGTTTTCCTCATGGGTTTTAGGGGTGTTATAGTTAGCTGGACATTTCACTCATAAAAACCATTGAAATTCCTCTGTTATAGTTAGTTGTACTAACTATAACTCGCGCGTCCACAATCCACTGCTGATGATGTCACATATTACATCATTCATGACATGGTCAGTGACATCACTGATGACATCAGTGATGACATCTCAAATGACATCACTGATGACATCATCCATGTGACAATCAGATACATCTCTTCATACAATAGTATAATCTTTCATCACTCACTATAAAATATAGAGTGCCATACTTAAACCATTGATACACCAATAAAAGTTTCTAAAAACCCACTCAGTGATTCCTAGGTCTACACACACATCTAAACACTTACCTATAAATTCAGTCATACATGTTGAGAAAGATCAATAGAAAACTATTAAATATACTTATACACCTATATCAACATTAGCCACCAGCACACATTTTATTGACTTATACAGTCATCCTACTCACTTATACAAACAATTGATCATACTTACAAATAGTCAGCTACACACTTATACAAACACCACTTTATTTATTCATATAGATAGTAACTCATACTTAGTGACTTATAAAATCACTATTACAAGTAAACATTTATCTGTACAGTCACTCATACAATCACTGAGTCTTATGTATACTTATTTATAATCAACAACTGTCACATACACTGCGTTTTATATTTCTACTTTGTTGGACATGTATCATTGAGAAATATATTTACTGATCAACACACCCATAAAGAGATTCACTCACCCAATCAACTGTTTTCATATGCAGTCTTAACCTCATATACATACTAAATTAACTCTTTACACATCTTTGGACAGTCACACACCTCCCACCCAACTACACACACAATCACTCTCCTATATAACTACTCACTTAACTATTAAAAAACTAATATACAATTTCACATACCTAGTAACCAACTTATACACTACTCTACACAACAAGAGAGTGATATAGATATTCACACAGTTAAAACACTTAAGACACTTATACATCCACTCAGTCTTCAATGCAGATTCTTATATATATATATATATATATATATATATATATATATATATATATATATATATATATATATGCAACAAGGCTAGCTCCAACCACAACTTCCACACGGACTTGCAACAAGAAGACGAGGTAGACCCAATTCAGTGCTTCATTTTATTCCAGAACGCCACCAGCCATCACGACGCGTTTCGGAAGATCCCTGCCTTGATCACATGACAACATTATTGTGAAACACACACCTATTTAAAGTGGCAGTGCATTAATAGACATCGAAGACATGTGTTTGAGTACTCAAGTCTTTTTTCTAGTACTGTGATCACATGAGTTTTTTTAAATATATGTAAAATACATTTTCTTAGTAAATTCTTGCTTAAATGCAAATACATGTAATCGGACCATTATTCCATTAATTACCTATACATTTGGAATTAATACCGACCATTCAGAAAACGTAATCTGGATCACATGCATCCGTACTCGCCATAAAACATATCAAAGTCTTTTGACGCGTAACTCATATCACTGAAAATTTTCAACCTGATTCTTTTTCATCTTAAATATTTCTCATGTTGTGCTCCACTACAAAAAACCCATCTTGTATCACCTTAATGGTGATATCTCCTAATGTGCAAAGAAAAAAGTGCTAAAAAATTGATAAACATTACCCCACCAATTGTGTTTACTTTAATCATTGTACTTGATTAAGCACATCATTTGATTCTTGGCAACCGAGTTATCATACCTCCTTCAACTCCTTGGCTTATGCTATCTATTCCCAAATGTCAGCATAACCACTATCTATGCATATTGCTCTAGGTTGCCTTTTAAGCATATTTTGCTTATTTCTTTGTCACGGGGGCGGGTTACACGGATATACAGATGGATTTCATATAATTAAGTGAATGATTCCCACAATTAGCTAGGCATGATATAACAAAACCCTGCATAAGCCAATTCATTCCTTAAGGAGAATTTTTTCTTTTTCTTAAAATCCATATAGAAAAATATATAAATAAATCTATTCCATAAAAAATATATATGTTACACAAATATTTACAGAACCTTAATTTTGTGAATGAATTTCATAATTTCTTACTGATAGTGAACCAAGATGAATTACAGATGCGGACAGATTATTTCATTAATGTGTACATTGCCATTTCCATGCTTTCCAAATTTATATAATTTTTACACTATACCATCATTATGCTGTTTTCTATATATATAGATGTGGATGGGAATTGCTAATCCAAGTATGTATACAGGTCCTCACCCATATTGAGCCCGTTTGGCTGTTTAGTGTCTAATAACAATATGTATTGGGTCTCCAAACGACATAGCATTCCCTCCCTATCCCCGCCTCTTCTCTGAATCGGGACAGTATCTATTAGGTAGTATTTTAAGTCCTTAGTTCTACTCTCATGACTTTCTTTGAAGTGGCGGGCTACAGGGTAACTGGGGTCACTGTTGTTGATCGCCCTAATGTGTTGTAATACCCTTTTATGCCCAGGTACCTTGGTACTTCCTATATACTTCAGATTGCAACTGCATTCCAGGATGTACACTACATACTCGCTTTTACACGTTAAGTGTTGTTTAATCATTTGGGGTTTCAGACTAAAGGTGGGATTGAATGATGTTTTGTTTATACCAAAAGAGCATGCTTTACAGCTAGAACATTTAAAAAATCCCTTCCGGGCCGCTAGCCATTCCATGGTGTTTTTACATTCAGGGCTGCTTTTTACCAAAATATCGGCCATGGATGTGGACTTCCTGTATGTTATGGCAGGATATTTTGAAAGTAAGTCACCAATTACCGGATCGTCCTTAACAATGTTCCAGTTACGTTGAATAATCTTACGTAGCAACTTGTGTTGACGGCTATATGTAAGGATTAATCTTGGGCCTTCCTCATCTTTAGGTGTATTTTCATATCGACCATTTATAGGAGAACCAACTACCTCCAAAAGGTCTTCCCTGGCCCTCGACCTCGATTTTCTTTATGCTGTTTCAATCGTCTTAGCACTATACCCACGATCCATAAATCTTGACTTGCTCTCTTGTTGGTGTTTGTCCAGTTCTGCATCATTGCTGCATATCCTGCGCAGCCTAAGCATCTCCCCATAGGGGATGCTATGTATAAGATGTGCTGGGTGCGCACTTGTCGCATGAAGCAACGTGTTGCCAGCTGTCTCTTTTCCGTATAGTGTAGTGTTTAATGTCAGATTTTCTATGGTGACCTGTACATCTAAAAAAGATATCTGATGGTTACTTATATGAGATGTGAAACTTAAATTCATCACATTTTCATTGATACATTTAATGAAGGCTTCTGCCTCTTCCTGTGTTCCATTCCAAACAATCATAAGATCGTCAATGCATCTTAACCATGATATAATTTTGTCACTGTATGTGTCCCTGTATTGCCTCTTGTGGACCAGCTCCTCCCACCAACCCATGAACAAACACGCATAGGTGGGGGTGAAGCTGGCCCCCATGGCAACTCCCTGTACTTGGCGGAATATCTGTTTGCCGAAAAGAAAATAGTTGTGCTCTAAGCAAAAAGTCAACATATCCATGAGCATTTTGTTGTGTTGGGTGTACTCTATAGATCTCTTGGATAAAAAATATTGCACTGCTTTAAGACCATCAGAATTTCTTATACATGTATATAACGAGGAGACGTTAAGGGTAATTAAACTATAACCTTCCCGCCATTCCACCTTGCCAATTTTGAGTAAAAAATCCCCAGTGTCCCTTACATAAGATTTCAGTTTTTGTACATGTTCTTGCCAGAATAAATCTATGTATTTTGACAGGTTCTCTAGGGGACCATCACACGCCGCGATGATGGGGCGGCCCGGCGGTTTTTCCTTGTTTTTATGGATTTTTGGTATAAAGTAAATTACCGGCGTTTTGGGATGTTCCTTCTTTAAAAATTTTAATTCCTCCAAGCTCAAGAGTCCCAGACTCTTCCACGCCAGTAATTTGCTGCAAAGTTCATCCTGCATTTGTTTATAGTGAAGGGGAGAGCTACGGTGATAGCATTGGGCATCATTCAGTTGGTTGTTAGCTTCGGCCAAATATTCAGAGAGAGGCCACAACACTATATTCCCTCCCTTATCCGAATTTCTTATTACTGTATTATTTTCCTTTTTCAGTTTATCCATTAATAACCCATAATTCCTCTCTTGATTTGTCAACTTCCTCTTAGTCATTTGTGTCTTTATATTTAATTTTTTAACTTGAGACACCACAATATCATTGAATACATCTATTGAGTCTTTTGCCATTACTGGGACAAACTTGGACTTCTTTTTGAAAGGGGTTACCGGTTTTTTATTTCCATACACAGACCGGCTGTTTGCTACCTGCTCCAACGGATTTTATATACCATTTTTGTCCAAAAAGAAAAAGGAATAGAGCCCGTCGTGAGTGATCAAGCGGAAAGCACACAAATGCGCAGTGGTTGCTGCTGAAAGCGTGGGCAGCCGTACAGTTAAATGAACACACGGCTGTCCATTCATACAGAACCCGCGAAAACTGCGGAGAGTGATATAGTCTCGCAAGATTATCCTTGTTCCTGACGACTTAAGAGTCAGTTGGTCCTGAGGAGAACCCCATTAATATTCGGGTTCGAAACTCGTCGACCGACCTGGTCCCAGGTCACTTAGAAAACATTGTTGTAATTAGGAGAGCAAATTTGTGAATTTGCATTAGGTAGAAAATACACAAAACTGAGGAAATTGGTGTTTTTGAATATTTTGATTTACTCTCTTGTTTATTGACACTGGGACCATTTTTTGTATGATGAATGTGTGAAGTTTGAATGTGGATTGAATGTTCTGGCCAATTGTGTGGTGAAAGGGATGTGATGTCAGTATGTAAAGTGATTTTTAGGTTTATAGTATATATAATCTTGTTGTATATTTTCAATGTATTGTGATGCACAAAAAAATCATATATATTTTGCAAAAATAATGAAAGCAAAAAAATAGAATAAATCATTGGTTTGATGCAATTTGAAAAGGAGACTATTTTGTTTCCTTCGTATAGTCAGTCTAAAATATGCTAAGAATTGAAGCTCAGTATTGGCACTTGTATTGTTCTATTGTAATATGTGACATCATCAGCAGTGGATTGCGGGTGCGCGAGTTATAGTTAGTACAACTAACTATAACAGAGGAATTTCAATGGTTTTGTATGAGTGAAATGTCCAGCTAGCTATAACATCCCTAAAATCTATGTTTTTTCAGTGAATATATATATATATATATATATATATATATATATATATATATATATATATATAGATATTTTATTTTTTTTATTTTTTTTAGGGCACAGTTACTTGTCACCGCCGTCGCTCCACTGTATTCCGGGTGCCCAACGCCGGCGCTGGTGAGACGCCTCAATGTCACTGCACGTTCCTCCTCTCATCCGTTGTTTGGGAAAGAAAACGGCGGGCACTCTGGTATCCGTTTCAAGAATTTATTATACCAAACCCCCCCTCACCCCAAACAGACGCGTTTCGCCTCAGCAGGCTTCGTCAGTGTTACGTTTGTGCCACATATGAGTCACCATTTTAAACCTTTAGCCAGTCTGACATTGTCATGAACATAGAAGACGGCTACTGACATTCAAGAAGATGGTGGCCATCTTGTAACATGCAAATTGCATTAAGTTATACATGGTTTTAAAAGGTGACATTGAATAAAGTGCATAGTGCTCATTTAAAAACATGTAACACAAAACTTTCATTAAAAAAGTATTGTAAACACAGTGTTTTCTGTAGGTGCAACCAATTCAACTATTTTCTATATCTTTATAGAAGCTCTATTTTTTGGCATCTTTCATAGATATTTCCCAATAAAGTGCAGAATTGATAGGCTGATTCATTCCTATAATGCCTTACATTAGTTATGCAGCCCTGAATGGGCAATTGTATTGCAGCACAAGTTTCCCAACAAGATTCATGACTAAGCAATGGAGTATTGTCACTGTCCCTAGGGTATGTTAGATGAATACATTTAACCCTGGTTCTCCATATGTCAGAATTTATGTAAATTAGAGGTGAACCCATAATTCTTCATTGTTATTAAGGCCCCACGGAGTCATGGTTTTAAGACTGATGATACACTTTGACTCCAAAATGCGTAGGGCCTTATCTCTGTCCCCTCCCCGTTCCAATTTTGGGGCCTGATCTATGCAGTAAAAACTAAGTTTCTCCCAATCACTTTGGTGATGCTCGGCAAAGTGGCGGGCAACGGGGTACGTCCTGTCGTTGTTAGTAATTGCCCGCATATGCTCCAGGACTCTTAGTTTAGCAGGTTTCATGGTGCTGCCAATGTATCGCAGCTTACAGGGGCAGGTTAAACAGTAAATAGTGTATTCCAAGTTACAATTTAGCAACTGTTTGATTTTTATGTTGGGTTTCTTTTCACCAGTACGATTAGGATAGTCTGACATTTTTCTGCTGAATCTACATGCCTTACATTTTAAACATGGAAAAAGGCCAGTTGCTTTTGACAGTTTGATGGGTTGAACCATTGTTCTAAAATGGCTGCGGACTAGATGATCGGCCAGAGACGGACATCTTTTATATGTAATTAATGGTCTCTGTGTCATGTGATTTTTTAATGTTTTGTCTGTGGTAAGTATGTGCCAGTGCTTTTTAAAGATATTCACAATATCCCCCGATTTGGTGTTGAATTCGGTAATCATTCTTACCTCATCAGGCACCTCTACTTTTGATTTCGGTGTCAGGAGAGCCCTCCTGTTAATGCCTGAGGCTTTTGCACTGGCCTGTTGTAAAATGTTTTCATTGTATCCTCTTATCGTGAACCTCTCTTTGGCATCCTTGTTGACCTGTATATAGTCTTGTTCTAAGGAACAATTCCTCTTTAGGCGAAGAAATTCGCCATAGGGCACATTCTTCACCAGACTCTTAGGGTGGTAGGAGCCAGCATGCAGTATCGCATTCCCCGCCGTCGGCTTTCTATATAGGCGGGTTTGTAAAGTGTTTTTATGTACAAATATTTCCAGATCTAAATAATTGATACTGCTAGTGCTAATAGTACTGGTAAATTTTAGGTTGAGGTTATTCATATTGAGGGTAGCAATGTAATTTTCCGCAGACAAACGATCACCATGCCAGATAATAAACAGGTCGTCTATATACCTGGTCCACATCAAAATGCTTTCAGTCCATATACCATTGGTATCTTTCCAGGCCTCGTGCTTCTCCCACCAGCAAACGAATAAATTTGCGTAGCTGGGAGAGAAGCACGAGCCCATGGAAATGCCTCTCTTTTGGTTATACATTGTCCCATCAAACAAAAAGTTATTATTGTACAAGCAGAACCTAATCATTGAGAGAATCATGGCACTGTGACTGTTAAAGTGATCTGGTTTTTGATCTAAAAACTCTAAAGCTGAGGAAGGTAACGTTTCCTTCTGTTGCACGATGCTCTTTTGCAAAGGATAGCACAAATTACTCACCTGAATAGACTGCAAATACCAGCACGCAAAGCGGCATAACTATGTAAGCCACGCCCACTGGGGGCGAACTCTTTAAATAAAGTAAAGAACTAATAATCAGGTGAGCGTTTTCTTCCGCCTCTAGGAACTCATGATTAAGAGGCGTCGGCCTCGAAACGCGTCGAGTATCAGCTGTGAAAATACATGGAACAAAGGGCAAACGTGCTGCAGCGAGGCCAAGAAGTGACAATGAGTCAGAGCATCGAGGAGTGCATATCTTGAGCGCCAGGGCTTTGAAAGGATATATATATATATATATATATATATATATATATATATATATGATATATATATATATTCACTGCAAATAACCACAGGTTTTAGGGATGTTATAGTCAGCTGGACATTTCAGTCGTACAAAACCATAGAAATTCCACCGTTATAGTTAGTTAGTTCAGCTAACTATAACTCACGCCCAAGCAATGCACTCCTCATGATGTCACATATTACATCATTCGTGGCATGGTCAGTGACATCACTTATTACATCTAAAATACCATCACTGATGACATCATCTAAGTGAAAATCTGAAGCACCTACTCACTCTCTAATATACTTTGATACACCCACTGTAAAATACAGACTACCATTTTCGAAACCATTAAGACACCAATACCAGTTACTACATACCCACTCACTGATTCCTAGGTCTACACACATCCACTCATTCACCCATGCAATCACTTATTCATGCAGTCAATCATTAATACAACACTATCATATTCACTCATACACGTATTCAGACACTCACGCACCGCCACTCATCCATGGAGTTACTCACACACCTAGTCAATCATGCAAAGAATCAATTACACTCCCATTTACTCATCTATACAGGTATACACACACCACCTCACTAATTCATATAGATAGTAACGCATACTTACTCTCTTGTATAATCACTGATACAAGTACACACTCATCCGTACAGCCGCTCTCACAATCACTCCCTCTCACATATAGTTATATATATACACCATCACTCACATATACTGCTTTTTACATATGTAGTTACTCACACATTACTCACATCCACCCATACAGCTGTTTCCACATGCACTCTTGAACCCATATACCCAGTAAATCAACCCCTCACACATCTCTGCAGAGTCCAGCACTTCCAACCCACCCATACACACACTCAGACTTCCATACAAATAGTCAGGCAAACAAACAATAACCCATATAGACACTGATGTAGCTACTGACCAACCCATGTCCCAGCTTACACAACAACAGACAGGCTGATACAGACATTCACACAGTTTAGTCACTAACCCATGTATTCAGTAAGACATGTTTAATCAGTCACATATGTAATCAGTCACACACCTCCTAAATCCTACATCCAGACACTTATACACCCACTCCTTCTTCAATACGTCTTGGCATATATATATATAAAACATATTTAAACTTTACAGAAACACACAGTCACTGGATGATGTCATCAGTGATGTCATGTCAATGTTTTTTAAAGCTAATTCCTAACTATACCTTCCCCAGAAACCTATGGTTTTTTCAGTGAATATATATATATATATATATATATATATATATATATATATATATATATATATATATATTGAATTTCAAAGATGCTCTCAGCTATGAAAGAGCACACCACCGTGCCCTCACCATCAGGTATTTGACACCTCGCTGCAGCCTGCCTCTCACATGTCAAAGGTCTCCTTCATGTCCAACGCATTTCACGCATTGAAACACAACTCATTTCCGGTATTTATTACATTTGCCTAATTGACTTTTACTTCGTGCCTCATAACTGTTGCATTATGGATGTTAAAGTCCCGTGAAAAGAGTGTCACTTTAAAACTCCTATAGTAAGCCCAATGTCGTGTACGATTAAAAGCTTGTATTTTACCTTAGTAGGTTTGGCACATTCCAGGCAGGCACAATTGAATGCTGGAACACGGTGCTGCGCGGGGACAAACAGTCTGCTCCCCAGCCTTTCAAATTCGTGAAATGGTGCTCAATTTCCACGGCGAGCAGCCGTGTTGAAATGTTGAATTTCGAAGATGCTCTCAGCTATGAAAGAGCACACAACCGTGCCCCCACCATCAGGCATTTGACACCTCGCTGCAGCCTGCCTCTCACATGTCAAAGGTCTCCTTCATGTCCAACGCATTTCGAGGCCAACGCCTCTTCATCATGGGCTGAAAGGACACGCATTGAAACACAACTCATATCCGGTATTTATTTCATTTGCCTAATTGGCTTTTACTTCGTGCCTCGAAACACGTCGGACATGAAGGAGACCTTTGACATGTGAGAGGCAGGCTGCAGCGAGGTGTCAAATGCCTTTTGCAAGTCCAAAAATGTTCTGAAGAAGGCTGGGTGAGGGTCAATCTTTTTAGCATCCACAGACCTGTGCATGCAGGGTATCCTAAAGTACTCCTTGTTCCTTTCTGACCAACGGAGTAAATGCTCCTAGGCCCTGCCCTATCTACTTTTGAAGTAGTTCCTGTTTGCAATCCTGCAAACATGCCCAAAATGCAATTTGTCTGGGCAAGTCCTAGATGGCAAAGGTCTTCGGCCACACTGAACTTGGGCGATGTGGCTGGGAGTGTGAGTCTACTCCCATATCTAACACTAAATACAGTTTGAAGCAGTCACCTTACCTACAAAAAACCCAGAGATAGAATTGTGGTACCACAAATGAAGGGTCCATAAGCAACCACACACGAGATACAGAATCGTTCTGGCACTATGCTTGCTACCTTTGAAAGATGCAAAATACGTACACGTGCTACAGAAAGACCTGTCATGCAGGATTTGATTCTGTTGTGTCAACCATAGGGCTACAGTCCCCACCATGCATGCTCTATAGAGCTCAGAAGAGTCAGCACTGCCCATTAAGGTAATCCTATTGTGTCTTCCTGTAAGGAACCTCTTCCAGGGCTGAGCACGGTCTGAGAGTTGGTAAAAGCTGATGCTAAGTATCCTTCTAACAGGTCATGTAGGTATTGGATAACTTTCTAAAAGTTACCTTTCCTTACTATTAAAAATCTGAGTTCACACCATTAAATTGGATTTTCATAGCTATTAAAAACGGTGGCTTCATTATTTGTCTATCTGATTCCATTCCCGAGATACAGTATTAGTATTTTAATCCATACCATGGTTTTCTACAAAGGACAACTAGGCTTGATTCTGTGAAAATTGCTTTTTAAGACCATGTTGCTGTAACGATATGGTATCATTGATTTTCTATACATTTCACTTTTAAACATCATGAACCCTATATTTTGGGCAACAAGACCTATATAGGTATGACTTACTAATATTTAAAAGTGTCAAAAAGAGTTATTTAACAAATTCCACTGTAGGTTTTACACTACAGCAGTCAGGCTACAATGGTAGAACTAAAGCCATGCTTTCCTTTGTCCCACTAGTGAGTTTATATTTTTGGGAGTGATTAACTGTACATGTATTGTGGTGACACAGTTTGGGCATATTGATGAACAAGAATTTGCTACTTAAAAATAATTAAATATAAATGGATGAGGGGTTTAACCGTTTAATTTGTATTATTTATTTTGGTTTAGTAACCAAATGCTAATTTTTAAAGGCATGTTTTACACCAACTTATTAAAAAGTAATGAGTCGGGCTGGATTTTCGAATTACTTCTCAACAAGGCATTATATGAGCCAACGAAAGGAATAGGTCTCAGTAGCAAACAATAACCAGACAATCACCTGCTTTTATAAATTTCCATTTCTAAGTTGCAAAATACAATCTTGCTTGACATACATTTCAGAAGAAGCGTAGCCTGTTTTATACAAGGTAACATCATCTGTAAGAGCGCAGCTTCCTCAGTTGTGTTACCTTGACTCATGTATAGGTTTCTCGAATTTACACTCAATTTTATGGGAAGGTGTGAAACATAAATTCCCATTCTGTCCATGTATAGAGTCCCTAACCTACGATGTTAATGTAATAAGCCATCTAAACCACCTGACCTAATTAGCGTTAATAGGACATTGTCAAAGCGTACAGTACAAGTAATTCGAATAACTATGTAACAGTTAAGGTGCAGATCTTCACACCTTGCCCACGGCAATATCTATATTTTTTTTAGGGCTGCTCCCACAGAGGCACAGTGGTTCAGCATGCGGCACAGCCAGAACATCGATGCTGAAATCTGTAACAGCGATACCTCGAAGATGAGAGTCATCAACGGTGAGAAGCTATGGTCCTTGGAAATTGGAACGGTGATGGAGCTTAGCATGAATACCCCCAGCACAGATGCAAATGATGGCAAGGTAAGCAAAAGGCTGCTACAGAGGGCAAGTGGGCTATGTTAACAACACAGCTGACAAAGTAGCACAGCAGCAGTCCAGAGGCAGGTGCAGGGTACATCCACCATACCCACTAAGGTACACTCATAAAATATATCTATGACAAAATATAATGATGAAGAGATCATTTGTAAACAATCAGATTAGTTTATTCAGGAGTTTGAAAACATCCTTTACAAAAAAACAATCCACACCTATATATATATATATATATATATATATATATATATATATATATATATATATATATATATATATATGCAGGCTCGTGTGTTAGAAAACACTCACCACACTCGCGGGGCTTCTGGTAAGGGCTTTATTCCCAACAAATAGCTCGAAAGCATAAGAGCAAAGGAGCAAGGTTCGTGATGCAGTTCTGGTTCGTAAATATATATATATATATATATATATATATATATATATATATATATATATATATATATATATATATATATATATATATATATATATATATATATGGGAAGTCGCCAGTAGGTATATATAGTTAGAACCTAGTTACCATAGGAAATTCCGAACATTCTATTGGGAATAACTTTGGCGCCGATTGAGAGATCTGCCTGTAATTTTCCTTAAATTTGCCTCACTCCGCTCCTTCCCTGAGAGTTTCGGGGGGATTCGTCAAGCGGGGGCCGAGAAAAAAGGGGGGTCCCAAAACGTGTTTTCCCCATGTTAATTTCCATAGGGACATTCTGACAAGGCTACAGCTCGAACGGCTGAACGGAATTACACCAGATTTGGCAAAATGGTAGGGACTGGTATGCAGCAGTGCCTTTTGTATGTTTGGTGTAAATCCCTCCAGTTTTTCTTGAGAAAATTGAATTTGAAATTTTTCAAATGGCATTTTCAATGGGACCTTTAGACACGGCTACAGCCCGAACGGCTGAACGGAATTACACCAAACTTGGCAAAATGGTAGGGACAGGTATGCAGTAGTGCCTTTTCTATATTTGGTGAAAATCCCTCCAGTAATCGTTGAGAATTTGAATTTGAGCACATTATATATCTATATGCGTTCAACATTCTATTGGGAATAACTTTGGCGCCGATTGAGGAATCTGTGTGTAATTTTCCAGACTTTTGGCCAGCTCCGCTCCGCTCCTTCCCTGAAAGTTTTGGGGGATTCGTCAAGCGGGGGCCAAAAGGGGGGTCCCAAAACGTGTTTTCTCATGTTAATTTCCATAGGGACATTTAGACACAGCTACAGCCCGAACGGCTAAATGGAATTACACCAAACTTGGCAAAATGGTAGGGCCTGGTATGCAGATGTGCCTTTGCTATGTTTGGTGAAAATCCCTCCAGTAGTTCTTGAGAAAATTGAATTTAAAATTTTTCAAATGGCATTTTCTATGGGACCTTTAGACGCGACTACAGCCCGAACGGCTGAACAGAATTACACCAAACTTGGCAAAATGGTAGGGACAGGTATGCACTAGTGCCTTTCCTATATTTGGTGAAAATCCCTCCAGTAGTTGTTGAGAAAATTGAATTTGAGCAAATGATATATCTATATGCGCTCACCATACGTGCACCGTACGCGTACGGTACGCGTACCGTACACGTACGTGCACGTACCCTTACGTGCGCGAGCGAGTTTCTGATTGGCTGGCAGTCGACTGTCAACATTCCAAACTGTCCAAACCAGGAAGTGTTGGCCACCATCTTGTTTTTCAGGAGAACTGAGGCACAAGAGAGCCCAAAACAAGAGTGGAAAACACGAAAAGGGGGCAGGGTAGAGACCCCCCAACCCTCTAGCCCTTCTCAGGGGGTCCCAAAAGGACCCCCAAGGGCAAAAAAAAAAATCTAAAAAATCGCGGGGTACGCACACCGTACGCGTACGGTACGCGTACCGTGCGCGTACCCCACGATTTAAAAAAAATTATAATTTTTTTTTGCACTTGGTGGTCCTTCTGGGACCCCCTGAGAAGGGCTAGGGAGTCAGGGGGTCTCAACCCTGCCCCCTTTTCGCGTTTTCCACTCTTGGGGGCCGATTATGATGGCGGAGGGACCTGAGTCCGTCCGCCACCATAGAGAAGGAGGGACCGTCCGCAGGGGCAGCGGCGGTCCCTCCGTGCAAATTAGGATGTGACCGCCACCCTGGCGGTCACATCCTGTATTTTTATCATTGCGGCGGGTGCTGCTTGAAGCAGCACTCGCCGCAATGATAAAAAAGTAAGTTGTGCATTTGCATGCACAAAGCGGCAGGCACCTCGCGGTGCCTGCCGCTATGTGCAGGCAAATGCAGGGGGGTACCATAGGTACCCCCCATGTGCACCCCCCACCCCCCCTTCACCCCTGGGGGCACGCAACGGGCCCCCAAACACAAATCCGTATGCCTTTACACGGCGGAAATGCCGCCGTGTAAAGGCATCTTTCCGCAGACATCCTAATATGGCTGGCGGTGTCTGATAGACACCGCCAGCCATGTTAATGCTTTACCGCCGCGGGCGGAATCCGCCCGCGGCGGAAAAGCGGCGGACAGATAGTAAGACCCACCAGCCATCCTAATATGGCGGTGGGTCTTTCAAGGCTCCCCGGCGGATTTCCTGCATCCTCCGGGCCGGCGGTGGCTTCCGCCGGCCCGGTGGATGCGGGAAATCCGCAATCGTAATCGGCCCCTTGTTTTGTGCTCTCTTGTGCCTCACTTCTCCTGAGAAACAAGATGGCTGCTCAGGTGGTCCCAGAAGGATAATAACATATATAAACGTTATCCGCTAATAGAATTAGCATTTACAAAACCTTTGAAATTTATTGAAAAAAAATATAGGTTTCACGCCTGATATAGTTAGGAATTAGCATTTAAAAAAACTTGCAAATTCACTGAAAAAACCATAGGTTTCAAGCCTTATATAATTAGGAATTAACATTTAAAAAAACCTTGCAAATTCACTTAAAAAACCATAGGTTTCAGGCCTTATATAGTTAGCAATTAGCATTTAAAAAACCTTGCAAATTCACTTAAAAAAACCATAGGTTTCAGGCCTTATATAGTTAGGAATTAGCATTTTAAAAACCTTGCAAATTCACTTAAAAAAACATAGGTTTCAGGCCTTATATAGTTAGGAATTAGCATTTAAAAAACCATTGAAATTGCTCCTATATAGTTAGTTGTACTAACTATATTTCGCGCACTCGCAATCCACTGCTGATGATGTCACATATTACATCATTCATGACATGGTCAGTGACATCACTGATGACATCACTGATGACATCTCAAATGACATCACTGATGACATCACTGATGACATCTCATTTGGCATCACTGATCACATCACTGATGATATCATTCATGTGATAATACGATGCGCCTCCTCCCACTCTAATATAACCTTTGATACACCCAGTGCTAAATACAGACTACCATTCTTGAAACCATTGACACACCAATACCAGTTACTACATACGCACTCACTGATTCCTAGGTCTACACACACATTCACTCATTCACCCATAGAATCACTCATACATACAGTCACTCATCAATACAACACTATCATATGCACTCATACACCTATACAGACACTCACATACTGCCACTCATCCATGGAGTTACTCACACACCTAGTCAGTCATGCAAAGAATCAATCACACTTCCATTTCCTCAACTATACAGTTATACACACAACACCTTACTTATTCAAACATATACTAACACATACTTACTCTCTTAACAATCACTGATACAAGTACACAATGATCCATACAGCCACTGGCACATTCACTGGCTCTCATGTATAGTCATTTATATATGCCAACTCTCACATGCACTGTGGTTTACATATGTACTTACTTGGACATGTAGCACTGAGATATCCATTCACTCACCAACACACCCATGCACACAGTCAACCGCCCATATGGCTGTTTCCACATGCACTCTTGAACTCATACACCTAGTGAATCAACTGCTCACACATCTATGCACAGAGTCACACACCTCCCAGCCACCCACACACACACTCAGTCTCCCATTCAAATACTTGGGCAACCAATCAATAACCCATATAGCCACTCATATAGCTACTGATCAACACATGCAGCAGCTTACACAACAACAGACATATTGATGTACACATTCAGACAGTTTAGTCACTAACCCATGCATTTAGTAAGACACATTTAATCACTCACTCATACAGTCAGTCATGCACCTACTAAATCCTTCATCCAGACACTTATACATCCACTCATTCTTCAATATGTAAAACATATTTAAACTTTACAGAAACACACAGTCACTGGATGATGTCATCAGTGATGTCATCAGTGATGCCAAATGAGATGTCATCAGTGATGTCATCAGTGATGTAATTTGAGATGTCATCAGTGATGTCATCAGTGATATCACTGACCATGTCATGAATGATGTAATATGTGACATCATCAGCAGTGGATTGCGGGTGCGCGAAATGTAGTTAGTACAACTAACTGTATAGGAGCAATTTCAATGGTTTTTTAAATGCTAATTCCTAACTATATAAGGCCTGAAACCTATAGCTTTTTAAGTGAATATATATATATATATATATATATATATATATATATATATATTACTGTTTAAATTGGCACATGATTTTCTTAGCCGGTTGTTATAATATTAATGCTTGACACTACGGAACGTTAGCAATAAAATATATTTTTCAGCTGTACCTAACACTTGGTGACATAGTTCGACAAAAATAACCAAGGTGGGCAGTATAAATTGCAACATGGCGGGGAAAGGAGGAAAAGAGGACATTTTCTGAACAATCTAACAGCACCGGAACATGTTTCACTTTATAGCAAGATCGTATTAAGAACTATGGAGCCATACTTTGTTTCTTTAATTGCTTGCTCTAGGATTTGCTGAACAGCATACTTAATTTTGGGAGTTGCCAAAGAAGAAACGTGATTGTAGGTATGCTTCGCAGTACCCTTGCAAGCTAATATGAGTCCTGCCCTCAATCCTTTGTAAAATTTGCAAAAGAGCATGAAGCACTTAGAGGTTTCCAAGGAAATCCCATCACAGGGTCAATCACCGCTTTTCATTTGGAACAGTAAAACTGTAAGGGGCATATTACCAAGCAATAGCGATAATTATCGCTATTGCTTGGTTAGAGACAAAAAATTACCGCTGACCTGCGGCGATTTTTATCGCAAATAAACCTTGGTATTACCAAGGTTTATCGCAAATGCGATAAAAAACGGCCGCAAAGCATGAATATCGCTGAAAAGTCAGCGATATTCATGCATTATCGAGCTAATGCTCTTAGCCATGTTATCCACCTCCGATTGGATAACATGGCTAAGAACTGCTCAGGGCAGGTGTTAGCTTTTGGAGATATTCGCGCTTAGCGCGAATATCTCCAAAAGTTGGTAATAGGAGATAGCGATGTTAGCGACTGTTTCCAGTCGCTAACATCTTGGCACGCCCACTTTGCATGTCATTAGTGATAAATATCACTGACATGCAAAGCGGGGCCCAAGATGGTCGCTATCTCCTACTAGCTGTCGCTAACTGGTGTTAGCGACAGCTAGGTAAAAAGGGAGATAATTTTATCTCTGCTTTCTTGGCTTTTAAAGCCAAAAAAGCGGAGATAAACCCCCTTGATAATATGCCCCTTAATCTTTAAATAGTAAAGTCAAACAAAACTTATTAGGAGATTTCTTATATGAGGATTGTCAACAAAGATCAAATAGTTTTGTGGTTTGTTACACGAATTTAAGAGACGGATACATGTGTATTGTGTATTTTACTTTCTTCTTTAATTTGTTAATGGACCTCTAATGCATGCCTTTCAATTGTTTACATTGTTCAAGGAGCACGGCAGAGGCCCCTCCGCCCTGAGCGTGTGTGCTAAGTATTCTATCCCTGGTTTCCATTTGGCAGACTGTGGCCATGATGTGTCTAAGAATGCCATGGTTTAATTTGGTGTTTTAGGTAGTCCATATAGGCACAATTAAACTATCATCGAAGAAGTGGGACCAGTCAGTTTCACCTTTCAGGAGAGGGATCACAAGCTTCTGATGTCCAGTGATACTGGGAACAGATCAAGGAAGCCCAAGAGGAGTCCTCATGATTTTTTACTATACCAGCCAGAGGTATACCTATTATATGTAGCTCCTTATACCTGCTCCTTCCTCAGCCAGGGCATTCACATTACACCTATTAGTTTTAGATCCAACAGGAAGTGTCCGATCACTCTGCTCATATTGGGTCAGCCCTCCTATTTCCTGAGGCAATTTGAGTTGCAACTTATTAATAGGATTATGGAAGGTTAAACTATCATTGAAAGTGATCAAGAAATAGGGAAATGTATCCACCCTACCTAAACAGGATGAATTGGACTATAGACGGCTTTATTTCTTTACCAGGCCTTAAGAATTCATATATTATGTGAAACAATGAACCAGCTGTAAATCAGGCATAGTGCAGGACATTAGCACTACATAATGTTGTGAGGAGCAATACAAATGTGCACCTTTTCCCTTTTCTCAACTAGCTATTGCTATGGGTATGAGGTTTTCTGTGAGTGAGTTAGCTTATAAGTTAAATATGTGTGTGCCAGGATGCAGCTCTGCCTGACCACTCTACTATCCACTAAAACACAGCAGTTTCAATCTTGAGACCGTACCTAACAGTAGCACTACTCTTATTATGTGGATTCATTACTACTTCAAGCACTAGAGGCTGTAGTCCTGTTTCAACCTAAACATGGCGAGAGGCTGGATGCTGTAGCTAGGCAGGGTTCTATAAGACTGGAAATCTTCATTGTGCAGTCCCACCAGATAATTTTTCCAGGTGACAGAAAGCTCAGGGTGGGATGAACCGGGATAGCTTGGACACAGAAGATGCACAGTCCCTGGAAAAGACTCCACACTTTGACCCAGTCTTACTAAAGTTGAAAAAGTTAGAAGGCCCTAAAAAATGTATGTTTGCTAAAAAAACTACTCCAGGTCTATCTTGCAGCCCCCACATTCACACAGTAGATATCAAGGCACCAGGTGTGTCTCTCTGTAGCTAGCAACTTTACAAGGTGAGGGGATCTTCAGAGCAGGGAGCCCTTCTGACTTTTGTGTCCCTGTAGTACCAATAGGAGATCAACCACGTGGCCCCTGGGGTAGAGTTCCACTCCTTGGGTACCAACAGGAGCCAGAAGTTCTTGGGTCTTCTTTTCCCCTGCTCCCAAAGTCTTCTTTCTTCTCAATGCTCTTCACAAGTCAGTAAATGTACTCAGGAGGTGCTGGAAAGGTTCCCGTTTTATCACATGTACATTCTAGTGTTTTTAGAATTCCCTACACACACAACCTTGTTATTTTTCCCACGGAAAGTCCACCTCTTTTTTCGGCACTTACTTTATCAGCATACTGTAACACTTACCAGTCTCTCACCCAACATGGCCATAGCTGCAGTCAGTGCTTAATTTGTGCCAGGGCTCTCATCAGGAGGCCCCTGCAGCTCGCACCACACATTGCCCCACCATGCTGCCAATGATACCAACAACACAAGTGCTAACCCTCACATCTTTACAAGTGTAACAATCAGGACTACTCCAGGCCCCCAAAGTATAAGAATAGCTTGGGTGGCAGGTAATAGTAATTTGAATGTATATTTAAATTAATATTGAACTGTTATTATGGTTACCTCTAAATTAGTCAGACACCGCCACCTCGTGGCATACTGTCACAAGCGCTTTTATTGACAATTAAGTGCTGAACACCAGAAACTACTGGATCAAATTAAGCACTGATTCTAGTCAATCTGCAGGAGCCCTGTCTTATCTTCCAGTCACTCCCATGGGGGAATTACATTTCCTGCACTCTCCCAGTGCTGACACCAGTTTTCCCTCCTGCTCGTATGTGGTTTTGGGCTACAAAGGTTTCAGTTCCTGAGACCTCCATTGAGATAACCACTTCAAAATGAATAGTTGTTAAGGCTGTCCTTTGACTTGCCATTTCTTCCCGTCCCTCTCATAGATGAATAATCCCAGTTTACCATGGCCTTACTGGAAAGCTAAATATGGCAATTGGCTGTAACCAATACATGTTCTAGAGCAAAAAAATATGTAACTGCCTTGTTTAGCAGTGCTATATGTCACAGAGTCTAAATGCCAGCCAACCCAAACAAGAAAATGTTGAGGGACTACTACAAAAATTATGTTCTTTCTTACAAGGGGCCACAAAGCTCCCTAAATGAGCGAAAGCCATGAGCTATAAACAATTACACCAAGTCAGCAAAAAAAAGTGGAGGTGGGTCACTTAAGTGTCCTTTGCTCTCTAAGAAAAAGTGGGAAAGCTGTCTAAGGGGTAATTCAAGCGAGGGCATGTGGGTACTTTTCAACACAAGAATCCAAGCAAACATCTAAGTATTTCTGGCCAGCCAAAGGCTGTGTTCTCAACACTGATTTTATATTCATTTAGATCTAGAGGTATGTTTGGAGTAAAAAAGCATTAGGTCACTGGAAAACTAAGCACTTAGGGGCCGATTAGGGTTGCGGACGGAAACTGGTTCCGTCCGCCAAGGAAGCGGCCAAGATACTCCGGACCGCTCCGTAGCAATTAGGATGAAAATGGGACTAAAGTCCGACCGCAGCGGATGGACCACATCAAACTCCGTCCGCGGCGAACGGAGTACACCGGAGACCGCCGCAAGCGGACGGAACCTAAGAAACACCCACCGCCGCGGACGAACATGACCGCCGGAACAGCCACAACCACCGCAATACCAGTGGAGGCTCCGTGGCCGCGATTAGGATAACGCCGCCTGTTCCCCGGTACGCACCTCCATCCACGGCCGCAGCGGAAACAATGCAACGAGAAACTGTGCATCCCAGCGGAAGGCCAACACGAACAACATCCCTACCGTCAAACCAATGGCAAAATGTCTGACGGAAGTTAATAGAAAACACACGAAACAGGACTACCACCCACCTGAAACACCAACACCAATCACAAGCCACAATGACATCCCCCCAAGCACCTACTAATCCACACTAGTCAACACACCCACCTAGCACCTGACTGCCAACAACCATTGAGACACAACCGCGACACAGACTATAAAATTACTCCCACCCACTACCACAATCCTTTGCATCACAGCATAGCTGCTAGCAAGAGGCCCGAGACGACGGACAGCAGACACAAATTGCACACATACAACCACCACCCAAACACACCCACCACACAAACACCCACCACACCATTCCTACACACCACACACCTGCACCTCCCAAACCAATCAACCCACACCTTGAGCACCACACACCATGGCACCCAAGAAAAACCCGAAATTCACGGAGACAGAGTTGAAGGTCATGGTGGATGAAATCATCCGTGTTGAACCCCACTTATTCGGGACACTAGTCCAGCAGACCAGCGTGGCCAACAAAAATTACATGTGGGACAGGATAGTAACTCGGGTGAATGCGTCAGGGACCGTGCCAAGGACAAAGCACGAGATCCAGAGGCGGTGGCATGACCTAAAAACCAGGGTCAAAGGTATCCGTGCTAAAAACCATCTGCGAGCACATCACACTGGCGGCGGGACACCACCGGAGCCCATACCTTATACTGATTGGGAGGAAAAGGTGCTGGGCATACTGCACCCAGAGAGCCTGGAAGGAATTGAGGAAGGAGAAGAGGCTGGTAAGTACAAACCAAGCACCACGAGCACATAGACATGGCCTGCCTCACAAAACTGAGAAGAAAAAGCTCCCAGGCTCTAACCCATGCATGTGGGCTACATACTCACCAAAATGTAAACGACTCCCAACAGGCCCCCATGTCCACAGGGAGGGTGGTGGTGTGTGGGGTGTGTGAGAGAGGTCACAACTACAACTCCCAACAGGCCCCCATGTCCACAGGGAGGGTGGTGGTGTGTGGGGTGTGTGAGAGAGGTCACAACTACAACTCCCAACAGGCCCCCATGTCCACAGGGAGGGTGGTGGTGTGTGGGGTGTGTGAGAGAGGATAGTACTACAACTCCCAACAGGCCCCCATGTCCACAGGGAGGGTGGTGGTGTGTGGGGTGTGTGAGAGAGGTCACAACTACAACTCCCAACAGGCCCCCATGTCCACAGGGAGGGTGGTGGTGTGTGGGGTGTGTGAGAGAGGATAGTACTACAACTCCCAACAGGCCCCCATGTCCACAGGGAGGGTGGTGGTGTGTGGGGTGTGTGCGAGAGGATAGTACTACAACTCCCAACAGGCCCCCATGTCCACAGGGAGGGTGGTGGAGGGTGTTGTGTGTGAGAGAGGTCACAACTACAACTCCCAACAGGCCCCCATGTCCACAGGGAGGGTGGTGGTGTGTGGGGTGTGTGAGAGAGGTCACAACTACAACTCCCAACAGGCCCCCATGTCCACAGGGAGGGTGGTGGTGTGTGGGGTGTGTGAGAGAGGATAGTACTACAACTCCCAACAGGCCCCCATGCCCACAGGGAGGGTGGTGGTGTGTGGGGTGTGTGCGAGAGGACACTGAAAAGTAATGTATGGCAAACAAAACATGTCATGTCCAAAGTATTGATCATCAAAATCTTGTCCCTCAGGTGATCGCAATTTGACTGGTGAAACCAGCAACCCGCCGCAACACTCTCCTCACTCACATCCAGGACTCTCTTGGGACGATGCCACAGCCAGCTCCGGTGTGGAGGAGGGAGCGGGCCAATGCACACTGCCAGGGCCATCTGGCTCACTGGAAATCCCTGCCTCAACAACCGTGGCCTGTGTCACTCCTGCAACACCTGCGACAGTGAGCTGTAGACCCACCACCACCTCCACCACCACCATTACCACCACTCCTGCCTGTGCCACCCTGCCTGACCCACCACAAGACGCAGGGCCATCAACATCCCAGGCAAGCAGGGAGAGTGGACGGGAAAGGAGAGAGCCGAGGCAACATCCCCCAAGCAGGAGTACCTCACACCGGCGAGCTGGGGAAGGACACCCACCCCATCCTGGCGCTGAGACACTGGAAGCCCTAGGCAGAGTCCAGGCTTCCTATGAGCGTGGGCAGGGACAGGCTGATCGTGCCCACCAGGACTCGGTTGATAACACCAATGTGTTGCGGTCCATTGACAGCCGCCTTGGCCAAATAGTGGACCTCCTGCGCCAGCACACATCACTGTGGAGGGAATGGTTAGACCCCAACACACCCCCCCCTCAACCAAGTGTCCAGCCGCCACGGTCAGCAACACCACCGCCACCGCCACCTGTGCCCCTGGACATGGATGTGGCCCCTGAGCAACCTGCCCCACAAGCTGACTCCGTACCGGCTCAAAGACGGAGGGGCCGTCCGAGGCTGGATGGAGGTGAGAGCAGTGGGGATGCTCCATCTACACGCTCAAAGAGGGGCCGACAATGACTGTAACACTGCCTGAGGCTGCCATCCACCCGCAAACTATCCTGTCCCACTACGCCAAGTATTGGCACAGGTCTGCTGGACTAGCTGGACATCACCCAATGTGGTGTCAGCACAGACATTTCATCTACCATGACCTTCAACTCACACTCCCCCACCCAACACTTACTTGCATATATCCACCAGCACCAATACACAACCTGTAAATAAATTTCACTTACACACTCAATGATGTGTTGCCTCCATGTTTATTCACATGATTGTCTCAGAAACAGACCTGACCAGGTGCAGGGAACCATGTCGTACAGAATCCTGCCGCCGTGGGAGTGACCTAGGGAAAATCAGAGACAGCAAACACACGTCAGGAAAGTGAATCACACCCATCACAACACACAGCAGTGCAAAATTCCACAAACCAAACCCATCACAAAATCAGTGGATGAGAGGACACACATCATGGAGACTTGCATGTCCAGAGAAATAAACACACACACACATGCAAACATAACATACCAGAACAGGCAGCTGATGAACACCACATCCACACACTACCAGCAAACATACATAACGCATTGTCAACCGGCACAAGAGGTAGTCACTCACATTCAAGGGAAATAGCGATCAATGAGCTGACGCCTCTGGTCCACACCTTCCTCCTCACCACTATCCTCATCAGTCGACATGGGTGGGATGGGAGGCCGAGGAAGTTGTTGGTCTTCAGGGTCCAAGATCAGTTCAATGTTATTGCGCACTGCCAGGTTGTGGAGCATGCAGCAGGCAATCACGATCCTGCATACTTTGCCTGGTGAGTAAGGCAGGGCCCCTCCGGTCTTATCCAGGCACCGAAACCTGGACTTTAGCAGTCCAAAAGTATGTTCCACCACTATACGTGTCCTTCCATGGGCATCATTGTAGCGCATTTCACCCGCTGTAGTAGGATTACGTATGGGACTCAGGAGCCAGGGCCGGTTTGGGTACGCCGAGTCGCCTATGTAGGGGGATGACAGACACAAATATCACAACCAGAATTGGTGGGTACCCCATGCCACACAGAAATCACAAATGTCCCCACAGCATACTCACCAACAAGCCACGCGTGTCCTGGACGCAGATTTGCCATCAGTTGGGGGACAATGCTGCTCCGCATGATGTGGGAGTCATGCACACACATGGGAGATGATGTTGTCGGCCAGGCACACCACCTGCACGTTGAGGGAATGATAGTGCTTCCGATTCCTATATACCGGCTCACGTGTCCGTGGTGGAATGAGAGCGATATGTGTGCCATCAATGGAACCCACTACGTGTGGTATCTGGCCCAGTGCATAGAAGTCTGCTTTGACTGCTGCCAACTCTGCCGGCCGTGGGAAATGGATGTAGTCATCCTTGTACAGCATCATGGCTTTTAGAACATCCCGAAGTACCATGCTGAACATGGACTGTGACATACCCCCGGCATGTCCAACTGTGTACTGAAAGGTGCCAGTTGCAAAAAAGTATAGTGCCGCCATCACCTTAGCTGTGGGTGTAATGGAACCAGGATACGTTCTTCGTGGCTGCAGATGAGGAGACAATTGGTCTACAAGCTCCATCAATCTACGTCGATCTAGCCGGAATTTCCTGATCACCTCCTCGTCAACCATATCCTCCAGCACAGTGTATGGGCGATGGACATTTGGAGCCCTCCTGTGTGGGAGTAGATGTAATATAAGTCAACTTACAAACAACGCATGGCTGTGCAACTCCATCACATGTAAGCCAACACTAGCAAGAAGATAAATGTTGTGGACAATAGTCATATGTGTGACATCTCAGAAAGTTACGACAATACGGAGTGCCCTATGAACAATGTGCAGCCACTAGCAACATGAAGTGTGTCAACATGTACAATGCAACTTAGTCTCATGTCAACATTACTGCCAACAAGACATGTGTAAGGACCCAAATGTGTACAAGCCTCATCACAGACACACATGCACGTGCAAACACAAAACGATAATGCTACACACACTCCATGTCATCATGCACAAATGACAACACTGACAATGGTGAGCATCCGCTCATTACATGCATGGTCAAACAACAGGCAACACACATACGCATACACAGAATGCATGTGTACCCCCACCATTGTTATTAGCACACATTAACTACACACTGACAACAGATTCAGAATGTGGCGAGACAGGCCTGATGTACTGTGTAGATATGTAGAATTTGAAACGTGTGTAGGGAAATACAAGACGTCAACACGTCGGCATGCACATGTGTAGCACATTGTGTGCACATCAATGGGCATAGTATGAACACACATGATATAGTGCATGACATATGCAGTTTCGCCAGCACGGTCACAACCCTCATAACGCAATAGCGGACTATACAGCACGGTGCAGTGGTCCAATTAATAACATCATTGGCGCCGCCATGGCGGTGCACTGCTTCCGCGACGGTTGCATCTTTTGCAACAATGTTCAATCAGTGGCGCCACCATGGCGGTGCACGCCTTCCGCCGGGGAGGTGCAGGCCAACACATACTTGTAATTATGCAAATCGAAATGGCAGGTTATGACCCCCCTTACAGTCACATTGCATCATCCACCATAGACCGACCGTCCCTGCATGGTCACCCACGGCCGGGCCAGGCCGGTCACCCACCGCCGTCCCAGGCCGGTCTCCCACCGCCGTGCCAGGCCGGTCACCCACTGCCGGGCCAGGCCCGGTGCACAACCGCCGTGCCAGGCCGGTCACCCACCGCCGGGCCAGGCCGGTCACCCACCGCCGTCCCAGGCCGGTCACGTACCGCCGGGCCAGGCCGGTCACCCACCGCCGGACCAGGCCCGGTGCACAACCGCCGTGCCAGGCATGTCACCCACCGCCGGGTGTTGACCGTCCTGGCCCGGCGGTGGGTGACTGTCCTGGCCCGGCGGTGGGTGACCGGCCAGGCCCAGCGGTGGGTGACCGGCCTGGGACGGTGGTGGGTGACATGCCTGGCACGGCGGTTGTGCACCGGGCCTGGCCCGGCGGTGGGTGACCGGCCTGGCCCGGCGGTGGGTGACCGGCCTGGCCCGGCAGTGGGTGACCGGCCTGGCATGGCGGTTGTGCACCGGGCCTGGCCCGACGGTGGGTGACCGGCCTGGGACGGCGGTGGGTGACATGCCTGGAACGGCGGTGGGTGACATGCCTGGCACGGCGGTTGTGCACCGGGCCTGGCCCGGCGGTGGGGGACCGGCCTGGCACGGCGGTGGGTGACTGGCCTGGGACGGCGGTGGGTGACCGGCCTGGCCCGGCGGTGGGTGACCGTGCAGGGACGGTCGGTCTACGGTGGATGATGCAATGTTACCATAAGGGGGGTCATGACCTGCCATTTCGATTTCCATAATTACAAGTATGTGTTGGCCTGCACCTCCCCCGCGGAAGGCGTGCACCGCCATGGTGGCGCCACTGATTGAACATTGTTGCAAAAGATGCAACCGTCGCGGAAGTGCGCACTTGCGGTTGCCGATATGTGTCCGTGACGGCACGTGCACAGGCAGCCAATGGGAAGAGGTAACGCGGGGCGCGTATGCGCCATCGACAATGACGGAAACAGTGCACCGCCACAACAGGGCCTGTCATTGGGCCTTTTCGAATGTGGCATCCAGGGGGAACCAATAGCTGGCCACGTGTGACACTAACATGGGCTCTGGGCCCTATATATGTGTGACTTTCACAAGCACACATTCACTGCTTTGATCCAGTGCTGCCTGTGACCATCACCTCGACCTGCTGCTGCTGAGCTGACCAACGGCTGCTGCCTGGGACCATCACCTCGACCTGCTGCTGCTGAGCTGACCAACGGCTGCTGCCTGTGACCATCACCTCAACCTGCTGCTGCTGAGCTGACCAACGGCTGCTGCCTGTGACCATCACCTCGACCTGCTGCTGCTGAGCTGACCAAAGGCTGCTGCCTGTGACCATCACCTCGACCTGCTGCTGCTGAGCTGACCAACCAACAGCTGCTGCTGTTGTGCCACAGTCCAGGACCTTGCCATGCAGGGAGTGCGAGAGACCCGGTCGCGTCCCTTCACCGCAGCGGAGCTGGATGTCCTTGTGGACGGTGTGCTCAGCCACTACCAACGGCTCTACGGTGCACCCGGACAGGTGGTAAGTACAGTGGTGTACATGTTGTTGGTCATGAGGTGTTCTGTGGCTCCTGTCTTCTGCAGGCCTGGCGGTGTGCTGTGGGACCTTTACATGTGTAGTGCTGAGCATGGCTGCATGTTGAAACGTGTTACTACGATGTTTGTGCATGTCATACTGTCCACTTACATTACCCTCTTGTCTCCCATCATGGCAGGTAAAGCTGCACCTTCGCAAGGCCGTGTGGAGGACGATAGCACGTGATGTACGGGCAGTGGAGGCGTTCAATAGACGACACACACACTGCCACAAGCGCTGGGACGACATCTCCAGGCTTAGCAAGAATGTGGCGGAGATGACACTGGGGATGATTCCAAGATCTACACGTCTGGCCCGCCACACCATGAACCCTCTTATGCACCGTATCAGTGCTGTGACGCATCCTGACCTGTCCGCCCAGCTGAGTGGGGAACCACAGCAAACTAGCGGTAAGCAGATTGTATGTTACTTGGGCCTGCGATGCATGTATTGCTGCTCAGACACAGTAGTGGCTTCCGTGGTGCGTATGTTTATCTGAAATACCATGCTGGTGCCATTAGCGGAGTAGGCGTTGGCATCCATGTCCGCCAGGTGGACAGCCCACTTGCTTGGTAGTTGAGGGTTCCAGGACATGCCGTTGAGGTCTGTGGTCCCATGGCATGACATGTGTGCAGATAGTAGGGGTGGGACGTGTGCAGGATGTGTGCTACATGTACAATGTATGTAATGGAATCCTAGATCTGTTGTCCTTCTGTACGTGAGTGTGGCACTTACTCACACCGCGTTTCTCTCTATTTCAGCTTTGGCAGAGGGCACTGACCCACAGACGACGGAGATGAGTGGTGGCAATGCTTCCGAATCAGAGGTCACACACACGCAGACTGACACTGAAGAGGGCAGCCCCGGAGCGGGGGACAGGACCGTCCCTGAGGACTCGCATGTGGAAACACCATCGCCCTCATCCTCAGAAAGTGTTGGTGAGTCCGCACTGTTGGCACAGACAGGGAGTGGGCAATCGACACCTTCAGTCGGGACACAGCACACAGGGCCCACACTGCCACCCACTGCAACATGTACTGCTCGTGCTCGCCAGAGGAGGGGGAGCAGAGTTGCCTTCGGTGCAGGAACCGCCGCCCCTGCCCCAGTGACACAAAGTGCACTTTGTGCAGAGTCTGTTGATCTGCTGCGCCAGCTGTGTGTAGGGCAGACCAACATGATCAATGCATTCCAAGACCACGATAGGAAGTTGGGGCAGGTGGTGGCATACATGGAGGGGATGCATCGCGATGTTGCTGGTCTCCACAGAACAGTTCAGTCATTGGCAAACACTGTGTCCTCAGCCAATGTACAGTCGCATAGACAGGGTGCTACTTCTGTACAACCATCCACACCACTTGATGTTATAGGGGAGAGTGAGTCTTCAGACCAGGCCTCTTATTCTGGTTATTACACTAGGAGCAGCCGCAGGCAGCAAGGCAGGGCACGGAGGGCACAGACACCATCCCCTAAGCCTGTGATCTCTTTATCCGAAGACGACATGTCCAACACTGGAGATGACAGACAGGATCATGTAGGGGTGTGTATGGAAATGGATTTGCATGCTACACAGCCATCCCCCACCAAAGTGACTCCCAAGCCAAGGCCAACTCCCAAGAGCAGGGACACTCCCAAGGACAAGGACAGTACCAAGGAAAGGGCACCTCCCAAGAGCAGGGACACTCCCAAGGACAAGGACAGTACCAAGGAAAGAGCACCTCCCAAGAGCAGGGACACTCCCAAGGACAAGGACAGTACCAAGGAAAGGGCACCTCCCAAGAGCAGGGACACTCCCAAGGACAAGGACAGTACCAAGGAAAGGGCACCTCCCAAGAGCAGGGACACTCCCAAGGACAAGGACAGTACCAAGGTAAGGGCACCTCCCAAGAGCAAGGTAGCTTCAAAGGAGAGGGACACTACAATGGACATGTCTGCACCCAGGGACAGGGCACCGGAAAGGGATCAGGACCATTCCAGGGATAGGACACCTCCGACGTCCAAGGCACATCCCATGGCCAAGGGTTCTCCCATGGACACGAGCACCATCAAGGACAGGCATATTTCACCCCTGGCTGCACTAAGGATGATGTTTAAGGAACGTACAACACATGTACCAGCGGTGGAGTCCCCCCATACCTCTACTCCCATCCACGCCCCGCTAAAGCAGAGGAAGGAGTACACTGTTGTTGCATCCCCCATTACACATGATGCAGAGGGCAGAAGGCAGGCCCACAGCAAACGGCAGGCAGGGTCCAGCACGTCCCCAGAGAGCAGACCACCACAAGCACATGATACACCTTTGATGTCTGGTGATGCCACTCCACTTACCAGTCCAGGCATGTCCGGGGTGCCCCTACGTTTCACAAAGAAATGGAGACACACACCACTGAGACCTGACCACCCCAATGTCGCTCCAGTACAGCTGTCCCCAGCTCCCAGAGCCACCCTGCCTCCTGGGCCATACAGCCCTGTGGCTCACCATTTCAGTGGTCCTAGTGGCTCAGCCGCTGTTCACTCACATGTGTCAGGTGCAGGCATGGTATTTGTTGGTCAGTGTACAGGGACATGTCCGGCCAGTGTGTCTGGGTCTATGGCACATGTGTCAGTCACCACAGCTGTGGCTGTGTCTCACACTCCTGTTTCTGGTGCTGGCGGTGTGTCTGGTGCTGGCGGTGTGTCTGGGTCTATGGCTCATGTGTCAGTCAGTAGATCGGTGGCTGTGTCTCACACTCCTGTTTCTGGTGCTGGCGGTGTGTCTGGGTCTAGGGCTCATGTGTCAGTCAGTAGATCGGTGGCTGTGTCTCACACTCCTGTTGCTGGCGGTGTGTCTGGGTCTAGGGCTCATGTGTTAGTCAGTAGATCGGTGGCTGTGTCTCACACTCCTGTTGCTGGTGCTGGCGGTGTGTCTGGGTCTAGGGCCCATGTGTCAGTCAGTAGATCGGTGGCTGTGTCTCACACTCCTGTTTCTGGTACTGGCGGTGTGTCTGGGTCTATGGCACATGTGTCAGTCACCACAGCTGTGGCTGTGTCTCACACTCCTGTTTCTGGTGCTGGCGGTGTGTCTGGGTCTAGGGCCCATGTGTCAGTCAGTAGATCGGTGGCTGTGTCTCACACTCCTGTTTCTGGTACTGGCGGTGTGTCTGGGTCTATGGCACATGTGTCAGTCACCACAGCTGTGGCTGTGTCTCACACTCCTGTTTCTGGTGCTGGCGGTGTGTCTGGGTCTAGGGCTCATGTGTTAGTCAGTAGATCGGTGGCTGTGTCTCACACTCCTGTTGCTGGTGCTGGCGGTGTGTCTGGGTCTAGGGCCCATGTGTCAGTCAGTAGATCGGTGGCTGTGTCTCACACTCCTGTTTCTGGTACTGGCGGTGTGTCTGGGTCTATGGCACATGTGTCAGTCACCACAGCTGTGGCTGTGTCTCACACTCCTGTTTCTGGTGCTGGCGGTGTGTCTGGGTCTAGGGCTCATGTGTCAGTCAGTAGATCGGTGGCTGTGTCTCACACTCCTGTTGCTGGCGGTGTGTCTGGGTCTAGGGCTCATGTGTTAGTCAGTAGATCGGTGGCTGTGTCTCACACTCCTGTTGCTGGTGCTGGCGGTGTGTCTGGGTCTAGGGCCCATGTGTCAGTCAGTAGATCGGTGGCTGTGTCTCACACTCCTGTTTCTGGTACTGGCGGTGTGTCTGGGTCTATGGCACATGTGTCAGTCACCACAGCTGTGGCTGTGTCTCACACTCCTGTTTCTGGTGCTGGCGGTGTGTCTGGGTCTAGGGCTCATGTGTCAGTCAGTAGATCGGTGGCTGTGTCTCACACTCCTGTTGCTGGTGCTGGCGGTGTGTCTGGGTCTATGGCTCATGTGTCAGTCAGTAGATCGGTGGCTGTGTCTCACACTCCTGTTGCTGGTGCTGGCGGTGTGTCTGGGTCTAGGGCTCATGTGTCAGTCAGTAGATCGGTGGCTGTGTCTCACACTCATGTTGCTGGTGCTGGCGGTGTGTCCGAGGCGAGTTGTTCAAGCAGTCCACCAGATTCTGTGGTGTGAGGTCTAGTTGCCATCAGTCACATGTCATTTGAGTTTGTGTGTAGATTGACGAATGTAACCACCTAGGTTTTATTAATCTCCTTGTGACGGGTCGCTTGACACACATACTTGGGTAGCCAATGATGTACCTGCTCTGTTGGGCACAATGCCCTGTTGCTGTTCTGATACTGCATTCTGCCCTCTCACGTGCTGCCAATGATGTACCTGCTCTGTTGGGCACAATGCCCTGTTGCTGTTCTGATACTGCATTCTGCCCTCTCACGTGCTGCCAATGATGTACCTGCTCTGTTGGGCACAATGCCCTGTTGCTGTTCTGGTACTGCATTCTGCCCTCTCACGTGCTGCCAATGATGTACCTGCTCTGTTGGGCACAATGCCCTGTTGCTGTTCTGATACTGCATTCTGCCCTCTCACGTGCTGCCAATGATGTACCTGCTCTGTTGGGCACAATGCCCTGTTGCTGTTCTGATACTGCATTCTGCCCTCTCACGTGCTGCCAATGATGTACCTGCTCTGTTGGGCACAATGCCCTGTTGCTGTTCTGATACTGCATTCTGCCCTCTCACGTGCTGCCAATGATGTACCTGCTCTGTTGTCCACAATGCCCTGTTGCTGTTCTGATACTGCATTCTGCCCTCTCATGTACTGCCTCTGATGGACCTGTTCAGTGCAATGGACTGTTGATGCACTTAGCCCCTCTCACGTGCTGCCTCTCATGGACCTGTTCAGTGCAATGGACTGTTGATGCACTTAGCCCCTCTCACGTGCTGCCTCTGATGGACCTGTTCAGTGCAATGGACTGTTGATGCACTTAGCCCCTCTCACGTGCTGCCTCTGATGGACCTGTTCAGTGCAATGGACTGTTGATGCACTTACCCCCTCTCACCTGCTGCCTCTGATGTACCTGCTATGTTGTCCACAATGCCCTGTTGCTGTTGTGATACTGCATTCTGCCCTCTCACGTGCTGCCAATGATGTACCTGCTCTGTTGGGCACAATGCCCTGTTGCTGTTCTGATACTGCATTCTGCCCTCTCACGTGCTGCCAATGATGTACCTGCTCTGTTGTCCACAATGCCCTGTTGCTGTTCTGATACTGCATTCTGCCCTCTCACGTGCTGCCAATGATGTACCTGCTCTGTTCGCCACAATGCCCTGTTGCTGTTCTGATACTGCATTCTGCCCTCTCACGTGCTGCCTCTGATGTACATGATCTGTTGTACCCAATGCTCATGCTCTTGGATATTCTGATATTATGCACCTATTATGTTGAATAAAGCTAATAAATCATGTTTTGTGGTTTGTCGCTGTCATTCCTGGTTGTGTATTTCAATTGTGTATATTTTTGTGCGTTCGTCAATGTATTTCCTGTGACATGACACTCCCCCTCCCAACGTCACAGCCCTGCCAGGTACTCCCCTTCCGGCAGTAAATGGTGTGTAGCGTACCTGCGTCGTCGTCGATGATGGTCCATGACTTGCTGGTGGAGGATCGCGAAGAGTATCGGTAAAGCGTGTAGCGCTGGGTCCATGTGGGCGAGCTGCTTGTGGTGGGTATCTTCGCAATGTGTGGTTTGTTAGCTGTGGGGAATCCGCCGTGTTCAGGCAGGTTGTTTTTCCGCAGCGGTTTTATGTGTGTTTTACGCCATCGTGATTTGGGACGCGGTCGGAGACGTCATTTCGTACGGCGGTGTCTCTGGATTGGTTACGTCCGCTGCCGGGTCGGGTGTAATTCCGCGGCAGTGCGTTCTCTTCTGCCGCGTACGGAGTTTTGACAGTGTTTCCCATCCTAATATGGCGATCGGACTGTCCGCGGCAGGCGGACGGAAAAAACCTTTTTCCGCCTACTCCAGGACGGCGGTCGTCCTTCCGTCCGCCATCCTAATGAGCCCCATAGTACCCAACTCTATACTAAAATAATGTGGTACACTAAGGAAAAAATGAGCCAATGTGCTCATTATGAGAATAGAGGCCTTCTGTAGGGTCACTGAATAGCCACATAAGCTAAAACACTAATCAGGGCCACTGGCAAAATATGGAAGGTGGCTCTAAGTTTTTTGGTTTTTTTTCAGTTTATTGAATTTTCTTATGCCAGTACAAACAGAGCTGCCATGCAAGGCAGCATAATCTAGAACATCAATATACATATGATAATTAGTAAAACTTCTGAAGGTGGCTCTAAGTTATTCAAATTCTAATGTTTGTGACTCTTGTATCAAACTGAGAAAAACCTGAAAACAGGAAAGAAATGACAATAAGTGTTACAAATGGGGGTCTCTAGTTGGCAATGGCTGGCTACTGTCCAAGTAGGGACCCTTCTTCCTAAGTCAGAGTAAGGAGGCTACACCCTTTGAAAACCCCTGCTCAACCCTGTGGTAATGTAGCACGAGCAGCTAGGCTTATCTCAGGGGCAGTGTGTGAAGCATTTATGATCATGCACAGTAACACAGTGAAGAACACTACAAAGGGACACCACACAAGTAGTTATAAAAAATAAGTATCTTTATATATAGACTTAACACAAGACCAATAATGAAAAAAAGCCACAATACTGAAAAATAGGGTTACTCTTGAAATGCTGTAAAAATAGTTCAAAGTGTGCAAATAGGAGTTCAGTTCAAAGCAGTGGTCTCTGCGACCCTTTTACTTACAAAGTACCTTGATTTCATAGCAAAACAAACAAAATATCGCAAACGAGCTGTAGCGATGATTTTCCACATGCGAGGCTGGCAATGCATTGAATCCTTGCCGCAAGGGAGGATGATGTGCCGGTCTGTGGATGCGTGCGGGACAAAGCAACATACTTCTCCGCGCTAGGCCATCGATGCGTTGAATCCTTGCCGCAAGGCAGGATGATGCGCTGGTCTGGTTGCGTGTGCGACCTTGTTGCGGTGAAAGAAATTGGCCCCCCGCGAGGGAGCGACGATCCGGGCGCGATGCAATGAAAATGGCGGGTGCACGGTGCCCGCGCTGCAATGTGATGATCTCAATGCGATGATCTTTGGAAGTTAGCGAGCACTTTGTGGCCCGCAAGCCTGCGATGGGATGATCTTTGGTTTGCGAGCACTCGTCGGCAGCAGCGCATGGATTTTTCTTACGCTGTTCAGCTGCGGCAGTTCTCAAATGGGCGTTAGCAACGATTTCAGCACTCTCTTCTCTGTAGTAGAACTAGAGGATCCTGGAACTCACAGGGGCCTCACCTGCAGATAGAAGTCCTCGCTGAAAGGAATCAGGAGGCTGGTGGGGGAGTCAGATGTGCCTGTGACTCCTGCAGGAGGCTAGCTCTCTTCTAGCCCTTGGGTGATTGCTTCAGCAAAATAAAAGTTCTTTCAAAGTCCTTTTCCCACTTCTTCTAAGTCCACGGGGAACTACTGCAGGCCAGTCCAAGAAACAGCACACAAGCACAAGGAGAGTCCTCTTCTGCAGATTCCTTCAGTGAAACAGACAGAGGTTCTTCTTCACATCCAGGAGCAATACAAAAATCAGGGGTTTGGTCACAGATATTTATACCCCAAAAGTCTTTATTCTAAAAAGTCTCTAGTCACTGAGCACAGCCAGAACCAGTTCTGCTCAGGCCTGGAGCACTTTGTTTACCAGGCTGTATCCTTCCTTTCAAAAAGAGGGGGTCTGCCGTCAGACGCACAGTAGGAGGTGGAGCCAGCATTCACCTTGCCAGGCACAGCCACATTCAGGTCCAGGAGCTACCCCTCCCCAGTACTCAAGGCAGATCTCTCTATTCAACCCAGGTCTGACTCAGCCTGCCTTGCCCCTCTGAACCCAGACAGCCAATACACATAACAGCAGAGCACACTGGAAGGCTTAGGCAAGAAAATACCCACTTTCTAAAAGTGGTATTTTCAAACACAGAATCTTGAAACCAACTTCACTAAAAGATGTATTTTATCATTCTTAGTTCAGGCATACTAAACTCAAATTTCTACCATGTTCCCTGAGTCAGTTAGGACTATAAGATGTAATAGTCAGACTAGCCTATAGAGAATAGGTAGCCTTGCAGCAGTGAAAAAACGAAATGGGGTGTAATTCACTACCAGGACATGCTACACATATCAAGCCATGTCCTACCTTACACACACAATGCACCCTACCATAGGGGTGACTGATTTGATGCCCAGGGAAGGTTCAGAAGCTGGGAAGGGTGGGCACTTCACAGTCAAGATAGCAGTTCTGGACTGCACACAGACACTGCAGTAGCAGGTCTGAGGTACACTTTACAAGCTGCTTCTGTGGGTGGCGCAAACCAGCGCTGCAGGCCCACCAGCAGCATTTGGGTTACCAGCCCTGGGCACACACAGGCCACACTACTAGGGACTAACAGGTAACTCAAATAGGTCAATCATGGATATACCAATTCACAGTAATATTTACCAAGGGAGAGCATATGCACTTTAGCACTGATCAGCAGTGATAAAGGTCCCAGAGTCATAAAACCAACAACAACAGGTCCGAAAAAATACAAGAGGCAGGCAAAAAGTTTAGGAATGACACTGCAAAAAGGGCCATTTCCAACAATGAGCAAAAAGTTGTATGTGTTTACAATTGGCTACTGTTGTTAAACACCATTGAAATGACTACTGCAGTCAGTATTAGGTGAGAGCCTGTGGGAACATGTCAGCAATCAAGTAGCATTATTCAGAGAGTGGTTGAACTACATGAGGTGAAGGGGGGCTGAAACTGTAACAGAGTGTCTAGCGGTCGGCCAGGGAGTATAATTCCAAGAAGTCAAAAGATGTTTACCATACGGAGTTGTCAGCCTGTGGTGTAGGAGAAAGCCCCTACACAGTGTGCAGCGTGTAGTGTGTACATTGTCACATGTTGGCCTACTCTAATATCAAGGATGGGGCCTGCCAGTCAGGCAAAATCCCTCCTCACTTCAGGTGTATTCAGGTGAGTGTGTAGATAGCTTTGTGAGACATCTGCAGCAGGTCACCACTAGTTGCAAGGAAACTGACTGGGTCACATGGTCACAGTTTAGTCTGCAAGACAGCTGCTGCAACAGGTACTCTGAGGATGAAAAAGCTGTGAGCTGCACACCAGGAGATGTGTCTTGTGAGCCATGCAGTCTGTTACTAGCCTGAGGAGTCAGTAGGGGTTGTAGAGAAAGCTGTGGCCTGTGTCTCTAGAAATGGGGAATATACTCGGCATGAGCAACATAATTTTCAGAAGCTCACATTGACTTCATTCTGCCCCTGAAGAGCTGGAGGAGCTGCATATATGTGCCACTCTTGCTTGTAAATGTTAATTCCTTTATTTGCATGCCTTCATAAGTAGACCCGGAGCTTGCCCCCAATGTTTTACTCGTCAGTTACTGAGTTTTGCTCTGAAAATTACTTATTTTCTCAGTGTGCTACGTCCCCTCCTAAAACTACAGGGTTTAAGCTTTGTAGGGACTGTTGCATACAAATATCTGTGACAGTACCTGAAGAGGTATGCCTCTAGGGTCTGGGTTCAAGTCCTGTGAGGAGTGTGCACTTACAAATCCAAAGGCTATACGGAACATGATGAGAAGCTACTTCGCCGAACACTGAAAGAAGTCATATAAGTCTTGCTTCTGTTCAAAGTTGAGGGCATGGGCCTGTTCCCACTCTTGGGGCTATTACAGTGAAAGATCCTCAATGTGGTCCTAGTGTCCAACAAATTAAAGTTAAAGCAGATGCACAAAAAGGCCAAGCGGGAAAAGTCCCAGTCACACCACTCTCAGTTTGAGAAATTGCGAGGATGTCAGGGTGCCTCTCAGTCCTGCTTCTTGTCCCCCACCAAGAAGCCGACTCCATAGCTTATCCCGATGCACCCTGAGTTTCCAGGGCCATCTTCAACATTGCAATAGATTGAGGCCTTTAGAGAGCCCATGTTCCAACACATTGGCACTCTCCCTGCTCCGTCTACGGCACGTTCGGGTCCAAGTATCTGCAAAGACCTCCAGTCAGGTTACGGTCAGCGAGTTTGCCCTCGTCATGAACCCCCTCACATTCCTCACTGACACTGGAGCCAACTTCCAATCCAGCAACTAAATCCCTGCCAGTCCCCTTGACATCAATGCTGGCCCTGATGTCTGAGGAAGTACTGTTCCATAGTTATTTCTGATTCTGAGCTCAATTAGACTCAGCCCGACTGAGATCACGTCATGTTGTAGTGCGAACTCACTCAGTGCTAATCCATTCCAAATCTGATAGAACCAACCCTCTGTATCAGCACTGCATAGCAGCACTCAAACAGCTTTTTGATTCAGACTCTGATCAGATTCAACATCCCTCTGGTGATGGGGATGGAGATGTGAGGGATTTTACCCCTCCACACTATGATGATGACAATTTATATATGGACTTTCAGGGGGTCTGTGGATTAGACACTTCCCTGGACACCGGGTTGTGTTCTCCAGCTGGGTCTTTAATGGAAGAGAGTACCTTTTGATAATGAGATGGGTAGTAGAGGTATTAAGCTTTTAACTATGGAAGTCGAAAATAACGTAAAGACAGAAGTTTTACAAACTTCAACCAAACCCTTACTTCCATTTAACACGGCCATTACTGATCCCTCAATGGGCACTTGGTGCAAGTCTTGTTCCTGTTCACCAGTGAACAGGCAGGTTGCCAGATACCATAGACCATAACCAGGTTGCCCTGACTTTTTGACGTAGCACCCTATGCCTGAACGTTTGGTGGTAGAGGCTTCCACCCGTAAGTTGACCTCAATTCCTTTCCTAAGACTCCCAGAGAGAGAAAGCCATGCGAGATTAGCGTCGCCCGAGGTGCTTCCCGACCTGCCTGACACAGCGCCGCCGTTACGAGGTGCTGGAAACTCAGCCCACCCACCTCAGCCGCCATCTTGGTCAGGGGAAGGCTGGCGGTCTAGATGATCGTTCCTCCCACCCTCCTCCCACCCACCCCAATCACGGATAAAAACAATAGACCCGCCCGTTCGCGCCGGCGGCGCGCCAAAGGCGCGCCAAAGGCAAGCCCGTCTGCGCCTGGACCGGGCCAAGGGCCACTCCCTCTGGTCCAGATCCCCAGGTCTCACGAGAAAATACACTTCGAACATGCTTGTAAAGCTGCGTCCCCCTCATCATCAGTCATGTCTTACACTTGACCCACTGCTCCTTGTAGGAAGCGCTGCCCAACTTTGTCCCCGCTGTAAATCCTTGATACCCATTCACCTGAATCCTCCTCACATTACCAAGGTTAAATCACTTAGGTCCTACTCAATGGCTCTCATCAATGTCCGCTCGCTCGGTAAACACCGACAGGACATAGCTGACTTGATAGAGGACAAAAAACTAGATAAGTTATTCATGACCGAAACCTGGATGGACAATTCGTCCGACCCAGATTTAGTGATTGCAGTTCCCAGAGGCTTTACTATCCATAGATTGGATAGACAGCGTAAGAAAGGCGGTGGCATTGCAGTCATTTTACGCGACGCATTCACTGTCAGAACTAACATGATCTCGCTACCTTCCTGTGAAGCCTTACAATTTTCCATCAAGTTGACTCCCTCTTATAATTTCAAAGGGATCCTTTTGTATCGACCACCGGGGTCAAGGGCTGAATTCATCTCTGATCTTAGGTCCATCCTCGAATCGTCAGCTCTTGATAGCTCCCTTACTGTCCTCGGTGATTTCAATTTTCATTTCGACAAAACCGAGGATAAAGACACCGCTGCTTTTTTAGCGGATATGACAACCTTTGGTCTCTCACTGTTAGTCAACTCACCTACACATGATGGGGGCCACACACTGGATGGCATTTTTACTAACTTAACGGATTTACATGTTTCACAAACCCTTCCCATTACATGGTCAGACCACCATGTTATCCTGGCTTCACTGACCATTCATGACTCTGGGGCCTCTACACTGCCCTCTACCCCTCGGCAGTCTTTCTTGGCATGGAACGACATTGACTGTTCCAGCCTGGAAACACTATTGACTAAATCTAACCCATCGCTATCAGCCGACCCCAACATTGCCACTATGCAATTTTACGAGTGGGTGGGCTCTGCGGCTACCTCTCTGGCCCCGGTTAAACAACAGTCTCGTAATAGATCTGCCCCGTCGGCTCCCTGGTTCTCGGAGGTCTTAAGAACACAGAAACAACAGTGCAGAAACAAAGAGAGACACTGGCGAAAAGACTACTCTATAGAGGCCAAAACCAAATATAAAGAAACGGTGGCTAAATACAAAACCATGATTAGTGAGGCCAAGAAAAACTTCTTTAGCGATAGAATTGAATGAGCCAAAAACTCCAACAAGGCACTATATGAAACCACCAAACAGTTAGCTGGCTACTCCCCCAATTTGACTCCTCCTCCCTCTCAATCTCTCTGCGACGCCCTGGCCAATTTCTTTTTTAGTAAAGTCAATGACATCTACTCTGCTTTTGCCAATAACACCAATACCCCCTCCAATTCGTCGACCGCTTCCCGTACTGGTCCCACTCTCTCTCAGTTTGCGGACATCTCCAGTTCCCAGATTGTGGACATTATATCCACTATTAGATCGGGCTCCGCATTGGACCCATGTCCTCTTAAAGTATTACTACCTGTTATTGAAGTTGTCCTTCCTGCCGTTACTTCAATTTGCAACTCTATGTTCAGAACAGGTATTTATCCAGTTACCTTAAAAAAGACTCTCATTAAGCCACTGCTAAAGAAGCCACATCTCGACATGGACGATCTAAAGAGCTACCGTCCAATAGCCAGCCTTCCAGTTTTGGCAAAAATAGCCGAAAAAGCACTTAATTCACAACTCTCGGCCTTCATGAAGGAACATCATCTACTGGACGGATCCCAGTTTGGCTTCCGCCAATTTCATGGGACGGAGACGGCTTTGATTAAAGCCGCGGATGATGTCAGATCCATCCGTGACGCGGGTGGGACAGCAGTCTTAATACTGCTTGATTTATCAGCGGCTTTCGACACGGTCGATCATGCCATCTTGATCGACCGTGTCCAAAATATGGGTGTCCTACATAATGCTAAGAAACTTTTGGCCTCCTTTCTGGCTGCTAGGACTCAGGTGGTAACAATGGGATCTTTCCATTCTTCCACCTTGTCTCTGCCATGTGGAGTACCTCAAGGCTCATCCCTAAGTCCGACACTTTTTAACATCTATGTGTCGGACCTAGCCAACATCATTCGTGCTCAAGGGATGAGCCTTACCTCCTATGCAGATGACACTCAGTTGGTCCTTGCCATCAAGAATGATGGCCATAAAAGAGCTGATGATCTCAATCTGGGCATGCTGGCAATTGGGAACTGGATGGCTTCCAATTGCCTAAAATTAAATTCCGATAAGACGGAAGTAGTTATCTTCGGACATCTGACCCCGGAATGGTCCTCCCACTGGTGGCCCTTGTCATTAGGCCCCCCTCCTGAGCCTGTTAGCAAGGTGAGGAACCTGGGAGTCATTTTTGATGACCGCCTTACTTTTCTCTAACATGCCAACCAGATTACCTCCTCCGCCTTTCACAAATTGAGACTCATCAAGAAAATCCTTCCCTTCCTCCCTGACACAGCTGGCAAAACCCTGGTAACCTCATTGGTATTGTCAACTCTGGATTATTGTAACGCACTGTTCCTAAATGCACAAGAAAGAGTCTTGAATAAAATGCAAATTATTCAAAACTCAGCTGCCAGACTACTGGGAAGAATTCCCAAATATCAATCTGCCTCGAATACCATCAGAGATTTACACTGGTTACCTATCAGAAAAAGGATAGAGTTTAAAACTCTCTGCATAGTGTACAAGGCCTTGCATAATCTGGGACCAGCCTTTCTTACCCAAAACCTGACCCCTTACTGTCCCTCCAGAACACTACGTTCTTCCAGTCTAAATGACCTTGTGATTCCTCGCACCGAATCTGTTTCATGGGGAGACAGAAGATTCTTGGTGTCAGCCCCCAAGCTATGGAATACTCTGCCTCATTCGATTAAAACAATCCCGTCATTATGGTCTTTTCGCAAACAACTCAAGACCTGGCTTTTTAATCAGTAAACTCAGATTCCCCCTCTTGGGGTAAATATTGCAGATATCTTAGCGCCGAGACGCCCATGGGCCATTGTTCGCGCTCTAGAAATATTATTAATAAATAAATAAATAATAAATAAATAAATAAATTTATTGGACATGGCTGGTGAGATCTTACTGGTGGTTGCCAAGGAATTTCAGGCCAACCTGGCTCAAATCATCCAGGATGTCCAGAATACTGCAAAATATATTATCTGCTCTGGACTGATTGCTATTGATTGCTTGGCACTGCAGTTGCCATCAGCATGTTGCTGCGGCAGCATGCATTGATGAGATCCACAGCCTTCTCTGGGGACATGCAGGCCTCTCGGATGGACATGCTGTTTCGTAGATCTCGCCTGTTTGATGAGACGTCTGATGCTGCCTTGAAATGCTTTAAAGAAAGCAAGGCCTCTGCATCTTTAGCCCTTTTTACAGCTGTCAGACAGTATCCTCAACAGTGTTTGCCATTTTGAGACTAGACCTAAGGGTTGGCGTACCTCAGTGCCAAGGCTCAAGCAACATGCATCCCTGTCATTTCAGGGCTGAGGGTGAGGATCTAGCAGACAACACCCAGGTCACCAGGGGCTGCACACCTCTCACTCCCTGCCACTTCGGCAGAAGCCTCAAGAGGCTTTAGTTTTCCCTTAGTGGCACACAAGCACCCTAAGGAAGGCAGGATCACACATTTCCTCCAAACGTACCAAAAGAAAATGTCTGACATTGGGTCCTTCAGATTCTTCAATGAAGCTATGCCCTTCCATTCCTTTTAGACCCTCCACACCTCTCGCCCAAATTAGAGCTTCTTTCAGAGGACACTTGCCCATCTTGCTCCAAGAAGTGCAGACTCTTTTTGTCTAAATGAGCTGTACAGAGGGTTCTGGCCTCGGAAATAGGAATTAGTTGTTATTCCTGCTATTTCCTGTGGCAAAGAAGGATGGAGGTCTTTGTGCCATTTTTAGCCTATGCCAACCGAACACGTTGTTAACAAATGACAAGTCGTGATGCTCATGGTGGTCCAAGTTCTGTCTGCTATGGATCCAGGCACCTCGATGGTGGCTTTTGACCTGCAGGACATCTACTTCACATTTGCCTTCCCCTGCATTTGCCTGGCTCTTGACCTGCAGGATATCTACTTTACATTTGCCTGAGACTGAATAGAGAGGACTATGAGACTCCTCTATGCCTTTCCTCTGCTGCCTCTTTTGCCCTGAGTCCTGAAGAAGATAAGGAATGACTGGGTGTAAGTCGTCCTAATGGCTCCAGATTGGGCAAGGAGAGTGTTGCACCCAGAATGTCTGGGCATGAGCTTCTGTCCTATGATCAGGCTACAGCTTCAGGAGGTTATCCTGTCTCAACAGCAGGGCAAGGTCCTGCACCGAAAGCTATGCAATCTGCACCTCATTGTATGGAAAATGATCAGCAGCAATTGACTGACTTTGATCTTCCTCCTGAAGTTACCAATGCTATCCTGACTGACAAGGGTTCCTCTAGTAAATCTATCTATGCCGGGTACTGAAACAAGTTGGTAGCCTGGTGTGGCACCATGGACATCATTTAGAGGTCATCAGAGGTCGCAGCTGCGACCTCTAGCCTGCCCCCTCAGACCCCTGCCACTCTCTCTGTGAGCCCTGAACTACAGCCAGAGTAGACTGGCCCTGGCTTGCATGGAGGATTCCCCCAGGGCACTTCTTCAAAAGTATACAGAAACACAAGGCCCTGCGCTTGAAGAGGATAAATCATTTCAGAATGCATGTCAAGTCATTATGTGCCAGTGGAAGCAAAGAACACTGGTCCTGGAGGGTTCATGCACCTTAGTAATTACACTCCAATTGTATCCTCACTTCAGTCAATAAGCTAGCTGCTCCAATTGCAGGACGCCTGGTTGTGCCTCTCGCCTCTAAATATTCAGGTGAAGTTTTGGGATGCATTATTTATTTTAAATGTATATTTTCTGATAGTGATGCTTTCTTGCCGATTCCAAACACCACCAGGCTATCAACATCCAACCCTGTCTGAAGCACATTGATTTCCCTGCAGAACACACAAGGCTGCCTTCCATATAGGACTCGGGATGATGTTTTTCGTAAGAGGCCTGCTTAGACTTAGCCCCTGCTCCCTCAGTCAGTAGGACCCTGATTTTCTTTCCTTTCAGTCCTATGATCCCCCTTTGTCCCTTTTGGAACTCATATCAGAGGCCCAAGTGAAAGCAGCCAAAACGGCACTAAAGACAAAGGTTGTACAAATTACCCTGACAGACCTAAACACAAGGATAGCTCAGGTAAAGGGGAGAGCCTGGCTCTGGCGGACCGAAGCTGACAGGGAAAGAAAGGGGGCTTTATATGTGTACAACTGTGAAACTTCATCGACTGTCTAAAGCTAGCTCAGTTGGGCAATGTGCCTGCTGAAGAGATCTGACCGATAATACCGGTTTGCCAATTGTAAAAATATAAACATTAGTGATTTATCTAAATCATTACCAGACATTGACCCCGTGCCATTGTGCACCAAGGAAACACTTCTCGCACTGGCACATAAGGATTATGATTCTTGCCATATTGAGAAAATCCATGCCAGGAAAAGATGGTGGGCACTTCTGGTTTATTACGACTGGCTCTAGCAGTTGTAAACATGAAATACATTATGTCTTTTTTGTCAACACAGAATGTTGGCAAGTAAGCTTCCTTTTGCTGGATTTGGGCTTCACATATGACTCTTCTGGCTTGTTCGTCCACTCTTGGGCATATTCTGAATTTTGGAATGTGCAATGAAATATGCTGCCTAAAACCCATGCTTACAAGTGAAGTTAATTGCCTATTATAGGATAAATACTAATATCAAAGGATTTCTGACAATGTGTGCACTAGCCAATTTAAATTATAGCTATTCTGTTAGATGTTCATTCACTTTGCATCAGAAATTAGGTACAAAATGGTAGGCACAGTTTCATTATAAAATGTATATATAATTGCTAACAAGTGCAGACACTGTCCTGCTGAATGTATAAACACTGACAACAGGTAATGTTGCTGGCCCTTTAAATAATAACAAATATTACAATTGTAGATAGTGACCAGTTAATTAGAGCATTGTAAGACAAGTCTGGGATATTTCTGCTAAAAATGTATCATCACTGTATGCAAATACAAATACTGGCCCATTAAATAGCAGCATTGTTGACAGGTGCAGGTAAAGGCCATTCATTCCCAAAAACACGGAGCCCACCTGTTTATTGGCAGCACAGGCTTAATACAGCATGCACAATTGTAAGCCATCAAGAAAGTAAAGCACATAGAGACACAAATGAGGATGTCTGCTAAATCTACTTAAACAGCAGTTGCTGCAATCTACTTATTTCCCTTACCTCAACATTTTCTGTATTTTTGCTAACAAATGGGGCCCCATTAGGATGGCGGGGGTGATCCGCCCGCCATCCTTGCAGAAAAGACCCCCCAATGCCTGGGGGGTCCGCGGCAGATGGAAAGACCGTCCACCGCTTTTCCACCCGTTCGACATGTCGACCGGGCGGAAAAGGGTTTAATATGGTGGCAGTGTCTGAAAGACACCGCCAGCCATATTACAATGTGACTTTGGAAATGCCTTTCCGTGTTGGCAATGCCGCCACGGAAAGGCATGCGGAGTCTGCTTGGGGGGCCCGTTGCAGGCCCCCTGCGACTCCGGGGGTAGGGGGTGCACATGGGGGTACCTATGGTACCCTCCTGCATTTCAATGTACAATGTGGTAGGCACCGCGCAGTGCCTGTCACATTGTGCATTGAAAAGCACAACATGCATTTTTGGCATTGCGGTGGGCGGTGTTTTCAGCCACACTGGCAGGCGCATCCTAATGGGGGATGTACAGTACCGCCGCACTCTTAGATGGCGGTCCCATTGTCCGCCCGCTGTACTAATGTGCCCCATGATGTTCAATGTACATTGAGTAGCACATAGATTTTGATAGCTACTCGTCTGCTGAGAATTATCCATTTCATTCCATTCACACTTCAAAACGTGTTCCTAATGCCACTTGTTTTTGTTGGTGTCTGCTGGTGTTTATTGGTTTAAAGTTGCTATTTTTATTTAGAAAGCAGGAAGTGTCTTATATTTTCCTGACTGCCATTAAAAATGTGCAACAGGTATTATGGCTCACCTCTCTATTCATTGCCATTATTTACTCATAAATGTTATGTTGTCTCTTTAAGGCTACACTATGAGGGATTATTATGTTTAAAGAAATCTCCCAACAGGAGGCAAAAAAAGGACAGAAGACTAGAGATTGAGTCAAGGCTGGTACACGCAAACAGAGAGTATAATAGAGAAACAAACCTAGCATCAAAACAGGAGCTGCTACAAGCTAAACTAGAAATGCAGGAATATTACTATCAACTAGGTGACACAGCGAACACAGCATACCTCCAAAAGACATATGAGGAGAGTGAATATACAGGGAGACTACTTGCGTGGCAGGCCAAAGAGAAACAGGTCCAAAATAGAATTGAATCACAGATAGACAAGTAATCCAAAGTACAACTAACTAGTTTCCCGGATATTAGGGAGGCTTTTCTCAGACATTATAAGAAATTATGACAGACAGACCAACAAACACTGCCTGACTATATTGTAAGCTTTCTAGACAAACTACCAATCCCATCCTTGAGCATGGAACATAGATAAATAATAACGGCAGGATTCACTATTGAAGAAATAGAAACAGTAGTGAGTTCAATGGCTAACTGTAAAGCCACTGGAGCGGACGGACTGCCAGTAGAACTATATAAAAGGTTTGCCCTATCTTTGAATATGCAACTCGTTAAACTAGCTAATTACATACTAAAAGGATGTATACCTCCGTCCTCTTTCCATATGGCGATGGTAGTTAGGATTTTGAAGAAGGACAAGAACAAGGAAAACACCAACTCATATAGGCCTTTAAGCCTGCTCAACGCTGATTATAAATATTTTACAAAGCTTCTCATCAACAGGCTCAATACAATTGTGGGATCATTAATCCACATGGACCAATGTGGTTTCTTAGCAGGTAGACAACTCTCAATAAATACAAAACTTTGAATTGTATCTTTGGACTATTTTAATAAGAATAACATAGAGGGACAAGTGTGGTATTTAGATGCTTAGAAAGCTTTTGATCTGGTGTCCTGGGAGTGTCTTGTTTAAATTCATGCTAGATTTGGTTTTCCAGAAAGTTTTATACAAATAGTAAGAAGTCTATATAAGGGCTCACAGACACAAAAAATAATTAATTCTAGAAATGTGGGTACCTGCAGAATAAGTAGGGGTACAAGGCAGGGGTGCCCCCTATCCCAAATTCTCTTTGCCCTACTCATAGAACCCCTGCCAATAGCCAGGAAATCACCCAGAAGGAAATATTAGGGATTTTCTCAGAATTTCAGGCATTAGGTGGGTATAAAATAAATAGGGCCAAGACAGAAATTTTGTTATGTAATTGTCCGGTTGAGACACTAGTACAAAGTTTTTGGCTACTACATAACTACCGGCTCAAGAGGTACCTGGGGATACATGTGTCGGAAAGAGTAGAGGATCTATATGTATTAATTTATGTTCCCGTAGTGCAAAAAGTTAAACGCTTACTAGTAAAATGGAATCAGCTCCCAATATCAATAATAGGCTGGGTGGTCCTTTTATGAATGACAATTCTACCATTATAAAAAGTTTTTTTTATTTGCAGAATACCATGTGCACTACAAACATATTTTTTTAGAGAACTAGACAGTCTATTCTCATCCTTTTTATGGGCCAACGAGGTACCAAGATTAGCACTAGCCACTTTAAACTACCCGATTGAGGAGGGAGGGTTATCCCTCCCAAACCTAAGGATTACCACGCACATTTTGCACACATTAACCACAGATTTTATATCCAGCCTAACTCTCCAGATATGTAAAAAATTTTATGGAAAAAATATTGAATGAATGCAAAATCACAGATCCGATCAGGATAGCCAAGAACCTGAAGAAAGTGCGATATAAGGTTCTCCAGTGGCTTTTAAAACAAAAAAAACCCAACTGTTAAAGTAAAGTAAAGTCCACATTTGTAAAGCGCACAATCACCCGTAAGGGTCTCTAGGCGCTGGGGGCCGTCGGGAAGATTAAGCAAGCTATTGCCCAGAGTCACATGGTGCTGGGCTAACCTGCCGCCGGAGCCGGGGATCGAACCGTGGTCCCCAGATTCCAGCATCAGTCGCCCTGGCCGCGGCGCCACACCTCTCCCACAAAGTTTTATGATATCCCACGATAAATGGCTCTACAAGATCGGCCAACCTATACACCGGGGAGGTCAGGCTGTTACCAACCGGCATACTAAAGAAATGGGAGAAGAATGGGTACAGGCAAGTGGGAGACTTTCTTAACTCAGATTCCTGGAAAAAGTGCCCAGAGATAGAGAATGGGCTGCTTCATTCCAGGGATATGCTTAAGTGGCCGTTTATCAAAATCAAGCATTTTTTTGCGCTAAGAGTAAGATCAAAACTAAGCAAAGCACTACAAGAAACAATGGATAAGTGGTCAGTAAGCAGCTTGGTGAAAATCTTTAATGAAAATAAATCATCTGCTGTCTATGAAAAAGCGCTCTAAGGATACAGGGAAGCCTAGGTGTAGCAATTTTAGACGCTTTCATTTAATCACATCTGAGGCACTAAGTAATGCCATCAATCAGTACCCGATTACTTTTAGTGGGGACTTAGAGGCTGAAGCCGATGTTCTGGACACGTGGATCCGGCTTCGGGCCGAGGATCTTGCACCTGCCGTCTCTCGTCTTGTGAAGAACGGACGTACCTCTGCCCCCTGGTTTAATATTGCCCTCAGGGAAAGCAAGATGACATGTAAACACCTAGAAAGGATCTGGCGTAAATTTTCTGATCCCAAGGACAAAATAATTTATAAACAGGGTCTGAAAGCTTACTATAAACAAGTCGTAGAGGCTAAAAAGTAAAGATATTTTTAAAATAGAGACTTCACTTCCCCTGCAACTGCAGTTAAGCCTTTCACCCCTACGGAGGAATGGCCTGTCCGTATGGCCGCCTATTTCTACGACAAAAACAAAGACATCCAGGAGTCATTTCTGATAACAGCGGCGATGTGTAGAGACAGTGCTATGCCTGCCTCTTCACTCACACAAGCCAAAGTTCCCCCTTTCGAAGATTTTCCGAGGATCTCGATGGAACAGTCGTTAGGCATTATGAAAGGCCTCAAATCCGGTTCTCCTTCCCACCCTTGCCCTGCCCCCATTCTGGCCTTGACTGCGTAGATTATTAACCCAGCGGTCAATCAGGTTCTCAATCTCTCTTTAGAGTCAGGGCAGGTTCCAGACAGGTGGAGAAGAGCTAAAATTTTACCCCTATTGAAAAAACCTACACTGGACCCAGAGCTAGCCTCTAATTACAGGCCGATATCTCTGCTCCCCTTCTTCTCTTAAGTTCTCGAAAAAGCGGTGAATACAGCCACTACTGCTTTTGTCAAGACTAACTCATTATTACACCCGAGCCAGTCTGGATTTAGGTCTAATTTCAGCACCGAAACAGCACTGCTGGAAGTCTCTGATGCCATAAAGGAGGTTATGGACAGAGGCAGCAGAGTCATACTCATATTGCTAGATCTATCCGCGGCCTTTGACACCAACCCCCATGACTGACTCCTATTGAGACTCCCGGAGTGTGGGTTTGGGGGTACGGTGTTTATTTGGTTTGCCTCCTTTCTAAAAGACCGCCAGCAAATAGTGTGCTCTATTTTGAGCCTGACTCTTTGTAATATATATATGACACCCTTAGCAACTCTGGCAGAGGAACATGGAGCCAAAATTGTATCATACGCGGATGATATGCAGCTGTTATTCACATCCAACAAAGATACGGATTTCAATGGAGACAGGATTAGCAGTTGCTTAGCAAAAGTGTTCTCCTGGTTCCAGTGTAATCAACCGAAGTGCAATCCGGGGAAGTCAGAGATCATCTTTTTTGGCCCACCGACATGTCCCCTCCCACCACATCCGTAAAATCAGTGAAAAATCTGGGGGTGAAGATGGTTGAGGATCTTTCTATGCAGTCACAGATCCAGTCAGTGGCCGGTACTTGCTTCTGCATGCTTAGGACGCTGAAGCAGTTTCTTCCTCTATTGCCTATCTCCCATTGGAAAACAGTGGTCCAAGCCTTAATAACTTCTAGGCTGGACTACGTTAATGCACTCTACCTAGGGCTACCAGAGTATTTACTAGCTAGACTGTAAGTGGGCCAGAACGCAGCAGCCAGGGCAATATTGATGCTTGGCCCCAGAGTCCGCATGACGACACAACTGAGATCCTTGCATTGGCTTCCTATTTGCGAGAGGATCCAATTTAAGTCCTTGGTTCTCTTTTTTAAGGCTCTCAACGGTAGCGGCGCTTGCTACATTACGAAGAGAGTGCAATTCTATCAGCCCCACCGCACTATCAGGTCTTCAGCACTTCAATTGCCATGCACTCCAAGATATCTGTGAGCTCACATCGCGGGACGTTCCTTCCAGGTGCAAGCTGCGATACTCTGGAATAAATTGCCGTTGGAACTAAGGATGATACCAGACCTCCTGGAATTTAGGAAATCACAGAAAACATGGTTGTTTCAGCTTTAACGTCCTGTTCAGCGGTCACTGAGGCTTAGCGATATCTGTCATCACATCTAGCGCCGGCACACTAACTGAGTAGCTGTGCCGGCGCTAACCACTTAACATAACATATGAAAAAGCCCGAGATAAATGGCAGAGGAGAGAAGGCCTCCAGATCGCTTGAGCGGTCTGGAATAGAATGAACAAACTTAATGCAACAACAATTAGAGGCGCCAAATTTAGGAGAATGCAATTCTACACAAAAAGGGTAATATTCAGGACTCCATCGTTTCTCCATAATATATACCCCCAGATTGAGGATAGGAGTTTTCGCTGCTCCAAAGAGGGAGGAGGTACTTGGTCTCACATTGTCTGGGATTGCCCAAAGATCAAACAACTATGGGTAGAAAATGAGAAATATCTCAGAACGACTATAGGTCAAGCATTAACTATTGACAAGTATATTGCAGTTCTGGCATGTTCTCCGAGCAGAACGATAGACAAAAGGCAAGGGGAATGCTTTTTTATATCAGCCCTGGTGGCAAGATCATTAAGATCATTAATTCTACAAAATTGGTGAAGTAATACTGTACCCACTTTCCAAGCCTGGAGGGCTCAACTTCACAAAATAAAAGAGCTGTAGAGATGCTACGCTTTAAGTTTAGGGTCTCATACAAAATTTGAGAAACGCTGGAAGTCCTTAGGAAACTAATCTGTGATTTGGTCAAAATGAAATGTTAAAGGGAAATTGTGCAATATGTGGCTTGCTTTTTCTTATTTTACGTACTTTTAATTGATGCTTTTTTTTATATTAACCGCATGCGTGCGGCCGTTTTTCCCGCGGTATGCGGCATTTTTCGAATTACCGCGTTACATGACGAGCTCAGCTCGTCATCAGCACACGGTAGGTAACGCTGATGACGAGCTGAGCTCGTCATCAGCATGGAAGGGGTTAATGCAACCTGAGAATGGACTGTTTGTGGGAATTAGTCAACCAAAATTGAATTGAGCACTGAGAGCACTTTATTTTGTACATGTTGAATTGTGAATCGACCTCTCAATAATTTTTTTATTTTTTTTAAATGTATGTTTGCCCGTGCATTTTTCCAATACAATTCCTCCCATGCAAATTATGGCAATCCAGTGTTCAGCCTGTTCATATTGTCAAACTCTAAATGGTCATCAAATCCACCCATCCTTACTGGAGAGCAGGTTTGACAAGCACTACCTCTATTATCTAATTGCCTGTGCTTTTAATGGTTTAGAAAGGAGAAAGAAATAAGGGGAGATAGTTATAGAAAGTAAAAGCCAAAGAGGAGGAAAGATAAGAAAGGGAGATAAAGAGAGATTTAGAGAGGGAGGAAGAGAGGGGGAAAGTAGCCAGAGAAAAAGAGAGAAAGGATGGAGGAAGCGTAACTGTGTGCAACAGAGAAAAGGAATGATGGTGAAAACGATTAATAATCATAAGGAATGGATGAAAGTTATGGGAGCAATAGCATGGATACCAGGAGAGAGAATCAAGGAGTTGGAGGCAAAAACAAGTGAGTGATAGTAAGATGAGAGAAGAATAGATAAAGTCTAAGAGAAGCTATAGAGGTGTTATGGTTAGGGAAGGGAGAAGAGCATTCAAAAAATGGATGAACGAGCAAAAGAGGAAAGATCAGAAAAGGAGATGGGGACATGAGTGTATGATGAAACAGGTGTGTAAAATGCATAATGTTCCACATTTTATTTTAAAAAGTTATTTGTTGAGAACTCTCCCTAAGCTCCCCTTGTATTTGTTGGGATAACTCACTGTGGTCACTCAGCACAGTATGGTGGCTGGTATGACATCATTTGACAGAGCTGTTTTTGATTTCCCAATCCAGCCTTGACTGGCCTGAGAGGTGGAACATTCAGTGCCAAGAGCACAAGTGCCACTTGCCCGTTTGGGCATCATGGTGCCACTTTTGTGGGCCTTTTTAAAAATAAAAATGGACCTTCACTGGCAGCAGAGGTAATAAATATGCTTTTAAATATAGGTTGCAAATGTGCTTGGGGATAATAGTGTGACCATGAGAGCGAAAGCTTGTGTATGTGTAGGCTTTTGTGTCGGTGTGTGTCAGCATGTGTGTGTGTCTGAGTGGGACTCACTGACAGATAGTGAGTGAGCATAAGTGAGATTGAGTTTAAGTGATTTAGACATTTCAAAGAGGCTGCCTCCAGGGGATGTATGTCACTACAACGCGGGCTATTACCACGCGTGCCATTACAACGCTGTTTTTAGAACTCAAGTCATTGCAACGACTTGCGTTGTAAGGGCTGGATAGTGGAATACTTTAATTTTCTATTCCAACTCCAGCCCACGTTGACAGTAGGGAAGGTGTTGGAATAGAAAATTAAACTATTCCTTTGCCAACAGCGCCCTCCAGCGGAAGTTGTTGAAACGACTTGCGTTGTAAAAGCAGCATAGTAATGGCAGCGTGTGGTAATACCCGCGTTGTAAAGGCTGTTCCCCCCTCCAGGACACTCACAAAGTTCTTGACACCAGTCATTTGTCACCCTAGACCTGTTGAAGTCTGGACGGGGAGGAAGGAAATTTACAGAACCAGATGAGGGGGGAAGTCAAGAGGTTTCTTCTGTTTCAAAAGATGACACTAGGTATAAACATTGGACTCCCAGACCAACTCTTCAGTACACTCCTAGACCTGTGGAGGGAGCTCAGAATGCCTATGTTGTACTTCAGCAGACTGCCCCATTGCTTGAAGCCTGCCTTGTACCATCGGAGACTTCCTTGCTGCTTGAGGCCTGCCTTGCTGCTTGATCCCAGGACTACCAGAGTAACTCCACGGGCTAGTGAGCTGGCCTCCTGTTCTGAGCTACAGGGAAAGAAAAAGCTCCAACAACATGAACACTGCACCTGGACTTTGCATGACGTAAATCATACCCTCCAAGTGGTGCCCACCCAATCCTCGACCCTTGAAGTTATTGCTAAAAGTGCCCAAACAGAAAAAAACAAAACTTGGGGCTTAACACATTTTTCACCACAAAGTGGCTTGATAACTAGCAAAAGACGGGGACCTACTTGCTTGAGGATCTGCACAAGGTACATTGCCAATTGGCCTGACTTTGCAGTGTCTACCCCTACATTGTTCTCCGCAGCAGCAAATCTTGCATAGTAGCTCGTTGAGCCCTCGCAAGCTACAGCCTGCAACTTTATCCCGCTAGAAATTTTCGGCTTCTAGGATAATGGCAGCGTTTAAATGTAGAAATCAGCGATGACAACTCCTCAGACACGCTGGCTACCTTGCCCCGCTGAACTTTGCTTTCTCAGACATTTTTCTTTAAAAATTCTTCTGAGTCTGAAGTAAACCAAGACCGGACCCGATCCACTTTGTGTATTGGAATTGCGCTCCCTCATGATTTGCCATAACTTTCAACTTTGCCTCAGTCTTGTGCCACTAGATATCCATGGTGGCACTTTGTTCTTTTTGAGCTCGTTTTTACAAAGACACTTAAAAAAAAATCTAAACTCTGGATCAACTGATTGGATTTTTGTTGTTCTGGTATCAAATTATTTATTACATTTTTTCTCTATATTTTCAAATTGGTGTTGGGATTTTTCTTGTGTTGAGTTTTAACTTTATTAGCATTTGAATGCTACAAAAATACTTTACACATTGCCTCAAAGTGAATCTTTTGTGCCAAGCTACCGGAGTGTTAAATTAGTGTTTGTAAGCTACATAAATACTTTACACGTTGCCTCAAAAAGTTAATCTTTTGTGCCAAGCTACCAGAGGGTTCATTTAGAGGGTTCACCTTGCCAAAGAGTGTGGTTGTTGCTTTAGATTAAATCAATCAAAAACAAAATTTTCTACAAGCACTCACCTAAATGTAATTTCTAGACACTGAACAGGGCCTAATGATTACATAACCAAACAGAAAAAGCAGCAAATTCAAAGTACATATTATGAAGCCGCCATTCTACATCTGATAGCGCGCTTAGTGGACTCAAATAGATTAGTAGATTATTTTTTGGGGACAAAATGCTGCAGGAGGCTGGTTCTCAGATTCCAACAGCAAAATTCCCCAAAAACATTTGCAGGAATATTCCTACAGACTACATACTTTTTTTAAGCAAGCAGGTGCTACAGGGTTTTATTATTTAAATTTAGGAGAATGTAAAAGTCTAGATCTTCAAATACAGACTAGCCATTTAAGAGGATGGAATAACCGTGGCCTGAATGAGCTAGGACATTTTCTAGTGGGAAATAGAGTGATTACTTGGCAAGAGGTCCAAAGTAGATGTGTTGACCAGAGTAAGCCTCGATTTTTTGAATATATACAGATTGTATATTTTTTTAATAGATACAATATTTCTTAAAGTGCCAGTACAACTAAGCTAGTGACAGCCCTATTGAGTGCTAAATTAAGAGGGGTGGGAAATTGGTTCCGTCTTTTATGCTCCCAAAGAGAATCAACCCTTGTTGAGAAAATTCTAGAAAAGGTCACCCAGGAGACACAATGTACACTCTCGAATTGGATCTGGCAGGCCATATCACAGTTTGGCAGTAAGGCCCTAAGTGCAGCCAACTTTAAAAGAATGATTCAGAAAAGGGGGTGGTGATGAACAGAGTGTCTGAATTAAGCAGACCACTCTTACCCAGTCCAAAGATCAGGGCTTGATCCATCACCGTTATTTAGCTCACTGCCCCATCCCAGCTTAGAACCTGGCTATATGCAAATTAGTCCGTCCCTGGCCCAGTGCATCATGGGAACAGGGCAGACCAAACTACCAAGCCAATTCTTCACCAGAAAGGAGACAAGCTTCCGGGGACCGGTTTCTGGCATTTCAGCCGTCGTCGGCCCGGCTTGCTTGAATCCTGATGGAGCAGTGAGCAAGGGACTCATGTCTGAGTATACCCTGCCACACCTATAGTGGCCAAAAACGATTCAGAAAAGGGGGTGGTGATGAACAGAGTGTCTGAATTAAGCAGACCACTCTTACCCAGTCCAAAGATCAGGGCTTGATCCATCACCGTTATTTAGCTCACTGCCCCATCCCAGCTCAGAACCTGGCTATATGCAAATTAGTCCGTCCCTGGCCCAGTGCATCATGGGAACAGGGCAGACCAAACTACCAAGCCAATTCTTCACCAGAAAGGAGACAAGCTTCCGGGGACCGCCCCTTGTTGTTAAATATTTTGTCCACCACCACCCCTTGTTGTTAAATATTTTGTCCACCCTAAGCGTGGAAGGGTATACTCAGATGTGAGTCCCTTGCTCATTGCACCATCAGGATTCAAGCAAGCCGGGCCGACGACGGCTGAAATGCCAGAAACTGGTCCCCGGAAGCTTGTTTCCTTCCCAGTGTAAGAATTGGCTTGGTAGTTTGGTTTGCCCTTTTCCCATCATGCACTGGGACAGGAACAGACTAATTTGCATATAGCCAGGTTCTGAACTGGGATGGTGCAGTGAGCTAAAAACGGTGTTGGATCTAGCCCTGATCTCTTGACTGGGTGAGAGTATTCTGCTTAATTCAGAAACTCTGTCCATCACCACCCCTTGTTGTTAAATAACTTTAAAAGAATGGCTTTTTGTCCAGATGGATGGCATATTATACACCCAAAGCACTACATAAAATATGCCCAGAATTGGAGAATAGAGGCTTTCACTGCCAGGCAGAAGGAAGGGGAGATTGGCTACATACTTTTTTACTTGTCCAAGATTAGGGCAATTTTGGGAAAGGATTTTCGTGGCCTTAAGTCGAGGGAAACCAGAAGAGATTAGATCCTTAGGCAGATGTAGCTCTCTTCGGTATTAATAGGCAAGGTGCAAACCTGGCAATGACAAGAGGTGAGGTGACATTTATAGCAATTGCCTCCCTTGTAGCACGCTCTCTGATACATCAGGACTGGAGGTCTTCGAAACGACCTACTTATGTGAGATGGCTAAATAAGATGGAACGCACAAGGAAATTTGAAGAAGCATATAGAAGGAGAAACTAAAAGTTTACTGCTGTTTGGAATTTTATGGTGAAGTTAGAGATCACGCTGGTAGAATAAGATTATATTGCATTGCAAGTTTTGTTTAAAATGAAAGGGGGCAATCTCTGAGAAGGGTGCCCACACCTGGATTCTGCTAAACAGCTACAACTCCTTGAAGTCGCAGCGCTATTTGAGTGTAGTATTTAGCAACAGGATAAAAGGCAACATCTTAAAACAGCTGCTAGGCATCCTCCCGTCAAATTCACACAACACCCCATGGCCGGAGAGGTGACCTGCAGGCTGTGCGGTCACCCAAAGGAGTATGTAATCCACACCATCTGTCTCTGCAGGTCCGCTCTAAGCCTTCACTGCCACTGGCTGTGGTCTTGCTGGAATCAGCAGGGGTAGGTTCCTGCAGACAAACCATACTAACCTGCCTAAACTCAGTAAGCAAGTAATCTCCTGAACAGCAAAGTCCCTCCAGGGGGTTGACAGGGCTTTAAGGAAGGCATGCCAAAGTAAAACCACCTGCCTTGAACACATGTCCCAACCGAGAAAGGAGGTGGCCCCCCTCACAATGCAGTGCCACTGCCTACACAACTCCCTCTGGTATTTTGGGGTACTCTGGAACAAAACTCCCCTCACAAAACCCAGCATAAACAAAACAAAAGGGTGTGCTCCCTGTCTTGGGACAACACTAGCCCTATCAGCCATAGCACTGCAGTAAGGCAATCACTTTTAACTGTTTTAAACAATCCTTTGCGCAAGTTCTCTTTTTGCACAAGCACTTTCTTCTTGGACTAGCTCTGAACCTGTCCCTACTTGGGTCAGACTGAGAAATGTGAATGCCATTCAGACAAACCTTATTGAATGTTTCCACTGAAAATGATATCTCATTTTTATGTGTGCCTTTTGTTGCTCATTTGCAAACATGCACAGATGGATTTTAACACTCCAGTCGGCAGACCAAGAATTTTTATGTTCCCACTCTTTTCTTACCCAGCAAGAAAGATTTTATACACATGATCTCAAGAGTCTTTTATTGAATACCATCCTTATTGTATTTATTCATCTTGCATGATTCATATTGTAATGATTTCAATTAATCGTACAATAAAGATCTTACCTTAATAGTGATGCACACACTTACGTAGTCTGTTCCAAATAACTCCTCATCAAACATACTGTGACATGCATACTATTATTATTTGCGTATTAACTCCTGACTTTTCAACGAGTGGTCTTTAAAAACTTGTTTAGTGTGATTGTTGTAAATTTTTTCCAGGGAAATAAGTATTTTTCATTATGCAATCAGTTAATCCACCACCACCATTTCCACAATAGCCTGGGGAACCCTCAGTTGTGTGGAGGAACTGGTTTGATGGTTTTGAGACTCATTTGGGGGAAATAGCAGCTTCAAGAATTCGCCCAGAGCTGAAACATTTTTTACTGTTACATTCTTTAGGATTTGAAGGGTGTGACATTGTTAGACATTTACCTGAAGTGGAAGGAGCAGATGAAGAACAGATGGATGAATATACAGACTGTGTAAAGCAGCTAAAACTGTGTTTCAATGTCCAAACTAGCATAGTGGTTTCGCGACACAACATTTTTATGAGGAAACAAAACGTTGGGGAAAATGTGGATATGTATGTGTCGGCACTCAGGAGACTGGTGGCAGATTGCCATTTTGCAAAATTGACAGTTGGTTTGTGACCAATTCATATACCACTGTTTAAACAAGGCAATACAATAAAAATTATTGTCTTTAGCTAATCTAATTCTAGGCAAAAGGTTGTGTATAGCTAAAAGTATAGCAATATCACAGATTTTTGTGACAGAACTGGAAGGAAAAACAATGGAGGTGGCAAACCTTATACATTAGAAAGGGAAAACCAATGTTAAAGACTCTGTTTATTCCAAAAACTTTACAAAATCAGAAGAAAAAAAATCTTTAAGCAAAGAAATATGTGTTTTAGATGCAGAAATGTATCACATTACAGAAGTGGCAAACAATGTCTGGCAAGAAATGGCTCATTTTGGCATCCAGAGCCAGATGAAACAGAAAGGTAGGGGTAACAGTGTAGTAGCAAACCTAGGGGAAATAGGTTATGATGACCACTTAGACAAACTACAGGAAGAATTCCAGAATACAGTTTAGTTGTTTGTGAAGACACAGTGGGTACAGGCGATCCTGCTACCTGTGAAGACCCATATGCTGAAATCCTGATAGGTGACAGATCAGTAAAACTGTTAGTGGATTCAGGATCCAGAATAACTATGGTCACACAAGAGTTATTGGATGAGCTTTGGCTGGGGAGAATTCTAGGACCCCCTGATCGTGCACCAGTATCCTATAAAGGGAGACGCTTCAATCTTTCTGGATTTTTTGAAGATATTCTGATTTCTAGGAATGGGAAAATGTTTGGAAAAATATATGTGGTAGTCAAAGAACCTTGTTTTTTGGCGGGTTTCACCAAGGTCTGTTCAAAATGGTCTTGAGGCCAGGCACCAAAGACCTAGGGGCCCATTAGGATGACGGGTGGACTTTGGCCGCCCGGCATCCTGTCATGTGTAGGGACCGCCCGCCATAAGGGCGGTGGTCCCGTTGGGGGCATTAGGATGCGCCCCCCACAGTGGCGGGCGCATCCTGTATCTTCAGCATTGCGGCGGGCGGTGCTGAATGCACCGCCTGCCGCAATGCTAAAGATACATGTTGTGCATTACAAAGCACAACGTGACAGGCACCACGCGGTGCATGCCAGGTTGTACTTTGCAATGCTGGGGGGTACCATAGGTACCCCCCCATGTGCACCCCCCGCACCCCCCGGAGTCCCTGGGGGCCCGCAATGGGCCCCCACAGGGTGTCTCCGCATGCCTTTCCTTGGCGGCATTGCCGCCACGGAAAGGCATTGGTAAATGCCCATGCTAATATGGCTGCCGTTGTCTGATAGACACCGCCACCATATTAAACCTTTTCCGCCCGGCCGCAAGGCGACCGGGGTGGAAAAGCGGCGGACGGTCTTTCCGTCCGCCGCGGTCCCCCCCGCCATACTAATATGGCGGGGGGTCATTCTGGGTAGGATGGCGGGCGGATCGCCCCCGCCAGGCCGGTAGTGGCTACCGCCAGCCTGGCGGGGGCGATCCGCCCACCATCCTAATGGGCCCCAAAGTCTCCATAGTTGTTGAGAACCTAGTAGAAGAATTGGGAGGAAAGTTTCCTCCTGTGTTTTTGGAATAACTGGGAACCATTAAAAGGTTCCAACACAAAATTAAAATCAAAAAGGGGTCCATATTGGTGAAACACAAACTAGTCAGTGTGCCTTTCTCCATTAGGGAGGATCTTGTAAAAGAATGTATGAAGTTGTATGACAACAGAATCATAGAACCCATTGGATCGTCCTTATGGTTGTCACCACTGGTGGTAGCTCGTAAAAGGAATGGAGAACTGAGAGTTTGTGTTATTTACATAGTCTTAACATGTTATTAGGATTAATTTGCATCCTCGTCCTAAAATATTTGATCTACTCGCTGTAGTGGCTGGTGAGAAGTGGTTTACTAAGTTCGACCTAGCCTCAGCGTACCACCAGGTTGTACTAGAACCAGACTCCAGGCATTATACCGCTTTTGTGTCTTCCATTGGAATTTTGCAATATTGCAGCATGTTGTTAGGGTTAGCCTCTGCAGCATCCGTGTTCCAGAGTATAATGTACCAAGGGTTTAGGGACATGAAAGGAGTTGTTGGAACACAAAGCTATTCTTGATTGAGGGTTAACCATACTATGCTAAAAAGGGGTGGTTCTTCAGGTTGAGAAGTGTGAAATTAGGAATACAGAGTCAAATATTTGGGACATATTGTTTCTGGACATGGCATAGAACCAAGGACTGGTCTGGTTAGCACAGTAATTGATGTATGGGCTCCTACTGATAAATCTACCCTCAAATTATTCATGGGCCTGTGCGAGTTCTATGCTCGCTTCTTCCCCAACTATGCTTCACACATTACATCCTTGGCTGTACTCCTAAAGAAATATATTATATTCAAGTGGGATGCCACATGCCAGAATTATTTTGAGTGAGTAAAAACACAACTGGGCTGCTCAAAAGTCCTCAAACCATTTAACCCAACCGTCAATGTTGCGTCACTCTCGATGCTTGTAACCATGGTCTGGGGGGCTGTCCTTACCCAGGAAGATGGTGAAATAGAAAACACCATTAATATACGTTTAGGGTGTTGAGGGATGCTGAAACCCACTTTTCTACCATAGAAAAAGAGTTGTTGGCATGTAAGTGGACCATGCAGAAATGTAAACTTCCATTTGGGGTACTGTGAAATGGATCATAAACCTCTGGTGGTTATCCTAACTGGTGAAAGATCAAAGAAGAGACTCCCAGAATTTCCAGACTGACAACAAAGTTGTTGCAGTACCATTTCAACATTGTGCACATCCAAGGGGGAACACATATCTGTGCAGACTTTCGGTCTACGTTTGCTGTACAAGCTGATAATATGGATGACGGTGAAGACACTGTAAATGAAAATTGTTTGATTGCCGAGTTGGACCTAGAAGAAATGTGTACACTTTCAGAGTCTGAGTGGAAGAATGAAATTTAGTCAGTTGAGGTTATGAAGGACATAATGTCCTACATCTCCAAGGTTTGGTCCACAGAGAAATCCCTTCCTATTTCTTGTCAACCTTTTGGAAGGTATATGATGAGTTGTCTGTGGATGATGGTTTTCTAATGGGAGAAACGTGTGTACCTCCGGTTGGTTTGAGGTTCAAGTTCAATAAGGTGGATCATGAAAGACATCTGGGAGCCACCTTCACCAAATGACAATTAAGACAAATATTGTGGTGGCCTTCAATGGAAGAGGAGGTTGATTGTTTAGTGGGAGAATGTGCACTATATGCTAGTTCAGAAAAGGGTTCAATAGTTAGAAAACCCCCATTGCAGCCTATTGATTGCCCATCTAGAGCCTAGGAGAAGGTGGGAATTTACCTGGTTGGTCCTTTCAATAGGTTACCAAGTCAACTTTGTTTTGCGATGGTAGCAATGGATTTGTATTCCATTTGGGCAGAGGTATAGTTTGTGGCACAACCTAATGCAAAAGCGGTAATTGAGTTTCTTATTTTTTTTCTCTTTTGTGAAGGATATCCTCAATTTCTTAATTCTGATAATGGTGTTCAATTTTTCAATGAGGAGGTGGACAGGATTATTAAATCTGTTGATGTTAAACATTTAAAAATGTCTCTGTAACATCTCCAAAGTATTGGTCAAGTGGAGTGCATGAAACAGGTGCTAGTGCATTGTGTTCAGTGGGCCATCACCAACAAGTGTGTTGTGATCAATACAGTGCGGTCTATGTTATGGTTTTACCGAACAAGTCCACAATCATCTACCCTGGTTTCTCCATTTGAACTGTTGAGGGTTAGGAAACCAGCCACCAAGGTATGCCCAGTTGGATGAGTGGGTGTGTGAAGTTCAGTTTGGAGTTGAATGATTTTGATGTAAGGGTCAAAAGGAATGTGGCTGAAGTTAAATCTAAACCGAAAAAGATTCAACAATAGAAATCATGTAAGTGATGTAAACTTTTGTGTTGGTGATCGGGTGTATATTAAGAAAGTTAGATACGTGAGGAAGGATGGTAAAAAGTTCAGTGAACCAATTGTGGACAAAGCTTGTGGCAATATGGTTAGAGTCAATTGCGCAAACTGGTGGAATGTGGTGAGAGTGGTCAAGTCCAAGCAAGGAACAATTTCGGACAGTTTGGGTGTGTCTGCGGAGAATGGTAGGAGGAGAACAAGGAACTGTGAAGTATCCAAAGATTCCACTGTGTTGGAAGCAAGTATAGTGGTGTATGCAAAACATTGGGACTGAAAAATAGCATTTCTGAGGATCGCAGGAGTAGTCAAGTTAGACATGTCCCTCATAGGTTCATGAGGTAGCCTGGGGTTCATGATGGATTTGTTTTGATTGATTCAAAGTTCTTTTGAAATATTCCAAAGTTCATGTTTTATGTATACTACTGCTGTATGCTGTTGTTTATTTATTTATTTATGTATTTGTTTTACTATGTAGTAGTTAATTTCATTATTTTCTATTTTTTTATTTTGTTAAGTTGTATTTATCGTTTTTCCCAAGGCGAAAAGTAAATGTAGTGTTCAAGGCACATACTGGGCATGATAGCAGTATGATGTCATGTATTTGGAATTACTAGATATAGACTTAGAATACTAGGTGAGTATTCAAAGTCAGTTGGAGGAATATATGTTTATGGCTGCATGACATTTCCAATGTGGAAGCTCAGTACAGAATAAACAAGTGGTGTCGCTTGTTCTTCCACGGTGAGGCGATCACCGCACATTACTGACATGTTTGGTATCCTGTGCTGAGGAGATTAAAAAAGCCTACTCATTCGTTTAAGTGTTCAAGGGAAGATCGACAGAGATTTTTTACATGCCCTGCTGTCCAGCAAGGTTTATGCTTATAAAGCCTATAATCTCTGACTCGGAGACTGCATGAGAAGCAGGGTTGGGGATTAAGAATGAAAATGAGATTCATTATGTGACTAGAAGACATGAATAAGTACCTTGGTTGATAGTAATAATAGCTGAGCTGGAATCTGACTCACTTGAAAAATTTGTGAACAGAATAATTGTCCTGACGTTTTTCACAGAAATCAATGTTTTCTGTTTGCAGGTTACCATTGCCTATTATGGACCAGGTGCAGATACCCCGATAGATAAAGCAGGAGTCTACCTGACTGGTGTTGGTAAGAACAAGACTTTCTCTACACGGTCAATAACTACATCAGGGTTTTCTTGTTGTTCTGATCCGTGTGGACTTTATTGACAACCATAAGTTGTAGTGCTGAATTGCATGGTAGAGTGAGAAGATATTATAATTCTCTATTAAGTACTGTGGTGTGTGCATAACATTGCATAACCCATTGTGAGCTACATCCAAAGAATGCATTAACAGCATGCCAATTGATCTACAAGGTGTCATGGATTGTTCTCTACCAAGATGCTCTTCAGTTTCCCTGGTGGTCGAGGCCATATGGTGGAGTGTAAACGTGAGCTGTTGGTTTTGCAGACCTTGCACCCTTAAGATCGAATAAGAAGTTTGGAACAGACCAGATCTTCTGTAGCATGCAGTAAAAACATGAACATCCACACATCACAAAACTTTGTAACCTGTTTCCGAGTGATTTCCCCTGGGATCAAGCAACACTGAAAAACATCCAGCTCCTATTCAAGCGCTTCTCAATAGTACCCATAAGCATCGCCACACAGAATTCGGATACCCGGATCCGTTTTTTACACTACATTTGTGGTATGAAAATATTAAATGAATTAAAACATTTTATAGACGTTACATTTTCAAAATATTTTTGTATTTAAAATATGTATTCAATCAGCCAAATCTTCCGAGCAGAATATTTAACTGAAAACACCTCTGTTTTACATTTTTTTTTAAAACAAGAAACAAAAGAAAAATGTGGCCTTCAAATAGGCATACATGAACACAAATACTCGGTACCAAACCAATACTGCATTTTTAGGAATTAGAGAAGCCCCATACTCTTTCCTTTGTGCAACGCTGAGTTAGCCTCGCAGAATGTATTCAAGGGTAACACAGTGAGCGGAACTTGCCCTTAAAGAATTCTCAGCTCATTTTTTTGGAGACACGGGAGGCAGGTGAGAGGGCTATGGATTCAGATGTCATACCAATGAGCTGGAACTCAGATTAAAGCTAAGTATATTTTCCTACTGTGTCATGGGATTCTTACTGATATTCACACATTGTAGAAAATAGAAGCAAGGAAAAAAGCGAATGCATCGAAGGTGGGTCCAAAAGCAGAGGACGAAAAAGGATTTCCTCAAACAGTTTATTAAGCTAGTCAGAGCCAATATTTTACTGAAAACAAGGGGGCACATTTTGAGGAAAGTGGCGGAGGGCGGGTTAGCTCTGAAATTGCTAACACTGCGTTCTGTCACTTCAGAAACGCAGGAATACGCCGTATTTACAATATTACTGCACACCCCAACATTTTGTCCCTGCGCTGGTGCTAAAATCAGCTGCCCCGCAACGACGCAGGCACCCAGGCACCAAAGTGCAAGGGTGCCTGCATTGAGGTAATGATTGGTTATGTGCAGGTAGTGTCTCTGCAGCACACATAGAAACAGCAAAAAAGTGGAGAGGTAAAGCATTTCTCCTCATTTCGCAATGTTAAGACCAATTAATTTTGGCGCTGGTTCCTATTTACTCCCATTGGCATAGCTAGCCCTGTGGCGGCCCATGGCAGTCCCTGCGTTTGCCGCACCATGGCAGCTGAGATGAAGAGCCGGGCCTGCTGGCGACGAGATCTCTGTTTCGTTTGCCGCCACCTGCCGGCTGATTGAAGACGGTGAGATGTTCGCCCTGAGACTGCATGTAAGAGCGGGGGGAGGCCGCCACCCCCAAAACTCATGCCGCCGGGGCGGGGGGCGGAACGCCCCGCCCCCCCTTGCTATGCCACTGTTTACACCACCCTTGTAAATAGGGGGCAGCGTCAAAATCAATGGGTGTTGTGGTGGAACACCCACCACTACACCCATTGCCTACCCCTTTCACGCTAAGTGTAGTGTGAAAGGGGTCCTAAAAAGTGATGTTCCTGTAGAGATAGGGGCTTGTAAATATGCCCCATGGTTTCCAGAGATCCCGTAAATGTTCGGAGATATTCTACTGATTATGGTTTCAGAGACAATTTCCTTTTAAAAAACTAGGTTTACAGATCAACAGGTTTTCCTTTTTTTGCTTCAATGATTCCAACTGCTGGTTTACATACAATTTTATCAGCCAAATTAAGCATACCTCTGAGACTTTCTTCAATCACCAATGATGTTTTTTTCATTATAAAGTGTTGGACATGTTGTTTAAAAATTTAGCAAATACCACACCCCTCAGTGATCTTTTTGTAGTCCTATATCTGCATCCGCCTGGCACTGGACGATACAGCACTCTTTAGTAGTTTGTCTGCAAGACTATAGGTGTGCCTTGCTTTACACCTAAATGCATAGACCAAACAGAAATGATTTTTTATTTCTTTTGAAATGTGTATGCTTTGCAACATTTTAAAATCGATATTATTAATGCAATGTAGTTTAACATAGTTTTTGCTTCATTTATTTCCCACTATATTCTGTTCTTTGCCATTAACAAATATTAGAACATTGGAATGTTGGTAGCTCCATTGAAAACAATTTAGTGCTCCGGGCTTATAATGCCTTCGGCTCGGGCCTTTAATGCTGCAGCGGACCTTTAATAGCCGGTATAGCCCACTACGGCGGGCTATAAGGCTATATTAAAACATAAATAATTCTACTTCCCTATCATGCTTATAACTTGTTAATATAGAGGTAAAGTGTTTTGGGCCAGCCTCAAACCATGGCATTGAGGATTATAGAAGGCCATGATAAAATGGCATTTTGTAACCATTTCTACCACTGCGCCGAGGCAGCCTTGCTTGATGGCAGTATCCACCTGGTATGGTAGGCTGCAAACCTTACCTGATCTTTCTTCTGTACTTACCTGTATAATCACACTGAATAGCAATTTGTTGGGGGGAGGGGAGGGCACAGCTTGTACATGTGTATCTAGTCCTTCCTCTCTTAATCCAGTGTGATGCCAGAAGATAATTCTAAGGAAATGCAGTTAGTCAAAAGCTTTGGATGACCACAAAGGTGATTGTTAGGAGAATATACTATAGTCAAACATTTGGTCAAAAGAGTTAGGCTGTGTTCACCCACAATTATTAATGCATGATCTATGAATGCACATGTTTTTCTGTGAATATAATTACTTGTACCTCAGATTCTAACCCACAAGGTACTTTTGCACTCACAACCTTTTGATTAGTTACTGAAAATTACATGCTAAAATTGTACCAGGGTATGGGAATGTTCCTCGCTTTTCCCTAACCACGTCTCTATTCCCTTGTTAAATATGTAGCATAAAACAATGTTAAACCATGTTCATCCATAGTAGGTTGGTCCCTGTTTATGATTATTTTAACAATATTATCCTCAACACAGGCTGAATTTGCTTGTTGTTCATGCAAGTGGGAACTCTGCTGTGGAAGAACATTTACCACTGTAGCCATTTTTGTCCACAGAACTTTAAAATGCTGACCTTGGACAATAGCCTTATATCCTTGTGGAAGTACTTGGCTTTTCTCATGTATTTGGTGGACGCATATTTCCATTTTGCTGTCTGTCTCTCCAAAAACTCTCATAAAGCGATTCCAAGCAAGGTCTTGGGAAGAGCTGCTGTCCACTACGTTTGTTAAAGTGATTCTTAGCCTGCATTTTTGTTGGTCATCGGTATTTCTATTTTGCCCCATGTTTTGTCATATTATATTGAGTTGTATTGAGCAAACAATTTCCCATGGTATGGGCTTCTTGGGGTTCTCTGGGGTGAATACTGGTGGCATACACTTCATTCTTGAAGGTATAGCCATGTTTTCTAAAATTTAAAACATCAAAGACGATTTTCCATGGCACTGAATGCAAATATGGTGCACATGTCCAGCAGAAGATATAAACTGGAATACTGGAATTATTACATTAATTGTGATTTGCAAGAAATACAAGTTTATTGATTACTCAAAGAACCTTACGCCTGATATAAAGTTTGGCTGATGAGTTACTCCGTTACAAACATGGTAGATATCCTGTCAGTCTAAATTAGAAGTTCATTATATTTTTGGGGACTTGTAATCCAGTGGATAGGTTATCCGTCACATTTGTGACAGAGTAACCCATCCGCCCAACTCTAACTCATGCCCTTAATCAGGGTATTGGCTGCCACAGGGATCCAGCGTATTGTCGCCTGCATAGTAAAGCTTGGTTGGAAGATTTATGCTCATAAATTGTTTTGTATGTTGCCTTATAGGCAGAAGGTCTCCGCAAATTGTGCATACTCTGTACTATGTATTCTACCATTTCCAAAGTTATGGGGTGATGAATACAAAAGTAATCCATGCTTTTTGATTATTTGAAATGTAGGCAAATGCTCCAGACAAATGGAGCTTTTCTCAAACGCATTTTGGACTATGTTAAGTTGTACTCTTTTACGTACTCTTACATACCTTTGGGAATCTGCCACAAAACATCTAAGATTGGAACAAACTATGAATATTCATGGGACATTTAGCACAAATATAAAAACCGGTGCCCTCTTTGCACTTTAACTGATAGGGAACTGGATGTTTTGAGGCCGATTCTCAAAAGCATGTATGAGTACGTAAAGTGCTCTGGTAGTATTACTTCCCATACTCATAAATGCTTTTTTGAATTGGCCCACTAACTTTAGGCAAAAAAGCTTTGAAAACTGTAATGACCTGGGCAACCAGAGAAAGTTTGTTGCAAGCGTCATCAGTTACTTTTAGAAATATCTTATGGCATCTAATGATCATACTTTTGGGGACAACACCATGACCATTTCCCCCAAGTCTACTTTTCGTTATGATTTCTTCAAGGATGATCCTTGCCACTAGGAGAGGCACCTCCAGTACTTCTGCAGGTTAAAATGTCATTCCCGTTTTATGGGACGTCTTTTTAAATGTGTACATGATAAGGATCTCAATTTATTATGGTCTTATAATGTCCACCTTGAGTTAAATCTCCATACTGTTGTTTGTGGTCTTTGGCATACAATGTTAGACACATGTTTCGTCTTCAGTGACATTTCACTATCTGGGTTCCAGTTACTTATTCACGTGCATATTTTTTTTTCTGGTGAAGAAGATGCACATGAATTGATGCATGAGATTTTTAGTGCTCCGAAATATAGCTTCAGAGAACACCGGCAGCATATCTGGCAGGGTTGTTAGCTTCTATGTTGCATTTTGAAGATGCACACTAACAGGAAGACCCTGGAAGCAGGTAGGTATAGACAAATGTATTTAATTAAGGAACATGTTACAAGTAAGGAAACCCTTCCAGGAGCTAGGATTTAACCAGCTCATTCCCCAGCAGTAGACAGAAACTCTAACTGACCGGAATAGAACACTCCAACTAATGACATCATACATTCTACGTGGCATTCCACATACCACAACAAGCTGGAACTGAATACCCATCAGGCTAAAACAGAAGGCAGGATACAATATCTCCCCTCACAAAGAAGGGCTGCACAATAAAGTGCAATAAAATAAAAACTCAAGAAGCAGAAAATATAATGTTCAAACTAAAAGAACGCACTTATTTTACTTTGAGTACATAATTAACAAAACTTGAACACACCCTACAAGAGGTAAGTTCAAAACGAAATACCACCATACACACCTACACACAAGTTCATACACATGCTCAGGGAACGGAACTGCACACCCACACAGGACATATACAACCAGAAATAACATCAACACCAATAATTTGCATGAGCATAACACCCTGTGGAGTGTGTTTCTTCATGCAAACAGCACACATGAATATAGCCCAGGGGAGCATGCACACTCTTTGGAAAGAGTTCAGGGACTTTCAACCAAGTGGAGTATGCACCCTTTATGCAAATGGCGCAATGGAATAAAGCCCAATCGAGTGCACACACTGCACGCAACAGCACATGGCCATCGCTGCCAGTGAAGTACGCAACCACCAAGAAAACAGCACATTGGCATTCAACCCAGGGAAGTGCGCATTCTTGCAAACACCACACAGGCATTAAACCTAGTGAAGTATCCAGCCTCCATGCAAACAGGGCAGGGACTTTCAACCTAGTGGAGTATGCACCCTTCAAGCAATTAGCACACAGGCCTCCAACCTAGTGGAGTAAGCACCCTCAACGCAAACAGCACCCAGGCCTTCAAACCGGTGTAGTGCGCACCCTTCCCACTAACAGTTCAAGCGCATCAGAACACCCTGATGCCTGCACTTCCTACTGTGCAGTTAACAATCAAAAGTAAGACAAAGGATGAAATGTGGACACTGTCAGCACATACCAAAGTACACCTAACACTAGACACACTCCCCTCCCATAGCCCACATATTTATTTTGAACGCAATAAAACACTGCAAGATATTCAGCAATCCAATTGGCAAGGAAGTTGGGCGAGGAGGTACATGTTCCATGACTCACAAAATTAAACACATATGTACCCTAAACACCCGTGGATACCAAACCCATCAACCACAGAATTAATTAAAATAAACCCATGATTGATCACAAGCATTGATGTACTTCATCAATGAAGAAAATTCATCACTAAACTGTACTTTAACTTCTGCATTGATGCCTATAAACCACCTGATGCATTGGTATTAAAAATGCATAAATACTTCCTAAACATATAAAGCGACCTTCTGAGTGATATCTCGGTTGCAGCAAAGTTTTTAACCTTTCTATGGCTTATTCAATTTGGTGGATATGCCGGGGCATGCCAGTGGGAGTTACTGGGTCCGCCCCAATGCAAATGAGGGTAAAGCCCTCTGATGATAGCGCTTACGCTTTATGTGCACCAGGGCTATCGGTATTACAGAAGGAGCCGCACAAGCGCCTGGATCCCCTTCTGTAATACTTCGGGGACGCATCAGGCATTTGTGCCTGCTTTGAGGACCCCCTGGGCACCTTGATATTACAGAAAACTGAGTTCGTCTCGCAAATAGTGAAATGGATCAGGTCAGCCCTGCTTCAGTTTTGGAAGCCTGGATTCATTTCACTGAATTTCAAATACTGAAACCTCAAGTCCAGAATGCTGATGGTATGTACGATGACAACATAAGTGGCATCTGCCTGTGCTGAGAGAGCACTGCATACCAGTCTTTTCCTGTCAGTAGAGGTGAGCATGGACAGTTCAGTAGTTATTTTCCAACACAACCACTGGACGTTGCATTCATTCTGCAATGGCATGCACTACCTGACAGCTGTTTCTCCTGTAGGCCACTTACAACTAGAAAAGCCACCAAAACACTAAGTGAAAGTTAAATCTCACTGGCCCACTCTCATACACTGAAAAAATATTTCAGAGAGGTTATATGAACTGGATCTTTTCACACTACACTTTGACTTTCTTTTAGTACTCAACAGCTGGCATTTTATGAAAATACAGCACTGCACTTTTCTATCAGCTCATACCTCCCTTTACTGTACAGCAGTACCACTTAAGGCACTCTGCAACACAGTTCTGTTCACCCTCACCACACTATGCAGATACACCTTGTGATCCTGGGTAGAAATGGGGTGGGCCTTTCTAGTGAAGCACTGGAAAAAAACTTCAGCAACAAACACCTTTTCAGCTAGTCTGAAGCAGAATTCCTCAGCACTGCCGCTGTTGTCTCTTGCATTAACAGAACCGTATTTAAACTGAATTAGTAGACCTCCTTGGAGCACTCTGATGCTAAGCAAGACTGTGGGGTACCTTTCTTAATCAGCACCTCTACTTAGTGAACCCTCATACAGCACACTTATCATACCGCTATTGTGCTCTGCTTTGGGGTTGCCATGTCTTGTGGCACTGGTGGCATTCATTCTTCAGCTTGGCAGTTAAATGGCTCTCCACTTTGGTCTCTTTTAGTTTTCACTTGACTCCTCTGTTGCATTTCTAGAACGCACACAGGGAGGGACTCCCAGAAGGTAGGTAGGTACAGGAAAATATATGTTTATGAAAAAAGAGTTACAAGTAGGGGAATCTTATAAGAAGCTAACATGTAACCAACTCAGTCCAAGCTACCTGGGATAGAACACTGACACTAATGATATCACACATTCCACATGACTCACAACATCCCACATAAGATTGCAACAGAAGACACACCAGACTGGAACAGAAGACAGTATACCACAAGGTACTTCTAGGAAAGCTGCAAATCTTGGTTAGAGCAGCAACTTTTTTGAATATTGGCTCATGATTTCCTCTATCTCTAGGACATTGAATATATGAACTGCAATACGAGCTGATGAGTGCATCCTTTTTTAAGCTTCTCTTCTACACAATTATATTTTTCATAGATCCAAATAATGGTATCTTTCTCCATTGTCAAAGCTGGAATACCCCAGTAACTTTCAATTCACAGAAATATAAAGAAGCTTGTCGTCAAGTGCCCTGGAAGTGTCACTTCCTTAGAACTATCACATCTTTGGGAAAGTACCTGTATCTCCAAAAAAAGATACATTCATCTCACTTGGAAATTGTGTAAATTCGATACTATTGCTATTAGAATATTGGACTCCAAAGGTAGATATGTACTTCTTAAAGGACACATTGAAGGCATTGAGTATCTACTTTTCTGATAGAGACCTCTAACCCACAGATTTCGTACCTTGTGAATTTCCCCAGGCGCCAGGCTGGAACCTGAAACTTTGGCTAGAAATTCCCTCATGCTTCAGCAGGTAGCATCATGAAGCTTTGCAGAGGATCTGTCCCACCCCAGATCTGATGTCAGGGTCTCTAAATTTGCGCCACCCTGTGCGCTGATGTCAGTTCCTTTCTTTCTGCACCTTCTGGCACAGACCCAGAGCTTCTGGAACATTGTCAGAAGTCTTTCCCTCAAAATATTTTCCAGTGTGCAAAGTGTCCCCAACTGAAACCACGGACTTTAAGCCATGTATGCACTGCAACGGTCAGATGTCAGTGTCGGACAATCACAAAGTCTCTCTTTGATGCCTCACCTCCCCACACAACTCAGTATTACGTGACTGCTGCTCCAAGATGAATAAAAAGGGTATCTGCGGAGCCAAACTTGCAGTCGTGGAGCTTCATTGAAAGTTGAATAAGGCCTGGTCTCTGTCGAAGTCAAGGGCATTAATGTGCTCTTGAGGCTGATCTTACAACCAATCATTGTCACAGTCAGGCAGTTCAGGTAAGTGCAAGAATAGTAAAAAACATACTAGTTGAAACTTGGTTCTACCCATTCCTACCTCTCCAAACATTTAGAGTTGCGTGACACCTTGGGCCCCTCCAGCCACGGAGTGGGTCCCCCATTTCTGTCCTGATTCCAATGCTTATTTCGATGCAACCCAGCTTCCCCTGGCCACTGGTAATTCTTCAACAGCTCCATGAACTCAAGCAGGCTTTAATACCATATTTGGTTCCCCACCGGATCTCTCTAGAGCACCATCGGGCCTTAAGTATCTGAGGTGACTACCAGTTTGGTTACTGCTGGCAGATCAACACCGATTTCAAGTGAACAACTCAACCTCACTTTGAGGACTGCCCCTCCTCTGAACCGGGGTCTAAGAGTCCAGTACCGGCTCCAGGCCTGACCTGCTCTCAGTGCTGCAGCCCATTTCTCAAAGCCACGCCCATGCCACATATGGAGCCAATTCTTTTATCGGAACTTGAGGCTCAGAATCCTCCTCCCACATGGTCACAGCTTTATCATCTATACTCCTACTCAGACTCAGAAACCTCACAAAACCAGCTGATGAGGATGATGGAATCCACCTCCACCTCTGGGAAGACAAGAACCTTTTCCTGAACTTTCAGGATGCCAGTGGGGTGGACATATCGCCAGACATTGGTTTATCCCCCCTGAACCCAGCTATGGCAAGAGATGAATCTGTGTCTTTTCCAACAGTCATAAGGTGAGCCACAGAAGTGTTGGGCCTCACCCTACCTACTACAGATGTGAAAACTAGTGTTTTGACAAAGGTGCAGGCAGCATCGAGCCCCAAAGAAGCAATGATCTACCCAACCACCAGTGCCCCATCCCTCAGCTGCCACAAAACTCCTTTAAATTGCCTGCAGCAGCAAATGATCACCCAGTGGGAGGCCACATCACCTTTTATCTTCTATGTGGAGGAGCATTACATCCAACAATGGGAGCTCCAGAATGTGGAACACGGTTATTCCCACCCCTTCCTGTCACATCCTCCGGACAAGCCACCCACACTGCACCACACCTCCCAGATGACCACTTGTCCATTCTCCGAATAGAAGTTCTAGTTCTTTTGGCCAAGAGAGCCATGAAAGGATGCTAGCATCAGAGGTCAGGCTATCTGTTTCTTCCATTACTTTCTGAGACCTTCATCCTATCCTCAATCTGCATCCTTTGAACTTTTGCTCATGGAAGGACACGTTCAAGATGCTCACCTGGCTCAAGTTCTGTCTGCCCTGTATCCAGGAGGCTGGATGGTAGCATTGAACCTGCAGGACGCCTATTTTCACATCCCTGTCCTGCAGTCCAACAAACGCTCCGTAGCCGCGTTCGGGGAAGCATGGATATTACCTATGCTGTAACTCGAGTCATTTGGCCAAAGCATACCCCAACTTTTGGAGGCTCATGAGGAATTGAACCAAGAACACAAAGTTATTTGCATATTGGCAAAACAATCCTCATTGAATTTGTAGGCACATAATAGTACAATAGCAAAAGGGGGTTCCTTTCTGTGTTAATCAACTTTTGAGAACTGACCTTCAGGCCTAGATACCAATTTAACTTTTAGTATTCCAATATGAAACGGATTCTTATATCTGCACACAACCAGGGTATTTTTGAACTCTCAAAGTTTATTTTGTTATTATTTTTTTAAAACAGTAAAAATCATTTATTTCATAACATTTTCAAATAATCCTATACCGATTGACTGTCTAGTACACATGAATATCCTTATACTCATATCTCAATCGACATTACACTTGATCAATACACAAAATTTTAAAATTTCATAACAATATGACAACACAAAAAAAATGTGTATAAAAACTATAGAAAGTCCTTTGTCGACGCGTTTCGGTGTATAGAGGCTGCTGTAACACCTTCTTCAGGACAGACTTTGAATTAAAAACCAAACTTCTTCATTCTAAAATAAATACATACAATTCGTGTCATATTCTAATGAGAGGTATCAGTGACACATTAAGTGGACCTGTACTCCTTACCTTAATGTGCACATTAAGGTAAGGAGTACGGGTCCATTTTGAGGGGCTTAGCGAGCTGTGACTACACTTAATGTGTCACTGATACCGGCACGATCCGTAATGGGAATATATATACCTGCGGTAAGCGGGAGTTCCCGAAATTCGAAACTGTTCGTGTCCTTCAGGATACGTGAAATAGATTATAAAATCAAACCGCTGACAACGAGTGAAATGTGGGGATAAGACTAACGGCGCTTTGATAAGTCAGTGAGTCTGGCAGTATTAGCTAACAGAAAACAGGACTACAGAAGTGTTTTCATAAGCGAGAATACACACTAATCACCCTTCGTATCGGTTAAATGCTCATGAATTTTAAAAACGTAACGAAATGAGTTCCAGCAGCAACTAATGTTAAAACTCTGTTTTTCTGAATTTAATAAATATAGACTGCCAAACGATAGAAGGTTATAACAGCAATAAGTGTAATAAATTAAAATCTCCAATATTCAGGTCAAACAAAAGGAAAAACCACGACCTCTACAATAAGGGATGAAAGTGAAAAGAAACCCCTCTGAAACGAGAGACTAACCCGTTTTAGAAATTACCGAAGAAGGGATACATAATCCTAAGGTAGGTTTTGTGAAGTTTGAGGCGTATTTTCAAAATTTAATGTAAATATAAGGCCATACCGATTTAGATGTTCCTCTTTAAAACTAGGTCTAAGGAAAAATACAGAAGGGACCTAGACCAGAATCGAAAGTAAACAAGACTCGATCCTGAGACACAAGAGATACATCTCTCTCCGTGTTAAGTAAGTAATAACGCTACAGCCCATGCTGGAGGCTAAAAAATCCATCTGAGATAAATCTCTAATTGGGAGGTTTCCATTTTTTAGATAAATTAAAAATATACTCATCAGTATTACCACCTGTGAGGAGGAACTGATGACCCCAATCGCCAAGGGTGTGGAGTCACAAAACATACTGAGACCCATGACAAGAAAGTAAGAACCATTTTGGTCAATATGTCACAAAAGTACCTATTCACACTAGGTTAATGTACTTCACTCTCATTAGAATATGACACTAATTGTATGTATTTATTTTAGAATGAAGAAGTTTGGTTTTTAATTCAAAGTCTGTCCTGAAGAAGGTGTTACAGCAGCCTCTATACACCGAAACGCGTCGACAAAGGACTTTCTCTAGTTTTTATACAATTTTTTTTTGTGTTGTCATATTGTTATGAAATTTTAAAATGTTGTGTATTGATCAAGTGTAATGTCGATTGAGATATGAGTATAAGGATATTCATGTGTACTAGACAGTCAATCGGTATAGGATTATTTGAAAATGTTATGAAATAAATGATTTTTACTGTTTAAAAAAAAATAATAACAAAATAAACTTTGAGAGTTAAAAAATACCCTGGTTGTGTGCAGACATAAGAATCTGTTTCATATTGGAATACTAAAAGTTAAATTGGTATCTAGGCCTGAAGGTCAGTTCTCAAAAGTTGATTAACACAGAAAGGAACCCCCTTTTGCTATTGTTGTATACCCAGTCCTTTCTGGTTCTCTGGGAAACTCTCTCTTTTGAAGAGGGCACATAATAGTACTACATCTCCACTATTTTGTAAATACACTTTTTTATCTAGAGAAACGTGAGTAAGGTGGGGTGTGGTGCACCCTGTCCTGAAGAAGGAGTTGATCTCCGAAACATGTCGACTCACCCACGAGGCGATGTGCTTAATATCACATAATCACCTCGACATGCACCCTTTTTAATAGTACCAGCCCGGGGGCTCATTAAAATAATTCTGTCTTACCTCACGAGCCAGGCACTTTATAACGATTCACTCACTCAGATTACCCCACCACATACTTTCACCCAACCCTCACACACACCACACATATTCTACTTTATCAGTGCTCCCGCATAGTCGTAGATCGCAGCACGCCACATCCCGTAGAGTGGTGCGAAGGCCCCAATGATGAAGCATGACACCAAGGGTCCTTTTGGTGTGAGAGGGGTATTTAAAAAACACTATGTGCTCCCGACAACAGTAGGGAACACACTGTCCAATCTGGTGGATTCTTGTTGTTTATTTATATTGCAAGGGAGAAGGAATCCACCTCTCTCTCTCTCCCTCCCCTTTGTTATTTACAGATTATAGCCCATCTGCAGAGGTTGGGGATACCTATGATCCCATACTCGATGACTGGCTACTGAAGACAGGCTCCCCTCAAGCAGTTGTTAGCCACCTCCAGATGACAACTGACCTGTTGACATCATTGGGTTCAGCGTTGTCTGCAATCATGCTCAGGCCCATCTCCAATAGATATAAGTTCTAGCCTGCTGACTTCCTCACGTCTGTATCAGCCTTCATTATATTTGTTTATTTGTAAGGAGGTGGTTGAAACCAGTAGATTGCGTACTGTGCTTGTGTAGCTAGATAATATACTTGCAAGTCTGGTATTGCCAGTCTTCCACTCTCCTTTGGTTTGGTCAATATTTTTCAGTGCATCCTTGTCTGTTTCCCTGTCCAGATTAGTTTGAAAAAGATCATCCTCAGTTTAGTGGGAAACATTTGAGACAATGGGATGATGAGGACCAGGTCAAAGAGTTTATGCAGCACCTTCATTTTGATTCTGGTTATCCACCAAATCATTGAATAGGCAAAGTCATGCCTATTATTCTGCCTTAATTCTGATGAATTATTTCACTAGAACTTTTAGGTATGTGTATACCCAGGTTTTTTGTCAAATCGGTTCACAGTATACTTATTGTTGTGCTATCTCTGTTAGGGGAAACATTTTCATTTTACCAAGTTTTTTGGTAGTCTGGATATTTCCCAAACTTTAATTATTTCCTGGAAAATTAGATTGACGTTTGTTTCGGAGTTCAAATCATTTGCCTATAGTGCGATGATAAATAGTCCTTGAAAAATGGTCTTTAATGTATAATCCCAGATGTAGCTGAATCTTCTGCAGTATAGATGACATTGGTTCCATTGACAGAACGAACAGTGGGGGCATCGTGGGCACTCATGGTTGATAATTATACATCTATGTGGATGCTGACAGTAGGATCAGGGTATACCAAGCTTACCATTTTCAGAAATAATTTAAAAACTCCGTTTGTCCTCAGTACCTTGAGCGTGTACGACCAAACTAAAAACAATAATGCTTTCTCTGTATCAAGAAATGGCACAACTGCTTGTATATTCAGGACAATATAGTGAAATATGGTTTTAGAGAAATGATAATGCCTGTCTCTCTAACAGTTGAAGGAAGGAAACTTGATATCAGTGCCTCCTCGTACATAGCCAAGAAGTGGGGTCCAATAAGTCTATGTCTCATCGCTAGTTAGTGAGTTGATTGCTGTTTAATTTAATCTACCTAATGGAGTTTATTAGGTTGACCTTTGATCTCTTCATCTTTCCAAGCCAGAGCGATGTTCTCTAAATAGTTAGATATTTATGTAGGTGTGGCAGTTGTTCTGAACGTATATCAGCAAGAGAAGTAGTTAACAAATGTGTCTAGCATGCCTCATAGTTTATAAATTAGGTCCACATTTATTTTACATGTTTGTAAAACACCTCTGGCCCTGGAGTCCATTTAGAATAAAAAAGAGTGTTCTGCTTGGTCTAATGCCGTTCCCTAATTGCCATGCCCTAGCATGTTTACCCAGTAGCTGTACCGCCTGGTCTCCTACCTCAGGAAATTTAGAAATAGTACCTTTGATATCCATCAATTCATAGATTTTACGGCTCTCCTCATATTCAGATTCCACCATTAGAACTTGGTCTCTATATAGTTTATTTCTCAGTGTTTTAGTATGCAGCATCTTTGGCTCTAAAGCAAGCTACTCCATATATTTAATTCGAATCCATCTCAGGTCATTACTGCTATGGCGACAGATCCTTCCCAAGTCATTACTGCTATGGTGACAGATCCATCCCAGGTCATTATGCTATAGTGACAGAGCTGATATAGATTGGTCTATGATGGCTTTCTAAAGTTCTGTTTTGAAGAACCATAAAGTAAATCATCTGGTCATGGTCAAAACTGCCAGGTTTTCCAAAGCGGTGGAGGGGACTGGGGGGGGGGACATTGGCATGGGAGGTGGAATTTGAAGTGTCGAACAAATTAGGGAGTGATATGAAAGTGATGGTGAGCAGTGCAATTTTATGCCCAGCATGATAGGGTTTGTGAATTCAACTAATTGCATGTATGGAGTGTAAATAAAAAGCGGAGGAGTGATATGTAAATCGGTTTTCAGAGGGATATTGAACTCTCCCTATGAAACTATATCTATTCATTTGCTTTATGTGTAATATGGTTTTAGCAGATTGTGACAGGAGGTTGTGGCGCCTGTTGGTATTGATCTATTTGTATGCTTATCATATTATTAAAGTCTCCTCCCAAAATTTCATATGTTGTCTGCAGATTGCAGCACTTATTCATCACTCTATCGAAGAAGTCAGTGGAAGTAGTATTTGGTTGACTTATAGTCAATAGAATCATATCAGCCATACTTAGCACCCCTCTACTGTAATATATATGCCTAGTTGTCTGCGACCTATTTCTAAGGCTGGAAGTAAAGTCTTTAGTGGACCAAGGTCATCACACCTCTAAAATGGGCGTTATAGGGTGAATCTAACTGTGAGTTCCTCGTTTTAAAGCAAAGGACGTTAAGTGCTGAGATGTAAGCGAGTCTCTCAAAGCATAGCTAAATCAATGTTGGGTCTGTCCTAGCCTGTGAATACGTGCCCATTTTTTGGGTTATTAAGGCATAGGGCATTCCACATTGAAAAATCGGAGCATAAGTTGGGTGTCAATATCTCTCACGGGTCTCCCCTGGTGTGTTTTTCTCATATAGCTGCGGATCATATGTGAGGCAAAGTTTCACACTCTGTGAAGTGTAGATTGCTATGTATGCCTGGATTTTGTCTCTGTCAACACAAACTCTCACACTTTAAATCAGAGGTGCATCTGCACCTCAAGAGCAATCGTCAGCTGTTTAATGTGAGCTACACGTACACGGGGGCAAAAGGTATGCCTGAAGTGCTAGCTGTTTGTGCAGACTTGAAATATTTTGACCTTATCTGAAAGGCTTTCATCCTTATAGTATTTTGCTTCATAGTATTTTGGGTCCATGTAGATAGACCTTATGATTCTATTCCGCAGACCATTGATTAAGTCACCAGCATGCCTCAGAGGCTCTTCTAATTAGCTGATCGCTACAAACCAGTAATACAATGGTATCTAGCTATTTAGCTGACAGCAGCTTATGCTGCAGTACCATTTTGTTTCTGAAAGGGTGTTATATCTGTTTCAGATAGTCATTCATTATTATTCATTGTAACACATCCCCCTATTTCCCTAAGCTGCATATGGGTGTTTTGACATGTCTCTTCGCCTTGATATTGAGAGGACTCTGTTGCAGTTTCTAGAGGCAAAAACAAGTGAGGTTTTATTTAATCCTCAATTTTGCCAAATATAACACTACATTTTTCATCTCAGTTTTCTTCAGCCTTTATTTTACTTCTCAGAATGAACTCCTAGCCTCTTGAACTGCGATTGTGAGGTTGAGGTAGAAGGATATTTCTGATCCTTCAAACTGGATGATGTTTCTACTTTGGTCAGTTTTAGAACAGAGTCTCTGTCTCTTTAATTTAGAAGCCAAGCAATGATTGGTCTTCATGACTGACTAGGAGGTGGCTTGGGTACTAGCACTCTGTGCATGTCTGACTATGAAGAACTGTGACAAGGAGTGTCGACTGAATATTGATGTCAGTAATTACACAACAAAATGTTCCAACAGGCCGATGGTCGTGTTTCCAGTAGAAGGATTTCTCTGATCCTTCAAACTGGATGATGGTTTTGCTTTGGTCAATTAGAAAACAGTGTCTTTGTCTATATCATTTAACAGTCAGAATGATTGGTCTCCATGTCTGCCTAGCAGTTGACTTGGGACTCTGAGCATGTTTGACTATGAAGAACTGTGACTCGGCCGAAAATTGATGACAGTAGTTACTCAACATACTGTTCCAACAGGCTGGTGGTCGTGTTTCCAATACTATGAGGATTCTAATGTTACTTCAATAAGGTCGTCCTTCCAAGTGCTCATTTTTGGGTTGTGTGCTTTCCACTGTTTTATCCAGTTTGTTCGATTTGTCACATGCCACATTCATATTATCTTTCACCTCAGATATTTATCTCCTTGCCATGTCTACTATAGATGCATGCTTATCGATCTGCTGTTTCGTATGGTTGAGTTTCAAGGTAAGGGAAGCAGCTTTAAAATTGATTTGGGCCAGGCTTCCTTTTTAACCTCCTGGAGAATGTTTTTCAGCTCTTCCACCATTCCCCGCTACCTCTGGAGTGGAATCTGCTGTGGTCAAACTGGCACCTTTCTTGCCTAAGGGCATAGTCCTCTAATTGGAATCAATCTTCCCCATTTTGTGCTGAATGCCCAGCATGCCTGAAAGCATTCTGCAAAGTTCAGAAATAGGAATTTGTTTTTTCCTTTAGTAACTGGCTGGCATGAAGTTATGGCAATTGTGTGGTGGTCCAACTTTCGGGACCTATGTTCAATAGTAACACCCCTGTTGCTTATTTTCAAAGCCACAGTCACGGCTTTGCATCAGAATGTTAGGTCGATATTCACAGTTGTGGCGGGGTTGTACTGAGATTCGTCTGATGGAGTCTGATTTCCTTCAGGCTTTCATGTTCAGTCTGGGGACTGTGCACCCAGTGAGGACATGGCTGTTCAGTCACAATGTCTACCTCGACTGTGAAAAATAGAGCAGTCTAAAATACTCAATCTTCCACTGAGTCAGGTTTCATATGTTTCTTCTCCTACGCCATGATTTTTGCCTCAATTTTTCAGTGCACGTATGTGGCTGTGGTGTGTCTTGAGGAGTGTCCTCCAAAAACTAACCACCTTTTGGCTTATGTGCTGAGTGAAGGATCAATGCCACAAGCGAAGATGTGACTGGTGAGTTGGGATTGGCACATGCATTGGATCAGTAGTTTGCAGCTTCCCTTGAGCCAGGTATCTTGTTTTCTCTCCATACTGGTTTGCCCAATTTGGCAAGTCTGTGTCCCTTGCTAGCTCACTTATACCTTTGGATTTTGTGCTTTTTTTATCCTCAGCATCCTGGTGGCTTCTTGCTGACAAATGTTACTCAGGATGTACCCAGCATGCAATTCACTGCACCCCAGTTCTGATAGATACATCTGCCTTGTGGATTCCTCACCTTGTGAATATCCCCCTGCGTCAGCAGCTTCCGGAAATTCTTTTTGTAGCTTTGCGCCGACGTGGACGGACGTCACAGAGGCACGGCATCGCGCACGACTCCGCTGACGTCACCAACCCCATATCAGGTCCACGCCGGTGTGATGACATCAGTTCCCTTTTTTCCGGGTCCTCGACGCTAACGGTTTTCTAGGGATCGTCCGTAACTTTTGCAGTAACTTTGTTACTTTGTGTTGTTGGTGTTTCATTCTCTTCTCTTTCGACATGTCTTTGAAGAAGACCGGATTTAAAGCCTGTGGAGCATGCGGCAAGACCATGTCCATTACGGATCCGCATGAATGCTGTTTATGGTGTCTTAGCTCCGACCACGACGTCGAAGACTGCCGGTCTTGCAAGAAGATGACCCCTAAGGCCCTCCGGGAGAGAGAAGCTAAGCTTATTGTGGCAAAGCTTAAAGGAAGTAAGGAGAAGAAGAAATCGAGGTCGCGGACTCGACGCTCGAGGTCAAGATCTCGCTCGAGGTCGCGATCGGACTCGTCCTCGGCCCATGCTTCGAGATCGTCTAAAAAGAAGCATAAGAAGAGGTCTCATGAATCCCGACATCGCTCGAGGAAGGATTCGGGTTCTAAGCCGAAGTCACAGGTGAAGCTGGTTGAGAAAGAGGTGCTGTCTTCGGCTTCGGAAGATCAGGACGCCAAGGTTGAGGCGTCGCATGCGAATTCGCCAGGCTCGCCGAAGCAGACAGCGAATCCGTCTCCGGTTCCATCCCATTCTCTGGATCGGGAGGATGAAGGTGAGGGGGAGATGGTTGGAGAGGGAGAGGCTCCGTTGCCCGAAGGTCTGTTGACTCCGGTGCACCAGCCTGAAGAGGAAGTCGACGTCGTATCGACTCCACGCCCTCAAGAACAGCCTGGGGGTTCGTACCCAACCTTTCCGGCTCCAGGTCAGGATCCGACGCATTTTCTAAATGCGATGTATGGAATTTATTCCAGGGCTATGTACCCCTCTGGGGCTCCTGTTGGTCCCATGGGTCCGATGGCGTTTGGTCTTGGTGTTCCCCAAACCTATGCTCCTGCGCCCTTTATGCCTTTTATGCCGGCTCCGGCGCCGCATTGGCATTTTCCGACGCCGGCGAGGCCTTTGACTCCGAAGCCATCGACGCCGAAGTCTTCGACGCCGAATCCTTCGACGCCGATTCCATCATTCCTGATGCCGAACCCTGAGCGACGTCGTGGGATTCTTCCTCGTCCGGCGTCGGGCTCGGCGCCGGCACCGGATTCGACGGAGCCGTCGGTGAATCCAGCGGCTTCGAATGTGAAGCGCAGGTCGAGGCGTGAAGCCCAGAGACTGATGGAGGAAGAGAGATATCGTGAGGAGTATTTGGAGGAGGGTGAGCTGCAGGATCCTGAGGACCCTTTTGAGGATCTTTCAGTGGCCAGTGGCCTTGAACTGTCCCCTGAATGGGATTTGGTTTCAGTATCGGATGAACCCTCTAAGGATGCGGCTCCTTACCATATTGTGATTCAGAAGGCTGCGAGTTTGTTGAACATTGCTTTACCTACTGCTGAGTTCAAGTCAAATCTTCTCACAGAGGTCCTTCACTCTCCCTCATCAGTGACTGAACCATTGCTGCCCTTTAATGATGCCCTTAAAGATCCAATTTTAGAAGTTTGTAAGAAACCTTTGTCAGCTCCTGCTGTGTCTAGAGCTGTTGCCAGGAGGTACAGAGCTGCTCCTGATGATCCAGAGTTTTTATCCACTCACCCTCTGCCTGAGAGTTTGGTGTTGCAGGCGGCCAATTCCAAACGTTCAATCGGAGCTTTTCCTCGGGTTCCAGCTGAAAAGGAGTCGAGAAAGCAGGATCAGGCTGCTAAAAAGGTTTTCTACTCTGCCAGTATGGCACTGAAGTCCACAAATGCGACCTGCCTGATGGGGCGTTATATCCACGCCCTTATGGACACTGTAAAACAGTTGGTGCCCAAATTGCCGGAAGTGGATAGGAAGGACTTCCAGGAAGTTATCTCTGATACTCAGGCTGCAGCGAGGCAGGTGATTCAGAGTGGATTGGACACGGCGGACTCTGTGGCGAGGGTCATGGGCTCTTCTGTAGCAACGAGGAGAGCTGCGTGGCTGAAGTCGATGAATTTTCGACAGATGTCCAGTCTGCATTGATGGATCTCCCGTTCGACGGGTCTGGTTTATTTGGCAGACGCTGCTTTAGAACGCTTTAAAGACAGCAGGGCGACGGCTAAGTCATTGGGCCTTCAGACCAGGGGCACTTTTGGGAGACGTTCTAGAGGATTTAGCAGATCGTCTTTTCGATCCTACAAGACAACGCAGCAGCAGCCACAGCAGCAACAAAACACACTGTACAGGTCTTATAGGGGCAAGCAAAGGGCCCGTTCTCGAGGCCGTCAAGCTTCCTCCTCTTCCTCCTCTTCCCCGTCCCAGCCCCCTGCCAACGCAGCAAAGCAGCCCTAGATCTGCCATTCCGGATCATGTGGGTCCAGTGGGGGGTCGGCTTACCCATTTCCTACGAGATTGGGAATTGATTACATCGGATCTTTGGGTTCTCAATCTCGTGGGGAATGGGTATGCTTTTCCTTTTCGGGAGTTTCCCCCAAATTACCCTCCTTGCCAGGGTTTTTGTTCGGAAGACCACCTGCTTCTCCTGCAGGAAGAAGTCCTGGCACTGTTCAGAAAAGGTGCGATAGAGGTGGTTCCGGAGCAGGAAAGGGGTCAAGGATGCTACTCCCGGTACTTTCTGATCCCCAAGAAGGATGGCAGGCTTTGGCCAATCCTGGATCTCAGGATCTTGAACCTTTACCTGAAACAGGAAAAGTTCAAGATGCTCACTCTTGCACAGGTTCTTCAGGCGCTGCTGGAAGAAGACTGGATGGTGTTGATTGACTTGCAGGATGCGTATTTTCATATTCCCATCCTGAAGTCACACAGGAAGTATCTCCGTTTTACGGTTGAGTCGCAACACTACCAGTTTGCGGTCCTTCCGTTTGGTCTTACTACTGCGCCTCGAGTCTTCACCAAGGTGATGGCGGTGGTGGCAGCACATCTCAGGAGGTCGGGGATACCTGTATTCCCGTATCTGGACGACTGGCTGATCAAAGCGGAGTCGCCAGAGAAGGTGCTCCTTCATCTGCAACAGACAACGCAGTTGTTGTACAGGTTGGGTTTTTCGATAAATGTACCCAAGTCTCACCTGGTGCCCTCCCAGCGCAACCTGTTCATAGGTGCGGTACTGGACACTACCTACCTGTATGTCGTGCATTCCCTCCTCCTCAAAGGATTCGCGACATACAGGAAATGATTCCTTTATTCTCCAATGGAGCGGTTGTTCCAGTCCTGAAGGTCTTACGTCTGCTCGGTCTGATGGCTTCTTGCATTCTGTTGGTCAACCATGCACGCTGGCAAATGAGGGCACTCCAGTGGTGCCTCCGCAGGCAGTGGTATTAGCACAACGGAGATCTCAGGGAGTCAGTGAGGATCTCCAGAGAAACTGCAGCAGATCTGTCTTGGTGGAGCATGGAAGGCAATCTGTCGCAAAGAAAGCCTTTTCATCTACCTCCTCCGGTGGCCACAGTAATAACGGATGCATCCACTCTAGGGTGGGGTGCTCATCTGGGGGACCTGGAGGTCAAGGGCCTTTGGTCTCCAGAGGAAAGGTTGCTTCACATCAACCTACTGGAATTACGGGCGATACGTCTGGCGCTCAAGGCCTTCCTCCCTTCCCTTCGCGGACGGTCAGTTCAAGTCCTGACGGACAACACCACCGCGATGTGGTATGTCAACAAGCAGGGAGGAGTGGGGTCGCAGTGTCTCTGCAGAGAGGCTCTGCGTCTCTGGTCCTGGGTTCAGGATCATCAGATTTGCCTGATGGTAAATCATCTGGCCGGAGTTCTGAACGTACGTGCAGACGTTCTCTGTCGGCAGTTCTCTGCCGACCACGAGTGGAGGCTTCACCCGAAGGTGGTTCGTCACGTCTTTCGGACGCGGGGGACTCCTCGGGTGGACCTGTTCGCCACTCACGAGAATGCTCACTGCCTGTCATTCTGCAGTCTCCAGTATCCGATGCAAGGAGCCTTGGGGGACGCGTTTCAGTTGAGTTGGGGAAGACAACTCCTTTACGCGTTTCCTCCTATACCCTTGAGGAAAATTCGCCAAGACCGGGCCCGAGTTATATTGATCGCCCCGGATTGGCCAAGAAGGGTGTGGTATACAGACCTTCTCCACCTCTCCTCTCACCCGCCGCTCCGTCTCCCTCACAGGGCAGATCTCCTCTCCCAGATGGAGGGGCAGGTTCTACACCCCCACCTCCAGACCTTACACCTTCATGCCTGGAGATTGAACGGGGCAACCTGAATTCCTTTTCCCTCCCACACGATGTGGTGGATGTCATTTTGTCAGCCAGGCGTGACTCCACTAAGTCCATTTATTCCTATAGATGGTCAAAGTTCGTTGCTTGGTGTGGGGAGAAGTCCATTGATCCTTTAAGGGTTCGTTTGTCCAATATTCTTCAATTTGCTCTTTCCTTGGCCCAGCAGGGTTTGGCGGTGGCAACCTTTAAGGGTTATTTGTCTGCCTTATCGGCTTTCCTTTGTTTGCCTGACCAGCCCTCTTTGTTTAAGTCACCTATTGTTTTACGGTTCATCAAGGGTCTTACCAATAAATTTCCTCCCACTCCTTTTATTGTACCCCAATGGGACTTGAACCTTGTTCTTACATTTTTGATGGGTTCACCTTTTGAGCCTCGACACTCATGTCCCTTGAGGCTTTTGTCTTTCAAGACTGTCTTCCTTGTAGCAATTACCTCGGCAAGGAGGGTAAGTGAGCTTCAAGCTCTTAGTTCAAAGCCCCCGTTTTTATCCATTCATGCTGATCGAATGGTTCTTAGGACCAGGGCTGGTTTTCTGCAGAAGGTGGTAACTCCTTTCCATCTGGGGCAGTCCGTTACCCTCCCTACCTTCTATCCTCCCCCTCACCCTTCCAAGGAGGAGGAGCGGCTTCATCACTTGGACCCTAAGAGGGCGGTGAACTTCTACCTGGACAGGACAAGAGAGTTCAGGTTGGATGACCAGCTGTTCGTTGGATTTGCTGCTGTAAGAAAGGAAGATCTGTGCACAAGCGCACGCTTTCAAGATGGATAATTTTATGCATCAAGATCTGCTACTCCCTGGCGGGTAAGGAACCTCCAGAGGGTATAAGGGCTCATTCTACTAGAGCTAAGTCTGCAACATCTGCTCTTCCTAGAGGTGTGCCTGTAGAGGACATTTGCAGAGCCGCGACTTGGGCCTCCCTCCACACTTTCGCGAAGCATTACTGCTTGGATACCGAGGTGAGGAGGGACGGCCACTTTGCGCGCTCTGTCCTCCAGGATTTCTTGGTATAGAAGAGTGGACACCCTCCTCCGGGAGTGGGGACTGCTGTGGGACTCTATTCACAAGGTGAGGAATCCACAAGGCAGATGTATCAGAAGAACAAGTTACTTACCTTCGGTAACGCTTTTTCTGGTAGATACAGTATCTGCCTGTGGATTCCTCACTGACCCGCCCGCCTCCCCGTTGTCCACTCTTGTATACCATGTTTATTGTATATATTTACATATATTTATTGTGAAAGGAAATGTTTATTGCATTTTGCTTTCCTTTAAATCTGGACATTGTGTACTGTGTATACTTTGTATTGTTCTACTGCCATTGGTCCGTCCGTGTGCCTCGAAGGCACGGAAACAAGGCGGAACTGATGTCATCACGCCGGCGTGGGCCTGATATGGGGTCGGTGACGTCAGCGGAGTCGCGCGCGATGCCGTGCCTCTGTGACGTCCATCCACGTCGGCGCGAAGCTACAAAAAGAATTTCCGGAAGCTGCTGACGCAGGGGGATATTCACAAGGTGAGGAATCCACAGGCAGATACTGTATCTACCAGAAAAAGCGTTACCGAAGGTAAGTAACTTGTTCTTTAGTCTCCTGTTGCTGCTGGGGTCTGTGGTGTAGTTAGACCTTTTGCCACCAGTGGTATCTGCTTTTGCTGCCCGGTCACCGGTAATAGTGGGGGGGACGTGTTGGCAATTCCTGTGCACCCTGTGATGGCCGGAGCTCAAGACTCAGATTGGCATCTTGCTGCACAGCTCTCTTTTTATAGTTCTTTATGGAGGAATGTTGGTAGGAAATCATCTCTTGAAAGTAAGCAAATTTCCTACCCTGAGTGGGGACAGGCTCACTACTAAAACCATCTATGGAGAGGAAAGGTTATCAGAGATTGTTATTCTGCATTATGGACAGTGAGTGATAAGGAACATTCCCTTGGGATCACCAGGGTACGTTACTTAATGGAGTAAAAATATTAATAATAATCCACATTTGTAAAGCGCAAACAACCACCCGGAAGGGTCTCCAGGCGCTGGGGGCCATCGGGAAGATTAAGTTATTGCCCAGAGTCACATGGTGCTCGGCTAATCTGCCACCGGCGCCGGGGATCAAACCATGATCCCCAGGTTCCAGTGTCAGTCACCCTGGCCGCGGTGCCACACCTCTCCCAACAATTGATGTTGACTTGTCCTTGCAGAACTTGGCGAAGCTTGTGGAAAGGAATACTGATCCTGGCCTCTTGTGAACACCAGTGAATACCACTATATGAGAAGCACCGAGGGAATATTTAAAGACCAGGCACGGATATACTCCCCCACTATATACTAAATACACAACAACAATGTCCAAGGGTCTAATACACACATGTAGAATCTAACAGAACCTCAAGACTGTACTACTATACCTAAAAAGTATATAGAACTCTAATATACTAACAAAGGAAATGTCCTTTAATAGGACGGATTCCCATCACTCACCATAGGTGACATGCTTCATCATCTGGGTCTCCTCCTAAGGTCACACTAGTGACACTTAGGGCTACTACCCTTTCAAAAAGAAAAGGGGAGCTCACGGATGTTTTCAAAGCTATGCAGATTGTAGCGATAGCGCTATGTTTAGACTTCAAGATGTGAAATGAAAAAATTGTGTGGGAATGTAAGTGCAGTGCAAAAATGTGTTTAAAGTGAATTAAAACTGACCGATTGGGAGTAAAAAAAACACCGCCAGGGTTGTCTCAGAGCTGTGATGTGTGTTGCTTTACTATAGAAGATTGATAGTGATCTAGATTGCCCAAACCACGTTGGACCAAAGAAGTGTGCATGGACATGCATATGCATGCATGACACGTTGACATCCATCTTTGTTGTCAGAGGCTGAGGAAGTTGATTGTGTTGCGAATTTCCTGACCAAGAAGCATAAATATTTTGACTGGGCAACATTCTTCCCACGACTGGTGTAATGAGATAATGACAGAGGCTGCGGAGAGCTGCACAATATGTACCCCCTGCAAACAATCTGTTGGAGCTAGGTGTAACTATATGCAATGAAGGAAGTGAGTAGTAATGTATTGACATGTCACAGCTAATGGAGCAGTTTAGGAATCTTGTGCATTTAAAAAGTGAAAGGAATTGGTTCATGAACACTGTTGGGAATAAGAACGATTTCACCAAGACTAACTGGAGTTACATTATTTCTTCACTGTGGACAGAATAGGAGCATTGTGTCCATTTCTTGTGACAATTTAAGAACATAACTATTTCACAAGATTCATTTGTAATTTGAGCTAATTATATAAGTTTATTATTTTGTGTTTTCATTTTGGCTTGTTGTTTAGGTTGAAGAAAATATTATTAGGTTGTTACTCTATCACCATGGCAGCAACAAGTGTGCCTCAACCACCTCTCTTTCTCTGAGACGACGACGACGAGCCTCTTCTGATACCCTATAAACAATGAAAGAAATTAATATTTGATTACGATAGGAGGAGAGATATTTTGGGGTGCTCTTGCATAATTTATGGAGAGAAGAAAGAGAGGCACATCTAAGAACATGTTCAGGAGCTGGCTACTGGGAATGGTTATGGTTAGCCCAGATATATATATATATATATATATATATATATATATATATATATATATATATATATATATATATATATATATATATATATATATATATATATATATATATATATATATATATATATATATATATATATATATATATATATATATATATATATATATATATATGCTAAAAGGACATTTTAAGTGTTGAATCATTGTTGTTTTGGAAAAACATACATTTTTGAAAGACAGAACAGAAAGAGTGGGGAACTAATGTAGCATTTCTAAGGAACATGGTTGGCCCTTGTGAATGTAGGGAATTTACAGAATCTAATAGTGAGGTGCACAACTAAGTCTACACTGCTAGATAAACTACTAGTTAAGAATCTGCAGCTGAAGTAAACTATAGCGATTGTGGAAATGTGGTACATGAACTTGTCAAAAGCAAGTCCTGTGAGTGGAGGAAAAAGTTAAATACTAAAATTGAATGCAGAGGGGGAAAAGGAGGGGAAAGGAGGAGGGTTTGTGCACAGACAGTACATTTAAGTATTACCTGTATGGTCAGCTGAGTCATTCGTCCTACAGTGGGAAAATGCTGCATGTGTGAAATGCTTGAAACCTAACAATTATGTATGTATCTTCAAGAAAGTTCAAGAATGGAAACCTCCCTCGATTAAGCCTATTTCTGTTTAATTTTGTATTATTTTTATCCTATGTCTAATTGCTATTTTGTCGTGTGTATTAGGGGTGTTATGGGCTGCTTTTGCTTGAGGGTTGTACAGTTACCATGTCATTGAATGTGGCAGTGAGAATGTTGGGCTGTTGTTTGACTGTCTGCTCAGACCTAAGTGGCGTTTCTGGATGTAACTATATTCCCTTCTTCTTTGACAGCATGGCAGGAGCGTTCCTTAGTGAGGAAGGTGTAAAAGGTCTTCAAACAATTCAAAATGATAGGGCCCCTCTACTGCATATGATGAGGGGCCCCTGTGACTTGCTTATCTCACAGATATTTATAGCCCTTGGGCTGAACGGGGGGCTTTGAAGAATCCCCACCCCGTACAACAAGGCAGGGCTGCAGGGACCTGTGTTACGCCGCTGACTTCAAACAGATAGTCGCTCATCAGATCTGCTGTTTCGCATGACTCCCTAGCAAGCACCAAGTACAAGTGTCAAGTGAGTAGAAGGACGTGTCCTAGTGAGGGAAGGATGCCTCTTGGGAATTGTCGATCAGCCACAATAACTTAACTATGTAGTGCTGACACTGCTTCTTGGAACATGCTTCCGTAGTGTAGCCAGCCCTTCGGACCATCGGATATTCAAAACCGCCAGTTGCTACTGTTGCCTGGCCGCCATGCAAGAACAGAATGGTCTTCGTCTGACTGACACGAGTTCCCAGAAAATTATTCATAAATATGATGGGGCTTATTTATAAGACCCTTACGCCACTTTTGCGTCGTTTTTCCTATGTTATAAATGATGCAAAAGTGGCGCAAGGGGTTTGTAAATAAGCCCCGATAAGTTTAAGGGATCTTTGCGTGGATGCCATAAATTATTTTGAAATTATGACAAGTTTACCTCTTTTTATCCAATTGATCGACATTGTGTTTTAGGTGCTGTGTGAAAAGGGCTTGATAGACGATGATTGACAATAAGGCACAACAGGGGCCATTTCACGATGAGCTCCCCGGCTCAGCACAGGGTAGAGCGCATGTTTTTCAGCATTCCAGAGCGAAAGTCAATTAATTTATCTCGGAATGGCTCCCACGTAGGGCATTATTTTAGGAAGGACTGCTGAGAAAACAGAAAAAGAAAAACCGTGCTTACCGTTTCCCAGCTGCACAGTCTGAAAAAGTAGCTCTAACTCAGGGAAATATCGTGTTTAATGAATTGAGGCCGTTTTGGTCCCAATTTTTAAAAAAGGTGACAAGTATGACCCAAGATGCTATCGGCCGATATCACTAATAGACTCAACATGTAAGTTGATGGGTCGGGTGATACTGGCACGGTTGGAAACATGGGCGGAGGCTTCAGGGGTGATTGTAGAATCACAATATGGTTTTAGGAAAGGGAAGGGAACCACCGAGCAGTGTCTGAACCTTGCTTTGATCATGGGCAAGTACATGGGTGCCAGGAACGGCTCTATACACTTGGCATTCATGGACTTGTCCAGTGCTTTCGATACAGTGTGCAGGGAAAAATTGTGGCGCATGATGGCCTCTATGGGGTTTGAAGAACCTCTGGTCACCCTGCTCCGCAGGCTGCACACTGCTACAATGGTAAGGGTCAGATATGGCCGTGGTGGGGAAAAATCACAACCAATTTTATCTACTGAAGGCGTCCGACAAGGATGCATTTTAGCACCTTTTTTATTCTTGATTTATACAAATGGTTTGGAGGGTTTTTTGTTAGAGACATCTGCTGACTTTCCAAAAATAAATGGAAAAAGAATCCCAATGTTGTCTTACGCTGATGACACTGTTTTAATGACACTTACCCCAAACAGCATGCAGATTTCTCTGAATGCTTTTGATACCTTCATGGGCAATTTAGATTTAGGTGTCAACTTTACCAAATCTTTTGCCATGACTTGTGGTCCAAAAAATGTGAAGATACGGAAATATATGGTAAAGAATGCTAACATTGAGAAGGTGGATAACTTCTGTTATCTGGGTAACCTCTTTAATAAAAAATTAAGTTGGGAACCATTATTAATAGCACGGGTTCAGAAGGCTGCCCAGTTAATCGAAGCCCTTTTCCGCTTTTCTAGTAAATTGGGCCAACGGCGTGTTGCGGAAATTATATCATTATATAAGGCCAAATGTGTTTCCGTTTTGACCTATGGTTCAGGGGTGTGGGGTTCGGATAAATGTGAAAGAATACAAATTGTGGAGAATAAGTTTGTTAAGCGTTTGTTATGCGTGCCATTGAGTACATCTAATATATTTTGCCATGAGGAAGTTGGTATTGAGTTTATAAATGACATTATTCATGTTGCCCCACTGATATTATGGGCAAAGGTTTGGCAATCAGAAAATTTGAAATTAACAAAAGATATAATCCAAGATTGTCAAAAACTTGATTATTATACCCAAATCCCGTGGCTACGATATGTTAAAGAGACCTTCTTCAAGATAGGTCTAGGAAAAATGTATACAAACCCAGAACTACTTGGCAGGGATACCAAGGAGATTATTAAGAAAGCCTTTAAATCTAGTTTGGGTTCTTTTAGGACAAATGACCATCTACTGAGCGTACAAGGAAAACCAGCTCGCCAGCTCTATTTGTCATATATTATGAACACACAATGGCGCTTTTATTTAACAAGATTTCGCCTTGGTACCCTACATTTTTTGTTTGCTTTCCCTAAACAGGGGGGATGGTGGGAAAAGCTACCCAACTGCCCCTGTAACAATAAGGTTTCGCAAAATACTCTCCATCTCTTGTTTTTTTGTACCTTGTATAAAGCTCCAAGAAATGTTTTCCTTAAACCTTTATTGGCATCATTTCATACACGTTATTACAAAGAAGCGTATGATTGTTTGTTGTCCCTATCAACTGTACATATTTGTAATGCCGTCTTAAATTTCATCAGATCAGCTATGGTGATTAGAAACAGATATTAATGATATTCGGTCTTTTCAGAAAAGTATGTAAATATGTATAATGTTTGACTAATCTTATGTGATTTTACAAATTTTTTGTTATGTACACTTTTATGGTTTCTATATGAAATCGAAATAAAGTTTGGAAAATTGAATTGAATTGAATTGACTTGTCACAAGCCTGTGCGCCTAGGCAGAGGAGTCTTTCGTGATGTCTCTACGGATTAGCGAAGGGCCTAATTGTTTTGTGGGTTTTTTTTGCATCTGAGTTGTCTGAATTTCAAACATTCCTCGGAATTTTTCTGAGTTAATACATGAGCTTAGAACAAGTGTGAAACGGGTATCTTCTGCTCACTGTTTCCGACTTGTTCTGCATAAAGTTCATCCATTAACTTCGAAAAATTTTGATTGGCGCGTTTAAACTTTAGTTACCTTGCACCAAACTAAAAAAAGACATTAAAAAAAAAAAATAAAAAAGCAAGCGCCGAGCTCAATGCAGAGCTGTCATGAGTCGGCGCAGGTCTTGAATGATGTTGTCAGTGCTTTAAATGGGCCGGTACTCTCCAGTACAGAGTACCAGCACTTTTTTATTTTGAGGGGTAGAGTACCGGCACTTCTCAAGAGAAATTTAATACTTTTAATTGGAGAGTACCTGGACTTCTCAGAAACAAGCAGGTACTCTGTTACAGAGTACCTGCACTTCCATTTTTCCATTTCAAGCACTGGATGTAGTTAAGTAGGTAACTTACTCACCCATAACATTTTTGACAAATGTATTGTATTGTACTGTAAGTGCATTTACATAATGCTTACTACCCCTGATGAGGCGTCAAAACACTTTTTCAGTGAGCCCGCTACTCCTTAAATCAGAGGATTAGTGGTGAATTAGTATAGTGAAAATATGAAAGTAATTTGAGTGGTGGATATGTTAATCAGTTATTTGGATTGAGAAGGATAGTGGAGGGATAGAAGAGTAATCAAAGTTTGCATTTATATAGCGCTTGATACCATTGCTGGGTGGTTGAAGCACTTTTTCGCAGACAAGCATGCTACTTTGGAACCCAGAAAGTGTAGTGGTGAATTAGTATAGAGAAAATATAAAAGTAATTTGAGTGGTGGATATGTTGGTCAGTTATTTGGATTGAGAAGGACAGCGAAGGGGTAGAAGTGGTAAACAGGTTTGCATTTATATAGCGCTTGCTACCCCTGATGAGGTGTTGAAGTGCTTTTTTTTTTAAATTTACAACTCTATGTTTGAAAGCTTTATTTAAAGAACGATAATGAGATACAACAATATGACATCAGCAAAAAGAAATAAGGTGAACATAGTAGGACTAAAAGCATAACATTGCTAATGTCAACAAAGAGATAAAAGCATTTTATGGGTTTTTCAAGGGGATAAAGAAGGGAGGGAAGGGAAGGGGAAGTGAGGAAATGCTATAACAAGATAAATCTATAGAGAATAATGCCAAAGAGGCAAATGGCACAAGTAATAATAATAAAAATTCAACAGCGTACAAGATTAATGCAATATGAAAATACTGTAAACAATATTATATAAACAAGCGGGAGAGAGTAAAGTCCTTCAAGGGGGTTTAAAATTCTCTGAATTGATATGGATAGGATTCTTGTGAACTGATTAATCTAGGTAGTTGGTAAGAGGTAACCAGTAAAGATCTACATTACGAACTGGTTTACAGGAATAGGCAAAGGCAATATCCAGTCTATGAAAGTGACATAGAGAGTTCCACCACCCTTGTATGGAGACATTCGCAAGAGATTTCCAATTAGAAGAAATGTGGTGAAATGCAAGTGCGAGCATTAGATCAAAAAGACCTTGTGAGTGTGGAGGTAAAACTAAAGAGTCAGAGAGAGAGCCTAAAAAGAGAAAATGTAGTGAAAATGGAATGGAAAGAGTGAAAATGCGAGAAATGCAAGACCAAACTTTATTCCAGAAAATAGATACAGTAGGACAGAGAAAGAACATATGCAAAAGGCCAGCATTAGAGGCACCACAGGTCCAACATTTAGAGTCAGAGGGGGACATAAAACGAGAAAGAGAAGGAGTAAAGTACAATATATGATATAGAAAAAATAAAGATTGATTAAGAGATGCAGATCGAGAAATTTTTAAAGTTTTGTTCCAGAGCTGATCCCAGAGTGCAATGGTGTAGGTACAATCCAGATCTTTTTCCCAAGAAAGCTCCAATTTGGTTTTGACACGGTCTAGGTTAGGAGAAGCATAACATTTGTAAATCAGAGAAGCTTTAGGAAGGGTAGAAAGAATCACAAGAAGGTGAGATGGAGGTGTTAATGGGGTGGAAGAAGGAAGAGAATAATAGCAATCAAGGATTAATCCCATAAGCACAGTAAATTTCTGTAGGAAAGAGCGAGGGCATCGGAATCTGAGTTGAAACTGGGGAAAAGAGCAAGGCGACACACCATCAAAAAGATGATTAACCCATACGATACCTTTCGACCTCCAAGACGTCCAACAAATAGGTCTGTTATTTAAGAGAAGAAGAGAATTATACCAGATGGGGGTGCATTGAAATGAGTCGCGTGAAATGTCTATCAGAAAGACTAAAGGTTTCAAAAGAGGTGTGTTTAAACAAAGGAAGGGAGGTATAGGGAGATTTGGTGGAAAATCGCAAAATTTCCTCAAAGGAGAAGGGTTGTAATAAAGTTTGTTCAATGCGAAGCCAAAGAGGAGAAAAGGGGGAAGAGTCTGATGAAAGCCAGCGAGCTGCTTTATGTAAAGAAAAGATTTATGGTAAAGACGGAAATCCGGAAAGTGAACCCCACAATTCGATTTAGATTGACTAAGAGCTGCAAGAGAAATTCTAGATTTTTTATTTTTCCAAAGGAACTTTGAAAGAGAGGAGTCAATACGCTTGAAGTAAAGGGCTGGAATATGCACAGGTAACATGGAGAGGATATAGATAAGAATAGGGGCAATCATCATCTTGATAGAATCAAGACGACCCCACCAAGAGAGAAAAAGGGGATTCCAGGAGGAAAACAGTTGGTCGATTCGAGATAAAACAGCGGACATATTTAGTTTAATGGAGGAGGCAATAGAATTAGAGAACCAAATACCAAGGATTTGATCTTCATACTGTTCCAGGCAAAGCCAGTCGAGGAAAAAAGATGAGGAAGACAAGAGTTGGTCAAGGGGAGAATTTCTGTTTTATCGGAATTGATTTTGTAGCCTGAGAAGGGAGAATGCTGTAAACTCAGACAGTAAAGGGGGGCTAGAGATTTCCGTGTTTGAGATGAACAGAAGGATATCGTCTGCATATGCAGAAAGTTTTAATTGATGATCATCATAGGGAAAACCAGTAATAGAGGCATTATTGCGGATGGAGGAGAGAACCGGTTCGAGAGCTAAAACGGAAAGAGGGCAGCCGTGACGAACACCTCTTTGGAGAGAGAAGGAAGAGGAAAGTTGGCCGTTTACAAGAACTGTGGCTTTGGGTGAAGAATATAACAAGGATATGAGAGAAATAAAGTTAGGGCCAAAGCCATGCCATTTTAGGGAAGCAAACAAAAAAGACCAGTCTACTCTATCAAAGGCCTTGTCGGCATCTACAGAAATAGCGGCCAAAGGGAATGAGAGGGATGAGGCCTTATTCAAGACATTTAGAAAGAGTCGAGAATTGTCAGAGGTAAGTCTTCCTTTAATAAAACCACATTGCTCTTTACCAACAAGAGGAGGCATAAATGGATCCAGACGTAGAGCAAGTAGTTTAGCAAAAAGTTTGTAATCAATGTTAACCAATGAGATTGGACGGTAATTTTTAAAGTATTTGGGATTACAACCATCTTTAGGAATAAGGCAAATGGTGGCATCTTGAAAGGAACCCTCCGACTTACCAGAAGAGTAAAATGATTGAAAAAGAGATAAAAGCTTGGGCAATAAGAGGTCGGAGAAATGTAAATAAAATTCAACTGGAAATCCATCAGGGCCAGGTGTTTTACCCTTAGTAAGAGAAGATAAGGCTGAAGAGAGTTCATGCAATGAAATCTCAAGTTCAAGGTCTGGGAAATTGAGATGAGTGGTAGAGGGAGTGGGTATTTTCTCAAGATAAGATTGGATAAGAGAGGGAGTCGGAGGAGATTCTGGAGTATATAACTGTCGATAGAACAATTGGAACTGGTCGAGTATATCTTTGTCAGTATGAAGAAGGGTGTTGTCAGGGGAATAGACAGATTCTATGAGGGTACGTAAGATAGTTGGCTAAGAGTTTTCCGGACATGTTACGCCCACCATAATAACGCGCACTACTACGAAGGAGTATTGAAGATGCATTATCAGTGGTAAATTTATTGAAGGCAATTTTCGCTTGCAAAAGACTAGGTTACATACAAGTATCAGAAGAGGTACAGAATTGGTGTTCCAAATGTTTGATATGGGATAGAGAAAGTTTACGCTTTTGAAGAAATTGCTTCTTTTTCCTAGAGACAAAGTCAATGATAAAGCCCCTTGCAGTAGCCTAAAAGGAATCCCAGAGAATATGAGGAGGAGTATTAGGATCTGAATTAAAGTGAAAAAATCATTAGTAAAATAACGAAAAGAGGAAGAGAAGTTAGGGTCAGTGAGAAGAGTACAATTAAAACGCCAGTGAGAAGATTTAGGGTGAGGAGGAAGTAAATCAACATCTGTTACAATAGGAGCATGATCTGAGATGACTATGGGTTCGATAGAAGAAGACAGTAAGTTTTGAGAAAAGGGTTGAGAGAGAAAAATATAGTCAAGTCGAGAGAAAGAGGAATGGGGAGGAGAGAAAAAAGAATAATCCAAAGTATAAGGGTGTGTGAGTTTTCAAGCGTCAGTGAGATGTAATTGAGAAATAGTGTCTAAAAATTGTTTGTGAGGTTTGTGTGGAATAAAGCGGACAGTAGATTTGTGGTCAAGGAATGGATCCATAATCTGATTACAATCCCCTCCAAAAAGGAAAAAATCTTCTTTATGCTGAATACCTTTGCTCGTGATTAAGGGCTAGAAAGAAGAGTCAGGTTGAGTAGGACCATAGATATTAAAAACAGTTAAAGGTATTGAAATAATAAAAAGTTTAGCCAAAATCCATCTACCGTCAGCATCTTTTTCTTCTAATAGAACCTTACATTTCAGTTTTTTATGGATTAAAATTAACCCTGGGCGTAGTGTGCGTAGTGGGGCTACGCGAAGCTACGCAAAGTGGGCGAGAAACTACGCCCACCTGCGCACTTTGCGTAGCCCCACTACGCGCCGCATGCCCCCCTCCCCTACATACCTACTTTTGGTAAATAGGCACATAAAAATAAATAAACGGCACTTACCTTGTCCGCAGCGTCCCGGGGCTCCCTCTGCTCGTTCACGCCACCGTCTGCTAACCAATGGGCATGCGCGGCTGCCCGCGAATGCGCATTTCTCGCGAGTAAGAAAAAAAAGAAGAAATAGCAAATAACTTCAAGTAGAGGGATGTGTTGAAGGAGGGAGAAAAGAGAGAGAATGCAAGGGTGCCAAAGAGGAGAAAAAAGAAGAGACAGTACATATCCAGAAGGACGACTGCAAAAAACATACCTGAGGGGGAGATACAAGAGGAAAGTGAGGTAATGGCGACACTCAACAAGACGAACCGCATGAAGAGCAGCAGTCCAACCGCATCGGAACATCAGGAATTACAGAAAGGGAGCCACAAGATGGAGGGAACATCATGAAGCTATGGAAGGGAATGAAATGAATTCGGATGAGAAAAGGTATACACGAAATATTACATATAACCTCCTATGTAACAATAAAACAAGACACGTATGAATATAAATTAACAAGAGGAACAATATGGGGAGAGACAACAGAAAACAAACAGATATCGGTGATGAAAAAGTCAACCACCAGAAGAAGAAGAGGTCTCCATGCCAGAATTAGATTGAAGAAGGATGAAGTTTTTAAGTTCGCCAGGATCCTGAAAAGTCCATGTTCGGTTTTGGTGAGTAACCTTGAAAATGCAGGGATGAAACAGTCCGTAGCGAGCACCAAGAGCACGTAGAGAGGGCCGAAGAGACAAAAATTCTTTCCTCCTTGATGCGGTGGCAGTGGAGACATCTTGAGAAAGGAAGACTCTTTGACCAAGCCAGGAAACTTGACGAGCGGCTCTAGCAGCAGAAAGAACTGAGAGTAAATCCGTAAATTTCAAGAAGAGAATGATGACTCCGCGTGGTTTTACTGAAGCAGCTGATCGAGGACCAAGCCTGTGGGCTCTTTGGATACTGAGAGAAGTGGTAGGTGACATGTTTAAAAGCTTTGGTAGGAAAGACGTGAAAAAGGTCACGGGTGGTCACCTTCCAAAGATTCCGGCAAACCATAATTACGTAGGTTATTCCTTCTGTTCCTGTTTTCTAAATCCTCAGTGTGTTGCTGAAGGGAGAGAATTGATTTCTCTAAGGAGGAGATGCGTTGAGAATTGGTTTGTATCTCCGTGATTTGCTGTTTTGACAGAAGAAATCCGGGAATCCATAGTCGTCCATTTTTCTTTCAAGAATTGCATGTCTTTGTTAGTTTCTTCAATAAATGGACGTAAAGCACGTATTTCTTCCAAAATTAGCTCCATAGAAATAGGAGATGAAGATTTGCCAGGTGAGGGAGGGTCCTGTTTCAAACGTTTGGATGAAGTAGTAGGAGGAGAAGTTTTATTGGACATAGCCTGCGTAGCGGAAGAGCGATAGGATGATGCTCCAGCCATTGTACGTACAGGAGTAGAAGGACGTTGTGGTAAGGAGGAGGTTGCCGGAACAGTTGTAGAAGGCACAAAAATAAATTTTGGCGAGTGCAACTTAACCATAGGAGGCAAAGAACCTTCAAGATGAAGTAAAGTACTTAGAAGGAACAAAAACAAACTTCGAAACACGTTGGTTGCTCATAAAAATCAGGATTCTCCAAACGTCAGGTGAGTAGAGGGGTGCATAAGTTCATAAGAAGAAAGAAGAAATCCTCACAGGAAGAAGTTTAAGTTCCTAATACTGATGAAAGGAGAGGCTTCGTTCCAAAGGTGATATTAAATGAAAAGTCATTCGAACAGCAACAAGTGGATGTCTTGAAAGCTTTACCACAAAGAGGGTGAAAGAGCGTTGCGCCGTGATGTAAGCAATAAAAATATAAATCCAAACGTGGTCACATACGCAGTTAGTAAGGCATCCTCAGTGAATGGAAGATTTCCTCACAATAAGAGACATGAGACCATGGTAAAGGTGAAATGCGGAGCTGCATTCCAAAGCTTACAATAGATAAAAAGCCAGTCCAGCAACAAAAATATGCTTATAAAGCATCATCTTAGAGCAGGTGAAAGCACATCAAATTTGAGGCATATAACAAAAAATACAGCCAGATTGGTGGAAACAAGAAGATATTAGTGCATTAAAAGGTGTTTAGCGCGCTCATGGAATTTTCCTGAGGAGAAGCTGAACGCCATAGAAAAGCGCGCGTTCACAAAATGCCGGGCGCTATGCTCACGTAAAAGCATTCAACGCTCATAATTGGGGAAGCGCAGCATACCAAAGGTAGTAAGGCGCTCACTCGACTCCACATGTATTCCCGTTTGTGTTCCTGGCATTAAGGCACAGCGTGCTGCAGGAAAACCGCGGTGAAGGCGTCCCTGAATTGTCCGATGTGGCGGAGCTAACTCTCTAGCCGTCCATCTTGTGCGGCGTCGTAACCACGCCCCCATTGAAGTGCTTTTTTGATGAGTAGCACACTACTCCGGAACCCATAAAGGATTAGTGGTGAATTAGTATAGTGAAATATGAAATTGATTTGAGTGGTGGACATGTTAGTCTGTTATTTGGCTTTAGACTGTATTTTATTTATTTATTGTTTGTTTTGGAGCTCATAGGAGTAGGAGAAGGCTTGGGATGAGTAAAAGGGAGGTGGATGAGTAAAAGGGAGGTGGAGGGAGGAGTTATATACTATAAGTAGTGTATCTGCGCTACATATGTGTGCCTGGGAAAGGTACAATACAGGAATAATGCAGTACTGTGCAGTGTGTGCATGTACAGGAAGGATTCAGTGCTGTGCAGTGTGTGTATACTGTATATATGTACTACGTGTATGTGTGCCTGTGGATGGTACAAAACATGGAGGATCCTGGGTTCTATTTAGGAAGACCCAGGCCTGCATGGTGAAACATGAGAGGAGGTAGAAGAATACCCCTCAGATAGACTTGTAGATTTCTGCATTCTAGTAAGCTAGGCGGGACACACCCTGGAGAAGTGAGAGCCAGGCTTCCCCTACTCACTTCACAAGGTGCTCCATGATTCAGTGAGAGGTCACAAGGAAATGGCCTGGGCACATCTCAGGAAGGAAATGGGCCTGAAAAGAGAATCATAAAAAATAAGACTGGGTCCCTGGGATAACCTTTTGATTTACATATCACTATGGCTGACATCCAGGCGTTAACTTTAGTCACTCCTGTGGCCTGTGTTGTGGGGCTATCAGCTTTTGAGACACTCGTACTGTGACAGACCGATTTCAAGAGGTCAGAAGAGTGGCCACTGCAAGAAAAGCAGATCCCCAAAATAAACGTCAAAGACCCAGATCCTAAATCACACTTGGTGTCTGGAAATGGACTATAAGAAGGGGAGCTTGGCATCGCAAAAATTGTCATCTGCCAAGAAGCCAGACAAGCTGTGTGAGAAGAGGAAGCTCTGCAAGACTTATGCCTGAGACCAAGACGGGGGGCCAAGGCATGCTAGTCTCCCTGCTGGGTGAGTAGACATCACCCAGGGAATTCAAGCCCTACAGGCTGGAGCACCATCGTCTGCCTGCTTACTAAGACCAGTGTGCCCTGTGAGAAAGAGGAGATGGTTGGGGAGTGCAAAGTTCAGTGGAGAAGCCTGTTGAGTGGACTTCTGTAGTGAGGTGTGAGGAAACGGCTGCCTCACCAATCATAATATACTATTTTAGTAATTTTTGATTTTACTCTGGCATTAGTTGTCAAAGTTGTATTGCAATTAACAATTAGCATTTGTTTACTGCATGCATGACTGAGCTGAATCTTTGGAACAAGCAGAGTTTGGCAGGGCTACTGTGCAATCATTCATACATCTGCTAAGTAGCTCTGTATCAAGTGTTAAACCCATAGCCAGTTCTGGCCTAAAAGCCAAATGTTATACCCTTAGTCAATCAATCAACAAAACTTTATACGGCTTTTGTAATGAAAAACCTAAAAAGTCAAGGATACATCACAAAAGCACATAGTAAAATGGAATAAAATCAATAAAACTGTACATTTCCAGTCTACACCCACCCGTGATGATTAGTCTCTGGTCGATCCAAGCTTTACTGTGGCCTTTGAGAAACTGAGAACATGCTATACTGTGCTCCCTGATAACATTAATAAAAATGTAAAAGCGGGTCGTACTTGGTTAAAATGACCTTTTTCTAAAATAGGGATTAAAAAGGTCTTCCTTGACACCTCATAATTACTACAGAACATTTGAAGCATGTCCTGTGGAGACGTACCGTCGCAGCCATAGGGTAGCAAGATCTCCCCTTTCTTGCTACCTCATGGGTGGGCAAAGAGGAGGTAGACTAAATAAAGGCGAAATCTGGTCAGTAAAAAACGGTCAATAGAGCTAGGAAGTCCTAGAAGATAAGGTTCCGGAGATAATATAGTTTTCAAGGGAAATAAACCTATGTACACTGGACTTCCCCAACTCACATGTATCCCTGTCGGCCACCCGCTGTCTAAAAAAGGACTCCTTTGCCCAGGACAGTTCATTCCTTCTATTTGTGTCTGAGTAACAAAAGAGATCCAGTCTTCCTAGTTTCCTAAATTCTTTCTGTATATATTTAAACCAGGGTATATGACGAGCACAATCTAGGACAAGAATATTCCATAGAATCTTCTTATTTAGGGCGGTCCCATTACTTAGCCATACTTTAAGCCAATAAAATAAGGGCAAAAAGACAAGTCCGACAAATAGGGCTCATCCAGTTCTTTGTGGACAATAAAGGTGGTAGTTCCCTGGGGTACACATAACAACTGTCTCTAGAATCTGTTTTCGATTTTTTGAAGCTCATCGTGAGAGGCATAGCCCCGCAAAGTCTCGCTGCCATACACCACCTGAGATAAACACTTGGATCTATATATCTGCAGGAGGACGCCTATTGTTTTTTTGCCCAATCGGGAAGCAACTTTAAAAATAGCAGAGTTAGCATGTAGAAATGCCCCATGTTTGCTTTTTTTCAAAGGGGCCTCACTTAGAAACATGATTTCTAATCCTGCAAGGGAAGCGGTTAAGTTTGATTCTTTATCAAACATTTTTTTACCGTGTTTCATTTGCCTGCCAATCAGACGCATGTGCATGGGCATGCTTTGCTTACGCAGCGGCAATTGCTTTCTGTAGTTTTTCGCCAGTCTTACCTTTTCACCTAATTTCCACCTTTCTTCTCTCTGTCTCCGTATGCCAAAGTGAAAACTAATCAATTCTATTTCCTGTTCAGATATCTCCTTGGATGTTGATGCTGATCGCGATGGAATTGTGGAAAAGAACAACCCAAACAAAGTAATTTGCCCATTGTTTGTTTGAGAGTGTTAATAATCAGATTGTGACAGAAGCAATGGCTAGAAAGTGACACTCAGTTTATGAACTGCTTAATAAATGAGACTATGGGCCGAATTCACAGTTTTTTAAACACGTATGTCTGACCTTCAATGAATCCCACGCTGACCTACACCTCCAAATTTACATTTGAATGAATGAGGAGTAATTGAAAAGATATTTGCTATTAGTAATGCTGGAAAGTAGGGGGATCTTGCCAGATTCCAGTTCCCGCAGCCATTTCTGACCCGGATCTCCGATCTGCCTGACCCAGGGAAATATGCTGAATTTACCCTGGTGACATTTTTCGACACCAGCGCACAATTTAGCCTCGCCTATATGTTGTCTGCTTTCCATTTGTTCGGAGCAGAAACCTGCCGGTGACGAGTGTGCTTGCTTGTTATGACTTCCAGCAAGGCACACACTAAGACCTGGTTCAAGGGCCATCAGCCCTTTGATTCTTGAAGTATCATCCTGAAACAAAGCAATCTCAAGACTAACACCTAAACACCAATTCAATGGAAGGAAACAAAGGCACACAGCTTATCACTTCATAAGCACCAGAGAAACTATAAGTGGAGGCAGTTTTTTCACTTTCTTCAATCGCCCATGTAAGAGATGTGCATGCAATCTAAGGATGCATGATGTATCTGTGTGAATGAGTATTTACTAAAATATTGGTTTAAATGACACCTATTTTTTCCATTTAATTTTTTCATAGTGTTACTAATTCCAGTGTAGAGCTTTAGAGTGATTTACATCACACACAGACACAATACATCATACAAGAGAGTAAATCAATGTACATGAAATGCTACATAAAACAATTAGGTGTAAATCAATGTACATGAAATGCTACATAAGACAATTAGGTTTACAAGGTGTAGGAATCACATATTTCTATTACAAGTAGATATTGCATATTAAGAGTGAATGGTCAGGAGAAACAAAGGGGTTGATTCCGATGTCTTTCGGAAAGCATTACTACCGAATCGGTTCCGCAATGATTTTTGGACGACTTGGATCCGGGGAGTCCGACCGAGCGATTTGGGTGTATCTGGATGCGTCCAGATACGATTTGGCCGGACTCCTGTTGCCTTCAATGGGAGCCTGTGTTCGGAACGAGAACACAGGCTCCCATTGAAGAAAGGGGTGGCTGGGGAAAACCTTGCACCCTGTGGTGGGCACACCATGTTGCCTGCCACACTGTGCATGGTTGGAAAGGGGGGACACTTGGGTACCCCCACAGGTCCAATTGGGAGGGCCCCGGGTGAAGGGGGTCCTGCTATGGGCCCCCAAAGACAGATTCCGGCAGCCAATTGGTTACAGAGAAACCAATTTGAAACAGCTGTCTGAATCGGTCATCGTACTCACTTGCTCTGAAATCGAGTTCATAGAGCTGTACGATTCAGCTCCGAAAAAAGTGACCTGTCCGAATGCCTTTCGGAACTGATTCGAACAGCCCTAATGGTTTCCAGGCATCGTAATCGGTTGTTGGGAAGTGTGTACGATTCGGTTGGAAACAATGGTTCCTGATTGGATTCAGCAAAGCCAAATCCGATTCGGAGCCCTTACGAATGACATCGGAATCAACCCTAAAATCTGGGTATAAAATGTAATGCAGGGATTGGGGCTGTCTGTACTAACAAGGCTTTACTACTTAATACTTCTCAAAGAAATCATTCTTTCCAATGTTAGAATACCGACAGATTGTGAAAATAACAATGATTATAAACTCATTATGTACAGTTTGCATGCATTTTATTCATCCATGTAAATATATCAATGTACTGTATTAGTAGGATTGCCACTTATGATACAGATGCAATAAAATGATCTCAGTGTCGAAAGCAATAATCCACTTACCTATCTACTTAAAAACCAATCTGTGATCTGCATGTTACAAAATGTGCTTTGCAGCAGGCACATTGCCCGTCTGTGCTTCTTTAGGAGTGAAACCCCTGATTGAACAAAACACAACTCTCCCAGAACTGCATTAAGCAACAGAAATATCTTACTCCTATTATTATTTTCTCAAAATTGCTTGACACACGAAGATCGCAGCAGCAGGTGTCTTAACCCTGCAGGGTATTTTAAACTGCAGCCTTTGTGTCACTAATTAAGTAAGCTAGGACAGATTCCCTGTCACATTTGTACTTGTTGCCAATTTCTTGCAGCACTTTTGTTTTAGAAAATGAATGTAAAAGTTGACTGTCAAGCTCTGTTTTTCAAACTCTGCAACTCATGACTCTACCCTTTTGCTCTTCCGCGCCCTGATCCACAATTTATGGGCTCCTGAATCAATTAATTAGTTTCCAATGCCAGCACCTTTTCAGTTATATTCTATAACTTACCCCTAGTGACTCTCCACGACGTTAACGTTCTGGTGTTCATCTCTGCAATACGTAGGCATATGACATGGATTCTGGGAATTACAATTACACAACAGAACAAACAGAACCATCGTTCACAAAAGTACAACGAGGCAAACCTTCTTTGATGTGAATGCAACCTGACTCTAAGGAAGTTTTTAAGGATTTACAATGTACCTTTCAAAGACGAGACAGTGCGCAGATTTTAGAATAAAAAGAAAGACAGATTTTTCCTAAACTGTTCCCATACACTAACCTCACTGTATCTACCCGAATTTCTAGAATTATCCGTTAACCCACCTGGTTCCAGGGGCGTGCAGCCCTATAAACATGGCGCCATTGTTCCTCCCTCCCCCGCATTTTGATGGATACCAAAAGAGTGGACTGAAGCAGCCCCTACACTTCCGCTGACTGATGAACACAAGATGGGTATCACTAAAGAGGATTTAATAAAGATGGTTTCCCGTGGGTGCGTTCCGCTTCTTCGGCCTCTGCTCCTTTAACAAAACAAACACGATGTTTAGAAAGTTCACATGTTGTGATTAGTGGAGTACTCTGTTAAATACTGTATTTACAAGTTAGATATTTCTTTGTTTCAGGCTTCGTGGACGTGGGGTCCGAAAGGGCAGGGAGCTATCTTACTAGTGAACTGTGACAAGGACAGCCCAATATCTCGTATGAGAGATGGGGATGATGACATTGTTTTCGGCCAAAAAGGTGAATAGTAAATGACCTTATTTTGCTAAAACGCAGGCTAGTCTTACCTGTCTTTGTTTTAACTGTGCCCGAGCCATTGCCCCATATTGTTCTAGAAATCTAAGCTTACAGTATCCGAATATAATGTGATGTGGGAGACAGCCATTACAACGCGGGCTTTACACCGCGCTACCATTACGACGCAGCCTTCACAACGCAAGTCGTTACAACGACTTGCGCTGGATGGCGCCATGTACTAAGGAATAGCATGGTTTACTATTCCAACACCTTCCCTACTGTTACATAGGCTGGAGTTGGAATAGTAAATCATACTATTCCTAAATCCAGCGCCTCCAGCGCAAGTCGTTGTAACGACTTGCGTTGTGATGGCTGTGTCGTAATGGTAGCGCGGTGTAAAGCCCGCGTTGTAATGACATACATCCATGTGATGTGCATGAATCTGTAGGACTGCATGAATAAAATGCTTTTCATTGGCCTAAACTCTATAGAGGAATAACATCTATGATAGCAGGAACTGGTCCTTTTAGCAATGTTTGATTGGGAATGTGAAGTTGACCTTTGTTGGTAGGATGAATGCTTAACAAGTTCTCATGGTAGTGTGGTATATTTAGAGGTGGTTCACCGCAGTGTTTTAGAGGCTGTGGAATGGGTTCATCACATGAGTATGAGGGATCTGGGAATGTTTTACCATAATGTTTGGGGAAGCAAAAACAGGATTGCCATTAGAGAATTAGGGCCAGCAGTACAAAGGTCCTTTGAGGTCGCAAATGGCCCGATTCACAGAACCTGGCCGTCTGCGACCAAAAAAAATCTTATTAAAATATACAAAGGGTAATTCGTGATTTGGTAACTTGTTACTGAATCACGATTTGCCTTTTCGACTTGGTAGTTGCATACATTAGGAAAAGTGATTTCCTAATGGCGATATGGAAATAATTGTAATTAGGAAATCGCTGTTGATAATGCTTGTACATCTGGTCCCAAGTGCTTTAAAAACTTGTTCCTGTTATGTGGTGTCAGATGATGATGAATTACCACAGCACTGTGACTGTCAGGACTGAGTTTTCATGGGTGTGATATTGCTCTGTTCCCAAGCAGCTGATAATGCTGATGGTTCTCTTGCATTTTACTCAATAATTCTTTGTATTTGACTATAGATCTAGAAGACATGTCTCGGATGGTACTGAGAACTCGTGGCCCAGAAAAACTTCCCAAAGGATATCACTTGCTGCTTCATATTACTGCGTCTGACTCTGACAAGATTGCCGTTTTTCTCTATCAAAGTAAGGAAAATCCTACACCATGCTACTATGTCCCTTGTTTATTGACATCTTGACAAAACTACATAATCTGCCCCTTTCGTGGTGTACTTGTATATCTTTCCTACCTGTCACTGTGTTTGCTTCATTCTTTGTAGCATACTTTTTTTTGTGCCGTTTTTGGTCCTAGTAAATGTTTCTAAAACAAAGAATCACTCACAGGGTGTGAGGGACTTTCGATAGGTGCACTGGACATTAATTTCTGCACAGCAGCTGTGAGTGCAGCACATGTGTGCCTACAGTGGTGATGGAGAACCAACGAGTTTGGGGCATTTGGTCTTTCTGTGAGGTGGGCAGGTACTGAAGTCTGTCTTGCTATGCAGGGTCAGAGTCCTCACAGCCTTTTATTAGTAAGAATGACCACCATTGTATTGATGTACACACACTCCGGGTGGGGAATTATGAACGGCTGTTATTGATTTGCTAAAGAACTGGGGTTGTTCTTTCCTCTGAGACATGCACTTTCATTACATGGCAGTGGAGAACCAGTATTCAAGTAGGTATCTTTATCGTTTTATCCAATGTCTTGCAGCAGCACCAAGCATGCTCTTTTATGCACAATCAAGCTCCTAGAACAAGCTCACTTTATCTAATGCTTCCAATAAGGACCCATGTCTAAGCCGGGTCATGCCATTCTATCGTATATGCATGTGTCAGCTTTGATAAGTGCACCCAGAGCCACTGTAATCAAGCAGCATTACAGGACCAAAAAATGCATCAGCGTTGACCTAACTATGAGGCAAGAAAATAAACATTGTCCAGTTTGGGATTTTTCTTAGATTCACATACTTGAATCATTACCCGTCGTCAATGTGGGAGTCCCACGGTACAACCGTTCCTGTTCTGAAAGCTACTTCTGCTCAAGAAAAGTCCTTATGACTATAAAATAGTAACTGCAAATGTTAACATTACACTATCAACACCCTAAGCAAGATGATCAGGAGTGCCTACTCAAGCATTTCAGGTAAGGTTAAACGCTAGAAGTAAAGATTATCAGTATTAAATGACCCCCACAAGACTAATGAAATAAACAAAACATCAAATGCCCTCTGGCACAAAGGACTTAACCACAGCAATAGGTCCAACTCAGCTTGTATTATAATTCATTTTTCTAACACAAGAGCAACCCGAATCTCCCTGTGAACCTGAGTATCCAACATAGGTTTTAAACAAGCGTGCACACGGAACTCATACACAAGGAAAAAATAATAAGACAGAAGATAACTGTCGAGTATAAATCTAAAGAAGTGCATATAGATAACCAGTATGAAGTGGTAGAAACCTATTAAGCCGAATTGAGTTTATTATAAGCACGAATGGCAAAATGCATGTTCAAGGTTACCCATTGTTATGATAGTTGTGGGAAGTTTTTAAAGATTTTCAAGTGAAAGAGCCATAACTAAACAAGCATTTGCAAAGCAGTAGGTCTCGCATTTGCGAGAGTTTCAGCTATTAGCATTGCAAATGACAATCCCTTTTATCTGTTTAAAAAACAAGACATAAATAAAAGACATTGGGGCATATTCACAATCCCCTATTGCCACCACAACGTCACTTTCAGTGACATTGTGGTGGCGATAGGGGCCTCGCTTTATTCGTAAGGCAGCGTTAAGCCACTTAACGTGGCTTATCCCTGCCTTGTCAATAAGGTCCCCTTTCACGCTGTGTTTAGCTTGAAAGGGGCGTGCGGTGGGTGTTGTGGTGGGCGTTCAACCACAACACCCATTGATTTTTACACTGCCCCCTATTCACAAGGGCAGTATAAATAGGAGGCCGCGCCAAAATGAAGGACAGGAAAACACTTGTCTTACGTTGGCAAAACAAGGAGAAATGCTTTATTTCGCCTCGTTTTTGATTTTTCCATCTGTGCTGCCTTGAGCAGCACAGATGGAAAAAGCAAAATGCCATGGTTTGTTTATGTACAGGAAGGTGTCTCTTCCTGTACATAAACCAACCTTTTTTTCAAATGCCGTTTTGTAACTTGCATGTGTGCTGCATGAAGCAGCACACATGTAAGTTACAAACTGGCATTTTAGGTTTGTTTATGTGCAGGAAGGGACACCTTCCTGTACATAAACAAACCTCCCTGCTTGCAGACACCCTTGCACTCTGGTGCAAGGGTGCCTGTGTTGGCGCTAAGTTGTGAAACTTAGCACCATTGCATGGGGAAACGTAAGGCTGCACCATATCTGTGTGACTATGGTGCAGCCTTGCATTTCCGAAGTGGCAGAGAGAGGTGTTAAGCTAAGAAGGCTAACGCCTCTCTCTGCCACTTCCTTGTGAATATCCCCCATTGTCATTTACAATGCCAATAGCTCAAACTCGCGTAAATGTGAGACCTATTGCATTGCAAATGCTTATTTTATTTCCAACACTGCTTACGCGAAACATTTTCCAGCTGCAAAGGCCACAGGTGATCAGCCACGGCCGGTGGTAGGTGTAACTGCAGGGCGGTGACGTAGGGAGGGGGAAGGGCAGGGTGGGGGGTTGTAATGTATGGATTACGGACTTTAACAGGTAAGCCAAATCAGCACCGTCGGCGGCGCCGTCGACTGTGGCACCGGCTTCTTTTGCCTCATTGCCGTTAGTGCCTTTGCAGACTTCAGGATCCTCTGCTGATTCATCCCATCGGCGCAATAAGGCTCCGAGCCAACAGTTCTCTGTTCCAGAGCTGCAACCACCTTCTCCAATGTTTGCCACTACCTCTGAGCATGACACTGACTCTGAAAATGAAGGTGACACGTTTGGGCGGCCCATAGTCCCTCTGATTTGATTATCAAATGTCAGGAGTCTGACACTGACGAAGATGGCGGAGACCAAGAATTTCAACCTGAAGAACAGTTGGTCCAAGTGCCTATGGCTACAATTCCATTAAACTTGATCTCAAATCTCCAACATATGCTGGATTATTACAACCGTCGTTTCCCAGCAACACCGCAAGGTACTCCTGTACAATCTCCTGCTGCCGTTGTACTGCCTCCACCGTCTCTTCCGCCATCGTAACCACCCACGACTTCGTCTCAGGTGCAGACGTCCATCAGGATCCATACTACGGTTTATCCGCAGGATGTGGATGATGAGGCGGTCCCAGAACATGAGGAAGGAGAGGTCCATGACAATTCGGACGAGGATGCAGGCGACTAGGATATGGCGGAGTGGGACGATTACAGAACGCAGACGCCCTCTCCTCAGCCAGGAAACTCTGGTGACTCACCTCCTGTAGATATCACCAGTTTTCATCTACTAATGGATAAAGCGGCTCTACGTTTCAAATTGCCTAGATCGCAACGTGAGGAGGGCTTTTTCCTCTATGATTTTAAAGATAAGCCTTATAAGCAGGTCCACACAATTCCAATAATCGATTTTGTTTGGAAGGAGGGAATTAAACTCATGCAAGCTCCAAACTCCTTACCTGCTCAAATACCGCGCCTTGAGAAGAAATACAAGGCCCCAACTGGTTCTCGGGCATGCTTGATCTCTCACCCTAAGCCGGACTCAGTAGTAACTCAGGCTGCACAGCGTCGAGCCCGGAACCCAGCGTCTCCTATTACCGCACCTCCCGATAGAGAGGGTCGACGCCTAGACGCTATTGGCCGCAAGTTTTCAACCATGGCTTCCTCTTCTGTCCGAGCAGCCAATGCCTTGGCCATTTTGGGACGCTATGACCGGCGGATGTGGTCGGACATATCTGCATTAATAGATCTCACACCTGAAGCTTCCAAGGCGGACGCTCAGCAGATTCTTCACGATGGGCAGAGAGCATCGGAAGAAATGATCGACTGTGCAGTCAATATTGCTAGTACTGGTTTCCGTCTGCTTGCAAGTGCAGCTGCCCTCCGACGCCAGGGTTGGTTAAAATCCACCTCCTTCCGGCAGGAAGTCCAATCCAAGATACTTGATATGCCGTATGATGGTGAATCGCTCTTCGGATCTCACATCGATGACGCCCTGGAGTCCATTAAAAAGTACACTGATACGGCAAAGTCTTTGGGCACGTTGCAGTTCCGGAAGCAGTCCTTTCGAGGTGCGCGCGGACGCAGCACTTCTTCCAATTTTCGAGTAGGGCAACAGTACCGCTCCTACAATCAGGGCAACCAGCGTTACACATCCACTCAGCAGATTCGTCAGCAGCCCTCCAGACCCTATAGGGGAAAGTCCTCCTATCGCGGATCCACTCCTAAACGCCAATGACTTTTGTCATCCCCAAAGCTGCTGTTGCTCGTCTTGGTCTTGGTTGGTGCAGGAGTATTGCTGGTCCAGATGCAGGTGAACTTGCAGACGTTGCAGCAGAAGGGTCCGTGGGTGCGTCTCGGGGTGGCTCGGTAGCATCCTGGGATTCGTCCGGCGTTGAGTGCGTTGAGGGTGGCGGCGTCGTACGTCCGGCGGGTGGGATGGGGTCTGCGGGGGCCAGGGGTCCTGGCGCTGGGCGCGGTCCAGGCGCGGACGGGCGTAGACGGGCTTACCTTTGGCGCACCTTAGGCGCTCAATCGGTGCTCCGGCTGCGCGCGTCCGTTGCGCGGTCGCTCTGGGGGCGTCATAAGAAGGGGGACGAGAGGGCGGGTCAGCTGGGCGGCGGGAGCGGCTCGGCCAATGGGCCGGTGGTGGGCTGGGCCTGTGGCGAGCTGCGGCGGGAAACTGCCGAGCGGGCGGCTCTGCTGAGGCTGGGCCGCTCGGGGGGACAGGGGGGCGTCTGCGGCGAAAAAAGGCGGCAAGGCTGGCGAGGCTGGCAGGCAGGAGCAGGCAGGAGGCGGCAGGAGGAGCAAGGGGGTGACCAGGCCTGGTGAGAGGCGCAGTCCTCGTGTGTTCACGAAGGTACTGGCCCCTGTGGTGGCTCACCTGCGTCTCCAAGGAGTTCAAATCTTTCCATATTTAGACGATTGCCTCCTCAAGTCTCAATCCCACCATCAACTATGTCAGGACACTCGTCTTTGCCAACAAATGTTTCAGTCCCTGGGATTGACCATCAACGTTGAAAAGTCACAGTTTGCACCTCTGCAAACCAGAAACTTCTTGGGAGCGATCCTAGACACGAAACTTTCAAAAGCGTTCGTCTCGCACGAGCGTCGACAGAAGATCCTTCGTCTAGTCTCCCTCATTCGAAAAAGACAGTCCGTTTCTGTTCGGATGTTAAAGTCGTTTTTGGGGATGGCATCATCTTGTATCGCACTGATCCCAAATTGCAGATTGCGAACCCGTCCCATTCAGGAGGAACTGGACTTACAGTGGCGTCAAGTCTCCGGGTCCTTCAACGACCTGATTGCTGTCACAGCCCGCATGAGAAAAAGCTTGCTTTGGTGGGCGCAGCCACCCAATCTGGAGACGGGAACGTCGTTCCTCGTTCACGCACCAGATCTCACGCTCACGACGGACGCCTCTCTGGAGGGGTGGGGCGCTCATCTCCAAAGCCAACCATCAAAGGCAAGTGGACTCCGCCCCAACGCATGTGGCATATCAACAGGCTAGAGTTGATGGCGATCTTCCTACGGCTCAAGTCATTCCTACCTGTAGTTCACGGGGAGTCAGTGCTTATCCAAACGGACAATACCACCAGCATGTACTACGTGAACAAACAGGCTGGAACCAAGTCTCCACATCTGTCTCGCTTGGCCCAGTTGATCTGTGATTGGGCTCTACGTCATCAGATCACCTTGACAGCTGTCCATCTGCCGGGCGTGTCCAACATCCTGGCGGACTCTCTAAGCAGGTCCTCTTCCTCAACACACGAATGGGAACTGCACCAGCCGACTCTGGATCTTGTGTTCCACCGATGGGGTCGCCCAGCTCTAGACCTCTTTGCAACACCGGAGAATCGAAAATGCCCGTCTTACGCAAGTTGGCATCCCCACCCCGGGTCGTGCAGGAATGCCCTTTTGATAGATTGGTGCGATCTATTCGCTTACGCTTTTCTGCCAATTCCGTTAGTACCGCGGGTGCTGTGGAAGATGCGGAGGCAGCCCTGCCACATCCTATTGATCGCACCTCGTTGGCCCAGACAGGCATGGTCTTCAGAATTGCTTCTGCTGTCCCAGTGAAAGCCCATTCCTCTGCGTCCCCGTCCAGACCTCCTAACAATGGACAGGGGCTAAGTGTGCCATCCGGACCCTTCCACGCTACAATTGTTGGCATGGAACCTGAGCACCTTGAATTTGCAGACTTGAACATATCTCAGGAATGCAGGGACATCCTTGCTCATGCTAGGGCTCCGTCTACCATCAAAACTTACAAACTCAAGTGGAAGAGATTCTGTCATTGGTGCGTGACAGCAAATTTTCATCCCATCCATTCCACTCCGGAGCAGCTTCTTCCGTTCTTCTTGAGTCTCGATCAGTCAGGACTTTCACATGCTACCCTGAGAGTTGTCCTAGCTGCAATCTCTCGTTTCCGATATGATGGATCTTCTTCCCTCTGTTCGTCTAGAATTATCCGTCAATTCTTCAAAGGGCTCTTCCGCAAGTTCCCACCTGTTCGGCGGCCTCCTCCATCTTGGCACCTCAATGTTGTCCTATCTTAACTTATGAAGTCACCATTTGAGCCTATCCATAAGGCGCATATCAAATTCCTCACCTGGAAAGTTGCGCTGCTTTTGGCTTTGACTTCATCTCGCCGCGTGAGCGACCTTCACGCTTTTACTGTCAAGCCGCCTTATCTACAGTTCAAACCTAACGGAGTGGCGCTTCGCACCAACCCCTCTTTCCTACCTAAAGTGCCTACGGATTTTCATCTGAATGAGCCTGTGTTCCTACGAACTTTCTTTCCGGACCCAGAGTCTCCGGCGGAGCAGTGCTTGTATTCTTTGGACATCAAACGATGCCTTAAATTTTACATTGCCAGAACTGCCTCCTTCCGCAAGTCCGATCAACTGTTCATTGCTTACGGACGACTGCGTAAGGGGCTTTCTTCAGCCATTACCTTCTGCCATCAACTAGCTGGCAAACCATTGCAGTCTTCAGTGAGGGCACATTCTATGAGGGCGATGTCTTCATCCACTGCCTTGCTTGCTGGTGTGCCTCTGCATCAGATTTGCCGTGCTGCGACATGGTCCAGCAGACACAGCTTCACCAAGCATTACTGCTTGGATGCCATCAATGAAGCGGATACCGCAGTGGGACAGGCAGTACTTCGTCATCTTTTCCACTAAGGTGAGCCTCTGTTCCCCCCTCCTGGGTGTTTTTGCTGTGATTGCTAATGATGTTTTACATGACTGTATTATTATTACTGTCTTGGTTTTTTCCATATGTGCCTAGCAATCTCAGCTCTCGGAGGTTACTGCTTTCTATTCTATTCAAGCATGTGAATCTATGAAAGACACCCCTAATACTGGAGAAGAACAATTGTTACTTACCTGTAAACAGGTGGTTCTCCAGTATTGGTGTCTTTCATAGATTCACATGCGACCCACCCTCCTCCCCGCAGAGGCTCTCTTCTCCTCATACACTCTTGGTCTAGGGCTGGAGCTTCTGAGGAGAAGGTTCTAGAGGGTGCCTGCGCCTGATTGGCTGTAATTTGGACTAACATAATGACACTAATGTGTTACAAGTAGTTTTTCTCTTTGCCATGCATTCCTATGTAGGAATCGTTTTGGAGGTTTTCAGTTGTATTTCCTCTTCTTTTATTATGTATTATGTTTTCATATATATCTATATATTTAGAATTATTGCTATTTTATTTACCTTGGGACTCCCACTTCGACGACGGGGAATATTCAAGCATGTGAATCTATGAAAGACACCAATACTGGAGAATCACCTGTTTACAGGTAAGTAACAATTGTTCTTTTCATTGGGGGCAACAATAAAAGAATAAGAATAACAATAAAAGACTTCCCATGTTGCCGGTGTGTCTTCCTTTATTAATGGTGAAGAACCGCAGCCCACAAAGGAGCCACGTTGTTTTGACTACTGTAGCTCCCTCTCACTCCTGTTAAAGACAGTAAGATTCAAATTGTGTTCGCAACAAATGAGAATTTTATTGCATGGGAAAATCATTGAATAAAACGTCTGTCGAAGAAAAAACTGCTACGTTATTTTCTATTTTTTTTATTCAATCGTGTCAACCGCGCGGTGCCGAGATTGTAACATAAGTAATGAAAACGAAAGGAAATGGTGGCCGCGAGAAAGAAATAATAATAAAAAGCTGCGATCTCGGAATGGTAGTGGGGCAGGCAAATACAGCAGAAAGTGGGCATGGCGTGCTGAATGTAGCAAAGCACATCGTGCATGCAAGTAAGAAACCCAATAAAGAAAAGATAGCTTAATGACTAAAAAAAACCCTTTCAGTGTAACACCTGAAGTAAAGGGGCTAGTCGCCACAGGAGGTGACAAATGAACAGGAGGCTCTACTATGGAGGGACTAACAAGCCTATTAACCAAACAAAAGCTTCATATATGAAGCACAAAGACAAGCCAATGACAAACATGGGTGGCGAGTAGGCGGGGCTTCTACTCCGTACTCCACTACAACGAGTCTCACAGGCTCGACCTAAAAAGGAAAATACCAACAAATATATGGTACATTGGTATTAAATAGTTAGACACATTCAGTCAAAGCACCAGAGAAACACAATAACACTAGGGAAATCCCAGAGTGTATGTTTTTTTAGAACAAAAGGTCTATGTTGATGGTGTTTTGACCCTATGAGGGATAGGAGGATCTCATCAGGACTGTAGACGATCTGGGGGACTGGTAAATAAAGGGGGAAGTTTGCTCGGGGGCTAAATGACTCAATTTGATAAGTGAAATGAAGAAGATACATAGAAAATATACTGGTTTATCAAAAAGCAGTGCCTGTGTGTATAAATAACATCTATTGAGTAGAGCAAGAAGATGCTGCAGAGTAATATTGCCCGGGAGGGGGAGAGAGGTTGGTTTCTACAGGGGAAACAATCAATATTCAGAGTAGAATAATGCTGGCAAATTGAAATGGAAGAGTGCAGTAGCGCTAACCGTGGTGCACTTCTCATGAATAGAGGGCGGATGCCCTAAGGATTAAAATCACCAAATTGTAACATTAATAAGGATAATAATTGGGGGGGGGCGTGGTCTGGCCACGCAGGAAGATCGCCGCCTGAAAGGTGAGCTCCTCCGCGGGAAGGACCCCTGACGGGATTTCCTTACTTACCGGCGGTTGAAGAGACTCCTGTTCTTGCCCATCCATAGGCAGAAGACTTGAAGATGGACTCAGCTGAATTTACTGACATACGGTGACCGCTAAGGTGATTTTCCGACATTGAGCGTCAGTGAGGTGCTAGAGGTGCTCACACGGATCTGTTCTACCTCGTGTTTCCCTGCTTGACGCGTTGCTTTAGGCCACGCCATTTTTTCCTCACAAGGCCGCGCCTTCATGTCGCCAAGTGCCGGTAAGAACTCCCTTATGACCGCGCCGCCTCACATCAAGAAAACCGCGCCTCTTGGGAAATTTCTATCCTGACGGCAGCGGAACCAGCGTCTTTCACAACTAATCGACTGGCATGTCTGAGGCCGCGCTTTCTAGTCTGACAAGGCCATTTCTCCTCACTTGACACGGCAAGCACGCTTCCTCATGTAGTTTGAGAGGCTTTTCTTTGCTTCCTGACACAGCGTCTCCTATTGGTGTCAATTTTGCTGTAATGCAATAGCTATGAGAAACTGAGGCTGTATCCTTCATTTCAAATACGCCTCAACCCTTTTTGTTGTTGTATATCACTGTCTTTCATGTGACTTGGGAATTCACCCATTGTTCCCCCTCTCACACTTATGATTAAGGGGAATCTTTTGATATTGTACAACTTAAGTCACTATATAACTTGCCTCCCTCCTTTTACCTTTTTGCATTTTTACAAAGTGTGCTTATATTTGTCATTATATATGAGTCTATGAATTTAGGTGGGGGTAAGCCATGATTACTTTTCAAATGGAACTGTCTTTAACACATATTAACGCCTGGCTGCTAATGTAAAGGTAAATGATGTATTGTTAATTGTTTACATTTATCGTACACGCATTTGCCAGCTGTCATAATATTGCAGATATTTTTCTGTATCTCCTCAATTGTCTTCTATAGTACGTTTTATATATAATTACCTCATACCACGAAACAATGCCGCTACGCTACTTCAAAGTTTCCATCAAAAAGGCTATGCCTGCTAATAAGCAAGGAAACAAAAATCCTAAACAACCTCTCTTCGCGGACGCTCCCACACAATCTAACACCATGCCAATGAAAGGGAATACATCTTCTTCATCCAATTTGCCTCAGACTTCGCCCACCACTACTGCACATGCATCATCGGAGACCATGCAACATATATTACATGAGAAATCTGGGGTCAGTCGCCAATTAGAAGGCATGGATATCACAATTACAACCTTGGCTGAAGAAACCAAGTCAATTAGAGCAGACATTACAAGTTTCCATGCCAAAATTGAAGATCTTGATTCCAGGGTTCTGGAAATGGAAAATCGTCTTGAATCAATTCAAAACAAAGACCAAGATCTTCTCTATCTTCACAGCAAAATCATTGACTTGGAAGACCTCAGCAGAAGAGACAATATCCGCTTCTTTGGATTACCTGAACATATTGAAGGACAAAACACTAGAGCATTACTTTGCAATCTCCTCCCAAACCTGTCTGGTATTTTTTTCAATCCACCTCTGGAAATCCAGCGATCTCACAGAATTGGTCCCCCACGTAAAGATACTGCACTGCGTCCGTGACCGATTATTGCTTGTTTTCTTCGTCATGAACAGGCAAGACAACTGTTGGCTGCAGCTCGCTCACAAGGTTCTTTTTCTTTCGAGGGTCATATAATCCACATGGCAGCTGATTTTTCTAAGGAAACGAATGAGCGACGGAAAGCATTTCTCTCCATGCGCCCACAATTGCGACAACTAGACATCTAATATGGTTTGTTTGAGCCTGCACACTTTCGTATGACCAGAAACTGAGTTTCTAAAGACTTCTACGATCCAGCACATCTACAGAGATTCCTAGACGGTATCAAACCTCAATACATGGAAACGCAGCCCTCACAATATGACCAACTTCAATCATCCTCTTCTTTCTCACCACAGCTACCTGAGTATAGACGATGAAACCTTCGTGATTCTAGACACCGTGGTAGGGACTTGGAAAAGACTCAGCCGCACCCACGACGATAAAAATTCAGCTGTGCAATTTGTCTCTACCTCCACACAAGATCCGCATAGAGACAAATCCAAGTCTCTTCTTAAAACTCCCTCAGATGCGGACTGAACAACTTTCTGTTATTTAATTGGTTACTCATATGTTTCGATGTAGTTAACAGTAGGCCTTGTATTTATTCTTAGTCTCCCTCAATTGATACTAATAATGGAGTTAATTTGTCTGACTTTACATATTATGATATTCAAATATGGTTGGGTCTGAATAGTTTGCAGCTACTTAATTGATTACTCATATATTTAGCTACAATTAATAGTAGAAATTCTATTCATTTTTGTTTTTCATTCATTACTGTCATATCAGATCTAATCTGCCTACTTCTGCATGTTATGTATTCAAACATTGTTAGATGACTTGTAGATAGTATTCTCTTCTACTTTTCAAGGTTTTGCCCTCTCTGATACATCTCACTCAAGTTGGCTTTGTCCCGGGGCATTCCTCTCGGAATCATCTCTGTACGTTAGCCCATACATTGTGGTCTGCCAAACATCTTTCAGAAGATGCATTAGCCCTTTCACTTGATGCAGAAAAAGCGTTTGATCTCAATAAATGGGATTATCTTTTTACAATAATGCAACAACTTGGCTTAGGTGATCAATTTATAGCTAAAGTACGCTTATTTTATGAAAATCCTTCTGTTCAGGTGAATTGTGTTGGTTTTATATCTGATACATTTCCGTTTCGGAGAGGAACTCGCCAGGGTTGTCCTCTGTCCCCCCTCCTTTTTCTTTTAACAATGGAACCATTGGCTGCTACAATTCAACACTCTGCTCAAATAATAGGTGTTCCCCTTCCAATTGGATATTCTAAAATCTTATATGCAGATTATATTTTATTTACACTTACCAATCTTCCTCAATCTCTTACGTTTCTCCTTCAAATTATTAATGATTTCTCTTCTTTTTCAGGCTACAAAATTAATTGGGACAAGAGAGAGGCTTTACCCATTTCCGATGGCACTACAAAGGCAGCTGTACATGGCTTTCCTTTTCACTGGCAGTCTTCACACCTTAAAAACGTAGGAATTGTAGTTAATAAAGGTCTGGAAAGGTCTGGAAAACATGGTTGCAGACAATCTAGCTCCTCTGCTATCTCAGATGCAGCGTGATTTTGACAAACGGAAAACTCAGGTTATCTCTTTGGGGTAGATGTTCAAGCTATCAAAATGGTCACTCTTCCCCAGTTCATTAATGTTTAAGGCATGATTCCCCTTCAGATTCCTCTAGCTACGCTTCGATCAATAGATTCCAAGATTAAGACCTTCATATGGGGTTCAGCTAGGCCACGCCTTGCAATGACAAAAGTAAAAGACCACCAATTATATGGAGGAATGGGTCTTCCATCAATTGAACACTACTACTTTGCATTGCATATCTCTCAATTCTCTTATTTTTTACCAGGATTCAAAGATATTCCACAATGGGTTTATATTGAGCGCCATCTTTTATCCACAGACTCAGGTCTCTCTCTTTTGTATGGCAGTGGTACTAGCCGTTCTGATCCCAAAAACCCGATTTTATCAGTTATGCACAAATCCTGGCAAAGAGGACATATTTATTGGATTTGAATCCTCGTATCCATGTCGCGGCTCCCTTATGGAATAATTCAGGTATTCGTATTAATGGTCGTACTTTATCTTGGCCTTTTGGCAGGCAGCAGGCACCAGGCAGCTGGCATCCACTCCCCAGATCAACTTCTTCATAATGGCGACTTCAAATCTTTCTCACAACTAAGGGAGGATTTTAATCTACCTATACAACATTCCTCTAAATATCTTCAAATTCAACAATGTTTGAAAAAATATTTGGAACCTCCCCCTTGGTTGCTTCAAGTTTCTCCAATACTATCCTACTTAAAAATATGGTGAAAACATAAAGGAGTGACCTCTGGCCTTTATAAAACCTTTACGCTTCACTTATTTCCACAAACTCTATTTCATAATCTTCAAACTAAATGGCAATCCCGTTTATCTACTTCTTATACAGCCACTGAATGGGAACAGCTACTAGAGGGTTTACATAAAGAAGTTCGTGAAGCAAGGCTTAAATTTTGTATATTTAAAATTCTCCATGACTGGCATTGGTCACCGGTTAAACTGCATAAAGCTGGTCTACTTCTGCATGTCGATTGTTGGAGGTGTTCTACCTCTGGTTGTGAAACAACTCCTATTATTTGTCCAAAATACAGGCTTTTTGGACCTTTATTGGTAAAACCTTACACTCCACAATGCCTTTACTTCTACCACTTACATCTGCCAATATTTTTTTACATGACTTACGTCATTCCCCAAAGCTCTCTAATCAACAAACTTGTCTCTTCCATACTGCATTGGCCACAGCAAAAATGTGTATTCTGCGCCATTGGAAATCATCATCCCCACCCTCGCCAGAGGAATGGTTAGTGATAATGATGCAGATGGCATTGCATGAACGTACAATATATTACCTCCAGTATGTAGCCGATATGTTTCTCCAGACATGGTCTCCCTTTCTAAAAGCTGAAGTTGATGATGCCTCTGCCTCCTCTGCTTCACCAAATATACACACTCAAGCAGACTAATTCAATGTCTTACACCATTATATATTAAGTCGTTCTCATCCCCACTGGTTTTATCTCTTGCATTTTAGCGTATTCCTTTAGCACTCCTTCCCCTTTCCTGTTCCTTTTCCTTCCCTTTCCTTACTCTGGCATCACCTCTCCATATTATTCTTCAAATCTACTATCTTCATTTTATCTTCTTATTCTTCGCTTTCTTGCTTACATTATTTCTTTATTCTTTTTCAACCTATTAATTTTTATACCCTGCACGGTGAGTATTTTCTATGATAGCACTTTCTTCTTCCTCTTCTCTTAATGATTTCTTATGGAGTTATTGTCTCATATTTATGTCTGATTCATGTATGTTTTATTTATTTATTAAAAAAATATGCTATATCAATTCTTCTCTGTGTCATGCTCATTGCTCAATATTTATAGTTATTTATTTAATTATATTTTATATGATATGCCTACTTACATATTTCATATGTATTCATCTGTAGTTACCATAAATGATATGTATTCATTATTACTTATTATTACAATATTTCTCAAGTACATATTAACAATGTATTGCTCTTACCTATTTTGTTTTAACATGTACTTTATTGTAAAACTTAACAAAAAATGTCAGCATAATAAAAAAGAAAATAAGGATAATAATCACGGGGCTAGAGGTTGAGGTAGGATAAAGACAAAGGAAATCGGCTCAGCAAAGTTTTAAGAAACCTGAATAATTTGCTCAAGGAGCAGGCTTGCCCGTGAGAAGTAGTTAGAATGCAGTGGGAGGCCCCGGAGGGAGAGTAGGAATCAAGGCTCGGAATGCAGTCTCAGGTGTGGGAAAATGAGACGGACTCCACAGTTGGAGAATCGTCTCGGGATGAACATAGCCGATCATCAGTGTCTCAGTACTGTGGGACACTGCGATCAGGCTTCAGATATGATGCCGGACGCCAAAGTGAGGTTTCGTAGGCGTAATGTCCTCACGGGGGGGGGGCTTCTTTTTTTTGCTGTCGCGGCTCTCTGTTCCTGATTCGATCACTTTCCTCCCTATTCTTATTTTTGCCAGACCAAAGGTGGCTTTTGTTTTCACTGTGTTTTAATTGGTTGTGTTATATCTTTATACTACTGATATTTTTTGCAGGGCATGAGGGACTATTTTCTCTCACTCACTTTTGCTTAAGGAGACTCACTCACCCACACTTTATGTAAAGCACATATTTGCTCTCTCCCTACAGCCTTACTCCTACGTTGGTCGCCGGATTCTGTAGGTTGCCATGTTCAAATGTTTTTTTTAAATGATTCTCAGATGTTAGCAAGCATTGCAAAGTTTTTGGAATAGGTTTTGCTTTTTCATGCTAACAAACCCGTTCCAAGATGGCCACGCATGTGTGCGGCCATCTTGTAATGTGTTGTTCCCCGTCGCAGTTGTTTTCCTGGGATGCCAACTAGTAGCATTAAATCAGATGTAAAATGTTAACCATGGCAATTATTACATCATTTCTGCTGTATCGCACCTGCCGCGTGCCTTAATACTATATTTTACTGCACACAGCTGATTTCACATTGTTAAGATAGATTTCTTAAGAAAATACACTCTCTAAAGTCTGGGCTTTCACAAACTGCTCACACTATTGGTGCTGTGTGCCTGCAGCTAAGATCAATACAAAGATAAGAGCTGTCTTTTAAAACTTGAATAATTAAGCCAAGTTCGTTGTATTCTGTACATAATAATGCACTGATGAAAGGGCCATTGTGCATGTCAAGAAAATATATAAAGGCTTTGCAGTATGCCAAGAGCATAGGCTGCTCCCTGTAGTATACAGTGTGCTGTGTAAATTACCTGTTAAAGACCTGCCTTTAAAGACACGTTGAGAGGAATGTGGAATTGTCTTTCTATAGCACAATACATATTACCTTTGGTTGTTATTAGCCTCTGCGTTCCGAGTGTGCGTGGAAATCCCAGTCCCATAAACACCCTGGGGCAGATTTACAAGCCCCTTGCGCCCCTTTTACGCCGCCGTTGCGCGACTTTTGTGACGCAGCGGCGGCACAAAAGATGCGCCATGGTGTGGGCTACTTACAATGTGACGCATCTGGGAGATGCGTCACGTTGTAAAGCCCTATGCCAGAAGGAGGCGTTCCTGCGCAGGGGGGGGCGTTCTGGAGAAGAACGCCTCCTAAAAGTGGCTGAGTGAAATCAACAAGATTTCACTCAGTCCCTTTTGGGCCCATGCTGCGTCAAAACCCTGCGCCTGCTTGAAGCAGGCGTAAGGATTGATGCAGCACCGTAAGAATGGGGCCCCCAGAGCATTGCTGGAGCTTCGTCGCGCATGCGACGCAACTCCAGCAAGGCGCCGCTTTTACCGCACAGATACGTCACGCATCTGTGCCGTTTTTGCCTCATGGTGCGCCACATTGTAAATGCGGCGCATCCATGGTGGGGGAGGCATGGCGCACAATAACTGGTGCATCCCTGCTGATATGCAGGGATGCACCAGTTATTGTAAATCTGCCACTCTACTCTTTGTGCTGCATGGACAGTGTTACGATCACTCAAATGGACGTAAATGTCTCTATAGTTCAGAAATCCACCTTTCCAAGCTGCCATTGTCCTCCGAATCTAAAAAACGAACTGCATCATGTCACATTTGGCAAGTGGTAAAATGTATTGAATCAATTATCCTAGTGTTTCACACACTAATAAGAGATGAACAATGTGAGACAAACGCAAATGGCCACATAGGACTCTAATGTTTGCACAGGACATTCAGTATTGAACTAACATCCTAACTTTGCACCAAAGATATTTCAACATGCTCTTTTTCCTGGTGATACACTATGTTTTGCCTACATATGAATGAACAGCGCTCTGTTGTACTGTTCCTAGTCGGGCTGTGCTCCTTCAGCACAAAAATTCCCCATTCCGCAGTGGATCGGTGAATTTTTCTCTTTCATCACCTTCTCCTGTCGATGCACCTTTTTGTGACAAATACCCTCAATGACGCAAACTAAACCCCCATTACGGCTACAAACGATTCATTAATCAGTCAAAATGCCATTGACACTGGCTCATGGGCTACATACATACTACTTTTGTAACTAGAACCATACATCTCTGTTGAATCCCCTCAAAGTGTAGCACTTTGCATATTTTTCCTGATTTTGAGTGCATTCCCAGTGAAGGAGCCTATGGATTTCTGGACAAATGACCACTTTCATTCTAGGTGTTCTATTTCTTGCGGAGATGTTTACTGTTATTTACCTGGTAGTCAGAAATTCCATGGTGTAGTTCTATTTTTTTGATAATAGCTATCTTAAATGAGCTGTAGGCTTCCAGGTCAGTCATTTTTAGAGTTTAGAATGACATCATAGGGGTGAGTTTATTTTTGGTAATGAAATAAAAACAAACATTGGCAAAGCCCAATAGCTTTGTACTTGCATTTCCACGGCATAAAATATTTGTTTTGCCAATGCTTCTTGAAATTTTATTTACGTATTTAAGATTTTTATTTTCTTCTGCAAACAAAATATCTTCCCCCAGTCCATAAAATTAGAATGTTTACTCTGTCTTGGTCAACATTTTTACCTCTTTTCATGCCCTGAATCTAGCTTAGTACTAGTGTTAGGAAGCGGACAATGAATGCATTATTGGTATTGAACTTGTGCTTAAAAGTCAATGGTTGATTAGACAAGCACTGTAAAAAGGTGGATTCACACACATTTTTAAGCATTAAATGTTTTGGTCTAGCTATAAGATGCTTTAGTTGTAATGGAGCCGAATTTACCAGCTTGGGGTTTACTCTAAAACACCATACTCACCTGGGCCCATACGAACACGCATACATAACCTTGTGATAAATTTTACCTTTACACTATTTCTTACCAAACCTTATCACCTTAGTTCTCAATATCCTCTGGTCAATGGTTCAGGTTGATAGCAGAATAGGTAGAAATGACATTTACCTTCAATTCTTAGAATGACCACAGACTTGAGAGAGTTTTAAAAGCCTTATCTATGCAGTAATTTTGTGAGTCAAATACCAATACATGTCAAACACCAACTTTTAAGGAGAAAACGATCAAAGTAAAACATAAAGACTTAATAAAATCTCATGACGTTGGTACCTGGCAAGGGTGGAAAGAGAAAACGGTACAAGGACATACCACGCAGATTTATATTTACCTAGAATCGTGTGAGGACCAACCCCTGGCCAAGGAGCTGGAAAAAGGGAGTCAGGAGCCAAACAGTTCAGGACAGTTCAGGACAAGATGGGACAGGTAACTTCTAAGTGCAACACCAGCGTCACACCCCTCTCAGGTACTGCTCTGCTTGATTCTTTCCCCATCTAGATAGACAGGTTCGTCCTCTGCAGCAATCTCTCTGGTTCTTCTCTCTCCCTCTCTCCATTCTCGATTCTTCTGTCAGAGTGCTCGAGCAGCGTCTCTGACCTCCGTGGCATCCGCCGTCGTCTGCTTCAGTAATGGGTCGGTGATAGGTCTGTGACAAGTCTGACAAACTAACTGACTGAGCCTACCTTAGTTATACTATTCTCAGTGTATGGACCACCCCCCCAATGTCTCAATATTCGTGAATCCCCTGCTTCTGTTATTTTCTTAGGTTTTATTGTTCTATGTTCTCTTAATTTCACTTTCCCATGCTTTATTTCCACCCGCATTTCATATTAATTTTATCTACAATGTATACAATTTTTGGCTTTTTCTCCTTCCCCTCTCCGGGTCAAGAGGTGATGTTCCCAGGCGTGTCTTCTGGTTAAACTATAATTGGCAGAGTTTCAATGTCACATCTTGAAGTTTGACAGTGTCCAATGCACTTGGGTACAACCCGGCAAAATGGAGATTTCAGTCACCCTCCAGGCCCAAATACGAACAAATAATAAAGTCAAAGAAAAACATGTTAGAACACAAAAATAAATGAATGCACGGTATACCACTGATTTCTACTCTAATCCCTTTCATTTATTTTAACTATTGCATTAGCAGTTTAGTAAGACGTGCAAGTGTTTAGTTTTTGCACAGCATGTGCATTAGCATGTGCGGTTCAAGCGGCCATCGTAAGTACTACTGCGCAGCTGCAAAGAATTCCAACCAAACCGAAAGACGTCGTACTACGTAGATGCAGTAGACGCATGCGCTGAAGAATCCCGCGTTTAAGGCAGCTATATTAAGCCACTCTGATTACTTGTTAGTAAAGCACATTTAATAGAACTTGCTTGCGGTGTCCAACAGTGACAGGCTGCCTATCCGCACAGTGATGCGACCTTTCACAGTTATAATGCTAATTGGTGGCCATTTCAGAATGGGGTTTCCAGTAAAGGTAGTGAAAACCTAATTCTAAGATGGCTGTCATTTTTTATTTATCTCAAGAGAATGCTTTGATAAGCTTGCCCTTCTTTTATCCATATGCCCCTCTGCATCTCTTCATTAGTCCCCCTTGAAATGTCACTCTGTGAGAATATGTAGGCAGTTGAATCATGAATAAATTGGAGATGGGTATGTGATGGTAGAACCTGGGCATTGGCCTTCCTCATTGGACCAATAACCAATGCCCCTAGCTAAAACGTAGAGCACCACCCAGTCCTGCTTCCCTACCAGCATCTCACATGCAATTCTGTGGATTCCCATGGCAGGCATTGGATACCAAGGCATGAAAAGAATGCTACCTTCATGTCTCTGCACTTTAGAAGGCAGTACTTTCTGGATTCCCATGTGAGCTGCACAAAGGTGCTGTTGAGTGATGGGGTGGCATGGGGATTGAGAATAAGCATGGGCGGATTTTGCGAATTGGCAATCCGCGAACTTGCGTATTTATGGATTCGCAATCCGCAAAATCCGCGAACTCTCGCGATTTTTTTTTTTTGTGTTCGCAAGGATTTCTGCCAGTTCGCGAGGGTTCTGTACCAGTTCGCAATTGCGAACTTACTTGTCGGCTCGCAACGGCCGCGACTATGTTGTTTCTACATCTGGTTCATCATCACAGGTTCACAGCACCCTCTGTTTCACCACTGCCACCCTCTGGTACACCCATGCCACCCTCAGGTACATCACTGCCACCCTCTGGTTGGTTTATCACTGTAGATTTTGGGGGTGAAAAAAAGCAAGCACACCTGCCCTGCTTCAACTGACATGAATTAATTTGGGGTTGATTAATGTGTCACTGAATTTAAACTTCCAGTCTGGCTGGCACCTGCTTCCTTATCTGTAATTTGCTTTCTGTTGCAGTGCACTTTTTTTTCACAGGACCTTTGTGGCCTATAGTTGCAAGTAGGCAACTGAACTCTGAAGGGGCCCCTCAGGAAGCACTACAGGGAATGGTTACTAATGATAAGATTGAACTTTTGCACCTGCTGAGGGCTTTCAGTTTGGTCTGTAATTGCTTTCTGTTGCAGTGTACTTTTTTTAACAGGACCTTTGTTGTATACTTGTAGCTATTCTCTGAGCCTGCTGTGAGGGTCAGAGCAGGGTCATAGAATAGTTGCAAGTAGGCAAATGACCTCTGAAGGGGCCCCTCAGGAAGCACTACAGGGAATGGTTACTAATGATAAGATTGAACTTTTGCACCTGCTGAGTGCTTTCATTTTTGCAAAAATCCAAATATTCAGCAGCATCCACAAAAAGTAATCCTTCCAGGTCAAGATCCAAATCAAAGTGACCAGCACATGAAGAAAGCACTGGGAGGAGCCTGGTGGACAGGAACAGGAAGTTGGAGACTGTGGGGCACTTCCTTCCTCCCACCCCCACCCCCCAAAATGGACTCCCTGCAAAGAATAAGTGCAGGCAAATGTCAACCTGAGGAGTTATTCTGATAAAAATCATCATTTTCAAGGTTTATGCTGCCTGCTGGTGGATTTCTTGTGCGAAATTGCAAATTTTGCAATCTCGCAGTTGCGAGATTGTCGCTGCCCGCCGCATCTACGTGTTCGCAAGTGTTTACTCCCGCGAAATTGTATAGTATTCTAGTTGGCAAGTGCGACCAAGCAAAAAATCCGCTTCGCACGGATTTTACGAATTTTCGGCAAGTTCGCGAGAGTTCGCGGATTGCGAATTTACCGAAAATCCGCAAAATCCGCGAGCGGAACGGATTTTACGCCCATGCTTTATTGAGAAGATGTAGGGTATATGATGGCATAAGGGGTTGAGCTTTGGACACTGATAGGCTGGACTTTTGCTGTGGCTAGGCTGTGGGGATGGCTTTACCTTCTTCTCTTTTCTGAATTTCAACACTTGGGAATCCAATGCCAGTGGACTGTTATGAGTGTCAGTCTTTCCTGTATCAGTTTAATGAATGAATTCATGGGGCATTCTCTTTATCCTTTTCTCAATCTCTCATCATATACATTTCCTCTCGCTCTCTTGGCATTCAAACCACAAGGCCCTTCCCTGCCGCCCATTAAAGACAAGACATCCCTTCCCAATCATAATGCTCAGAGTGAGCACACACACTGCTGATGCTCCTTGCCAATGAACAATATGAGTAACTGTCACAATATAGAGCATATAGTATACAGTGTAAAATTACCATAGGCCTAAAACAGCATTGTACATTTAGTAGCCCATCCACCTTATTTGAAAGCACTCAAACCTCAGACTATGAGGTAGAAGTTTAAGAACTCCTACTCCCCCCTAGAGGCTGCCATAGCTCCAATTTCTACAACACGTTGTGTGTGAGGGAATCCCATGGCAGAGCTCTACCCTGACTTGTCACTGAACCTCAAAATCTGTTACTGTCTTGATCTGCTCTGATTTTGAATCATAGCTATCTTTAGCTAAAGTACTGTGGGTTGTTTTTAGGCACATTCTATTAATTTCTGGACCAGAGAGATCTTTAATTCTGACAGCCATCAGTCACCAACTGTCACCATGGATAACAGAGAAAAAAACACTTTTTAAGTCCTGTTCTCTTTGTGGCCTGAAAAAGATTGACAGTGATAATCCCCATTCTCAATGTATTGATTGCCTTAACCCAGGTTGTAGGGCATCTAAATGTGACATTTGTCAGATTTTCCTTCTAAAACCCTAAAAAGCAGAAGAGTAGGTTGGCATTGCAACTGATGGCCAAGGAGAATTTGCCTTCTTCTAAAGGCGATCCCCCTTCTACAGGGGAAGATTTTCATGAAAAGTGCTCCTCCAATCACTTCCACGAAGGCATCGCAAAAAGGAGACTTATTCAGTTTGCTGAATTGGACATGTTTGGATCAGTGCTAGCAGCCACCTCTTCTACCATTAAGCATGGGAAAAATTATTCTATGGAATCTTTGTCTAAATCAAAGTCCATGGAGCAACCTGTTTTGGAAAAGAAAACATTTGTAAAAATACAATTTTCAGATATTTTGTCGATGATTACTCTGTTGACAATGAGGCCACCAGCATCTAAAGTACCTTTGAAGTCAACGACAGATTAATCGATGTCGACAGAGATCCCTTGAATGAAGAGTTTGCTGTTGATGGTGACTTTGTCATCAGTGACCTTTTCAGCATCAACAGGGACCACAACGTCAACGTCTACTCCCTCAACAGTCTTGATTGTGCCATCACCAGCGGCAAAGGTCTTACTGTTACAATCGTCGATGTTTTGTCAATGGTTGTGATGTCATTGATGGCAATGCCATCAACTGCAGCTTTAAAAGAAACAGACACATCAATGGTGCCATCTTTGCTACCAACTCATATTTTACCATCTGACCAAGAGCAAGAAAATAATTAGGATGCTTCGTCTGCATATAGTTCAAAACATTTAAATGTGAAATATGTCCCAGACTTTGAAGGCGACATGGAGGAAAATGAATGAAATTCTGCATATGACTATCAGCAGGATTATATTTCTCATCTTTCAAGGTCTTATAGATTGCCCAAACAATACAGGCAGCCAGACTTAGTTCATGTGCCTATGGCTTTCTTAACTACATTTCAACAGATGGTAGACACGTTCCAAAGAATATTACTGCAGTAACCAGCTAATAATCCTCTGCCACTGCATAATCCTTTGCCTACTACTCCACCTAGATAACAATCACCATTGCCTTCCCTAGCACGAAAGGGGCCATCCCCTAAAGAGGTTCAAAGACCACTGGTTCCTCCAACACTTGAGGACATGAATGATGATGACCCCAATACATCTATGTTTTCAGGTGAAGAATAGGTGGAAGGTGAACTTCCACAAGATGATACAGGACAAAACAATGTTATAGACGATGTCATTATTCCATTGAATGACTCTCCTGTGTCAAAAAACTCAACACATGATATTTTAAAATGTCATTCTATAATAAAAAAAGCAGCAAAGAAACTTGATTTACCAATCAAACCCATTGATCAACAATGTTTTATTTGCGACTTTAAGGAACAACCAAGGAAGTCTGTAATGGCAGTATCAATTTTGGACTTTGTATAGTCAGAAAGCATTAAGCTAATGAAAACTCTGCCCACGGTTCCAGCGGTGATACCTCATCTGGAGAAGAAGCATAAAAGTCCTGATACTGCTCCAGCGTGGCTCACCAGGCATACTAAGCCAGATTTAGGGGCCGATTAGGATTGCGGTGAATCCGCATCCTCCGGGCCGGCAGAAGCCACCGCCGGCCTGGAGGATGCGGATTCACCGCCTTGGTATGTGAAAACACCGCCCGCCACATTACGATGGCGGTGAGATCCGCGGCGGACGGCAAGTCCGTCCGCGGTGGTGGTAGGCAGATATGGTCGCGGTGTCTGCAAGACACCGCCAGCCATATCACGATGCTTTTCCACGGTGGCTGTTCCGCCGTGGAAAAGCATGTGGTCTTTTGGTTTTGGGGTCCCGTTGCGAGCCCCCAGGGTGTTGGGGGGTGAGGGGTGCACATGGGGGGTACCTATGGTACCCCCTGCTTTGGCATGCACAAGGTGGCAGGCACCACGCGGTGCCTGCCAAATTGTGCATGCCAAAGGTAAACATGCATATTTTACATTGCGGCGGGTGCTGCTTAAAGCAGCACCCGCCGCTATGTAAAATATACGAGATGTGAACGCCAGGGTGGCGGTCACATCCTAATTGCAACGGAGGGACCGCCGCTGCCCCTGCTGTCGGTCCCTCCACCTCGGGGGTGGCGGACGGACGCAGGTCTGTCCGCCATCCTAATCGGCACCTTAGTTATCTCTTCAGTGGTCCAAAGAGGAACAAAATCCGATCACGACATCTTCTAGTCATCCAAACAGAGATAGTAAGGCTATAGATAATTTGTGTAAAAGAACCTCATCTATGGCAGTGACCGCTATCAATTCTGCCAATGCTTTAGCAATTCTAGGGCGATATGATCATCAGATGTGACATTATATTGCACCATTTACGTAACTTATTCCTGATGATAAAAGGTAGGCAGCAAGGGCTAAACTTAAGGAAGGAGAACTCACTTCTTATTTTATTATTGATGCTGCAATGGCTCAAATACAGTTTTTCGGCAACCTGCAGGATGTAAGGTCTTAAGAAGACAAGATTGTTTGACATCCACAGCCTTTCATCCTGAGGTACAATCAAAGATTTAGGATATGCCCTTTGATGACCTTACTCTCTTTTGGCAAACATGAGTGTGAGGCCTTTCAAGGCCTAAATTTAGATACAGATATGACTAAGGCTTTGAGCCTTCTGCAGTATTGAAATAGATATGGGTGTTTCAAGAAGATCTCAGAATTTCAGTGGAGGATTCCACCAGTATGAAAGTCAACATTCATACTTTCCTCAAAGGAAGTCAGGATATGATCAAGTGTACTCCTACAACTGTAATCAGAAACAGATATATGGAAGATCATAATAAAGAAACAGAGGTGTCTCTCAGTCATGTACCAGTGACAAACAAAAGAGAGCTTGACACTCTACCTTTACCCCCCTTTCATCTCCTACTTTACGATTGTGGCGGGAGGAGAATTTCTCAGTTTTTTCCTGCTTGAAAGAGTATTACTGTATACAAATGGGTGAGGCACATCGTTCATTCAGGTCATATATTAGTGTTCATTCAGAGGCCTCCTGTACGCCCACCAAAGAATGAACCTTATCTCTAATTTCAGGAACTTCAAAGCTCTTACTCAAGGGATCTATAGCGATTGTCCCCAAGTCACAAAAGGAACCAAGGATTTTACTAATTTTTTCCTGATAAAGAAAAAGACAGGTTAATGGAGGCCAATCCTGGATCTTAGACAGCTCAACAAATTCTTAAGAAGCGGTCTTTCTGGATGGTTTCTCTAAAAGAAGTCCTCCTGATGATACTAGAAAAAGAGTATATGACCCTTTGGATCTTCAGGAAGCATCTTTTCACATACCTATTCGTCAAAAACACAGAAAATACCTCAGATTTTTGGTAGCGGGACAACACTACCAGTGCAAGGCACTACCTTTACCCATACCTCGATGACTGGCTCGTCAAAGCACCATCAAAGGAAGGGGCAAGAAGATCTATGGAGGCCTGCATTAACCTCTTTAAAAAAAAGCCTCGCGTTGACCAGGGAAAAATCATAATTGGTACTGCAAACATTGATCCAGCTCTTGGGTGCATTAATCGACACGCATCTGGGAAAACCTTTTCCATCTCAGGAAAGAGCGAAAAAGTTACAGACTGTGGCGAGAAACATGTTGACAAAACAGCTAGTAACAGTGAGACAAATCAAATCCCTGTGTAGTCTGATATCTTCATGTATAGTTCTCATTTCCATTTCTAGACTTTTCATGATGCCTGTTCAGCAGGAGCTGGGCTTGCTTACAATGAAAACAAGTCAACAGGCCTGGGAAGATACAGTACAATTCGCAAAGAACTTCACATCAATCTGTTGGAGCTCCGTGCCATATGTCTAGGCCTGCATGCAAACCTTCCCAAACTAACAGGTCAATCAGTCCTAGTCACAACAGACAATACAGCATCCATGTTCTATATAACCAAGCAAGGATGAGCAAACCTGATCACTCTCGGAAGAGGATCGGCCATTGTGGAATTGGGCCATTTCTAACAAGAGAAACATCACAGTGGAACATGTGCTAGGTTGCCAGAACGATCAGCTGGATGTACTCAGTCGACAGCTTTTAGAATGTCCTGAGTGGGAACTGGGCCAGAAGCAGGTGAACTACATCTTTAATCAATGGGGGTTGCCCCACAATCGATCCATTTGCTACACCAAGCAACAGCAAATACCTGTGCTTTCCAAGCATGTTTTGACATCTAGGGACAATGGGCAATGCTATTTTGGTCAGTTGATCCAAGATATTGAGAAATGAAGATAGACCATTGGATTCTGATCCTCAATACTTTGCCGTGGTCATAGCGATCTGCTACAGTTGTTAACACATCTAGCAATTCCTCTGAAACTGCATCCCAGGATTCTTTCCAGACATCAAGGAGAGATTCACCATCATGACCCCAAGTCACTGAACTTGACAGCATGGTACCTGATCACCTAGAGTTTTGCCATTTGGATCTCTCGCAAGAATGTTGAAATATTTTGGTGAAGGCTCTAGCTCCAGCAATCCAAAGATCTACAACACCAAGTGAAAGCGTTTCTGTATATGGTGCAGGAATAATGGTCATCATCCACTGAGAATAAATCCTCATCAACCCTTTCTGTAGTTATTAGGTCTAGTAAACAGTGGGATTAAATACTCTTCAGTCAGGGTCAATCTAGTTGCATTCTTGAGATTTGAGAAAACTGAGCAGTCAGCCTGTTTGATCCCCCAAAGGACGTTTTAGAGCATTTCTACCACTTAGACATCCACCAGTTCCATGGCAACGTAGGGGCACATGCATCAATGTAGGCTTTTGCGATTCCTTGATTGCGATTATTAAGGAATCGCAATTAAGGAATTGCAAAAGCCTATGCATGTAGGATTCGCTATAAAATTAGCGATTCCCAAATATTCCTTCAATGCGACTTGCAAATTGAGAGTCGCAATTAAAGAATGCCTTCCCATTCATTCCTATAGGACTACAGGTCAATAGGAAAGAATGGGAAATTGCATGCGCAATTTGCGAGTACCCAATACGTACTCGAAAATTGCGCATGCAATTTCAAGGGTGCAAAGGTGTCAAAAGGACACCCTGTTGCACCCCTATAATTGATCTGTGCACACATGTTGTGCACACACACGCCATCAATAACAAAAGGGGGAGAGAGAGATTTATTCAAAATGTTTCGTTTTCCCTTAACTAACATGTATAAACAAATAGAATCCACTCTTCAAAAGGAGATGTTTCCCTCCGATGGTGGGGAACACCCTTGTTGTTTGAATACCCCTCACACACCAACAGGCCCCTTGGTGTCATGCTTCATCATAGGGGTCCTCCCATCCCTCTACGGGATGCGGCGTGCTGCGACCTACGACTACATGGGAGCACTTATAATGACTATGTGTGGTGCGTGTGAGGAATTATTTATGTGAGTGCGTGGTGGGGTTCTTGGTGAGTGATGTTTAAAAAGGACCTGGCTCGTGGGGTAACAAAAAACTTTATTGGGCCCCCCGGGCTGGTGCTATTAAAATGGTGAAAAAAAGAGGTATTGTATGCAAGACAATGTGCATCACCTCCTATGTGTGTGTGCCAACATGTTTCGGAACACCTTTTTCAGGACTGGGGTACACAAATCCCCACCTTACTCACGTTTCTCTACTTTTTCATAAATGTATCAATAAAAAGTGAGATATAGTGCAGGTAATGTGGTGTACCTACAGATTTTAGCCGCTTGATAGCTGACCTATAGAAGAAAGGGACACATTTTTTTTGTGGTGGTCCACTTCTTTAAAAACCAGAGGTAGCGTGACTTGTGGGTACTTTCCAAAAGTGCGGCTCGGATTTCTAGACATATTTGTCATACTACATGTGAAATCGTGCCTGTCGTGAACAAAGGGGGAGGTACTGACTAGACATACAGACATAAAACATAAAGCACACACTCTAGGTTTTTAGCCAGTCCAGGTAAAGAAAGTTATCATCTGGTGTTATTAAAGGGCAAAGCTATCGTGGTTTATACTGGACATGCCCCCAGGACATGTGTGTGTGTGTAACCTACAACTTTGAAAAATGCGCTTGAGTACATTTTTCAATGTTTTTGCAAATTACCATCAAGTTCAAACTGATGGTAATTTGCGACCCTTATTAGCAAAATCGTGATATGCGATTTCATCATGCATTGCATTTAAGACATCTCAATTAGCGATTCCTTAAATGCAATCACAATTTAAGAAATCACAATAAATTGTGATTTTTTAAATTGCAGGAGCCCTACAGTTTGATGCATCACAGAAGCACTTTTTGCGGGCGCAAACAGGCCATTTTTGCGAATCGCACCGTTTGCGCTCAAAAAGGTTGATGCATGTGCCTGTTAGTACGGTCCTCAGTCAATTGATACTGTCCCCTTTCAAACCTATACACAAGGCACACTTAAAATTTGTCTCATGAAAACAGTGGTTTCTGGGCAAATATTATACTGTTACTTATTTACCGAGCACAACTTTGATAAATGGGCATTCCGGGTGTCAATTGAGATCAGTTGCTAACCAGTGATACAAAATGTAAAAAACATTCCTCAAAAAAAAAAACTTGAGTTGAAGTGGTATTATGATTAGGACCCAAATCCTAAACACCACTGGAATTACCCTTCGGGAAAGTGTTTTCACTCTCTAATTCCTTTGACTGTTCTATGAAAGTATATGAATTTTGCAACACAAATGTTTCGTTTGGTTGTTTGGGCTGGAGGCAGTACTTGCTTTGTAAAATAAATGCAAGTACTCACAGATTTTCTTTGGCACAGCCAAATGCTGGGGTAACTAAATAGCAAGCCTGCCTATTCTTATTTCACTTATTATTTCGACCATTACTGTACACTTACTGTCTATTTATCTCACTCTTGAAAGTTAGTTCTCATCCCTTCCTTCTCCCTTGTCACTGTTTACCTATCTTTCTATTGCCCCTTCATTTTCCCTTTTCTGCTTTTCACCCTCTTGTTCTTGTTCAAAGTCTGAAGAAGAAAAATAATTGCTAGTCCCCAACAATGAGTGTCAATGCCGACCACATGCAGCCAATAGCACAAATTAATCACTGGGTAGAGGGGACTGTGATTCACAAAACATTAATTTGCCATTCCACTCTTATATTTTTGTCAAGTGGTAACGCAAAATAAATCTGCAAAACACATTTACACCAAATGTTGTGCCTTCTGTCTGATTTTCATGATCTAGAGGACATAAAGAAAATGTTTTCACAAGAAAGGGCCATGTTTTTGCATTTGCAAACACTATAATTCAGAACTTACTACCACAAAAATATTTCTGCCCATGTACCAACCTAATTTTAGCGTTCAGTTAAGTTTTACGGACTCCAACAATGGGTTGGTGAATGGTCATCAACTGAAAGGGGCTTGTTTTGAGTATCCCTTCCAAATTCTAAGGGCCTTAATACAACTTTAGTGGTCCTACAGCGGCACTACCCACGCACCATCCGTTGTTGGACCAGTAAAGCTGCTGTGCGCCCGTCCACCAGGTTGGGAGTTCGATCCTGGTGTAGCAGGAGGTGCTGCTGTGGTCTGACGGCAGCTGCTGTTAGGCTCCTAGAAGAGCCTAATATACAGACCGCTGTAATCAGAGCAACAACTGCACCTTCTTGCATGATGTGGCATACAGGCCACACCATGCAGGAACTGGGGGTACACCCCCAGGCCCAGGAGTGGCAGGGGTCCTTTTAGGGCCCCCTTTGTTGCCTCTCCATCACCCTTTTCATGGCGGGCTCACCGCCATGAACTGGGCTGTCGAAAGCCAACTATTAATATGCTCAGCGGTGCCACTGTGGCACATTACAGCTCCCTGACTGCTTCATGACCACTGGGATCCTGGAATACCGGCAGACGCAGCAGTCCTGTGGCAGTCCGACAGCCACACATGTAATACTGTGGGTAGGCCTGCAGTGTGGTGCTGGTCGGATCAATATCGTGAGTACGACGGCACTGTCGACTGGCATACTCATAATAAGGCCCTAAATCCGTATCAGATATATCAATGGTTTGTGGTCTGGAGTCTGGTAGCAGACCAGTTAAGACTTACCAGTCCCTAAGCTGGGATGGAAACTAAGGGTCATATTTATAAGGGGATTGTACAACCTGGACGTCACTTTTTCCAGCGTTCCAGTGGTGCAATGCCAATAACATATTTACAAAGTAGCATTAAGCCACTTTGCCTGGCTTACTGCCGTTTTGTAAATATGGTACCCTTTCATGCAGGTATCTGCGTGAAAATGGCAAGCAATGGGTGTTGCTCATTATTCCCAATGAAATATCTTAATGTCCTTTACAATTATTTCACTCATATTTCCAGAGGAATACACTTCCTTATTATCGTTCTAGCTTCCAATCACTGTGTGGCTCCTTCTGATACTCTCAACCAATGCCAGCGCAGCTATACACCAACCGTCCTTTCGTAGCGCGACACTCTTAGGACATCAAGCCAACTCCTCACAGCAACTGACCCCTTCTTTACAATCCAATTTATACACACTCTGATCTTAAACAATCTACTAAACTAAAAGAAATTCTAGATCTCCATACAACCAGAATTTATTAATCCAACTTAAGGAAAATCTCGACCAGTGCGACTTTAACTAGAAATCCTTACGATTAATCTCCGACGTCCCAATTATTTTTTCTTTCACACTCTCACAAGGTTCCCTTCTCTGGCGGTACTGCAAATGAAGTCTCACATACAGCACCTTTGAAACTGCAGACAAACTTACTCAGTGTATGCTACGCTGAGACTACCCTTAGGTGAATATCCCGGGTCTTAGGCCACTTCGAACCTGATAACAACTTCAATACAACAATACACTATTCTACACAAAATACAAAAGAAAATTCTCTACCAATTCTAACACATTTAAACAACAATATTACACAGCCCTATTGATACTCACATCACTTGTCTGATCGTCTCGTCGTCTTCAGAACTGGCACTCTGTCAAATGTCAATGAACTTGGGCATGTGAAAAACTATAGCGACCTTGGTATATAGCCTCCTTATATCCCAGGTTTGTCAGACAGTAAACCATCCAACATGCCACCAGAATTACTGTTGTAGCGTTAAGTGTTGGGCCTTATAAACTGTTTTGTTTAATTATTGTCTCCTATCCCTAATTAACCTCAGCTACCATACCAAATCTCCTAGGTCATCCGGTGGATCTTGTTCTGTGCTGAAATGAACCGGAAGATTTAGAGGATGTAAAATTATCATATGAGGAGCTAGAATAAGATAATTGTTAACATTCAATTATTGTGAGTAAACTCTCAAGTAATCCCACCTCTAGTTTAGTTAAAAGCCAAATCAAATTGAACTTAGCCACAAACAAATAATGAAACAGAATCTGCGGAGTAATTTGTCTTAAATTGCATTTCTATTTAGATCCAAAGAATTAGCATATAACCTACATTTAAGATAGATCAGATTTAATCAGCATTTGCAAGCTCTGCGGGATCCAGATGTGAAGGAAGTATCTTCCTCAGCCAAGGGAGATTTTTATCGTAAGGAAAGTGAAATTAGTAGGGAAATCAGTTGTCTCTAATACCAAACCTATTAGGAAAGTTCAGTAAATTCCAAATGACCATTCCCAGTTCATGGACAGAACCGTCTGCCTCTGTCCATATTGCAGCGTCAATACCACAGCTGCTCTGACGCGAAGACTTTCAGCCGAAAAGGTTCCACTACGCTAGCATACCAGCTAGCAGCAAATTGCAGTATTTCATCACAGTTCGCGTTGTTTCAGTAAGTCCCATTGTTATGCATGATGGGTAGAGGCGGGTGACGCCCCTTAGTTCACAATTTAGGCAATTATTTTCCATCAATTTCAGGTTTACTCCACTTGACATCACCAAATTTGTTGGACCACTCTGTCCCATTGGTTACTCTCGATAGGATGAGAGGATGTAGTAAGTAAAAGTGTACAGATTCAGAAGAATTAAGTAATCCATTACTCACAAATTTCTGTATAACCACTGTAGTTTAGTCATTCGATTATTTGTTGCTTTCAGAAAGCAGGCGATTTCATGCTAACATCCGTTGTCTGTCCATTCTCAAGCGTTTACTGTAGAAAGTAACACTTTTGTAGCAAGTCTCGTCAAGCAAGCTACAAATGTTAAAGAAGGCGGTTGAGTGTTAGAACAAAAGTGGTAACTTTACGAATGGTTACCATAGTTTTCAAACTATTTAGTTCATAAGTTCATAGTAGGAAAGGAAGCAAAATTTGAGGCCTTCATGAAATACAGCTCATTTACGATGAAATTGTGCTAAAATATGAATTTTGCATTACAAAGAATAGTGCATTAATTCTTCAATAAATATTACTTAATTATTAATTACAATTTGTTCATGTAAGTATAAGGTACCCATACATTTTTTTAATATTGACTAAAAACAAACTCCAGTACCTTCTGGGAAATTATAAATAATCTGAATAGGCCAGTGAACACGCTACGCTCAAATATACAAGAACATCAGTGGGCTACATTTCTAACAAACAAGCTTACATAAACCACTTTTCCCGAACATTCATCTTGGAAGCACCGGGAGGTTTGATATCACCAAGATCTAGAGGAGGCAAATGAAAGAGATGAAAATGTTGCACAAGGAAAAGCTGAAAGTATCACACAAGGAGAATATGGTATGTGCAATTTAACAGTAATGACTGATTTAGGTGCCTATTCAACCTAGGAAATCGCTAGGCAACATGGCATCTGTTACTTCAAAGCAAAAACAGAACTGCACTTCTATTCGGCAGATGAAATAACATGAATAATATATGTATAATACGGAATGGCAGAGGGGACAGTGCCCCAGGACCTGATGGCATACCCCAATCAATCTTTATGTATGATCCATCTTTCTGGTGTGAGCACCTTTCCGTACTGTTTAGAGAAACAGAGCTACTAAATTATATTCTATCTAATTGGCAAGGATCGATAATCACACCGATCTTCAAGGGAGGAGACCGAACAAGTCCGTCAAACTATAGGCTAATTGCCCTACTAGACATAGAAGCAAAATACTATGTCTCACTTATCCGGGAAGATCTGAGGGAATGGTCAAACAACCTTAACCTGTTTCCTGTTAACTAAACAGGTTTCAAGAAAGGTATTGGGGCGATACCTAGCTCTGTCGTTAATAGAAAACAAATGCAAGCTGAGGAAACAACAACTGTGCCTTTGCTTTATAGATTTAAAAGCAGTATATGGAAAAAAGTGAGCGACTGGAAAATCCCCAAGAGAATTTTAAGAGGAATACCGCAATTCTATTCCCAATCATGGATAAGAATGAAGTTGGGAGATGGCTCTAGACTATCCAGAAAGCTGATCCCAAACAAACGCCCAAAACAAAGTTGCATATTGGCGCTGCACCTTTTTAACCTATTTAGGTCTGACCTGGAAAAAAGGCTTGATCAGATTAACTCTCATCCCCCTCAATTGGGAAAGCTTCCATTATCACCTCTCTCGTACGCGGAGGATGTGGTTCTAATGAGCCTAACCAAGAGAGCTCTTAAGGAAATTATGGAATATATCTCATTCAATAAACTAGAAATTAACACATTAAAAACCAAAACTATTCTCAACAGTAATCATCGAAGAACTAAGCAGAATATATGACTTGAAGGCCACCAGATAGAGGAAGTAATAAGCTATAAATATCTGGGGTTCTACATGGACAATAGACAAAACCATCTAGCGCAAAAAAAGCTACATGTCTCAGAGAATCAGAGCACTAACATTTGCCTTTAGGACTCTGGCAAAACAAAACTGAAGGAGCCGTCCTATAAACCTCTGCTCGCAGTGATGTCAATCATAATGCTTCCATTTATACCGTATGGCAGTATTGCCCTATACGGCAAAGACTCTGATCTTCTAAACAAATTACTAGTCTCGACCTATAAGAAAGTCTTCTAGATACATCAATCCGCTTCACCAGCCCAGGTACAACTTGAATTTGGCCTGTTAAAAGAAACAATAGGGAGAATGTATGCAACATTAAAGCTCGGGTATCGACTTGACCAGAACACGGAAAACTCCCCACTTAATAATGCCCCTTTGGACAGAACTGGAGGAGGATAGAAAAATCACCATACAACCAATATCTTTATACATCTCTACTAACTACTTGCATGGCTGAGTTGTGGAACAAAAATCTCCTGTATCTGTCCTATAAGCAAACAATAAACAAAACAGCAAAATTTCATTCTTTGCTAGTTGATAAAAACATCTTTAATTTGAGATTGGGCGCCTGGATGGTGATCAGTAAATACAAGTCCCCTTGCACCGGCACCGTACCCTAGTATTACATTCTCAATATATTTAAAGAGACATTTGATGGCCATACGCTTTGGGAAACTCCAGTCGACAGCGGACCAGCCATCCTGGGTATTCAAAGGGCCTATATCATGCCGACTCTGCGGTAGCAACAAAGAGGATTACATTCATATAATTTGCATATGCCCCAAACTTTACACAGCTCAAGTCATTTTACTTAGAAAAGCTCTAAACCTTAGAGGATTAGGGACCTTCAGAGCTGCTATAATAACAGGACTGGACCCCTCCGATCCTCAAATGAACTCTAAATTGATTACATGTCTTAATTCGTATGATCAGGCCCGTAAAATTGAAATATAAACTTGAGTTAGAAGGTGGAAATCTTGAATCCTCAAACAACACACAAGAAACTTAAAACTCTTAGACTGAAAAACAGGCCAACAAATTGAACTTTTAACGGCATTGCTGATAGCGGAAACCTTACGATATATAGCTAGAAATTAACTGTTCAGATTTTAAATTTATCGACGCAATAAGCATATCATTTCTTGCAACAAATTGAGAGTGATTAGCCAAAAATGTTTTAAAAAATATTTATTTGCAACAAACTGATCATGTAAATAATGTTTTAAAAATTGGCATATTTACTAATTCCTTTTAGGTGAAATTTTGTTAAGGTTTTAATTAACTAAACAATACATTTACCTACTATCACTTCACATAATTTAGTAAAGCTCTTTTGCACTTTATATGTTATTACAGTATACAGGATTTAAAGGCACATCAATGATAAACTTTACGAAATTCAATCATAACAACCTTGTATAGCACCTACTTTTCTTGTCAATGTCAGTGAATATATGACGTTACAACACAAACAATTACAACGCATGCTTTTACAACACATTTTTTACATCACAACTACCATTACATCGCATGATGTTACAATGCATGCCAACACAACGCATTTTTAAAAACTACCATTACAACGCATTCCATTACAACGCACACCATTACAACACACACAATTACAACGCATAATACTTTTAGGGTAACAGTAGGGTAAGTGTTGGATAGTGTAGGGGTAAAAATTACTATTCCTACTCCAGTGAGTGCAACAGTAGGGTAAGTGTTGGATAGTGTAGGAGTAAACATTACTTTTCGAACTCCAGTGAGTGCAACAGTAAGGAAAGTGTTGGATAGTGTAGGGGTAAAAATTACTATTCCCATCTACCCCAAAACTCATACCCACCTTAAAACTAAAATATCTCCATTACTTACCTTATAATGCGTTATAATGGCATGCCTTGTAATGGTATGCCTTGTAATAGCATGCGTTGTAGTGACATGCATTGTAATGGCATGCGCGGTATTGGCATGTGATGTAAAGGCTGTTGCATAGCAACAGTTGCATTGTAAAAGCTGTGTGATGTAATGACTGCGTTGTAATGGATGTTTCCCATGTCAGTGCTCATGTTTGTACATTCTAATATTTCTATCCACTTTCTAACACATGAAGCATTTTATTCTCACATAGACGTTTTCGGTGTTGTCATTTATTTATCACGTTTATCTAAGCATAAGAACACATGTCACTAAAATGTCAGATTTCACATTTACTTTGTTAACTGTTATGTGTTATTAGAAAACTACTTCTAACATTCTGCATTCTTTTACAATGCAGTATCTAAATCAGAACTTCATTGCGTGTAGTTTTGAAAGGTGAAGCCTAAACACTGGTGGTCGTTTTCATATAAAATTGTGTCACACACCATTTCCGCGTAAAATTGTCATGAGTAGATGGAAGGTAACACTTCTGCTCTATCAGGTACAACTTGATCTCTTCCACTATCCAAAGAAGCCCATAGAATATGGTTTTGGGCCATTAAGAAAAATATGCAGTTGACAGCTAAACATGTTTCAGGAGTGGACAATGCATTGCCAGACGCCCTAAGCTGAACATACAAAGAATACCATGTGTGGTAACTGCATCAGTTCCAGTTGAACACTGCAGAAAACAAAACTGGTATCTGTTTGTGACTCATCAGAAGACGAAATGTTGTTACTATGCCAGCAGGCATGCTCTACTGGGTTCATGGGAGAAGTGCGTTTTGGAAATGCTGATTAGAGATCTTTACCTCCTACCCCCTCTTTCCCTAATTGCAAAAATCCTATACAAAATAAAAAAAGAATTCTGGTAATACTGAAGTGCTCTATGATGGTCAAAGCAGTGTTGCTTCACAGAGCCTCTTGTTCTATCAGAGCAACCAAGGATACCAGTTCCATCTCAATTTCCTCTGCCCCAAACACACATCCTTCCATACCTTCTCCAATTATCCTCCTCAGGTCTGCATCAGTGAAAGTCCACTTGACGGCTAGCTCATGATGCAGAAGGACACAAGACCAATCTTCTCTCTGATTAAACAGGACTGTAGGGGAATTCTTTAAAGGGCTCTTTACAGTTTTTCTGCTGGTGAAACAACCACAAATTCCTCTGGAAACTAAAAGCTGTGCTTTGTCAACTAATGAAAGTGCTTTTGAACCAATATATCCAGCAGACATAAACTTTCCATCCTGGAAACTTGCTCTTCTACTGGCCTTAACATCTGCAAGACTAGTACTTGAAATTCAGTACTATATATTAAGGGAACCTTACCCGAATTCCATGACAAAAGAGTCAATTTAAGCAACTAATTCAAATTAAATACCTAAACTACCATCAGATTTAGATGAATGTATAATCCTTAAACCTTTCTTCAAAGATCCGAGCACTGCAGCAGAAAGGGTGCTTCATACACTGGATGTCAGACATTGTCTGAAGTTTCATATAGGCAGAACAAGCAAATTCAGAAATTCTGTTCAGCTACTTATAGCTTACAGTGCTCTCTCAAAAAAAGTATAGCTTGCTGGGTGTCTGCTGCCATTAAATACTTCGACAATATAGCTTGCCATCCTTTCCAAGCAAGGGTTTCAGTGCACTCAATGATGAGTGTGTCAACATCAACAGCTTTGTTAACGGTGGTATCATTAGCGGCCATTTGCCGTGCAGCAATGTGGAAGAAACAGGCACACATTTACTATGCATTATTGCTTGCATTATTGCTTGGAGTCGACAGTGCAGAGAAATGCTGCAGTTGGACAAGCAGTTCTACACCACCATTTTCAATAAGGTTAATGTAGTAATCTGTAATGTTTATCTCTCATTTGATGTGCAATGTTACTTTAAGATTGTACCAGTGTTTCTTGGTTACTTTAAAATGTACAATGGTCATTCTTGGGATAGTGTCTGTTGGAGCCAGATGATTACTATGCTGGCTCTATATCCATGTAATCTTAAATAAACATCTCAAGACAACTTAAGGCTTCCAGCTCAATTACTACATTTTATTGGCGACGGAGTTGATTACATGGATGAACCTGCATGTCTTACCACAACTTTATTGTACAAGTTGTGATTTTTCAAAGGAAGACATTCAAGACTCTTCACTTCGTATATTTTCTGCAACTGCTGCAATTTTTTGTTTTATCATTATTGATGTTTTACCGTGCCTCTACTTTCAAGAAAGAAGCGTTTTCATCAAACCAAAGAAAGCAGCGTTTTCATCAAACCCATGGTAGGATTGTTTTGATTTATATCTGACTTATACTAATTGATCCTACGATTGCTTGGTGTATTGTCGCTTCACATCTTTTCATCAAAGCGCTTTTTGAAGATAAAGGGCACATTTCTATAATCTACAGAAGAACTTCCTTTGATGCATTTTTTGAAAGGTATCCACATTAACTTGTTGTCAACTGTCTTTACCTGTGACGTTCGTTTTCACTCGGCTACGCAACTCCATTCTTCCTTGCTTGTGTTCCGTGAAGTCCTCTACAAGCAGTCCCACAAGCTACAGTACTCTTATTACCATTGGCTGCTGCTGAACGTCAACTCAATTCTCATTGGTTCCCTGTTACTGTTGTCATCGTTGTTCTAGCAAAGCCATTGGCTCCTGGAATTTACGTCACCACCTCCTTTGTTTTCGATCTCCTACGTGTATCCTAGCAACTGATACACGCTGTGTTTCTCACTCTTCCGAGAATAGAAAAGAAGCGTGTAAAAGCGTATCCTGATTCACATTGTGTTTTTCTTCACTGACACGCACAGTCATTCGACATTTGAAAGAAGTATTTGGAAAGAAGCGTGTAAAAGAGTATCCTGGTTCACATTGTGTTTTTCTTCGCTGACACGCACAGCCATTCGACATGTGACAGAAGTACTTACGCACTGTTTTAATTTCCTTTCATCATCTTATCTTCAAACATACTGCGTGTTCCTCACTGATACGCACAGCAATTTCTGTACGTCTTCGTATCATATTTAAAAGAAGCATATTAAAAGAAGTTCTATTTGACTACAATTATTTTTGCTCTTCGCTGATACACACAGCTATTCATATTTAAATCACATTTCAACGCTGATGCATACAGCTCAGTTGTGTGTCAAGGGATACTAGCAATTTATCGCTGATACACATAGCCTTTTAAGTTGGTTTGAATTTTAGTAAATACCTAGTGTTACTGAAAACTTTATGCAGTGTGTAATGTGTGTTAATTTATATCTTAATTTGTCATGTTTAAGAATGTTTGGTAATTTATAATTTATCAGACATTTGTACTTTTGGGAAATTACCATTATTATTTGTATTTATTTTTGTTCATTCTTATATAGTATGTGCACTTTACAATCTGTTAATCCGCCACCATCTTCCCTTGACAGTCCTGGTGAACCTACTATAAGGTGGGAAGTATGGCATGATGCCTTTGAAACATATCTTGGGGCAATAGGAGCAGCTAGATTTGCTGCAGTGACAGATTGACAGATTACACTTGACAGATTACTACAGTGAGCCTTCTTTAAAGTACTTACTCACCATCTGCATGCATTTGTATTATGTAATATAACTGCTTGGTATTCTGATAAAGAACAAAAGTTACTTATTTGTAACTATAGTTCTCCAGAAGTGGAATCTTTCATAGAATCACATGCGACCAACCCCCCTCCCTATCAGAGGCTCATCTAATTCTACTATTCCTTCACTCGAGCGCTACAGGAAATCTGAAGGATAGTGGACTCTCAAGGTGTGGTCTTCAGGCTGATTGTTGTTGATTTTGAAGTTGCTTTTTTTTAAATGATGGGACTAGGCTAATAAACAGTCTTTGTTTCAGCTTTAGCATCACTTTAACATAGAACTGCTATTAAGATGTTACTGTGAGAGTCCCGGCTAAATGACGTGGTTGGTTCAATCATGCGAATCTTAGAAAGATGCCAATTCTGAGAACTACGATTACAGGTAAGTAACTTTTTCCTTAGTGTAATTTTGTTTATTTAATATGAAAAAACGTTTAACTGTCCATTTACATCAAAGAAAACATTTTTTAAACATTTTGCACAGCTTCAATCAATCAATCCACATTTGTAAAGTGCACTCTATCACCCCAGGGGTATCTGGGTGCTAAAATATAATAAACCAAAGTAAATTAACAGTTACACTTCTGTAGTATGTTGCTACAGCTGGCTTCAACTGAGATAATGCTGGTTCATTGAGTGAACTTAGCTGACAATGTGGTAGGCAATTGGTGGTCTTAAGCTTATTTGCACTAAGACGATAATGATGCATGGAGAAATATACAGCCTTTGGAGCCTCATCATCCTGGCAGCAGAGCTTAACATGCTGACTTCTGGACATGATGGTACCATTGCCAGGCCTTGCACATATAGGATTGGGGGTTCTCGTTCAAATCTGTCGCCAGGTGGTACTTGTATCGCTCCCCCTCCCCATGGATAATTATCAGCAGAATCTGCCAGTCTTATGGAAAGATGCAGGTGGTTTGTGTTCTGGTTTTAATTGATTTATTCCAGAATGGTACTGAAGAGCACATATTCTTTAGCAGTGCAGTCAGCAAACTTCTCAACTCTATCTTGGCTGCGATAAAACAATCCAGAGTCCAAAGTGTGGGCCCCAGTTTCTTTAGCCAGCCCAGAGCCTGAAATATAATTACGCTCCTGTCCTCAGGGTGAGAGGCAGTCTACTGATCCCACAGGTACAACATCATCCTTGAGCTCTAATGGTCCTCTTGCAAGGGACAAGGAGAGAGTGGTGCATCCAGCAACAATGAGCTGACTGAAATCCAAAGTTATAGCAACATAATGGGGAAGGGCGCTTCATGCCAGACACAGTCACAGAGGCAAAGGGCGGGAGCGCGAGATCCTACATCTTTTAACGTGCATCAAAAAATGTTATATGAGCCATCTAGATGAGATAGAGCTAATTTGCTTGTGAAACACATCAGTCATACAAGGAGAGGTGTTGAATAGGAGTTTCCTATCCTAGGGAGCTAACAGTAAGACAAGTAATATAGATACAGCATGCAAGACGACACATCCTTTCTCATCCTATCCAACTGTCATAAGGCAAAGTGCGGTATACAGCTTTACTTGTTCAGTCTGTAGTGATGGAGGTCCTAAAGGCACCTAGTTTATGGTATAGCGAGCTATTTGCCCCATGTGGTCCTTAACACACAACACCTGTGGGAGCATAGGCCACACCTGTATATGCAATGAGATGACACCCTGCAGAGCTTACAAGAAAACAAATGCTGTAGGCACTGTGCTTTTCAGGAAGCTGTATTGCACATGGAAGAATCTACTTACACAAACCAAATATCCTCAGAAGAGAGTGACAGCTCTTGGGTTAGCTTTCTTATTTTAAGTTAACAATATGATATACCTCCATTATAATAATGCAGTACACTGATCTGAAATCTAGATATAAGAAAGGAGTCAGATTCTTGTGAAAGTGGGCTGCAGGGAACAAAGCATGCAATTTTAATTGAATTCACTGTGGTTTTTGTTTTTGTTTTTAGACAAGATGTACTCGCATGTGCTAGGCAGAACCAATCTACATTACAAACTACGGTATACTGGGATCAATGAGAAGGAATTCTTTGTGGAAGGACTTCGCTTTCCTGATGCAACATTTCCGGGACTTGTGTCGGTCAGCATCAGTCTTCTTGAGACTCTAATGGAGGTATGGAGAGACAGTGTAAAGAGGTTGAATTGATGCCATATATCTTTGAGAGGAGATAAGATCTCTCCTGATAAGGTGGGAAGAGTGTGAATATCACCAAAGTGTGATTGTATCCGGTGGAATAGCAGTGTTTGTTTATTGATTCATTCAACAGAGTCCAGTGCTTCAAGAAATTATAGTTTACAATAGTTTAAATGGTAAGTAGACTTCTGTAATGCACACCAGTGCAAATGCTTAAACATATCTGAAAGAAGGTCGATATTGGAAGTAGGATGATTAACAAGTGTTTTAATTTAAAGTTAGGTTATTCAGGTGTACAACAATGTTTCTTGATCACCCGTTCATGATCTTACTTATGTGTAGCCTTTATCCATAAAAGTCCTTAGTTCTTTTGGACTACCTTAAAGGGTACCCTGGTGTCTCTAGACATCAGTTATATATTATTTTCATTTTTGTGCAAGGTGGTTATAGACAGTGTTTTGTCTTACATTTTATTCCCCATTCATGTCACCTTCAGGACTCATGGAGCTAGGAAATTACAATATTCCATTGGTTTTTCAGTATATCCAGTATATATAGCTTTGCATGAGAAAAATGAATTGTGACATGTCATGCCATTAGTTTGTTACATATTGGTTGATCACTCTGAAAACCAAACTGGATAGCAGGTGATCGGATGGCTATGATCCTCCTCGACTCGAAAAACACATTCAATAGGATATCATGGAACTATCTATGGGAAGTCTTGGAACCAAACGGGCACGGTCCACGCTTTATAAATCCATCGCAAAAAATTGATGGACAGAATACAGAACAATGTCATGCATTCAACCCAGTACAGAGATCTGGGCCTAAATCCATCGTTGTTTTGCTGTCCATGCCATTCCAATTTGGACCCAGCCATATGAAAATCAGTCTTGACCCTGCGCCCAATGGGAACAGTCCAGCACGATCTTCCAGGCCAGGTCCTCCCTGGACTGGAAACAAGCATCCTAGGACCGTTTTCGGGCTTTCAGCGCTCATCAGCCAGGATAGCTTGACTCCAGTGGCATGGAGAGCACGGGACCCACGTCTAGGCATACCCGTCCCACTCGGGGTGACAAATGCAGAAAGAACAATTGATGGACAGAATGCAGAACAATGTCATACATTCACCCCAGTACAGAGATCTGGGCCTAAATCCATCGCTTGACGGTTCGGGTTGGACTGTGGAGAAGTGTGGCTCACTGGTTAGAGCGGCAGACCCTGATGCAGATATCAGACCAGGGTTCAAATCCCGTTGCGGCAGGGTCTTGGGCTCAATGTCCGCGGACCCGATAATTCTCGTCACGGTGCCTACTCTAATCATGGGTCCCACTCTGCAACTCTGGGCAATAGCTTGCTTAATCTCCACACCGGCCCTGATCGCTAAGGATGCTTGGCTTCACCTTGAGGTGCCCAGGAGTGGGTGCCTCACAGGAACAGGCCAGGATGGGTTCCTCAGCAGTACAGCGCGGGGACACACTGGCTAGTGTAACCAGGCACTTTACAAGCTTTACAAGCTCAGTTACTGTTCCCATGAGGCACAGGGTCAAGACTGAATTGCATAATCAGCAAAACAACTGTTTCAGGTTGTAAAGAAGCTTACAACTCCTCTCAATAGCCCTCTATCAGAGAGCAGCCAATCTTTATGTGATAGTATAGCTAGCGCATTTATGAATAAAGTCAATGGGGGCGTGGCTTGCGCGCCGCTCTGAGATGGCAGTCGGCGCTTGAGCTCCGGGGGGACAGCGGTTGCCAGGACATCTTTGGGAACCTTATCGGCATCGCTTTTCTTTCCCGAACGGCGCAAAATGTATCGGAATGTGCCAGGATTGTAAGGAGATGCATTTCTGCCACTGCGAATAGCGGGAGTCTTCCTTTCAGCTCATTTGAAGCTCTGCTCACTGCTTTTGCCGTGCGGCCGCCATTTTGTCTCCTGTGTGGCGTCGTTCGTGCATGTTACCTCAGGTGCAGTGGCGCATTCTGGGAGCCGTTGTTTTCTGCTGCAGTGAGGTGATATTTCCTGATATCTTTAATATTCACTATTCTCACTATTGACTTTGCGGTTTTTTATCCTGCTGGCAGCTATTTTTCATGATTTTCCCTGCTTGATGTGCCTCATATATTTCTTAGTGGACTTCCTGATGTTTTACATATGTTTTTTTGCCTACTATGGATTGATGTTCTGGTCAACCTGTTTACGAGGTTACTGGATGTCCGGAAGTCGATATTTTTGAATATTTGGTGACTTCTTTTTGTGGTATTTTTTCGCACCATTCGTGCTTCAGTCGCCATTTTGTGTTCTACTACTACGATCATTGCTTAACGGTGCTGATCACACATTTACTGCTAACAAGGAGCCCCTGAGTCTTGTATTACACCTGTTGAATCCTCTCTTTGCGCATATTTCTTCAGACATAGTGTTGGTGTTTTTCAACGTAGGTTGTGCTTATGGCGGACAACATGGGTGTTTCTTCTAATGCCAAGGACTCTAAAGGGGCTCTTAAGAGGTCCAAGCAGCATTCCCTTACTCCGGAATCTTCCCAGAAGGATTCTACTGCCACATTAGATGCTATTTTGTCGCGTCTCAATGCAGTCCATTGTCACATCCCCGCTGCAGGCACCATACATCCAATTACACGCTGGACACAAGGTGGGTGTAAACACTACTCTTTATTCTTTATTTCCTTTCCACGCTGTTCCCACACGTCCGTCCCCGTCCTCGTTCCCGTCCAGACTGTCCTCTTCCTGTCCCCTGACCGGATGTGGTGTCTGGTGACCTGGTCACCTCCCTCATGACCCACAGGGTCCTAGTGTCCTCTGTCCCTAGCGTCAGGTCACTACATCTCCCCCCTTGTTGCAAACAAATGTTCATGGTGCTATTCTCCTGCTCATTGTCGTCATGAAGAAAAGAAAAAGAAAGAGAGAGAGAGAGAGAGAGAGAGAGAGAGAGAGAGAGAGAGAGAGAGAGAGAGAGAGAGAGAGAGAGAGAGACAGTCTCGTCGACCCTTCTCCCCAGTCTCTGGTTCCTACTTTTTTCTACGTATTCTCATCGTTCCTTTGTACCCCTTCCTTTGTCGTCGTTTCCTGCCATCATCCTTTCTTCTGCTTTTTAGTCGTTCTCCATCTGCTCTCTTTCTGTCAGCCTCTCTTCGTGTTGATCGTTGTTCTCTGCCCTCCACTTTTCTTCTTGCTCCTCTCTTTCTACGTCCGCCCTTTGCTGTGCTTTTTTTTTCACTCATTTTTCTTTCTTCTCTTTGTTTGCTATCGGCATATCCTTTCTCTTTTTTATAAGTCATTGTTATCAGGCCCATCGTTTTAGCGGTGTTGTTGCTCATCAGGCATGGTCCAGGGGCATCACCTTTTAGAACGTGAATGTCCTCCTTCTTTATCTTGTCCTCGTACCTCAGTTCCTCTGTGAATTTTCCCAAATTCGTTACCTCTTTCTTTGCCCCCCAGGTGAACACTTTCACCTTGGACGCTCTCAGTGTCGGCTTCATTTCCATTTTCTCGTACTCAGATACACACATGACGTTGCATGTCGCACCACTGTCCAAAATAAAGTCTGCTTCGTGCGCTCCTACTCTTATCTTTGCATTGTCTGTCTTCCTTCGGCTGCTTTTGTCTGCTGGCTCTGTCTGTACTTCCGACATGTTGTATAGTCTTTGCACTTTCTCTTCTTCCTCTTCTTCGCTTGACCCTCGTGACATACTTCTCCTTTCGTTGTCGATATACCTGACGTGTCTTGTTGTCGACTCCTGTTGTTTTCCTGTTCTTTCCTTGTCGCCTCTGACTTGTGCACTATGGCACATACTGGCGTAATGATTTCTTCCACCACATCTTCGGCACGTCTGGCCAAACCCTGGGCATGCGCCTCTGTGAGGAAATCCCATTCCGCACTGGAAACATGTTCCTTCGCGCGACCTCCTTTCCTTTTGTTCCCTCCAGTCATTCCTCCCTCGGCCTGTGCGATCTCTGTTTGTCGTGAAGTGCGCGTTTTCTATTTCAACGTTTTTCCCTCTTTCCATTTCCTTGGCATGCTCCGTTGCTCTCGCCTCTGCTCTTGCCAGTGACAGGATGTTCTCCAACGACGTTGGCTCCTTGAGTATTCTTGCTCTGAATCCTGTGTCGCGACAGCCTTCTATGAGTCTTAGTCTTATTGCCTGCTCGTTATCGAATTTGTCGAACTCACAATGTGTCACCAATTTTCTCAATCTTGTCGCGAAGTCATCTAGTGTTTCGTCTGCTCGTTGACACGCAACCGTGAATGTGTATCGTTCGAAGTCAATGTTTCGTTGTGGGTCGAATTTGGCTGTTAGGCATTTTTTTAGTTGGTCATATGTTTTCGTTTCTTCAGTAGGCACCAGAAGTTCTTCGACGTCATCCCCTGCTAAGTTCAGCAGTAGCCCTTGTTTCTTCCCGTCTGCTACATCTGTATCTTCTACGTATCTTTCAAACCGTCTGATCCACTTCTCCCACCTTATTCCTGCCTGTGGCTCCGATAAGTTGAACGGTAGTGGGCTCCTGTATTGCGCGCTGGGCTTTGAGTCTGCCATTCTTTCCTTTTGCTATGCTTTCCTTGTCTCTTTGAGCCTTTTCTAGGCTTTTTCTGTCCTTTTCTTGTCTTTAATTCTTCTTCGTCTTCTGTTGTTCTCCTTGTCTCTTTTAGCCTTTTCTAGGCTTCTCTGTCCTTTGCTCTTGTGTCCCTTTGGTGTCCTCCTTTCCTTGTCCTTTTCTTGTCTTTGCTTCGTCTTTTTTTTTTGTGTTTTTTTTTTGGGTGTTCTCCTTGTCTCTTCTAGCCTTTTCTGGGCTGTCTTTGTCCTCTCCTTGTCTCTTTTAGCCTTTTCTAGGCTCTCCTTGTCTCTTTGAGCCTTTTCTAGGCTTTCCTTGTCCTTTTCTTTCCTTTTCTGCTTCTTTTTCTTCTTCGCCTGACTCTGGAATGGCCGCCCTGTTTATTCCTATGGCCTTTTTCCTTTTGTCCTATTTTTCAAAATGGCCGCTCTCTTCTCGCGAGATTTCGCTCTTGAAATCTCGCTCGCCTGACCCTGCGATGGCCCCTTCGTTTCTTCTATCTTCTCATTGGCTCTCCCCGCCTTACTCTTTAATGGCCGCCGTGATCTGTTCTTGCTCTCGCGAGATCTCCTATCTCGAGCGCGAGGACCTCGCGCTTTTGATTTCTGGCACTCGCGCTGTGCCTCGAACGCTTCTTACCGCGTTCTGCTGTGGCTCCGTTGGACGCTCTCGGGGTGGGCTCCCGTGTAGCTCCTTGCGTCTTTTTTTTTTTTTGCCGTCCTCGTCGATGTCCTGCACGCGTGGCAGTTCTTCCACCTCGTCGCCAGTTGTCACATCCCCGCTGCAGGCACCATACATCCAATTACACGCTGGACACAAGGTGGGTGTAAACACTACTCTTTATTCTTTATTTCCTTTCCACGCTGTTCCCACACGTCCGTCCCCGTCCTCGTTCCCGTCCAGACTGTCCTCTTCCTGTCCCCTGACCGGATGTGGTGTCTGGTGACCTGGTCACCTCCCTCATGACCCACAGGGTCCTAGTGTCCTCTGTCCCTAGCGTCAGGTCACTACATCCATGATATCGCACAATCTACTAAAGCTAATACTGACCTTTTACAAGTTGAGGTGGCGGCTCTCAGGAATGATTTTAAGGCATTAGGTAATAGGGTTACTTCTGCTGAAACTCGCATTAGTGGTGTGGAAGATACTACGCACCAACACTCACGGTCTCTTCAACAAATGGATTGTTCAATGGCGGCTTTGAGGAGAGACCTTACGGAGCAGGAGGATCGTAACAGGAGAAGTAACCTGCAAATTTTTGGCCTTCCTGAAGATGCAGAGAAGTCAGCTTCATCGATGATTGACTTTATCTCCCAATGGCTTCCTTCTACCTTGCAGATTTCATTTCTGAGAGACTTTGAGATTGAGAGGGCTCATCGTGTACCCTCCTTCAGGTCTAAATCTTCTACAAGCCCGAGAGCGGTAATCTTCAAGCCATTGCATCACCAACATTTTGAGCAAATTTTGGCGCATATGAGGAAGGTCCAATCTGTGACTTGGGAGGGCCATCGCATTTCTATTTCGCAAGACTTTGCGAGAGATACTGTGATTCGTAGAAAGGGTGTCCTCAATCTGCGGAAGCGTCTGTTGGACATGAACATCCCTTTTTCTTTTGCTGGCCCTTCCAAATTTCGTATCACCATCAAAGGGCCGCTACAGAATTTTTGATGAACCTGCTGATCTTTCCTCTTTTCTTGATAATCAATCTGAATCAAAGATGGATTTGTCGCCTGCTCCAGTTCCTTCTGGTTCTTGATTCTTTTTATGTTTTTTCTGTGATTTTACATCACTGTTTAGTGTTACATGTTGACTATGGCTCCCCCCCGTAGTTCTCTGTAGTTGGTCAGAAGTTTGCTGTTAATTTTTTTTTCTTCGTTTGGTTTTCCTCTCTGCGTTATATTACTGCATTGGCCTTTGTCGGCTCTTCTTCCCTGGTTGTTCTGATTGCGTTTCATTCATCCAGCTTTTGTCATTGGTCCTTTGTTTACTTGTGTAATTAGTTTTTCTGTTTTCTCTTTCTCTCTTTCTTTTATTCTTCGGATTGAGAATGTGTACTCCACCTCCTTTTCCTTTGTCGCTGATATATGTCTTTTGTATGTCCTAATTACTTCTGCTTCGTTCGGTTTTCTTGTTTCCTGTACCACAACAGACTTTTATTGGTGCTCGACGTATGTCTTTTGGTCGTTTTATTCTTTTTGCTTAGCAAGTTTTGTTCTATTGTCTTTTGTTCGTTCTACATTGCGTTGTTTTGGTTAGTTTTGCTGCAATACTCTCATTCTTTCCGATACCTTATGTATTATTCATTTTTGACCTTACTGTGCACTTTCTCTCCATGCTTTACTCATTATCTCTGATGACCCTCTATGTCTTGCTACTTGTGTTTCATATTGATTCATGATGCTTTGCTATTACAATTTTTTTCTGTTTTCTTTTTTTTTCTTGCATTCATTCTGCATATTGCTATGTTTCTTATATTACTAATTGTTTATGCCTATATATGAAGTTTCAGTATGTTTTTCCCTTTATTTATGATGTTTTCTCCTCTAATATTTCTCAGACTTCAAGTTTGCATATATTGTATGTATGCTACCTATATGAGAGGGTTGTTTAATCCTTAGGGATATTTTGCTTGTTTACTTTGTTGATTGCATTCTCTTAGCACTTTTGTTGCTCATAATTCTTCATTAGATCCTTAGCTTATTGTATGATGCACCCTTATACTCCTGGATATGCTTTGATTTAGAGGCTTATTGCAGCTTTTCTTTTCTTCTATCCCACTCTGAGTTCTTCCATCGCTATGGTTACTCTATCCTTTTTTGGCCTTTTTCTTTCCTTCCTGTCTGGTTTAGCGTTGCTACTTTTACTATTATATACGGCCCGGCATCCCTCTTCCCTCCCGCTTCCATGTCTCCCCAGGTATGAGTTTGGTCCTTTATAGACCTTCCCTGGTGGGTCTTTTTCTTTTTTTCTCTCTATTCCTTTCTGGTGCTTCTATTCCTCCTCCTCTTTTCCTTCTCTCTTTCTTCTCTTTCTTTATCTCTCTCTTCTTGAATCTTCCAATAGTTCTTTCACTTTTCTCATTTTTCCCTTCTTACTTCTCTTCACGAATTTCTTGTTGGAGTTTTCCTCTTGTGATGTCTGTCATACGACGTTGGTGGTCTTCTCTTGTCGTTGGTCTCTCCTTCCTGTTATCCACGTACTATGATTTACCTTTTCTGGTAGGAATATGCCGGGCTTGAATGTGTTGTCCCTTAATGTTAGAGGATTGAATATATCCGGTGAAAAGATCGAAAATTCTGGACTACTGTAAATCCTTATCTTCAGATTTGATTCTTTTACAAGAAACGAAAATCTCCTCCAAGGAGGCCTTGTTTTTTAAGAAGGATTGGGTTATTGACGTTGTTTGTTCGGAGGCCTTGGGCAAAAAGAATGGGGTGATAACGTTAATTTCTAAGAATTCTGGTCTATCTGTGATCTCTACTGAACATGATTCGGAGGGCAGATGGTTACTATCCAAGTTCTTGGATGGTACAGATAATCTTTATGTTATGAATATCTATGCTCCAAACATTGATGATCCCTCCTTTTGGCGAACAATTACTAAAACATTAGCTGATACACTGCATAAAGGTAATTTAATTGTGGGTGGAGATTTTAATTTACCAATGGATCCCTTGTTAGATAGAAGTTCTGCGTTTAGCTTCCGTCCCCCTAAAGCTCATAAGCAGATGACGAATATGTGTTCCTTGACTCATCTCCAAGATATTTGGCGTCTTCATAATCCTACGGGTAGTGACTTTTCCTTTTTTTCCTCTCCCCATTCTAGTTTCTCTCGTATTGACTATCTTTTGGTTCATTCGTCTCTTGTGCAGTGTTCCTCTTCCCCGTACATTCATCCTATTCTTGTCTCTGATCATGCGGCTGTTTCCTTTACACTTCTGTCCTTTGCTCCTAAATCGCGTCCTCGTTCTTGGAAATTAAATACTAAGCTTTTGCATGATGACTCTCAAATATTGGCCATTTCCAAAGAAATTGATACCTTTTTCGCTGACAATGAAGGCTCTGTTTCTTCTCCAATAGTCTTTTGGGATGCTTTTAAATGCACTCTTCGTGGTCACATTATTAAGCGTATGGCGACTAGAAATGCTACCATCAAAAAGGAACTTGCTGATTTAGCGGATGAAATCAAAAAGCAAGAATCTCTCTATCGCAACTCTAAGGACAACAAATGTTTACAGTCCATTAAGAATTTAAAATATTCCTACAACACTATTGTTACTAAGAGAGCTCATATAGGTGTACAGGCTCAGAAATCTAAATGGCTACTTTTAAAAAACCGAGCAGGTAAAATGTTGGCGGCTACGTTGAAGTTTCAGGAGTCTTCTTTTCAATCCTCTCAGATTTTCTCTATCAATGATAGCTCGGGAATTAAAAAATTTAAGACCACAGAGATTCTTGATGTATTCCGAGATTTTTACAGTAAGCTTTATACTCCCACCAATCAGGCATCTTTTTCCCAATGTCAAGAATTTTTGAAGACGATTCCTATTCAATCTGTGTCTGTGGAGGATAGTAGCAAATTGGGTGGTTCGATTACCTCTGAGGAAATTATTGCTGCAATCAAAGCCACGGGGTCTGGGAAAGCTCCCGGTCCGGATGGTTTCCCCATTTTGTTTTATAAGACCTTTCTTCCCTCTGTTGTTCCTCGTCTTAAGTCAGTTTTTGATGCCTTTATTCAAGGGGGGTCTGTTTCGGGTTCGGCAGCTGATGCCACTATTGTGGGGATCCCTAAAGAGGGTAAGGATCATTCCGATCCCAAGAACTTTCGTCCTATTTCCCTTCTTAATATGGAGGCTAAGATTTTTGCCAAGATTTTAGCCAGACGCTTGGAGGCTTATATTCCTAAGCTTGTCCACCCTTGTCAGACGTGATTTGTCAAGGGTAGACTCGCCAGGGATAACATTCGTACGTTCTGTCATATTCTGAGTTCAGCTAAACGTTCTAATCTTCCGGCTGCAGCTTTGGCCCTTGATGCCGAAAAGGCCTTTGACAAGGTCTCTTGGCCTTTTCTACGTGCTGTTCTATGTGCGCATAACCTTGGGGACTCTTTTGTTCACATGGTTATGTCCCTCTATGCTCAACCTAGAGCCAACATTAGAGTTAATGGGGCTACGTCGTCTTTTTTTAACCTTTGCCAAGGCACCAGACAAGGCTGTCCTTTATCCCCGCTTTTATTTTTGTTATCTATTGACCCGTTCCTCAGATTGATTGATCTCCACCCAGACATTAAAGGCTTTAATTTTGGCTCCCATTGTATGAAGACAGCTGCCTATGCAGACGATGTTCTTATTTTCTCTGATGACATAGTATTGGCCGTTCCTGCCATTACCGCCACCATTTCTCTTTTTAGGTCGAGCAGACGTACTCTCAATGCGTGAGCATTGAGAGTGTCTGTCTCGACAACTATTGTTGCCCGTTAATGGGAATGTGGACACCAATGTGCACGAGCGTTTCCTTCGCAGTTTTCACCGCGGGAGCGCGCGTCTCACCCGCCCATGCGCAGAGTAACTCAGCCATTTTTTTTAAATTTTTTTTTTTCGGCCCGAACCGAATCAGGTATCAGAGCGCTTTACATATAGGCAGCCCCCACCCCTCTGCATGCGCACACACAGGCGAGCGCATGCACACGCAGGCACACACATACAGGCACACGGCACAGACACTCGCTCACACACACCCCCCTCCCCCACAGTCACACACACGCACTCCAGACACATACACACACGCACGCAAACACACATACACAGCCCGCCCCCCCCACACTCGCGCGCGCACACATGCTCCCCCCCCCACTTGCGCGCGCGCGCACACATGCTCCCCCCCGCCCCACTCAGCAACCCACTCACCGGCTTCATTCCTGCGGCGGCTCTCCTCAGCTGCAGGGCCCGGCAGCAGGACTCTTCTTCCCTCCGTCGGCACCCGCAGGGTAGGCTCCTGCCAGCTCCGGTGCTTCAAACGCGGCTCCCATCGCGGCTCTTCCGTTGGAGGCGGGGTAGGCTCCCGCCCTCCTACTTCCTGTTTCCTGTTGTCGCGCCGGCCTGCCTGACTTCCTGGTCGCAGGCCGGCACAGTGACGGCGGTGATTTGCGGTACTTATTAATTTAGTTATTTATGCATTTTTATATAGCGCGGACTTTACCCGAAGGCGGGATTTATTTCTTTATGTATTTATGCATTTTTATATAGCGCGGACTTCACCCGAAGGCGGTATTTATTTTTTACTTATGTTTATCTGGTTTATCCGAATGAGCTGTCTGTCGCTCGGCGAAATGTTTGGGGCGTGTCTATAGTACACCGGTGTAGGCTGTGTGCACGGCAATGGTCTCAGCAAGGGGGAGGGGGGGACGACGACTTTGCAGTGTTGCAAACGTACCCAATACCCGACTTGTGTGCTTATGTTGTAAAGAGACCAACACACCCCCTTGCACACTCTTGAACACAGGGCAGTGACACATAAACGTGGGCGAAGACGCAGCCCAAAATAACCTCGGCCTGTTGCAGACAAAGGGAGACGTACAGAGGAATATAGAACGTGTGAGCAGCAGGCATCAAGGGAACACAGGGTGTGTTGTGTACCAGGAAGGCACAGTGATGTATGTCAGGAGAGCACCAGGAAATGTGCTTCTAGACCGCCTAGCGCTGTCTTTGAAGACACCCAAAAAAGGACTGGGACAGGTAAAGAGTCTGAGGGATGGAGAAAGACCATATATAACGCACCTGCATTGTGCATACGCTAATCAAAATGCCAACAGGTATCCATGCACACTGTCCAACAGGCGTCAGGCATTCCCTCACAAAAGGTTTACATATAGGCATACATGCATGCACACAAAGACAACAAGAAAAGGCACCATTACAGACAACACATAAAATCACTATTTACACACCAAGAAAGCACGTAAATGCACAACTGTACACAAAGACACACATAGACAGCACTCTTACCTGTGTGTGACAGACAGACAACACGTGCAAACACAGGCAAGAATCATACAGGCAGACATTGCTGGTGGGATGAAAGGACAGGCAGGGGCACCGGGACCGACTAAAGGATTCCTTGGTGCTGGAAGGGTCAGTCGCCGTTTTAATTTAGGCTCTTATTAAACGTATGACGGTAATCCCAATGTGTTAGCCCAGAAAGCACGCGCACTGGGAGCATCCCAAGTTCATATTTCGCAAGGCAAACCCTGATGAAATGTTAATGTTAATGGGAAAAAGGTCCCGTTTTTTTCCTGGAGAAAAGGATGAATTCTGCATGCAAATAATGGCCTTCCCAGATATTCCCTTTGCCCAGCCCTCCAACTGATAACTGAACAGAATTTTGCTACTGGGAATTACCAATGCCTGTGGTATTGGTAATTCCCGGGTGAAAGAATTCTCCCGGGTGAAAGAATTCTCCCGGGTGAAAAAATTCTCCCCCTATCACTGTATCAATACCTGTCACGACGTAACGGTCAGTAATGTCCTTCCGATTAAACCCTTCCTAAGTAACAATTCCAAAAATGTTTTGTCGGGGCGTGTGCAGTGTAGCTAAGTTCCCGTCTTCACAAGAGGCTGTTTAGAAAGATTTCCTGAATCTGCAAACGGGTCGATACTAAGAGGTGCACAGCAATTTAAAAATATTTCAAACATTAACAAAGCCAATGCGCTTGCATTATGTATTCCAGAGGGACACATCATAAGGGTAAATGTTGTAATGCTTCTCTCTTCTGCTATAAGTGTCACATTTACAAAAGTTATAAGTATTGGCATTGGAAATGACAAAGCTATTAGTTTCGCTATTTTCAAAACCAACACATAAATAAAAAATTTGGCGTTTACAAGACCAATAGCTCAAACTTTCCTAATGCGAGACCTATTGCATTGCAAATGCTTGTTTCTAAAGTTTCAGGTTATACCCTTAATAGAGACAAAACTGAGATGTTTCCCTTAAATGCTTATTGTTTCGCAGCACACATGAGTTCTGCAGGTTTTAAGTGGCAATCTAAACAGCTTAAATATTTAGGGATTTGGTCTTGTGGTACCCTTTATGATACTGTAGTGTATAATGAAGCCCAGACTATAATCAAAGTGCGTCGTCTTCTGGACACCTGGTCTCCGAAACATATTTCGTGGTGGGGTCGTCTCCAAACTTTGAAAATGATGATAACACCTATCATTAATTTTGTATCAGCTATGCTCCCGGTAAAATTATCCTCTTCTTTTTTTCATGCGATGGATGTCAGTACCTCTAAATTTCTCTGGAATGACAAGCGAGCTAGAATTGCTTACAAATTCTTGAGAAAGCCTTATGATATGGGGGGTTGCAATTTCCCTGATTGGGAGAAATACCAAGTTGCTTTTTTAGCCTCTCAAGGAGCTCTTTGGTTTTCTTTGGATCCTGATCATATGCCCTCCTGGGTGTTCATTGAACAAGAGCTTTCTGTTCCTTTGCCACCTTCTTCGTTTTTAACCACTTCTACTTTATCTATTCCGTTTTCTCGTTCGATCATTTTAGATACCATTGCAGCAGTCCGGTTGGTCGACAAAAGAGTTGCTACTCCTCTTCACAAATCACGATGGTCCTCAATTTGGCGTAATTCTAAGATTTAAATTATTATTGATCGTAAGTTGATGTCTTATTGGGCTAATAAGGGGATATCGCTTGTGCGTCATCTTTATGATGCAAATAATGATCCGTTACCCTTCTCCTCCTTAGCTCAACAATTTTCTCTCACTAACTCAGACTTCTACACATTTCTAAAAATTAAAGTTGCTCTTGCTAAATTACGATTGGTTCCCAATTCACCTACCGTTACCTTATTTCATTTGGGGATTAGAACTGGCCATGTAGCTTCCAAAATCTATAAATATTTATCTTCCAATACTTCTGTTCAGCATACGGTTACCCAACACAAATGGTTGCGCCATTTTGCTCCTGATCTTACAGAACATATTTCACCAGATTCTTGGCAGTTAATTGGGAAGATGTCTCTGCGTAACAAAATTGCTCTTTCTCTAATGCAGTCTAAGTTATTTTCTATCAATCTCCTTCATTGGACTCCGGTTCGATTGTATTCCCTGTCTCTCAAGGAAGACGACCTATGCTGGAGTTGTGGCTTATCGGCTGGTACTTTTCCACATATGTTTTTTGAGTGTTCTCTTCTGCAATCATTTTGGGATTTGATACATAAGCATCTTATGTTAATATTTGATGTTCAATTCCAGCTTTCTTTTCCCATGATTATACTGGTCCCTTGGCCTCTCCAATCCCGTTGCCTTTAGATTCCTTAGAATTACAACTCATGGATCTTTTATTAACTGTTGCTGTCAAAGTGATTCTTATGGAATGGAAGTCTTTTTCCTCAGTCTCATACCACACCTGGTGGGCATGGGTTTCCTTTTTGAGAAGTGCACATACTTCGGTTGATGGGGCCCATCTCTCCCCTTTGATCTCTAGTAATGTTTGGAGAGCTTTAGATGCTTATATGGATTTAGCATCGAAAGGTTTGGTTGCTCAATATCCCTTTGTGTTGCCTGATTAAGTGTGTCTTGTATGTTTTGTTTTGTGGAGCCCTACAGGAGTTTGTTTCTCTATCCTTTCTTTCCTTTCTCTTCTTTCCCCATCTCTTCCTCTTTTCCTTTCTCTTTTCTTTCTCCTTTTCTCCTTTCTCTTGCTAGTTCTCCTCTCTTTATTGCATAGTGATACTGTTGATGCTTTTTATTATCCCGGTCACTAATTCTTTGTTTTCTTCAATATTTATATGCAATTTATCCAATGAATTATTTGTAATTTAGCCTCCATGATATATTACTCTTTATTGATACTCATCATCTGTATCACTTTTTATTATGTTTAACTATTTATTTACTGCCTCAAATTCTAATAAATTCTTTTGAACTAAAAAAAAATGAATAAAGTCAATGATATATACAGTATCTTTACCACTACTTCCAATTAGGCAACTGAGCTGCATCCCACTGTTGTGTCCCACAGAAAAAATTAGCTGTTGACTTTCACACAGGTATCCAATGAGCTTGTGGAAAAACATTCAGGATACCAAATCTGGATCCCCTTCGGATCCATGCCAACCGGCAGTTCTTAAAAGCATTGCAGGGGAGGTAAGTCCAATCTTAACCAACATCTTTAATAATATGTTTTTATCAGGAATTTTTCCTGCAGTCTGGAAAGGCGCAATCATTCTCCCTCTGCTAAAAAAAGCGAATCTAGATCTGTACACAACTAGCAACTATCGACCGATTGCAAGGCTTCCTTTCCCCGCCAAGATGGTTGAGAAAATTATAAACAGCCAACTCACACAATTCATCCAGGAGAATGAATTACTCGACTCATCCCAGTTCGGTTTCCGTTCTGGGTATAGTACGGAGACAGCTCTCATCAAGGCCACTGAGGAGATCAGAGCAGTGATGGTTAAGGGTCGTGCCGCTGTTCTGATTCTCCTCGATTTATCAGCGGCCTTTGATACCGTGCACCACGACACCCTACTCGCACGCCTTGAACATCTAGGGATTAGGGACCTTGCCCTTACATTACTATCATCCTTTCTGAAGAATAGAAGGCAGAGAGTTTCCCTTGACCACTATCAGGCAAACCCCTATGTACTTCCATGCAGGGTCCCTCAGGGCTCGTCGTTGAGCCCCACGTTGTTCAATGTTTATGTCTCCGAACTTGCACCTTTAATACAGCAGTTTGGCTTCAAATTGACATCTTATGCCGACGATACACAGATCGTCGTTGCGGCCTATAAAACACTTTTCCCCGGCAGTACCGTTTCAATGCTGCATGAGGGAAATCAGCCTCTGGATGGGAAGACACTGCTTAAAACTCAATTTGGATAAACCCGAAGTGGTTACCTTCGGCAATCTACAGCCAAAATGGGATGGGCTATGGTGCCGGCTGAACTGGGACAGACTCCTGAACCAGTGATGAAGGCAAATAAACCTCGGAGTTCTGATAGATTACGGTCTCACTTATGCACATCAAATTAACACTATAGTTTCAGCCTCCTTCTATCTGCTGAAGAAACTTAAAAAGGTCTTACCATTTATTCCTCAGGATCTTAGAAAAACAGTGGTGACCACCTTGGTGTTGCCTAAGTTGGACTACTGTAACGGCTTATACCTTGGGTTACAGAAACAACATCTAAAGAAGCTCCAGATGGTGCAGAACGCTGTAGCCAGGCTTCTACAGAAAATCCCTAAGTACCAATCGATTAAAGAAGAGATACGGAATCTCCATTGGCTGTCTGTGGTGCAACATTTTAAGTTTAAGGCACTCTGCCTTGCCCATAAATCATTGAATGGGGCAGGACAGGCACCTTTGAAACATCTCTTCTCATGGTACCACCCAGGCATGCAGTTAAGATCGACAAACGCCAGATTAATGCTGGTTCCTAAGATCCGAACTGCTAGCTGGGGAGGTCGGAGCACGGCCTATTGTGTAGCAAGACTATGGAATGTTCTCCCTGTATCTTTGAGGGGGCTGAACTCCCTCTCCTCCTTCAGAAAATAATTAAAAACCTGGCTATTCTCAAAATAGTCGCATTGTTTCTTTCGTCGTCTGCAGGTACTACTCTGGTCCAGCGCCAAGACACCTCAGGATATTCGCACGCTTTATAAGTTTCACTAACATTAACAACATTAACATGGCCAGGTCTAAACTGGGGTGGCATAGTGAGCAAAAGAATGATGGATTTAACCCTGATCTCTTGACTGGGGGTGAATGTTTTGATTTGTTCTGCATTCTGTCCATCAATCAAATATGTGTCTTTTGCTTTCTCGCCCTTATAAATCTATCAGGGCAATGTATTTTATTCCCTATGCCAGACTGCAAATCATTGCCAAGTGTCAGGGAAAATACATAGAACTAGAGGGACAAGACAGGGATGTCACTGCTCTACAATTTTGTTTTCCATCTATCTAGATTCATTTTTATAACATGTTTTTCAAAGTCTGCTAATAAAGCCAGATCGATATAACAGACATGATACAAAGGTATTAGCGTACATGGATGACATAGCGGTAGTCATGAGCAATTGGATGGGGAATACAGGAGGAAATCCGGTATCTATTGAATAGAGAAAAAGGTCAGATTCTCTGTACTGAACAATATTGCTGTTATAAATACTCATATGATGGGCACAGTCCTGTATCTAGGGATCAGGATAAGCCCCAAGGCAGCTACTATAAGCCATATCAATTTTGATCCCCTGTTAAACAAGATTAGTACTGAGCTGAGGCGTATAAATGGCTTGCATGTATTCATTATTGGTAGATGTAATATCCTGAGAATGATAGTGCTACCTAAGGTACTCTATTTGTATTATGAGATTTCCCTCGAGGTCAATAGCCCCTTACTCAGAAAGTTGGAATCTATTTGATTAAATGTTATATGGAAGTATAGGAAGATAAGACAATCATTTACATTTTAACTCTTCCACAGGAACCGGGTGGCTGGAAAGCTCCAAACTTCTTGATATATTATTGCTCTGTTCTCTGCAGGGGGGTATTGCTCTCTGCAGAAATGGGAAACTATTAATGAGCTTGCACCTGGCAAGGCAGCTCGGGGATGTCTCCTCTGGCAAGTTGACCCGAGATATTATAAAAAAAAAAGTGCAGTTTAAGTGCATGATTACTGCTCGGAGAGTCTGGAATAAGGTTCAAAAACTTGATGAAGGTTAAACGCTATAATAGAGATACCCCCTTGTGGCGGTCCCCTCTGTTTCCAACCAATATTTATGATGCAATGTGTAGGCAGTGAGAACAATCTGGACTCATTAAGATAGGGGATTTAAATTCTGCTGATCAATAATACGTATTTATGGAATTACGACAAGAATTTAGAATAGTGGGCAGTTCATTTTTTAAGTAGTTGCAGGCTAACGAATTTCAGAGTCAACTCAGCTTCATAATTGCCTGGCTCACGCTCTAAAGCCCTCCACACAGGGAAACCTGAATACCTGGCCTACCATTGGCCTTGTCCAGCTATGCTTAATAACGTTATTCACTTTATTTTACTCTCTTTATCCAGAGCTCAATGTAGCTCTTTTACTGCATAAAGGTTTTTGTGAGTTGTGGGCATTGGAGGATAATTGTTCACTAGCTTGGACCATGAATGCAAACGACTAGCAGAGCCATCATTCTCTTTAATCCCAAGCACCGTCATTGTTGCTGATCGGACTTTAATCCTATCTGCAAACAGAATATAAGGAGGGTCAAAAGGAGAAATATTTAAAGACCTGACATTTCATCTCCAACAGCAATACTAATACACAAAAGAAAATGAGAGGTCTATGGTGTGTGATTGTACAAATGACGGTAAGATCAGGCTAAAGTGAGTGTGAAAGTATCCGTAGGCTGAGATATTCCCATCCGACCACCCATATTTTGGCGGAGTCTCATCATATGGGATATATTGTCATAACATCCAAATGTACCGCCCAAACCATCAGCCAATGGTGCGGAGTTGGATGAAAAGATGTACACTCAAGCCAAACTGATACTTAGGTGTATGTGCAGTGGTACCTCTCTCAGGCATTCCTCTCGGACGCCTGAGAGAGGTACCGACAGACAGAGCGGGGCTTCATTTTCCCGAGCGGATGCCGGGTGAGGTGAGGTGTTTCTCCACGCAATGCGCGGATTGTAACCAGATATTTATCTTTCACATGGATATTGGGGCTCCAAGTACAATAAGTCTGGAGGGCTGAAACATGTTGACCATCTGCACAAGCGCCACAGTGTAGTCATAAGTTTCAACTACCTGGCGTGTTTTTAACATTGACACCCAGACATCTTGAATAAATGTGTTTTTGTCTAGTCGTTAATTTTAAACTTTTTCACTTTAGCACTGCACATACACCTAAGTATCAGTTTGGCTTGAGTGTACATCTTTTCATCCAACTCCGCACCATCGGCTGATGGTTTGGGCGGCATATTTGGATGTTATGACAATATATCCCATATGATGAGACTCCGCCAAAATATGGGTGGTCGGATGGGAATATCTCAGCCTACGGATACTTTCACACTCACTTTAGCCTGATCTTACCGTCATTTGTACAATCACACACCATAGACCTCTCATTTTCTTTTGTGTATTAGTATAACTTTAATCCTATCTCCTTATATTATCTAATGATTTATTTGTCATGATGATCCTATTTGATTACTGGCCATAGGTAGTGAGACAAAATATCGAAATTAAAATATCGATATACAATAATATCGATGTTTTAATTTCGATGGTATAGAATATCGATGTCCAAAATATCGACAGACAGAATATCGTTTTTTTAAGGTATGTATGTTACTAATATCGAAAATATCGAAATTTACTAATATCTCAATTTTGTTTAGTGTTATGTATTTTATTATTTTGTTTATATGTTTGTTAAATATGTTTTGTAATGTATGTTTGAAAATTAGTAAATTTGTTTACATTTTGCGTTTTAGTATCAGAGCGGGTTGTGGGTTTATAGGGGAATAGGGTGGGAAGTAATTTAATAATAATTAAATAATTAATATCTTTTTGCAAATATTTGTAATTAGTAATTAATTTATATTAATTAGTTACTTACATTAATTAGAGTTAATGTTTTAATATATATAAATTTTTGTTATTGTTAATTAATTAATTGGTAATTAAATAATATTAATTAGTAAATTAAATTAATTAGAGTTAATGTGCTAATATATTAATTTATTGTTTTTGTTAATTAATAATTAATTGGTAATTAAATATTATTATTATGTAATTAAATTAATTAGAGTTAATGTGCTAATATATTTAATGTTTTTGTTATTGTTAATTAATAATTAATTGGTAATTAATATTTATTAAGTGATTAAATGATGTGATTTATTTATATGTAGTGGGTTGTGTGTTTATAGGGGGATAGGGTGTGATATAATTAAATGTAATTAATTAAAGAGATTGTATTTATTTGTTGGTATTTATTGTTAATTAATTAGTAATTAATATGTGTTAATTAGTTCATTTATAATTACATCAATTTAGTAATTTTAATTGTTATTAATTGATTAATAGAAATTTAAAATAATTTTGGTTTTTGTATGTGTAGTGTGTTGTGTGTTAAAGGGGGAGTAGTGTGGGAAGTAATTTTTACCCCCATGCTATCCAACGCTTTCCCTACTGTTGCACCCTCTGGAGTGGGAATAGTAATTTTAACCCCTACGCTATCCAATGCTTTCCCTACTGTTGCACTCTCTGGAGTGGGAATAGTAAATTTTACCCCTACGCTATCCAACGCTTTCCCTACTGTTGCACCCTTTGGAGTGGGAATAGTAATTTTTACCCCTACGCTATCCAACGCTTTCCCTACTGTTGCACCCTTTGGAGTGGGAATAGTAATTTTTACCCCTACGCTATCCAACGCTTTCCCTACTGTTGCACCCTCTGGAGTGGGAATAGTAATTTTTACCCCTACGCTATCCAACGCTTTCCCTACTGTTGCACCCTCTGGAGTGGGAATAGTAATTTAAACCCCTACGCTATCCAACGCTTTCCCTACTGTTGCACCCTCTGGAGTGGGAATAGTAATTTTTACCCCTACGCTATCCAACGCTTTCCCTACTGTTGCACCCTCTGGAGTGGGAATAGTAATTTTTACCCCTACGCTATCCAACGCTTTCCCTACTGTTGCACGTGGGAATAGTAATTTTTACCCCTATGCTATCCAACGCTTTCCCTACTGTTGAACCCTCTGGAGTGGGAATAGTAATTTTTACCCCTACGCTATCCAACGCTTTCCCTACTGTTGCACCCTCTGGAGTGGGAATAGTAATTTTTACCCCTACGCTATCCAACGCTTTCCCTACTGTTGCACCCTCTGGAGTGGGAATAGTAATTTAAACCCCTACGCTATCCAACGCTTTCCCTACTGTTGCACTCTCTGGAGTGTGAATAGTAATTTTTTATTGTATTTAATTTGAATTAATTGTTAATTAATTTTTAAATGTTAAATTATTAAATGTTAATTTGTAATTAATTTGTATTAATAGGTAAATAATTGTAATAATTAATTTTAATTTGTGAATTTAATTGATTAATTATTATATTATATTAAATTGGTAATTACTTTTAATTATTTTTTTATAGATATTAATTTATATTTATTGAAATAATATATGAAGTATTTTATTTCCCTACTATTGCACTCTCGGGAGTGGGAATAGTAATTTTAACCCCTACGCGATCCAACGCTTTCCCTACTGTTGCACCCTCTGGAGTGGAAATAGTAATTTTTACCCCTGCGCTATCCAACGCTTTCCCTACTGTTGCACCCTCTGGAGTGGGAATAGTAATTTAAACCCCTACGCTATCCAACGCTTTCCCTACTGTTGCACCCTCTGGAGTGGGAATAGTAATTTTTACCCCTACGCTATCCAACGCTTTCCCTACTGTTGCACCCTCTGGAGTGGGAATAGTAATTTTTACCCCTACGCTATCCAACGCTTTCCCTACTGTTGCACCCTCTGGAGTGGGAATAGTAATTTAAACCCCTACGCTATCCAACGCTTTCCCTACTGTTGCACCCTCTGGAGTGGGAATAGTAATTTTTACCCCTACGCTATCCAACGCTTTCCCTACTGTTGCACCCTCTGGAGTGGGAATAGTAATTTAAACCCCTACGCTATCCAACGCTTTCCCTACTGTTGCACCCTCTGGAGTGGGAATAGTAATTTTTACCCCTACGCTATCCAACGCTTTCCCTACTGTTGCACCCTCTGGAGTGGGAATAGTAATTTTTACCCCTACGCTATCCAAAGCTTTCCCTACTTTTGCACCCTCTGGAGTGGGAATAGTAATTTAAACTCCTACGCTATCCAACGCTTTCCCTACTGTTGCACCCTCTGGAGTGGGAATAGTAATTTTTACCCCTACGCTATCCAACGTTTTCCCTACTGTTACACCCTCTGGAGTGGGAATAGTAATTTAAACCCCTACGCTATCCAACGCTTTCCCTACTGTTGCAATATGTGGAGTATGTATATATATTAATTTATATGTCGTTTTTAATTTATTTTAAATGTATATGTATTAGTTATAATTTTTTTAATATGTTTTAATGTTTTTATTTAATATTTTTAAAATTATATGTATTTTTAAACTATTTTTACAGTATTATTAATACATTTAAAAAACGATATTTTTACTTTCGATATTTTTGTACTACGATATTAAATTTTCGATATTTTTGTACTTACCTTTATGAAGATATAACTCCGATATTTTTGACTTCAATATTTTTGTATCAATATTTTTGTAGGTAGATATTCTGTCTGTCAATATTATGTCATAGATTCCTGGCCATAGGCCCAACAACAGAATTTCTTAAGTACCACAACCACCTCATTTGAAACAACTCAAACTTTAGCCAATGAGGTGGAAATGCTGCATTTTCTACTTCTGCTAGATGACATCTTAGCTCAGATTGTGTGAGGGAGTCCCAAAGGAGAACTCTACTTTCCTCTCTGTTCGACCTTGATTCGGCTACATCTAGACCTCCACTTCATCTTCCCTGGGTTTTAGCCTGCCTTAACTTCAGGTTCCACAAACTGGCAGTTGTTTTAAGTGATTTGGATGAATTTTGCTCATTGTTTTTTTGTAACAAATTGTTATTGGTTTTCAGAAGACGCCATATGAACAGCCACATGGGCAGTACAGAGAAGCAGTTGAGAAGGCAGTATGCACTACAATTACAGACATTAGCATTCTTGAGATCCTCCCAGAACTGGCTGCAATCAAATAGTCCCATCAAGGAGCCCCCAGGAGCATTCTTCTGGCCCCCCACTCCCCCCGTAGTCAATTCAGCATACAGCTCGGCTCTCCTCCACACATGTTACAGTCAAATAGACAGATTCAAGTATAAAACTCCCAATATCCATCCCACCCCCCGGTCTTCAAACACCCCCACAAAGACCCCACCCCGTCCACCCCCCCAGACATGTTGTTAGCCTTTAGAATACTCAGGCAGTCGCCTAGAACAGGTGCATCAACCACCAGAATCCCTGCTTTGCAGATCTCAACCTAGGTTGGTCCGGAAACACTGGGGGAGAGTCCTTGCCATGCCCTTCCACCATCAAGTGTTAGCTGCTTCAGTCAGCCCGTGAGCCCTTCATCTCAGGTGGGCACTCCCTCCCCATCTTCAATCGGGTGATTGGTTGAATTTTCCTCATGGCATGAAAATCCTGCTTCTCCTATGTTCTGCCGGATATTCAACCAAAATAGTTATTGACAAAATTCTTTGGTGAATAAGTTTCCATTGTTGAAGACATCCCGTCAATGACCACCTCAGAAGTTCTTTATCAGCTTTCCATCACTGACAACCAAGAAGATCCAATAGACGATGGTACAGTCGACAGTGAGACCCTTGTCAACTATCAAACTGTCAACAATTGTCAATTCTTTGCCGATGACAATCCAGTCGACATTCACATTCAAAGGTCACCTAAGGAGCTATGCCCATTCGTATGAACCAATGTGCCAATGCAGTGAACCTCCAGTAATGGAAGTACTGATTGCCTTCATTTCAAGACTGCAACAAATTATAGATTCTTTCATGCAGTTGTTCCCTCAACATCCATAGCTACATCCTCCCTTTTGTCCACTGCCTGGACCATCATGCCTCCACCTTCTCCATGTCTACTATCACTGCCCAGCCTCCTCCATCACAGCTACATATAGAGATGGCTGCGTTACCACAGAGGAACTACCTTCTGTTGTTTTTCAGTTCATACTTATGAGGAATATGGGTATAGGACCTTGTTAAATATACCATTCCTTGTCCCTCTTGTTTGATCACACTGCTTTACCACCGCCACTATGTTCCCCAACACCAATAGCAATACTGGGTCCCACTGACAGCTGGGGACATGTGGGTGGAGCAAGATGCTTCAGACTTTGATCAGAATTTGGACATAGTGGAGGAGGATGGTAATGCTATGGATGAAGGTCAGGAAGATGTTGGAGGGCACCGTGAGGAAAAATTCTGAGGACTACATTCAACCTATGGAAGTGACAAGACCCCTCTACAACCTGTCACGCCATAAGACAACATTGCCTATTTCCATTCATTTTTGGAATAAGCAGACAAACAGTTTGACAACTCAATTTTATTGGTTGAGCATCTGTGTTTCTTGTATGATTTTAAAGGTTATCCCAGAAAGACAACTAAATTCACCACAATATCTTGTCTAGAAAGAAGGTCTCAAACTTATGCTGAGACCAGTTAGGCTACAAGTAGTGGTGCCGCACCTCAACAAAAAGTGTGTGTCAGAGCCTGTACAAGCATGCCTGATTGGACACACTAAAATGGACCCCAATATTGAGACAGCAGCGCTGATAAAAAAAAAGATCACTCTGATATTGATGTGAGACTTATAGTTAATCATTGTATTATAGTCAGTTCAATGACAACAATGTCATTCAAAGTGGCAAGTGCTTTGGCCATTTTTACCATTATGGCCTTCAGATGTTCTACAACATTACGTCCCTCATGAACTTTACGCTGATGGCAGAAGAGAGGAGACTACGGTATTGTAAAGGAAGGGGCTAATGTGTTAGCTGCCATCACCGATGCAGCAATGGATATTGGTTTGCTGCCAGCTTGCAGGAGCAGCAATCCCATGGATACATGGTTGACATAGATTGGCATAGATCCACGGCCTTCTGTCCCGAGTTACAAGCCAAGATCCTGAACATGCCGTTTGACTGACACACCTTGTTTGGCAAACATTTTAGTGATACATTGCAGAACATTAAAACTGACACTGTCTCTGTTGGCACCAGTGCACACCTTCTGCTTACTTTCAAGGCTTCAGGCACTCCCAGGCCTACAGAAGATTTTTCCCTCAGTACAGGGGTCAATTATGCTGAATCACTGCACTAGAGAGACTGGATATGATAAAGGATACTACTACAGCAGAAGCCAACACCAAAGTAAAACAAGTCACCAGGGAAGAAAAAGAATGCTGCTCAGTCATTTTCCCTGGATAACCAAACACAGCTTCTCCAAGCTGCCTTCCACAGCTAACAAAAGTACACCATATTTAGGAAGAATATGCATTTTTGCTTCTGCTTGGAGAAAGAAAACTATGGGTCACTAGGTGCTCTAACTAGTAAATTTTTACAGTACCCTAGAATTCATACAAAATCCTCCCAGGAAGTGGCACCATCTGCTCTTGCAAGATCTACTATGTAAATTCTCCTTCTGAAAGGAGCAATAGAAAAGCTCCAATTCCCAAAGTAGTCACGTTTTTTTCCAGGGTTTTCCTGGTGAAGAAAAAGTCAGAAGTGTAGAGACCAATATTGGACATCCGAAAACGGTACCAGTTCCTGAACAAATAGTCCTTTTGAATGGTTTCCCAACAGGACGTCTGTGTGTACTTCATGAAGTTTAGTACCATATCTCCCTGGATCTTCATAAATCATACTCCTGCATCCCAATACAGCACAATTACAAGACTCATATTTCTTTGCACTATCCTGAACACTAAACTGAGGAAAGTATTCACTCAAGAGAAAGAGTAACAAAAATACAAGCAGTAGTAAAGACAGTTTCTGTCAGATGTTACAAATCACTGCTTGCCCTGATATGTCATCATGCATATAGTTAATACCCTTCTGAAGGCTATGGACCAGACCAGTACAACAAGAATTAGATCAACAATGAAAATGAGCAACAGGATCATGGATGTGACAGTGTAGGCTCCAATAAGGCTCAAACAATACTTTCTGCAGTGGAGATTACCAACAAATCTCAATGCATGTCTCCAGTCTCAACCCACTATGAACAGGATAATAATGGCAACAGATGCTTCATTCGCAGGATGGGTGGACCACATGCAAGAACTATCTGCACGGGTCCTCTCGACAAAAACAAAGAAGGCACTCCACTTATACATTTTGTAGCTTTGAGCCATTGGAATAGGTCTGAATGAATTTCTGCCCAGACTGTCTGACAAAGCTGCGCCAATCAGGACAGATAACACAACTTCGATGTACTACATCACAAAGCAGGGAGGCATGAGGGTTTGTTCTATGACAGAAGAGACACAGATGTTTTCGGGATTTGGCCAAAGTGAAGAAAGTATGGCTATTGAACATTTTACATAAGACTAGAATAACCAAGCAGATGCACTCAGTCCCCTCTCTTTGACTGCCATGACTGAGAGCTCCATCAGGGTCAACTGCAACATATCTACCAGAAATGGGGCCAGCTAATGAAAGACCTGCTCACCACACTACAGAACAAGAAAGGCCTGTCCTACACCAGAGCAGTTACTAGCAAATGGGATTTGAGGGCTATGCCTTTTCGATGACATGGTAGAACATCCTAATTTTCGTCTTTTTGTTGTTCCCCTTATTCCCTGGATGCTGAGGAAAACTAAAGCAGACCACTGGTCCATCATCCTATTTGTCACAGTATGGCTCTGTCAGTTCTGGTACAGCAACCTACAGAGACTCTACACATTGCCACAAATTCAGTTGAAGATCCATCACAGGCTCCTCTCCAAACACAATAGAAAGTTCCTCCTTCACACACTTAAGTAACTCAGCCTGACAGCCTGGTTCCTGACCACCTGGCCATCTGGACGGATGGCAGAGAGAGATATTGCAGGAACAGCCACAAAACGAATTATATTGCTAAGTGAAAACCTTTCTTTATATGGTGCAAAAGCAAAGGGCTCAACCCAATAACAATATAGTTCTGTCAAGTGATGCTGTACTTGACAGACCTGTCCTAGAACGGCCTCAGATACTTTTCAGTCACAGTTCATTAGGCCACTATCTCTAGATGAAATATTTCTAATCATCTTTATTAGTCCAAAGAAGATTCAAACATTTGATGAAGGGATTTTTTATGGCTTTTCCTCTTGTGAGGCACACTCCTGTAGTATCGGGTTAAAAACTGTACTTCAAGGTCAGATGTACCAGGCCTTTCAATGGTCACACATGTGCCAATTTGATATTTGTGACAATTATAGGGCTTGCTCTTATGTATTAATTCAACTTGAGGAGTCAAGAAGGTATTTATGTCTTCTAAAATGGGGTTCAGAATGAATACTGATTCGGTATCTGGAAGAGGTGTTTTAGGTGTCCTTTCCAAATACTGAATTGGCATCTAATGTATCAATGTTTTCTGACAGAAATCCATTTCAAAACATTGATATTTTACCAACACCTCAAAGTAGGTGGTAATGCATTCTCAAAAGGCAACGGTTCCCCGTGGGACTGCTTTACTATTATGAATGTAAAAAACACGTTTGTTGAAGAGTTGGGAGTGGTCCAGGGGACCATTGCCATCTTTTAAACAAATAAAAGAAAAACAAAAGAACATTTTCTTTTTAAACACAGTCCTGTTTCCTTTAAGGAAAATGGGCTGTTTTTTTAAAAACTGTTTAATTTATTGAAAAGCAATCACAGAACATGGTAGTCTAATGTCATTAGCAGGCTACCATCCCTTTGATGGCCTCCAATCATAGTGAATCGCAATTTGCGACCTACCTTATTAATATTCATGAAGTAGGTAAGATTTCGACCAACTATGATTCAGAATCTTAAGGACTAAACTATTAGCACATTGTTCGGTTCCTTAAAATTATTTACGGCGCACAAAAACACTGGTTGCAGTTTGCTGCCAGTAATTTGTGATCAGTAATTACTATATCTGGCCCTGGTATATATGCTTCCATCCTTTGAACCAATCAATAAGGCTCTTCAAAAATACATTAGATGAAGACGGCTCTGTAGCTAGCTCCCACCTCAACACAAAATTCTTGGAAGATTCAAAGAGCCCTGGGATTTTTTTGGGCATACTTTCATTTTACAAAAGACAGAAAAAGTTTACACACTGAAATTCAAACCCACAATCACATTGGGCTTTTACTTAAATGCACCTGTCATTCTGAGTTCCTCTTTTTACAGTCCATCCAATTCTGCAGAAAGATACCTGCATTCCCTAGATGTCCATACGTGCATCAGATTCTACAAAACTGAAGACTTCTGCTTAATTTGTAAAATAATAAGTTCCTGGCCCCTCGTCAGGCTACTAACCATCATACTCGTACAAGTGTGACAATGCAGACGATTCCAGGCCCCAAAGCTATAAGAATGGCTTGGGTGGCAAGTAATAATTGTTAATGTATATTGAAATAACAAACATGGCTTTGGACCCAAACCTCTACAGGAGACCTTTATATGGTATGCTCCATCAAGGTGCCTTCGTTCCTCCACTGCCTGTCTGGTGAGTGCTCCTAAAATTTGAAGAGGCAAGTCAGGAGGTAGGGCGTTCAGGTCTGCCACTGCCAAACTCTGGAATAACCTCCCTTTGGAAATTAGATAGTCCCATGACCTTTTGCAGTTCAGGAAAAAGGTCAAAAATGGCTGTTCTCTAGAGCTTGACAGCTCTGAGGACTTCCTTGTCATACCCATTTCTGATGCCATCTGCTGACTGATGATTCACGTACTATAGAACCAAGATACCCGTTGGGTGATAGCTGCGCTCTATAAATACAGCATACAAATGCAAATACAAACAACTGTTGTTCTGCATGTCTCTAGATTAGACAAACAGCACCACCATGTGGCAGACAGTTATAAGTGCCAGTGTTGACAACTAAGTGCTGGTGCCTGGCACTGAAAACCATCAGCTCAAATTAAGCGCCGGCGTCTGTAAATCTGATAAATTATTTGTCTCTTGTGGCTACCCAAGGAAAGGTCATCCAATGTCCAAACAGGGTATTGCTCATTTGCTTTCAGCCTGCACTACCTTTAGTAACACCAAAGTACAGCACCAGCTTCTGAACAGACTGAGGGTGTGTTCCACAAGATGACAGAACTCTGTATGCTGCAGTGCAGCGTCAGGACATTTGTTGTGCAGCCACGTTGAATAGTAATGACACATTCACAAAGCACTGTTGCATGGATGTAATTGCAGAAGCTGACTTGTTTGGGGGGCAAGCAGTTCTGCACCACCTGTTTCAGTATAGGTAAGCTAGGTTCCCGCCTTAATTCAAATTCTATGTACTGTTTGCAATTCTGATTCGATCCTATGAATCTATGAAAGATCCATAGCTGGAGAAGAAATGAGTTACTTACCTGTAACTCCAGTTCACCAATCCCTCATGTCCTTGAATCGTTCCCAGGTCTCAGGCTGGGAACTCACAGTAATTTTAAATATCGCGTAAACAGTGTCAAAATGGCTGTAAGCCAAAAACATTGCTTGTCTAGTAGGATATCCAGCTCATTTGAAACATCCCCAACTGCAGCAATTGAGATGTAAGTGCTGATCTCTCTACTCTCCCTAAAGGCCACCGTAGCTTAGATTTCATAGCACAAGTGTGAACAATATTCATAATAGAAAGACTGTCTCAGATGATTCTATAAAAGATACCAATGCTTCCCTTTGATTTCCTTTATACGTCTTGGAGGTTCTCATTATGAAATGTGAGTATTTGGTCTGTAACATCCAGTAATTCGATATAGCACCCTTTTTATTGTTATTATTCATTTTGATAATATGTACAAAAATATATCAAATCAAATCAAAATAAGCTTTATTCGATATTCACAAAGGATATCATAAAAGCAATCATTACATTTTGTTGAAACACAATCATCATAAAAAATATAAAAAGTACAAAACAGCCAAAAAGTTAAAAACACAAGCGTGCATGGACTATCATAAAAATTTCCTAAATTTAAGCAGCAATTTCAAAAACTGTTCCATAGTGCCTATGACATCTTTATCCTCCAATTGTTGCAGCCGAACAAAGGCATCTCTACAAGTCCTCAAGCCCCATTTCTTCAAAAGAGGTCTCAATAAAGCTTTCCTAGGAACTAGGTAATATGTACAAAATAATATAAAATGAATGTTCGATTGAGGAGAGAGGTCATCGCAAGGGCAGGGGCAGAGATTTCGAGACCAATTGTTACAAGAAGGGAATGTTATTAGGCGGTAAAAGGAGCCCAATCTAAATCTAGTAAGAAGCATTCTGGAAAAATGAGAAAAGTCAGTGGAAAGATACAATTGGAGACCCTTACTTAAGGTAATCGCTTGGAAATCCAAAGTTGTTTTGTTTAGTTTCTGGATATCCCACCTCTTGGCTTCCAAATGGTCCATTAAGATCTTTCTCAAGGTTTTCCTAGAAATGTTCTCCAAGGACATAGGGTCAGTATAAAAATCTGGGCGTCCAATTTCACAAAAAACACTTTTTACATATACCAGCCATTTCGTGTGTTTTGCCCCTTCTAGTTTAAGAATGTCCAAGATTACTTCTCGGTTTAATGCAGCCTCCGGGGTGGACCAGATTTTATGCCACAGAAGCAGTGGCTCAACTTTAATTACATCTGAAATGTAAGGTAGGCCTAACTCTATGTGGGTCATATAAACTGATGTTGATTTCGGTATTGCTAAAAGATACCTTAAAAAATGGTTTTCTACTATTTGGATGGATGTTACATTTTCGATCCCCCACAGACCAGCCCCATAAATTGCCGTTGAGACGCATTTGGCTTTATAGATAGGGATGAGCTGTTTTACTGGTCTCCCCCCTATTTTGCTAGCAAAATCTCGGAGCGCCCCAATTGCTCTAGCAAAAGCAAGTTTCCTAGCTTTAACGGCAGAGTGCCATATCACCTTTCTATGGACACAGATCCCCAGATACGGAAAATGATCGACTGTGTCTATTCTTTGACCTTCAATGAATATGGGACATGGAATTTTCTTTGATCCCTTACTATATACCATTGAAAAAGTTTTGCCAATATTCACTTTCAGACCCCTTTCATGCATGAAATTAGAAAAAGCGGTAACTGCTCTTTGTAGGCCCAGCCGTGTTTGAGATAGAATAGCCGCATCGTCGGCATACAACAAAATTGGTACAGCATGTCCTCCCACTTTCGGATAATCACATTCGATGTTTTTCAGGTGATCACCAATGGCGTTTATATAGAGAGAGAAAAGCAGGGGGGCTAATATGCACCCCTGCCTCACCCCTCTGGTGATAGTAAACCTTGGAGAGCACTCCCCCCTCAGACCAAACCGCACCCTGGCCCCCGCTTCTCTGTACAAATTCTTGATAAAGTCGAGGATAGATGGATTTATCCCCAGCTGCTCAAGAACCTTCCATAACTGGTCATGTACCACACAATCAAAAGCGGAGGTTAGATCTATGTATGTTACGTAAAGGTTACCCCTTTTTACCTCCACATATTTAGACATTAGGAGGTGTAAGTTGAGGGTCTGTTCCACTGTGCCCCTTCCAGTTCGAAAGCCATATTGTAATCCTGAGAGAACATCATCCTCCTCAGACCAGTTCTGTAAACGTTTTAAAATTATACGACCTGCGACCTTCATTAGAGAATCAAGCAAGGAGATGGGCCGATAGCAAGATGGTAAATGTCTATCTCCTTTTTTATGAATAGGTATCACGATTGCCTCTGTCCAAGTTGGTATTTGGCCATACACATTTGCTGAGTTCAAGGCAGAGGTTAAGAGTGGGGCCCAAAAGTCTGGCTCCGCCTTGAAAACATCCGCTGGAATAGCATCTGGCCCAGGTGCCTTCCCAGAAGGGCTCTCCCTTATTGCAAGTGTGACCTCCTCACACGTAAAAACAATACTGGAAGTGCCCTTTCTTGAAGCCATTTTAGTTGAGGTTGAGGGAGGAATGGAGTCCGAAGAGGAAGTATTGAAAGAAATAGGTGTACTATATAATTTTTGAAAGTAAGCAGCCCAAGTATCTCCGTCAATAGCAAGGTCCAAATTCCTCACAGGCATATTTACCCATGGCAAAGGGGCATTTACAAATTTCCAAAATGCTGAGGAATCACGGTTCCCACAGGTTGTCAGCAAAGTCTGCCAGGCTTCCGCCTTCAAAGTTCTTTTCCTATTTTTTATAGCTAGGCGATATTGAAGTCTAGCCTCACGTATCTCCGTAGGTATCTTTGGGCTCGAGTGTAAGGCTTTCTTCAGTGATTTTTGTGCTCTAGTGCAGGCTTTATCGAACCACCCTTTAGGGATAATAGGACCGGGTGTGAACTGGCGGGTGAGTAACTCTTTTAGACTTTCCTGTATTTTCAGGAAGGCTTCAAGGATTACTTGGGGCTGTTCAACCAAGGACAAACATGTGTGTACCTCCTCCCACCTCAACTTTAAAAGATTTTTAAGAAGGCTCAATGGATTGATTTTTTCCCATTTTAGGGTGTAGCCATTTAATGCACCTATTTTGGTGGGTTGCTCGTATGTTATTAAGGGATGTTTGTGGCGAAGTGTTGGAGGTAATACCACAATAGATAGAGTCAAGGGATAGTGGTCCCCATATAGGTTATCAAGGGTATCCCAGGATGATATAAGGGGAGCATGTGGCCTTGAAAAGAGAACAAAGTCAATCATAGAATTTGCTCCTCGTCCGTGGAAGGAAGGTTTAAAAGGTCGCGGTGGGGAGCATATATCGTTTGCGAAAGCTAAATTAAAAGAAGCCGTAAAGTTGTTTAGTGCCTCCCCTGTTTTGGTGTGTAGGAAGTGATTTGAAGTGTCGACTTCAAACTAATTTTCCTGTATGGGAGAAAAATCACATGGGCCTCTTGGAGTGTTTTGGCAAATATGGCAATTGAAATCACCCATGAAGGCAGTCGCACACTCCCCCCCCACACCATTCTTTTATCGAAACCACGACATTGGACAAGTCATTTAGTACTTTCTCCAAACCCTCTGAAGACATGTTATTATAAAAGTTAATTATTAATAGAGTCAAGGAAGGACCCATTTCAAATAGAATTATTTGGTAGGAATCCCTAAGGAGGTGTTTCCGAATCCTTAATCCTAAGCCCACATTAACATATATAGTCAAGCCCCCCCTAGGTCTACCTTGCTTGCTCTCTGTCGCTGGCGATTGAAAAGTCTTATAGCCCAATAAATGTATCGGGGTCTGTGCCCAGGTTTCCTGAAAACACAGAACAGAACAAGAAGTTACCACATCCAGCCATCCTGGTTGAATAATTTTTGAGGAGATGCCAGCCACATTCCAGCTAAGTATCTGTAGGTTAGAAGAAAGTTTCCGGTTTTCCATCTGGATAGAGGAATTAATTGTGATATTTGGCTGTTGGGCGAGAGGTAACATGGTTGTTGGAACAGTAGTAATATCATCGCTTACAAGCCTCCTTTCTCCTCGGTTACTGTACCCCAAAGATCCATTTATGAGTGGTACATTAGAGGATGTGCCAGATGAGGAAAGTCATTAATTTTCGTCCAGGCCACCAAGAGTTTCATAGTGATTGTAACAAGGAAGATTCCAAGTGGGGGTTTTGGGCGCAAAATATTGACCATATCCAGCAAGGTTGTGTGTAGAAGGTGGGGGGCGTAAGTTTTCCATCATACCATGCCTGGAAGGATAAGTGTTATAAAGTGATCTTTGGTGCCGTTTGATGGAAAAAAAAGTCATGATGCGATTTAGGGCAATTCGAGTTACTAGACATTAGTGCCTCAGGATAGAAGTATGATACCTCTTTAGGTGTAATCGGGCCTCTATTTAGGCCTGTAAACCAGTCCCTTATGTGCGCGATGATTCTAGGGTCTTTAAAAGTGATGATTACTACGTCTCCCTCTATATCTTTGGGACGTATACCGACCCAATTGGTTCTTCGCACCATAATAATATCGCCATTTAAATGAGGTGGCAATGGCCTGTTGTTTTTTAGCCAAAAAATGGCTTTGTTCTTTAGACTGGTATGGTGTTCATACATTCCTGATGGTAAGGGCAAAACCCCCGTTAGAACAATGACATTTTGTGAGGCTGCCGGGGGTAAGTCCACGTGTCTTTCACTGGTATGTCTATTAGATTTATGATCGGCCTTATTCTTATCCTGTCCCGGATTTTTAGGACCTGTTCTGGCTGATTCCATCAGCGAATTTATTTGAACAGAATAGGGCTGGCGATTTAGAGGCAATTTTTCTGGGGCGGCTGGAATGTTGTTAACTAAGTTCAATTTTACAGAAGAGGGTTGTGCAGTGGAGATATTTGGAACAGGTATAGGTCTGGTTTTAACCTCTTTAGGTGGTTTCTCTGCCTCCTTTGTGTGTGAAGAGTTTACTTGCACCTTGCTAGTTGTAATTTTTATATTTGGACCTTTAATGAGAATGTCCAGTTGATCGCCTAATCTCTTTACTCTCTCCACTATTGGGAGTAGTAGAGCTTTCAATAAGTGCTCAATCGCATCCACAAAATCTTTTATGGAGGGTGGGGTATGAGAAGGAAGTGTTTTTTCGGGTGCGTTCGGCTTGCGAAGGTGTCTATTTTTCCCAATCCTCTTTTCCTAAGTTTTTTCGGGGGACGAGCGAATAGGTTGCTGTTTCTGTTTTCGGGAATGTTTTACCGTCGATATCTTCGGGCCCTTTTGTAGCGAGAAAGGATTTTGAGTCGGTGGTAGATGTTCGACATCCAGGGTCGTTGATGCTTCTATAGTACTTAATCTAACAGGTTCCGGCGGTATGAAAATTTTAGGGGTGACAAGGTCGATAAGATCAATAGTTTGGTTTATGCCGGAAGTGGATGGTTCAAGTTGACTGGCGGTGGATGTATAATTTTTAGGGGACGAGCTGACCTGAAAAATCAGAGGGATGTTTTCCGTGTTAAACAGGTCAGCATCGGGGTTTTCCCTAGAGGCGTTGTGCGAGTGCGAGTCAGGGATAGCTTTAAGAGAGGAGTCTAATGCAGTATTTTTAAGTTGCTCGATAGAAAGCCTGCGAGCAGCTCTACGCTCTGCCAGGGCCAGATCCCTATCAACTTCGGCTACAGCTCTTGTGAAGAATTTATCCAGGGGCCCCAAAAAAGAGACACCTACCCTGGTTGGAAGATCGTCATCGGCAGGTGTAGACATTTCAGGGACGATGTAGCGGCGTGTGTAATTAAACAGATCCCAAGTATGTGATGCAAAATGTTAAGGGATCGGCCAAGCCGAGCCTTGTCTGGCCTTGGAGGGCCGTAGAGGGCCCGCCCTTTGCCCGGGCTTCGCCCCGCGTCGCGGAGGGCGTGTTGGCAGTTACATGCGTGTAGGCGTTGGGCGTGGCCGCCGGGGGAAGAGGCACCAGCTGGGCTGACTGTAGAATGCTGGTTCTCGCAGTCCCCCGGTCGGTGCCCTTACCGCTATTACTTTCCTCAATGCCTCAACCCCGTGGACTCCAGCTGGGAGCGATGACAGGTCTTGCCGATTGCAAGACGCGCTCCCACCAGCGAGTCCGCTTCAGCGGGGAGGCTTATTCCAACACAGGGTATGCGGGTTAACAGCAGATGAATCCCTCAGCAAATCTCAGGATACGGAAAGGACACTGTGAGCGGCACCCAAAAATATATCTTTTTCATTCAAAACCCTCTTTAATGTCAGTAAACGACATGAATTTGTACAAAATGGGTAAATTGAAACACAATATACTATTGATGATGTCTATATTTTTTTCTAAATGTTTTAATAGTTTTTTATGAGGGATATGGTGTGGAGATATTTTTGTATATAATATCAAAAAGAATAATGAAATAAAAAGATTGTTATATGGTATCACTGGATGTTATATTCTACTTTCTAGTTCGCTTTGATTTACACCTTTACTTTACTCTTTTCATTTTCCAGAATTAGCTTGGTCAAAATCTTTGTATCGTTACAGCTTCAACTGCAAAGCTAGCTGTGTATTTCAGTGTACCGGGTGTCTGTTAAAAAGGACCCAAAATTGGGAAACATCCTTTACAACGCAACTTTTACCACGCAGTGCCTTTACGATGCAACTTTTACAACGCAAACCATTACAACGCATTGCGCTGGGGGCGCTCTAGGATAGGGAATAGGTTTAATTTACTGTCCAACACCTTCCCTACTATCCACGGAGACTGGAGTTGGAATAGTAAATTAAACTATTCACTATCCACGCCCCAAAGCACAACGTAATGGTATGCGTTGTAAAAACCACGTTGTAAAAGCATGCGCTGTAAAAGCATGCGTTGTAATGTCATACATCCCCTAAAATAGCATTTTTTCAGTACGTTACATTAAAGAGCAACTGGTATTGTATTGAGAATATACTTTCGGGTAGACTGTGTATTTTCAGCTAGATTTAGATGATGTAAGACTGTGTTGCTTTCTACTTCTAGCAGACACTTTGAGCACAATACAAATGGCTGATCTTCTGTAATGGTGCAAATAGCTTAAAATGATGAGATGTTTCTGACATCATATATAAGAGATCACTCTATAAGTATAGAAGTGTGCATTTAAATATTTGCATTGCATTGCATTCATGATTCATGATAATCAATTGCTGCATAGTCTAATTTAATATTCAGTGCTCATTATATCTTGATGCTGAATTACGGTGTACCGCTCTCCCAGACTGGTGAGTGTCACAACCCCCATATTTACAGGGAGATAAAATCTTAATATCCAGGCTTACTGAATGCGCAGAGGCTCATGAACATAGGCCATGCTCCACTCGCGTGCTTGTAAAGGTCATTCAATGTAGGGTGAAAATTCACATCCTATAATGAATTGACCAGTATAATATTTCTATACACCATGTCTCTTGCCAAATAAAAAGCAGTTGGGGATACATTTCATTTTCCAGAACTTATTTTTTTATAGATTCAAATGCTTTAATTATTCTTGTCATCGACCAAGCAGTCCCATGGTAACATCTTAATAGCACGTGTATGTCAAATTAAACTACACCTGAAGCTAAGACTGTTTAGTAGCCTAGTCACATCATTTATAAAGAACCAAACTGCAACCAATCAGCGAAAATCCCCCTGAACACCACATCTAGAGAGGTCGCCATCCTTTAGATTTCTGCCACACAGCATGTGTGAAGGGAGCTTCCCCTGATCTCTGCTCATTTTTAGCACAAATAAGTTTCTGTTCTTGCAATGTTGCTCTTCCATAAAGATTTCTTCACATTTCCGTGGAATTACCATCTAAAGTCAGACGATGCCTGACAGATAAAAAAACTTTTCAGACCTTATGAAACTTGTGGCAAGAAAAGATTACACTCTGAAGGCCCTCACAAAGAGTGTATTTATTGACAAACCCTAATCATAAAGCATACGAGTGCAAAATATGACATGTTTTCTTAAATAAATTCTTAAAAGACAGAGAGGGAAGGCTTTTAATTTGACTACAGAATGTGAGATCTAAGGAGGCACCTTCTTCTGAAGACTCAGATGACACTTAAAAAAAATGTAAAAAGCGTAATAAAAGGGTACATTCTGTGGAGAAACAAACAGAGTCTACGAGATATGACCCTAAAAGTACCTCCAAAAAAAGGTTCAAAAGAAGAATGGCACTACAAGGATGAACCTTATGAAGGTGGCATGCAGAACTCTAATCAATCCATGATGCAGGTTCCAATAAACCTAGTTAAAGACCTCTGTTAAGGTTATTTCATGAACCAGCATCACTGGCTCAAAGAAAACAAATTACCCGCAGTACCATAAATCCAAGCATTCCTTCAGTTGTACCACTCAGGCTAATTCAAAAGAGGCCGTATAGAAGCAATTTTTTTTAGGGTGATTCAGCTTCTCAGTATCATCATATTAATAGTATGATGCTGATGGTGAGCAAACCCATGTAGGCACCCTGAGTGGTACTATAATAATCAAAAGAGAGAATCAACACACTCAAGGACTCCCAAAATCTACCTAGGAGCGAAAAAAGGTTTTTTTTGTATAAAAGAACCCTCACCCACTGAACAGTACAGTGGCATACTTCATCATAGAGTTCTCCCTGATACAAGCTGAATGGGGGAATGCTTACAATATCGACCCACAAGGGAGCACTAGTTGTATTGGGTGGGATCTTGAGAAATAATATTGTATACATGGTACCCCAGGCATGGATTTTAATGTTGGTCTATATGGCAAGATTTAAAACAAAAGGGGATGCCTTCAAGGTTCAATTACTCAAGCATCTACTTTGGTCTATATGTTTCAGCCACCTTTTTTATAAAACACAATAATGGCATGGTGTCCTTGTTTTGGGAGCATCTGGAGGAAAATGCCAGAAGCAAATCAGATGATTCAGTTGTTATCTTTTTTATATACAGAACATTATGCTTTTTTGTCTCCTAGTCAAGACTGCAATTCCAAGATTGGACGAGGTGGTCTCACTGACATGATGTGACCTTCTTCATCATAGGCCACCTCGCCCCACCCTGGTAACAGGATACTACCTTGGCATACTCAACCTCAGGTTGGGCTATCCAGAGGGAGTTCTTAGATATTTGTATATTTTTCTGGATAACATGGTTACTAACTAAAAATACTTTTGGGTATACCACAAAAGTATCCATTTTATGTACGTGGTACCATGGATATGGATAAAAAAGTTACCATTGGGTAATAGCAGGGTATGGAGGTGTATACTATGATCCTTGGATGCCCCTGGCTTCAACCGACACATTTCTGCCCTTTCCTAAAGCCTAACAGGTCTTGGGCATTAATCAGGTTTAATAACTACCTCCCTGACCCTAACTGGAAGTGAGGGTAAGAGGGTCATTAGTAAAAACAGAGAGGACCTACCTCCCTGAGTTTAAACATCTGGATTAGATACTGATTTTCTGGTGGCATTTTGCTTCATTGTTTTTTGAGGGGGGCACCTCCTATAGTCACACATTCATCAAGGACTAATGCCCACTTGGATCCTACCTGTCCCCTGCCAATTTATGGTCATGTGGCTTTCCTCAGGACCAAATAAGATCCCAGATTCCCCAGGATCCTTATGTAATCACTTGTGAGAACAAGCAAATTCTGCTCGGTCTCATTCACTTCAAACATTCATACAAATCAATCCAGGTGGCTTATACATTCTTTTGCTCTTTTTTCACATTCACAATTTGTGCACCCACTCAGTGTAAGGCAAGCCCTGGTTGTCTTCCAGATGTCAGTGATAAGAGTCTAGAGGCTGCCACATCATAGCTCCCATCTTTCATATGCAGAGAAATCTCCTCTGACATCGGCCATCTGAAAATTCTAACAACAGATTGATGGTTATATACTTCTGAGGCACACACTGGAACTCACACAAAAAACTCCTCCTACTTTACCATCCAGGAAACCACATCAACATCTATGGCTGTTTCAATCAGAAGTTTCCATTATGATAAAAAAGGAACACAGAACAAGCTCCCTAATCATAGTGAAATATAGACAATTGTTCTCTTTTTCTTACAAAGAAAAAGTCAGGTGAACGGAGACCAGTCATAGATCGTCATGAACTGAACACATTTTTAAAGACTTAAACATTTTGTGTGGTTACACTACAATAAATACTCCATTTGTTGCAGGAAGGAGATTTTATGTTGACTCTGAAACCACAGGATGCATACTTCAACATTCCTATCAACCCCAAGCACAGAACATATGTTAGATTCAAAGTGGCTGACCACTATTATCAATTCAAAGTGCCTCCATTTTGGCCTCAAAGCTTCACAAAGTATATGGCTCCAGTTGCAGCTCACCTGAGGAAACAAGAACATTATGTTTTTCTTTAACTCAATGATTGGTTAGTCAAAGGAAAAACATTCAAGGTGACACAGAACTCCATTAATTACCCCGCATTTTTTCCCAACTTTTTCTAATGTTCAACAAGGCCACATCTATATTAGTAACCAGCACGAAAATTCAATACCTATGATCGTTCTTGATTGGAAATATAGGCAAGCCCTTCTGTAGTGTTCTGAGTTTAATGTTTATATTACTGCACTTCTCTGCATCTAGCTACTCAGCCAGTGTGAGTGTTCCAGGTTAGAATGTGAGTGTGATTGACATGGATGGAATGCTTGGGTGACTGGTATGAGGTTTGACAGTTGGAGTATGGGCTGAGTAGCTAAGAGGCTGCTCCTGGTGGGGCTGCTTGTTCCAGCATAATACTTCTTGTAAATCTACTAATGGTTAAATAAACCTACTTCTCAACTCTACCTCATCTGCCTCGGCTATATCTCTTCATGTATGTATGACTAAAATACTACATTATTCTTGGCGACGATCTGGAGACTTTCCTGCGCAAAATATGCCTATTTACAAGAGATGGGAGTAACCTGCAACTGAAGTGGAACAAGCATCTATCATCTAAAAAGTAAGGAACCTCTACAAGCACGTGAAGTAGCCCCACCAGTGCCGAACACACCAGGCAGCCCCAGCAAAAGCATGCTGTTGTGTCATCTCAGTGTCATCAACTTCAAGAAATTTGATATCAAAGCTGTCTACGTTTCTGAGATGAACCAATTCATTCAAAAATGGTACAAGATGAAAAACCAACGTCAAGGGTCCCACAACTAATGGAGAATGTACCTAAGTAATCAAGGTAATTGGTGACTGCCTGTGTTTTTGATCTAGTGCTATGTAATAGACTCTACATTAAAAGGAGGTCGACATTTTTACTATAATGAGATTTTTAAAAGAAGTTTGATGACTTCGTGGTTGGCAGCAAGTTCTGGTTGCAATGACAGTTGTACTTCGTTTGAAAGTTCAAATCTAGCCATGTGAAACTGACTGAGAGCTGTTTTTTCATCATGCCTTGCCAGGGTTTAAAGGCAGATGTGGTGACATTATTTTGTGTTCATTATTAATTTTTTTTGATCGTTTTTGGGAGAAAAACGAGCCTCTGAAGCTTTCATCGTTTCAACTGTCAGTTTCCACATTTAAAAATTGCAGCGCGTGTCTCCACACTCTCACCTGCTGTTTTCTCAAGAGCCTTCTTCGGAGTCTCTATGACGCTGCTTCTTGCCTGCTGTGGTTGCACTGAAACGCCGTGATCCACTCTGCGGTGCGTCACTGTACGTGCCCCTTTGTTTATTTCTCCAGCTCTGTTCACGTCATTTGCCTCACGACCGGAATTCATTTTTGAGGAAAATCTTTTTTTTTTCATTGCCGTTTTATTTTCCTTATATACTCTTGGCGTTTCTGCTGTCAGCAAGATTAGTGAAAGATCTCCGTCATGAAAAAAGGTACTCTGCTGTTTCTTTTATGTTTGAGCTGGGAAATTGGAGGCAAGTCCACAGTCTACTTTTCTTTTCATAATGGATGTTGCTCGGGGACAAAGTTCGTGCTCCAGTGTCTCCTACATGTTGCCTCCACTCTTTCATCCCGGTGACAGGCACACCTATTACTGTCGTTATTCAACTAGCATGTTTTCTTAACTTATTACTGTGGTTAATCTACTAGCACACAGGAAACGAAATTTACAATGCGTCTTTCGTTTTTTTTGGATGGTATTTGAAGTACTTTTTCTTTCACAGTTTTTATGTAACACTGCCATCTAGTGTCCAATTAGCGGCACATGTCTTGACATGGTGATTGATTCTTTTAACACCTATGACTGTGGTTAATTTACAAGCATCATTAACTTTCAAGCGTGTTTTTCTCACAATTCACACATTTTTGAAATGCTTAACATGACTATGGTTAATCTACAAGCATGATTTTGACTTACAGTATGTTCATTTTTGAAATGCATAAATAATGTGTAGTTTAACATATGATGGGTTCTCTCACCCTTATGTCTACTCTGCATTTATGCATGTGTCACTCTTCACATGTGGGTTCTCTCACCCTCTTCGTCATAGTTACGTACATGAGTTCTTACTCATGTCTGCGCTAAGTCTTGGTTAAGGGTTCTCTCACCCTCATTTGCAATTTTGTATCCCTATTCTTGGGATGGGTTTAGGTTGTGATCCTATTTCCCCTCATGGTTTTACCATATGTTAACCCTTATGTCTGGGTTATAGGGTTTAAGTCTTTGTTTAGGATTTTATACCTTCTTTACCTGTGTTGGACACCTTGTTGTACGTTATTGCGTGCATGTCGCACTGTGCGAATTTCTCTTTTGTGTCCAGTGTGTAAGACGCCATGTGCATCACATTTTCGTTTGTGTGTAGTCATTATTTGGCTCACTTTGTCTTGTGTAAGCTGGTTGTGCTTCACTTCTTACCTATGTGTTGGTTTGACACACTGTGCTGCACCTGTTCGTGCCGCGTGTGTGCTTGGGTTCTGTCCCTTGTTACACCTTCTTCTTTCTGGTTATGGGTAACCCCATATTTTCTCAGTTCCTCTCATGAGGAGTGGAAATTTTGCCACACATTGTGCTGCACCTGTTCGTGCCGCGGGTGTTTTGGGGTTTGTCCTTTTAACACTTTCATTCATGGGTAGCTCCATATTTTCAGTGTTCCTCTTATGAGGTGTGGAATTGGTTTGCGACATTGTGTTGCACTATCTTGTGCTGTGTGTGATTTCTGAGGTATGTCCCTCAGTTACACCTTCATTCATGGGTAGCCCCATATTTTTCAGTGTTCCTCACATGAGGAGTGGAATTGTTTTGCCACATTGTGCTGCACCTTTCCGTGCTGCGTGTGTTTTCTTGGGTTTGTCCCTCGTTACACCTTCGCTTATGGGTTAATCCCATGTTTTCTTAGTTCCTCTCTTGAGGAGTGGTTTTTATTTGCCACTGTCTACCTTCGTGAAGACGTTTTCTTCATGTTAGGTCTTCTCTCATATTTCATTAATTTTCTTCAGTATTAAAGGAGGAGGATGGTGTCAGTGTTAGTATTTGCTGTCTCCTTCTTCCTTCTTTCCTGGTTTTTGTCTGTTTACCCTCTCGTGGTGTGAAGTCCTTCTCATCCCTGGGTTCACGGATAAATATTACTACTATATACTTTGATTGTAGATAGTTTTCAAATATTACTACTGTATACTTTGATTGTGAGTAGTTTTCTTCTTCACTCTCTGATTTTCTTTTGTTTTCAATTTCGAGAGGGAGAGGATGTGTAGTGTTCTGAGTTTAATGTTTATATTACTGCACTTCTCTGCATCTAGCTACTCAGCCAGTGTGAGTGTTCCAGGTTAGAATGTGAGTGTGATTGACATGGATGGAATGCTTGGGTGACTGGTATGAGGTTTGACAGTTGGAGTATGGGCTGAGTAGCTAAGAGGCTGCTCCTGGTGGGGCTGCTTGTTCCAGCATAATACTTCTTGTAAATCTACTAATGGTTAAATAAGCCTACTTCTCAACTCTACCTCATCTGCCTCGGCTATATCTCTTCATGTATGTATGACTAAAATACTACACCTTCCCATCCAAGGAGAGAAATTCTGGCTAACTGAAGAGAAATTCTAGCTAATGCTAGAGCCATTTCTGCAAATAGGTCCTACAGAACGTAATGGAAATGTTTCTGTATTTGGTTTAACAAACAGGATTTACATTCTGTAGGAAATCCAACTTTCTGTTTGGTCACTCCAGATTGTTTGCCATTTCCTGAACAGTACTTTAGCTGACTTTGGAAGTCTGTGAACTTTGCCCCTGCTAACCAGGAGTAAAGTGCCTTAGGTCCTTATTTAAATATGGTTATGATGGCATAGTCTTGATTGGCATATTTAACATACATAAAGCTTTCTAGTATTTGGTGTAGAAAATTCACCCCAGGTCTGGTACTTATATGCCACTGGTGTGCTGAAACACCAATTGTTCCAGCCACTATAGTGGCAGTGCAAATAGGGCCTCAGGCCTACCCAGTGTAGGCTGACTGCTGCAGTATGAAACCGGCTGTTTAACCTGTCACAATAACCCTTTTAGACAGGTAAAATCTTCCCTTTTAAATATTAAGTTACCCCAGGTATGTCTTTCAGCCTACAGGCACGGTATTTAAAAGTGGGATATGTAGAAAATTAATGCAACAATGTTCCTACAGTGACAATGCCTTCGAAGGCCTAAAAGACAGGCCTAGCTGTCCTATGTACAAAACTGGACCACAGATTAAAATTGTCAGGCTCCGCCTCTATCTCTTCGGAACTGTGCTGAAAGACCCACACCTTCCCCCGAAGAACTACCCCAATGTCCGGTTTAAAACACAGACCATTAAGGCAGTTTCACCGGGGAGGGAAAGGAAGGGAACAGCGGGGAGGGAGATCTGAAACGACAAGTGAACAAGCTATTAGAATAAATCCCCCCGTACCCACTGCTTTCGAACACTCCTCCTGTTCAAACACAAAGCAATTAGTACACACTTTCCCTCATACATGTAAAGGAAAATAATAAGGACTAGTGCGAGGAGAAGAGACTTGAGGTGATACCAAGGATTCTGTTTAGCTGTATAAGAGACAAAAGAACTTGCATGAAACCCTGATGCTAACAATGGCTACGCTATACACTCATAACGTTTCACACATACCATATGAGAGATGCTCACCTAACAGCACAGGACCCCTTGACTTTGATACCCCTCTCTCTTTTCTCCTGCATGGAAGTTAAAATAAACAAGATTGTGGAGAAAACAAAATACAGCAAACAGGGTTAATTCCTGCTTAACGTTGTTTGCATACTGGAATCAATAGTGTCTCTTTGCTCGTGTTGCAAGTCCAGTGAATCCAGACAGAACTAATGAATCTAGGCGACGCTGTAAAACTGTGCCGGTAATTATGTACACAGGAAGTCCTTTCCGATTTAATATGACCTCTCCCAGCCGAGAGAGTCACTGAGAATCCATCACACACGCTACCTGCGTGTTCTACTGAAGCCCACAAAAAGTCACTGGACGTCCAAGACACACGCTACCTGCGTGTTTGAACCTGTAGTTCCAGAAGGTTACTGAGGGTCTCTAGGGCACCCGTAACAGTGATCAAAAGGCTTACCGCTACCACCGCTTACCGCAGAACCACCTCCGGACTAAGCTGAATTATCGGCGCCGCCGCTGGTTTCAAACGCGGTCTTTCTTTCCGGGTGTGCGCCTGACCCAGCGTCTCTTGCGTGATGCGATTCCCGGCATGCCGGGAATTGTAGTTCCAACTCCGACCTTCGCGGGATTTGGAAATGTTCGGTGCCGCTCCGCACCCGGGGGGGGGTGTTGATTCCTTGCCATTCCGGGGGGGGGCGAGATCTGACAGTACATCCCCCTTCACAAGGGCCACCGACCCTACACTGGTTTGTCCAGACAGGCATTGTGGAAGTTAGCCACCAGCCGGGGGGCGTGCACAGCCCCAGCAGGCTCCCACGAGTTCTCCTCCGGGCCGTACCCCTTCCAGGATATCAAGTAGAGCAAACGCCCCCTCACCCTCCTGGAGTCTAGGACCTTCTGCACCTCATACTCTCTGTCATGATGCACCCAGATGGGCACGGGCAACCGACGTTGCGGGCAATGGGAAGGCTTCAAAAGGGATACATGGAACACCGGATGTATCTTGAAATGAGCAGGAAGACGCAATTGCACAGCCACCGGGTTGATGTGTTTCACAACCTTATAGGGCCCTGTAAACCTCAGATTGAATACGCTGCGCCTTCTGAATCTAATGTGCTTCGTGGACAATCATACCATATCACCACACTTGTACACCGGCCTCGGCAGCCTGCCTCTTGTAACTAGGCTTGGCCTGTACCAGATTCTTGCGCGTGGCAAGGAGCACCTTGCGGACACGCAACAACCTCTCCCTGACGTCTGGCAGTTTACTGCACGTACTAGGCAGTAACAGAGGGGTGAATCTGGGATGATGCCCATACGTACAAAAGAAAGGAGCATGTTGTGTGGATGCATGTTGGGTGCTGTTATAGGCGATCTCTGCCACCCACAACCAATCCACCCAAGCATTTGAGTTGTTCTGAACATAACAGCGCAAATACTGCTTCAGAGTCTAGTTTAGCCCCTCGGTCTGCCCATCGGTTTGCGGATGGAAACTGGTGGACAGGGAGGACGCTATTTGTAACTCTGCGCACCAGGTCTTCCAGAAGCGGGCAGTAAACTGCGCCCCCCTGTCGGACGCTATAGCTCTAGGGAGACCGTGTAGCCTTACAATGTGAACCAAAAGGAGGTGAGCCAACTGACCAGCCGTAGGGACCTGCTTACATGCCACGAAGTGACCCATTTTAGTTAGGTAATCCACAACAACGATGATGGCTGTATTCCCCTGATCTTTGGGGAGGCCGACTAAGAAGTCCACTGAAAACCTCTCCCAGGGGTGTTCTGGCGTGGGCATTGGTTGCAGGAGTCCCTGTGGTTGTTGTCGATTGGATTTCATCTGGGCACATGTCGTACACTCCTTCACCCACTTCTGTACATCAGGCAGCACAGAAGGCCACCAAAATTGTCTCAACACCTTCTCCAACGTTTTCACGTATCCCATGTGTCCTGCACAAGGGGTCTCATGGCACCAGGAATACACAAGTCTTCTCAAGGTGTGTGTTGGCACGAGTACTTGATTTCCTCTCATAGGTACTCCATGTCTCATTGTCCATTCAGGATGGTGCCTAATCCATGTTCTCCACACACATGTCTGTACACCGTTTCTCACACCTGAGAGGAAATCCCTGGTTTGTGTTACACCAACCACTCGAGAAGGTTCGATGATCGCTCTCTCTGGTTTCAAAGTATGTATTGTTGGATGTTCTTGGCGGGTCAATGTATCCGCTTTCTTGTTGTTGGAGCCAGGTCTGAAAGTGACGATAAATCGATACTCCTCAAAGAACAACATCCATCGCAATTGTCGCGGTGTGAGATGTCTTGCGTCCCGCATGAACTGTAGATTCCGATGGTCGGTATATACAGTGACCAATAGTTTTGCACCCAACAACCAATGTCGCCATTCCAAGAAGGCATCCCTGATGGCCAACAGTTCCTTTTCGGCGATTGTGTAATTACACTCAGCCGCGCTTAATTTCCGAGACATGAAAGCGATGGGGTGCAATACTCCGGTGGTCTCGCTTCTTTGGGACAGGACTGCACCAATCGCAACTTCCGAGGCATCCGCCACCACTACAAAGGGCAATTCGGGATTGGCATGGATCAATATCGGTGCCGTGAAGAAGGAGATCTTCAACTGCTTGAACGACTGCTGCGCCTCCTGATCCCAAACAAAGGGGACGTTTTTCCGTGTAAGGCGGGTTAGCGGGGTCACCAATCCGGAGAAATCACGAATGAATCTCCTATAAAAGTTAGCGAACCCCAACAGGCTCTGTATATCCTTGACGTTACACGGACGTGGCCAGTCTTTTATAGCCTTGACTTTTCTATCCGCCATCACCTGTCCCGATGGGGTAAGCATCACTCCCAGAAATTCCACGGTGGTAACATGGAACTCACATTTAGTGATCTTACAATACAGATGATGGGACATCAGAGCTTGTAACACCTGACTTACGTGTTCTTCGTGGTTTTCCATGGAATCCGAGTAAATCAGGATGTCATCGATGTACACAACAACATGATGGTCCAGGAATTCTCGTAAGACTTCATTAATGAAGAATTGAAATGCGGCCGGGGCATTGCACAATCCGAAGGGCATCACAAGATACTCATAAAGCCCATACCGCGTCTTAAATGCTGTTTTCCACTCGTCCCGTTGTCGTATTCTGACAAGGTGATAAGCCCCCCTCAGGTCTAGCTTGGAGTACACGGTGGCTGATCGTACTTGCTCCAACAGGACCGGTATCAATGGTAATGGGTATTGGTTTTTTACCGTGATGGTATTCAGGGCTCTATAGTCAATACAACATCTTTTCTTGCCATTTGCTTTAGGGATAAAGAACAGTGGCGATGCCGCTGGGGACCTGGAAGACCTGATATATCCAAGGGCCAAGTATTTATCTAGATAGGCTCGTAGGATTTCATTCTCTGGTATCGTAAGTGCGTATATTCTGCCATTGGGCACCACTGATCCTGGAATTAGGTCAATCCGGCAGTCATACGAGCGATGAGGAGGAAGCGTCTCGGCTTTAACTTCGCTGAACACCTCTGCGTAAGCAGAATAACAAAGAGGAAGAGAGACTTCTTTTTCAGCGGCAGTGGCAATTTGTAGTACCGAAGCCAATGCCCCTGAAGGGTTTATCCTTTCGTGACGGCAGTGTTCTTGACAGAATACGGATTGGAAAAGCACCTTGCCGGAGGTTCAATGAATATGGGGTTCATATTTCTTCAACCACGGGAGTCCCAAGATGATCCCATACTGAGGTGCCTCTCTAATGTTAAATGATATTTCCTCATGGTGTATTCCTTCATAGGAAAGAACATATTCCGGGGTGTGATACAGTATGGGTCCCGCATTCAGCTCTTTACCGTCAACCGCATATACTGTTTCTGGATGTTCTTTGGCAATTAACAGCACCCCTAGGCGCTTGGCTTCCGTAAAATCCATGAAACAACCGGTAGCGCCCGAGTCGACCATAGCTCTGATGTTCCTTTCCTTAGATGCAATTACTAGAGACATGTGCAAAAACAGGTGAGTTTTCCCGGTTTCTTTTTCTGGTGTGATGGTAGGGATGGTTATTCTGCTTGATGGTTCCCCTCCGCTCACCTTCAAGCTTTGTAGTTTTCCTGTTCCGTTTCAGTGGTTCCTGCTGCTGATTGTCCAATCCTGCCCCTGCCAGGCTTGGGCTTTACCGGACATTCTCTCAGGAAATGTCCCTTCTTCCCACAATATAAACAAAGACCTTGTTTCCGACGGTAATTCTTTTCGCTGATCATCAACGAGGCTCGAACTGCTCCGATATCCATTGCTTCCGGCACCGAGGACGTTTTTTCCCCGTGTTCATATGGTAGAACAGGCTTTTCCTTCGTCCAATGATCCCCTTTTCGTTCTTTCATCCTGTGATCCAGGCGTAAAGCGAGTTCAATGAGTGCGGAGCAAGTACGAGGCTGTGGATCGATTTGAGCCAGCACATCTTTTAGGTCATCATTCAGGCCTTGGTAGAAGAGGGCAGATTGTTTGTCTTCAGGCCAGTCTGTTTCAGCCACCAAACGGCGAAAGTTATTCAGATATGTTACTAAATCTGAGCCGCCTTGTCTTAGTTTCAGCAGGTCCCTATCAGCCGAAAAGGTTTCAGCCCGCCTGTCAAAGGTTTTCTCGAAAGCAGCACGAAAGTCATCCCATGCATATAGTAAGGGGTCATCTCTCCTCACAACAGGGACTGCCCATTGGGCTGCTTCACCCCCTAAATGCGAGATTAGAAAGGCTACTCTGGCTTGATTGGTGGTAAACATCTTTGGTTTGCACATAAAGTGCAACAATACTTGTGTTATGAACACTTGTACTTTACTGTTGTCACCGTAAAAGCGTTCAGGAGGGGCTAGGGGTATCTGAGCGGGTATCTCCACTATCACTGAAGTAGAAGGAACCTGGCTCCCCCCTCCCATGGCCTGGGTCGGTTGGGTTCTGTCCATTCTGGCTTTCAATTGGGCGTTCTCTGCTCTGGCCGCCGCCACTTCTGTATTAGAGGCTGCAAGTTCAACTTGAACCTGCGCCAGAGCTGCCATTACATAGTCTAGCGTGGTCATGGTGCGTTCCAGCACAGCCGAGAAGAGAGAATATTCGTGGGCCGATAATTCTGTCAGGCTCCGCCTCTATCTCTTCGGAACTGTGCTGAAAGACCCACACCTTCCCCCGAAGAACTACCCCAATGTCCGGTTTAAAACACAGACCATTAAGGCAGTTTCACCGGGGAGGGAAAGGAAGGGAACAGCGGGGAGGGAGATCTGAAACGACAAGTGAACAAGCTATTAGAATAAATCCCCCCGTACCCACTGCTTTCTAACACTCCTCCTGTTCAAACACAAAGCAATTAGTACACACTTTCCCTCATACCTGTAAAGGAAAATAATAAGGACTAGTGCGAGGAGAAGAGACTTGAGGTGATACCAAGGATTCTGTTTAGCTGTATAAGAGACAAAAGAACTTGCATGAAAGCCTGATGCTAACAATGGCTACGCTATACACTCATAAAGTTTCACACATACCATATGAGAGATGCTCACCTAACAGCACAGGACCCCTTGACTTTGATACCCCTATCTCTTTTCTCCTGCGTGGAAGATAAAATAAACAAGAATGTGGAGAAAACAAAATACAGCAAACAGGGTTAATTCCTCCTTAACGTTGTTTGCATACTGGAATCAATAGTGTCTCTTTGCTCGTGTTGCCAGTCCAGTGAATCCAGACAGGACTAATGAATCTAGGCGACGCTGTAAAACTGCGCCGGTAATTATGTACACAGGAAGTCCTTTCTGATTTAATATGACCTCTCCCAGCCGAGAGAGTCACTGAGAATCCATCACACACGCTACCTGCGTGTTCTACTGAAGCCCACAAAAAGTCACTGGACGTCCAAGACACACGCTACCTGCGTGTTTGAACCTGTAGTTCCAGAAGGTTACTGAGGGTCTCTAGGGCACCCGTAACAGTGATCAAAAGGCTTACCGCTACCACCGCTTACCGCAGAACCACCTCCGGACTAAGCTGAATTATCGGCGCCGCCGCTGGTTTCAAACGCGGTCTTTATTTCCGGGTGCGCGCCTGACCCAGCGTCTCTTGCGTGACGCGATTCCCGGCATGCCGGGAATTGTAGTTCCAACTCCGACCTTCGCGGGATTTGGAAATGTTCGGTGCCGCTCCGCACCCGGGGGGGGTGTTGATTACTTGCCATTCCGGGGGGGGGGGTGGGGGGGGGGCGAGATCTGACAAAAATACTGATACTGTATCTCTGGAATGAGACCAGTACAAATTAAGTAATTCAACTATTATTAATAGTTATTAGGAATTCAATTCAGTTGTGAAGTTGGAATTTTTAAATAAATATTAAGGAAAAGTAACATTTTAAATGCTACCCTTTCCCTGCCTGAAGCATCGTGAGACTAATTTGCATTAACTGTCCAGCAACTCCCAGCCTGTGATCAGCATGGTAAGAGGTGTGAAAAATTCCTCCCAGGACCTCGCAATATGCTAACCTAAATAGACAAAGATGATTATCATAGTGTACTCCCTACATACCCACAACATTCAAGGCCCAGGTTTAGTGTGGGCAAAGACTTTTCCATCTTGAAAATTACCTGATATATGGTATTTTGGGCTCATTTGCAGTAAGATAAACAGGAACTCCTGGACACTTGGGTAGGGTTGTCCCCGGGAACTTTTATCCCATTGGTTAGGGAGTTCCCAGGAGTTAACTCCACCCACTAGCTAGTGCCAGGTTTAAATATGGCATCCTGAGGCAACTAGATACAACAGTCTCTCGACCTGTAGAAGAACAGAAAAGAACTGGAACTGCCTTCTGTGACCTGTGAGGAGCTCTGAACGACTGTACTAGTTCCCCCTTGTACTCAGGACAAAGAAGAGGACTCCAAGAGTCAGTTGACTGACCTCCTGTTTGGCTACATGGACACATAAAACTGCAAGATGCCTTTTCACTCCAATTCTCAGCTGAACAGATGCAACTTGAACTTGGACTGGACTTTGCTGGTGGCTTCTGCAAGGCACCCTAAGAGTATCTAGATGCCCTCTGGCCCCTCTGAGGTCCTGGGGGTTTAGACATCTAGTCTTATAGTTGCTTTGGCACCAACAAAACTTTGGACACTTTGGAAAACATTTGTTCCAGAAATCCAGAGCCAAGGGAACCTACTGTGAAAAGCAGTCGACCAGCAGTCCCACAGTGTCAAACTGAATTTCAGATTCACACCCCGGAAATGCTTCAGCAGCTCTGAAAAAATTACAAAATCCCTTTCTGTTTTGAGAGTTTGAAACTATTTCAAGCAAAAACCTCAAAAGCTCCAGAGCTTTAGAGCGACCAAATTCCGGCAGGTATCCGACTGGCAGTTTCATGGTGGCAGTCCAATTTCAAATATATGTCTCAGAGAGGGACAGTGTTTTATTTAAAAAATGACAAAGTCCCTTTTTGGATTAAGACCTCCATACTTTTTCAAACTTTTTGACTATCACCAGGACCATTCCACTTGGTGTATCCGACCAAATCTCCTTCATGGATTTCTCAAATTGCACCTGGGACCCTGTCTCACATGAGCATTGACTACCATTGGTACTTTGCACTTTTTAGCACTATTTGCACATAAATCTTTAAAAAATCATATCTCCGGTGCCCTTATTGGACTTTTTTAGTTTGGTGTAATTTTGTTGTTTATATTTTTCTTTATTTTTCTAATTCAGTTTGGGTTTGATTTTTTTTACTTTTTTTTTTTTTACTTTACCACTGTTTTGATACTGCATAAGTACCTTATGCATTGCCTTAATTAAAAACTGTCTGCGCTGTACCATCAATACCAGAGGATTTAGCTGAGGTTAATTTAGTGATTTTAAGGGTTCACCCTGAGAAGAGTTGTATTTGTTCCTTGAGGTGCGCAGGTGCCCACCCCAAACAATAATGATAATCGGATTTCTTACATTGGTGTTCAGTAGTTGGATCTAGGACATCTGTTTTGCAGTACCACACTGTGATTTAAGTTGAAATAAAAAGATATTTTCTAAATTGACAGCTAAAGATTGTTCTTTCATTGTCTTTTGGTTTTTAATTGGGTAATTTTAGATTATTTTTTTACAAATTTACACTTGCACTCAGTTGTTGCACCTTACGTGATTGGGAACATGGAAGTGGACCAGGCTAATTTAGAGATCCTTAGCATGGCAGAGTAGAGGAGCATGTGCAAGCAACAAGGGCTGAAACTGTCCAAGAAGGAGGATTGCCATATTGCCATCAGGGCCTGTGAGGAGATCTGTCATCTACAGTCCGCATCAGAGGAGAATGAGGATGAAGTTGAAGAGTGAAATGAGGATGACATTTAGGAGGCCCCAGTGCCAGAGGAGCGTTCTACTTAAGAAGTAGCATCACCTGCATCGTCTAGAGCTGGGAGCAGTATGTCCTCTCTCAGTTTGTCCCCCTAAAAGTAGTAGGACAGGCAGTTGAAGGAGGCCTTGAAATTGCAGCTCACTACATTTGCCCTTGAGAATCATCTATTAGCCTTGGCTGCAGGCAAGAGAAAGACAGCTGCAGCCGCAATGCTTGCACTGGAAGAAAAAAAGCTTGGCCTTAAAAAAGGAGAAGGCCCTGGTGGCCCACGGAAGTAGCCAATATGTCCATAGTGAGAACATGATCTGAATTGGCTCCAGGTCTATGAGCAGAAAATTAGATTGTATTGTATTGTAAATGCATTTATATAGCGCCTACTACCCCTGACGAGGCGTCAATGCGCTTTTTCAGCAGGTAGCACGCTACTCCGGGACCCATAGAGAATTAGTGTTGAATTAGTATAGTGAAACATGCAAGTACATTTTAAGTGGTGGATAGGTTAGTCAGTTATTTGGATTTGGAATGATAGCAGAAGGATAGAGTAGGAAAAAAGGTTTGTATTTTTATTTATCGCTCGCTTGTTGACGCATGCTATTCAGGGAGCCTATAAAGGATTAGTGGTGAATTAATATGGTGAAATATGAGGTAATTTCAGTGGTGGATATTAGTCTGTTACTTGGAGTGGGAAGGATAGCGGATGGATAAAAGGGGAAGAAAGATTTGCATTCATATAGCACTTGTTACCCCTGATGGGTGCTGAAGCGCTTTCCTGGCGAGTAGCACGCTACTCCAGAACCCATAAAGGATTAGTGTTGAAAATTAGTATAGTATAAATATGAAGTAATTTAGAGAAGTAGATATGTTATTCAGTTATTTGGGCAGTATATTAGTATAGTTGAATATGGAATATGGAATTTGAGAAGTGAACATGTTAGTCTGTTAATTTTGATTGAAAAAGGATAGTGGAGGGATAAAAGAGTGAAGGATGTTTTTTTTGAAAAATCTTAGCAGTAGGAAGAGGCTTTTGGATGAGTAAAAAGGAGTTTTGGAGGGAAGGAGTCAGAGGGGAGAGTTTATAAATGTTTGTTTTAGGGGTTCGGTGTAGTAAAAAGAGGTGTCAGATGATGCAAGGAGGGGTAGAGCAGGAGAGAGTCTAGAAAAGGTTATTTTGGCGATCATAGTAGTGGTATGGGGTTTGGGATAAATGAGAGAGTGGATGTAGAGGATATATTGATAGATCTATAGGATGAGAGATAGGGTAGTGCATTAAAAGGAGTAGTAGAAAGAAGTTTGAGATGAGTCAGAAGGTTGGGCTAGAAGATATATTGAGCGAAGTATAGGCTGAGAAATAGGCTAGTGCTTTGGAAATGCTAAATTAGAAGAAAGTGATAAATATATAGATCCATAAGTACATTGAAAGTATATGGATACATAAAGGAAGTAAGTATATTTAGATTAAATATATTGATAGAGGCACAGGATGAGAAATAGGGTAGTGCATTGGATATGCTTTTTCAGGAGAAAAGTAACAGACACACAGATCCAAGCACATGGAAGGTATATAGATGTACAATGGAAGTATGTACATGTAGACCAAAGATGATTTTTATTTATTGATGAATATTATTATTATTATTATTATTTTTATTTTTATTTATTCTTCTCTTAACAACATAATAGTTTTACATGTTTTTTAAAGTAATACACAAAGATAGGTACATATCTATAGTGAAAACAAATGCTTATATACAGAGGGATATGCTGTAAATGTCTTATTTCCGTATGGTGCCTATGTGGGGAAGAGCCAGATCTTGAGTAGTTTTCTGAAGATAAGGTGGTTGTCGGTGGATCTTATGTTGGGGTAAAGAGTTCCATAGTTTGGCTGCTTGAACAGAGAAGGATATGCCACCCATGGTTTTTTTCTTGTATGGTGGGATTTTGAGGCGAGATGCTCCTTTAGAGTGTAGGTTCCTTTGTTGAATGTGTTTGGTGATTTTAATCCTGATGAAGAGTGGTCCTATTCCATGTATTGCTTTGTGGGTAATACAAAGCAGCTTGAACGTGGATCTTCTGGCAACCGGTAACCAATGCAGGGCTTTCAAGGCAGGGGAGATGTGGTCTTGTGGTTTGATATGCAAACGTAGTCTGGCAGCCGAGTTCTGAATCCGTTGTAGTCTTTTCATGGTCGTCAAAGGTGATCGGTGGTAGAGGCTATTGGCGTAATCGAGTTTGGATAGAACAAGGGAGATGGTAGCTTGGATCTTGCGTGGAATGCTGGCTCATGGTGTGGGCACTTTCCTACCATGAAGGCTTTCAGAAGATTTGACAGATGTTTGGATTCTATTGTTTATAGAAGAGACCTGATGGCAATATGGTGGTCATTGCTTGACTATTTGTCTTAGTTGGTAAGAGGTCACTGAGCAATAGATTACGATGTAAATAGTGTGGATAGAAGCCTTCAGTATCTTATCACCCTAATGTAATGCATGTTTTTAGAGATGGCGAGCTGTCCTAACCTTGACTTGCATGATTGAGTCATCGCCCTGGTCGAGTTGAGCAGCAGTTTTAGTGACTGATTTAGCGATTGCAGTAAAAGTCCTTAGTTTAAATTTCCTAATGGATAATTTCCCAGTAATGTCTTAGACTCAATAGGCTAGCTTAATGCAGTACTTAGCTTATGACAGAGCATGTTTGACATTACCTCACTCCAGGTTCCACATTTAGAAACCATGATTCAATTAGTGTTCATGGCACAATAAAAGCATACATAGCTGAAACACAGCAAAAGCTTGTAAGGTCCATGGGGAAGCCTGCATGATACTTTCACATGCTCTTGTTCACTAGGCTAGGGTCTCATTCAACAATAACGATGCATTTGAGTCATGGGCCCTTTTGACTGGGTGACAGGCCAATGGGAAACATCCTTTACAACGGATGTATTACTCTGCATGCCATTGCCCCGCATTTTATCCACTGCAAAAACTTTAACAATGCAGGGCTTTACATCACAAACTGTTACAATGCATTCCCCAAAGTAACCCCCCCACCCCCGGAGTTAGAATATTAATTGCGTTGGGATGGGGAATGCGTTGTAACAGATTGCGTTGTAAAGTCCTGCGTTGTAAAAGTTTTTGCGGTGTAAAAATGTGGGGTAATGGCATGCAGAGTAAAAGCATGCAGGGTAAAGTATTCTATTCAGGCCAAATAGTTATGAAATGAAATATTTATATCCTCATCTAGCATGTTTGATACTCTCATTTGTGTGCATGGACCTCGTCTGGTTGATTCGTTGTCCTTTATGGTGTGATAAGAATATTTTTACCTTACTGTATTGACAGAGTGGGTAAACTAAACAAAATGATGCATTAAGTCGCATATTTATGAAATTTGTGGGGCAGGGCAGTGCAACAAATCACCTTGGCGCTACACTGTGTTACAGGGAAGGGGAGGAATGCAACATATATTTACCAATTTGAAGCATTTCTGTCCTTTCCCCTTGCACTGGCGCCATTTTGGCAGACTAGAGCCAAAGCAGCCACTCTGTCACCGTGGGGCAAAGGTGCCGGTGTTGTAGGCAGGATTGTTTTTGTGCAGGAAGGGGCACAATTCTTCACAAAAACAATCCTGAGAGTCTTTTTCCTCTTTTATGTGTGCTGAAGAATGCATCACACATAGAAAGAGGTAAAAACAAGGAAAAATAAACAGTTTTCCTTGTTACTCATCTCCTGGGCTGGCATATGTTTTTGGCGCATTCCCAGGTTTACCAGGTTTGGTAACTCTGGAAATGTGTCAAAAACCATGGGTGTTGCATGGGAACGCCCACGCAGTGCCCATTGAACGCCTCCCTGGCACAGAGTAATACAACGCAGTGATTTGCACTGTGTTGCATTACTTCAGATTTATGAAGCCATTTAAAGCCATGCAAAGTAACTGTGTGGCTTCATAAATCTGACTTAGAGGTTTGTATCACTCATGTATCATGTTGCATGGTGCAAAAATGATGCAGAACTCTCATAAATATGCCCCTAAGTTCTTTGGTATAGATTTTTGATTTATAGATTAAGATTTCTTATCTTCCTGTGGTCCTGAAGAGACTTGAACTTGTTAAGGCAGAAATGGGTTGAATAATCTTTTTCAATGGAGGAGTTATTATAAGATGGACTATGGTGCAAATTTGGTTGGGAAAGACCTGAACCAATTAACGGACGTTATTATCAGTCAGTCCTACCCTCATCACTACCTCTCAGGGGATCAAGGACTTTAAATACATTTTAGTGCCACCTCACCTACAAAAAGACAATTTAGAGAGACTAGGAATGTATTTGAGTGTCTGTATATCATATTTGACGTTTGATTCTTGCAGTGTATATCATATTAGATTGTTTAAAAGATGTGCTTAATAACAGCAGATGAGGCTAAATAGCTCAATGTGATACATTCACAATATTGAATTGAATTAGGATTAGTTTAAGTGTAAGAAACGTGGTTAATTTTTTCCAAGGTCATACGGTATATACTTTTAATGTTGGTAGCCCAGGTGCAGCGGGTTACAGAGGCAAACCCCTGGTTTCGTATATATCATGGAAGGACCCTGCACAAGATGAACTTGAGATCCCAAAGGGCTTTAGCCTGTGGAAGCACATGCCCATTACTGGATGGAATACACTATTGGCCTTAGTTGCAACTGATCAGGTTAAGTATGCCCCCATTAAGGGGATGATCATATTCAAATTTGGTTTAAACCCAGAGAAGTATTGCTTGAGGCTCAGAGATATTAAGAAACAGTGGCACAGTCTTGGGAGGTGTTTGTGGACATGTCATGGAAGGCACTAGCAGGCCGGATAAAGAAAGAGATCAGAAAATCTAAGCAGCTACTTATAAATGGTAGTGCCCAACAGAAGAGGACAATTTCTCTCAAAACAAAGTGTAGCTTGCTGGATATCGACTGCCATTATATAGTGTTATAATAAAGCTGCCCGCCCTATGTAAACAAATGTTTCAGTGCACTCACTAAGGGGCTCATCATGAGTTTGGCACTCCAGGAGTGGGTCTGCCCCGCTCCTGCACTGCCAAACCCATGTACAACCCGCCCGCAGATCAGGAGTTTTCTCCTATCTGTTGGGCGGTTCTTTGGCCTTCCCAGGGTGGGGCCTATGAAATAGGCACCACAATGAGAACGTCAAAGGCAGTAGCTGCATGGCATGGACTGCTGCAGTCCATGCCGCGCAGGTACTGGTGTGCATGCACACAGGGGGGGCACATGTGCCCAGCTGTGTGTATCCACATTGCGTGAGGCACAGGGGGACCTTGTAAAGTCCCCTTTGTTTCCTCACCGCCACACATTTCATGGCAGTCGCACTGCCATGAAAAGTGCAGCAGTGAGGAAACTGGTAGTATGCTTGGCGGGACCACATCGGCCCCACCAAGCATACTGTGGCCGCAATACTGCCGTGCTGCCACCAGCAATCTCTCATCCCTGATGTTTGCAGTGGTCTCAGGGCGTCCCAATCGCTCTGGTCATAATGGGGCAGTTCGAAGGCTGCCACCACTGCGCCCCGCGGCTCTGGCAGTCCATGGACTGCCAGGCTTGTAATAAAGCCCAGTGATGTATGTCGACATCAGCTTTGTTTGGTGGGTATCATTGCAGACATTTGCCAACAGGAACTTGAAAGACAGGCAAATATTTAATCTGCATTATTGCATGTTTGTGGAGTCGGCAATGCAGGGAGATGCTGCTGTTGGACAAGTGGTTCATCATCATTGTTTTCAATAATATGAGCCTTCTTTAAATCATCCACCATCTGCATGTATTTGTACTATTTACTATAGCTGCTTGCTATTCAGATTTAAGCATGTGAATCTATGAAAGATCCTATTCTGGAGTAAAAAGTTACTTTACTGTAATTGTAGTTCTCCAGAATTGGTATCTTTCATAGATTCACATGAGACCCAGCTTCCACCCAATCGAGGCCTACCTAATTCTACAACTTATTCGCCCTAATGCTATACAAAATCTGAAAGATGGTGGCCTCTACGTGTGTGGTCTTCAGGCTGGCTGTCTTTAATTGCTTCAAGTTTGGTTTCTCTTAATTGATATGACTAATTTACAATACAGACCTTGTTTCAATGTCAGGGTTGCTTTCACAAAGAACTGCCAATAGCTCGTTACAATGGGACTCCCAGCTTGATGACAGGGATGATTCAAGCGTGTAAATTTATAAAAGACTAGCAGCCCGTCCCGACATTGTCCGGGTATGAAATAGAATGTGTGTAATGTGTGTATTTGGCAAGGGCAATTTATTTTAAAATCTTGCGGTAGACAACATTTTTTGTTTCATTAGAATAGGGACGGAGAAGGCCCAGCTGCAGCCCTGGTTGATGTTAGCAGGCGCGTGTAATTGGTGTAGTGATCTGCCGCCTGAGCCCGGCTACAGCCCTGGTTGATGTTAGCGGGCGCGTGTATTGTCGTTGTATGAGAGAGTTATCAGCCGCAGGTAAATCCGTTTAATGAGAGAGTTGAGTGACAGCGAGTAGGAGAGGCTGCAGTAAATGTCTCCGCAGACACGCTCAATTGCGTGTTCCCCCGCTTGAGGCCCAGATGCAGGCCTGTTTGATGTTAGCAGGTGCGTGTTCCCCCGCTTGAGGCCCAGCTGCAGCCCTGGTTGATGTTCTCAGGCGCGTGTAATTAGTGTTCTGATCCGCCGCCTGAGCCCGGCTAGAGCCCTGGTGTATGGTAGCAGGCGCGTGTGATTTCGTTGAACGAGAGAGTTCAGTAACAGCGCGCAGGAAAGGCTGCAGTAACGTTACTTACCAGGTCTCCAGGTGAACGCGTTTGTCACGCCTCTAGCACACGGCCACAGCAGACAATCTTCTGATTAATGTACGACCCACATGGCATGAAGGGCGGAACGTAGCACACGCCCCCAGCGTGCCCCTTGATGCGGCGCAATTGCGTTCACATGGCATGAAAGCTAGACACACGCCCACAGTGTTTCTCACGCCCCCAGCGTGTCCCACCCCCAGCGTGCCCCTTGATGCTGCGCAGCAACGTAATTGGCACTTGTATCTACGACTCACATGGCATGAAGAGCGGACACAGGCCCCCAGCTTTTGTCACGCCCCCAGCACACGCCCACAGCCCAAGATGTGATGGCCGTACCACATGCCCCCAGCGTTAGTCACGCCCCCAGCCAACGCCCACAGCACAACGCAGACACGCCCACAAGGGACTACTTTGCTGGCACGGTTCTTTTACCTTTTAAATGTATAGAGGAGTTGGCCTAATGGCTAAGGCGCTCGACCTCGGACCTGGGGATCTAGGTTTGAGTCTTGGTAACGATGCCAAACATCCTGTGATTCTGGGCAAATCACTTAATCTCCCCGTGCCTAACAAAAATGAATGTGTGTCCTCATGTAACGTAACTGGTACTATGTAAAGCGCTCTGATACCTGATTCAGTTCGGGTCATGTTCGCGCTATATAAAACTCTGCAAAAAAAATATTAAAAATATGGTGGCCGTCTGCATAGCCTATGTCCTTCTGCTGCAACTGCCCTTCCCAACGCTGTATTGGGTGTTGTGATTGGTGCTGTGGTTACTGAGATTACCCGTCTCAAATGTTTGGGCTCTTTATTTATAATATTACTATGGATATCAATTCTGAAGAATTACATGGTAAGTACAGGTAACTAACTTTTTAATCCCAAAGCTCAAAGCGAGTGTTATTGAGTAGCCATGTACCATCTGTACACGGTGTAATAACTTTTTGTCCAGATCTCGAAAGAAAAGACATGGTTGCATTTTTGATGGTGTGGGATGAGAAAGGTTAAATCCTCATTTGGGGGCAGTTGACAGTGTTAAAAATACATGTTTTTAATTTACTGTAAGACACACTTTAAATGGATTAAGACATGGTCTTGCATTTAACATCATGGAAAGCCAATCGGCAGGGGTATGTTTATGTCAATTCTTTTGTTCTGAGGCGGATAATGTGTTGGAGTTAAGCAAATCCTGTATTGTCAGGACTGCTGTTGTTTTTGGTCTAGAAATAATCCGCTAGCAGAGCAGCTGCACCTAAACCGTGCCAATATCTTAATGTAACCCCTAATATCAGTGCTGGATGGTAATGTGATCTGTGAAGCTTGTAGTAGAGCAGGTCTGTGGGTCCAGAGAGACCGGAACGAATGTCATTGTGAATTCCTCCCAGCTTTCTGCTCCCATACCAGACAAAGCTCTGCTGAGAGTGCTAACAGATTCATCAGGCCACGTGCTCCAACCATCAGTACTTTAAACACAATTACCAACAAGCATTGGCCAAGCTAATAGCACTCGCCTTTGGGACCTGTTGGCTTTGTCAAGGGTTTTAGCCATGCTGTACAGCATCCCTAATGCTGTACAGCATGCCGTAAGAAAATAAGCAAAAAATGATGTTATGACTTGGTAGCCACGTCATTTTGTAGGAGTATGTACCCGGGTGTTTAATGGACATCCTGTAGCCCCTGCAGTGTGGGGAAGGGGTGGGGCAAACTTTAGTACATAAAGGAGGCCACCTCACCTTATATGTGCTGTAAACGTGTGTGTCTCTCTCTCTCTCAAGCAGCTACAGTGAGCAGCATACTCTGAGCTGAGACCGCGCAGATCCAGAGATGAAAAGAAACAAACTAGTTCATTTGTTTTGCTTTCAGCCAGAGTCTGCAAGGCCCATTTTGAGAGTAGGTGGGGTCCTTCAGAGAGAGTGTCTTTCATAGAGCACTGTTCATCTGAGAGAGAAAGAGGTAGCGCTGGAGTAATGCACCACAAAAGTGCACCTATATAATGGTGCAAGCTCTTTTTTTAGGTTGAGTTTTTGAGACCTATTGTCTCTTCTTCTGAGGGTAAAGTCCACCCACTGCTATTCATTTGCTTGGTGCAGTGTCCTTTAAAAACCCTCTGTTGTTATTGGTCAGTCATTCCTCTTGTCCGTCCTTTTTGCCTTTCGTTTCTTCCCATATAGCATGGCTTGACTACTGTATCTTTATGCCTTGTTACCATATCTGTGTTTCATGAGACTATATTTATCTTCCTTTCCTGCCCGTGTTTGCTGTTGCCTGTTTATTTTGGTCACTCTGTTTCTTATCTTGTTGCAGTTGCTATTCATTGAAAGACTGCCCCTTTAACAATCCTCATGCATTTGGTGTGCTCCTTTAATTTCCTTCGGCCCTACAGACCATCTGTTGTGCTCTGATCGGAGCTGCTGCGAAAGTGATGCTCCCACTTGGTTTTACTTACTGGTATTGTTTTAGGTCGAGCCTAGCGCAGCGCGACTGCGCTGCTCTAGGAGAGTGCCTCTTGGACCCACTCCAGACATTCAGAAAGTTTTCAGAAGGCTTGTGCGTGTGGTTTTCACATCCATTGGCCTTTGCGTATGGCTTTCAAAAAATGAAAGCACGCAATTGGCCAAAGGCGGGTGCATGTCCCACCTCTTCTTAAAATGTTCACTCCCATGGCATCTGGGTCTCTGGAGCGAGCAGGGAGGCGCAGAATGGCAGCTGCATTCCTTCCACAGCTGGTGCCCTTAACAAGGCTGTTAGTTCTTATGTGCGCTTCTGGCAGGGGTCAGGGGGCAAGGGCTTGGGCAAAGAAGGTGTCTGTTTACAGCGTCCTTCCAAAGCTTGGGTGCTTAATTTTGATTAAAAGCCTTAGGGTCGCTGCTTCACGTCAGGTTCTCACTCTTCATTGCACACACGTGCACCCCGACGTGCCTCTTTTAATTAGGAAGGAACATTGGCTTTCAGGGCCGTTTACTCAGCCTTGCAGCTCGCATGTTGGTGACTTGTGCTCATGTATGCAAGTTTCTGATTACTCACTCGTGAGCACATATATGTTTATTTTTCAGCTTTTGGATCTGAGACTGAAGAGAGAGAAGAGAATCGTAAGGTCGCTCAAAGGAACCTTCCTGGTGCAGATATAAGTGTAAATCCGCTCTCACTTTCATTGCGACAAAGAGGCTGCAAAAAATGTCAGTACTGTAAACTACGGGCAAACCAACAGTCTTTCCGTTCGGCGCACGTCGTGGCAGTCTTTCAGATGCGATACCCAAAAGAAACAGATGATTTATTTAGGCAGGGTCTGATGCTCATCTGGACGTATTTTCTCTGAATCCCCGGGAAGCCTCGGCAATCCTGTGGAGCTCAAGGACCTGCAGGCGATATGGTCAAATTGAGAGCGATGCCTCCTTTGGAACTCAGAAACTAGATTTGATTCTCTGGTATAGGGCTCTTCGCCTCAAATAATACACAAAGACACAAGGTCAGAGACTTATAATAACACAATGTCAGATGACTGATTAAAACATTCATACAGAGCTTGATAATGAATTGGCCCACCCAAAAAAAAAACTCCACGTCGTAATGGTCGAGGGGTCGAAAAACTCCTTCATTTTTATGTTTTGATTACTTCTTCTAAGCTAAAAACTGGTGCATGGAGCATCCCTAGGGCGGTCTCCTCACGCCATATCCTCATGGACATTGTTTTAGCATATATATAAAAAAATAATAATCAGCTCGTTTAGGGTCCAATTCTTTTAGAACTGTCATTTTTGGCTCATTATGACACCCTTCCACCGCCATAAAGGGACAAGGAATCAATGCAAAGGGGTTAGTTCTGGGAAAGTTTAATTTTGGCAAAAGTAGCCACAGTCGTTTTGAAAAGTGGGGACTAAAGGAAACTTAGTTTACACATGCTGATTGCTGTGACACCCTTTTACTTCATTAAAACTCACATCACAGCTCCCAGGAGATGAAGGCAGATTGGCAGTAGATCTTGGGAATCACTCTATAATGGAAGGTGGGGGGTGTGGTGCTTACTGCATCATGTTTCACAGTCGGCCCAGTGATGGGCAAATCACTTAATCAACCCTTGCCTAACAAAAATGAATGTGTTCTCATGTAACACAACTGGTGCTCGTGTAAAGCACTCTGCTACCCAATACCTTCGGGTTAAGTTCGCGCTATATAAAAGACCGTAAAAAAAAACATAACCAGCATTAACAAAGCCAGCTGACCTGGACGTGGCAAGCTTGTCATGGTTATTTCACAACCTCCTGGTATTGCAGTAGCTCGTGCTTAAGGGCCTTTCGTATTCAGTGGGTAGGCTGTAGATAGATTTATAGCAACAAGCTGGGTGGGACTGTAATTGCGTACGCACGTGTTTTGCAATCCTCACGGCTATAGATGCTGACATGGAAGCAAGGAAACCAAGTTTTGAGACTTAGGCCAACTCCACATCCCGTGATTCTGGGCAAATCACGTAATCTCCCTGTGTCTACAAAAAAAAGCACCCCAATACCTTCGAGTGCAATAAATAAATTTTTTAAAAACTGCATTAAAGTAGCGAGTATTCCTCTGGTTCAAGGCAAATCTCTTGATCTCCCCGTACCTTACAGAAAGGTTTATGTCACCTCCTAAGGCACAACATGGCAGGCGTTATTGAATTATTATTTCATAGCCTTTTAGGGGCCAGTGAGCAGACAGGTTTTTCTCGTTCTGAAGCAAAGCTTTTTCTTAATTTAACAAATGCGTTTAGGGAAATCAGATTTTTAGGTTTACGTTCTGCAGCGTATTAACCCCTTCGACGCTCATGACGAGCTCAGCTCGTCATGGAGTTTCCATTGATTTCAATGGAAATTACATTGAAGTGGTACCAGGGGCTCAGCATCCAAGTGGTTAAAGCCCTCAGATATAATCCTTCCATAATAATTTGACTGTAATGCATGGAAACAAGACAGCCCACAAGTTGTAAGCAAAACACACTCGGATTCCGACCTCACTCTCAAAATACATAATCAGGCCTACTTTAGACCATTATATTGTGAACGCCCATACAAGGAGGTTTGGTTTGCCAGTGACTGCTGTATGTTCTGTTGTGTGTGTGTAATCCTTGAGTTAGCAACTAATGCATTTGTAGTGTAATGCATAATGTACTGCTCTCACGTAGGTGTTTTAAACTCTTAAACGATCCCAAACCACCCCTGCCACCCACCATAGTCTTGCTGCTCCATCCCGAGGCCCACCTCATTTAAATGCTAAGGAGCAGTAGGGCGTCCTTTGCAAAATATTTTAAGCTGTGCACTTTAATTGATACACTTTCCTTTCCATGTTTCAAGCAAACATGTATTCCTGAATCAGACTGCATGACTCAATGTGTAGTAATTGCATAGCTGTTCAATCCCTGGTGGCACAGCACCTCGGATAGTGTGCTGCATGGCTAAACACCTCAAGGTCCCAAAGGCTATGCCAATGCTTGTTTACAATGCTTTCGCGGCTACATGCCTATTTTTTAAATGGATTTACTTTTTTTTTTTACTATGCATTCACCGCGCTTTAGCTTTAAACAACTGTAGCTAAAACGCGGGTGCCACAATTACTTCAAAATCAAAGAAATGGGCAAATACTTTTTTGTATCTCTTTACTTTTGAAGCAATCGCGGCACCCGCGCTTTTGCTTATGATGTTTACAGCTAAAGCGCGAGTGCGGCGATTGTAACTAAAGTCAACAACTAGAGAACAAAAAGGCGTGGACATGCTCTGCCAGCAACCTGCCAGGCCAGTGCACAACACTTGCATCACCCTCTCTCTGCCTGCTATTGCGCTCCATGCTTCTAAAAGGTAAGAAAAAAACTGTGCATTTGTGTTTGAAATGTCCAGTCCTGCAGCAGCACACTTCCAAAGCCCATACATGCCAGTAACCCGATTCAATGCCCCATTCTCCCGATTTTTTTTTTTATCTCCCTCTTTGCTCTTCTGAAATGTTGGCATGTATGATAGCCGTACCCACGCTTTAGTTGTAAACATCATTACCTAAAGGGCGGGTGCCACGATTGCTTAAAAGTAAAGAAATAGAAAAAAATCTATTCCTTTACATTTAAGCAATCACGGCACCCGCGCTTTAACTTACAATGTTTACAGCTAAAGCACGAGTGCCACAAAGGTCACGCATTTTTTTTATTTTCCCAACAGTTTGGAAAATGCTAGAGCAACTTTTGCACTGACATTCTGGGCTCCATTGCTTGCACTGCTGCAATTTTCCATCGGCAAAAGCACAGCCTGAAAGTTGGAGCCTTGTGAAACAACTGTTGGTTGGTTCAAATGTCCCTGCAACATTGCATGACACCAGTGCAATAAATGTAGTTTGCTGCCCTTCAACTTGGATACAGCACGATATCATGTTTTCAAAATACAATTAAAGAAAAGCCAATAAACAGATTAGTAAGAGATTACTGAAATGTCCATTCGTTTAAATCGCTCAGTTAATCGCGGGACACACGGGCTTGCAAGAGTAATTAGAAGTCACTCCTCCTCCCAGGGGGCCATTAGAAAACCTTTCATGGCTGCAGAAAGTTATTCAACGCGGAATCTTTCATAAAAACAACGATTTACACATGACAAATAAAAAAAAAATCCGAATTTATTAATTAAGTCCCCTAATTTGTTTCCACACAGTGCAATAAGAGTTTAGGACTGATGTGCTATGAGTCAGAAGTCATAGGACCAAGAAGTCCAGTTGTATGCTGGCCATTGACGTTGGATATACTGCAATATTTACCACTAAAATGGGAACAGAGCACGGTACTTTGTACACACAAGAGTTGAGTGGCAGCTGCTGCACCTGAGAGTATTTTGGTGGCTTAGGTGAGGTACATTTGTTGCAGCTCACTCTTTGCATAAATATCCAGGCAGCTATGCCCTTGTTCATAAGAGTGATCCTCTGACTTGTGTAGCCAATACATAGAAACTTGTAGTATTAGTGACAAAGACACCAGAGTGCGTGATGGATGTACTCTTTGATTTTTTGATATCCCACCCTCTCCTGGTGGGTGGCCATTTTCTCTCTCAACCAGAGAAATAAGTAAATGCTACGACAGGAAATGATCACCCTAGTCTCCATCAGGAACGCACACTAGCATTGGTTTCATTCTATGTGGGACCAAGCTCCCTCTACAATACATTACCTCTACTTCCCTTGTCCTCGACCTAGTCATCACTCATGAGGTATTCCACAGACAGGAAACAAAACAGGAAACGCTTTTAGGCTCCATCCCCCCTCCTGCCAGGTGCTATATCAGACCTAACCACCAGAAGCACATCCTGTTTTGTTTCCTGTAGGTGGTTTACTTGATGGGAGACGCTGGGGTGAGTGCCGGGCCCTTACCTGCTTCGTTTGTTCTGTGGATCCTCCTCTGCTGGGCTCTGGGGGGCTTCCTTGGACCGTCGTGGGATTCCTTGGAGTGGGTCTGCTGGGCTTCCCTTTCTCCTCCTGGGCTTAGGTGACCTATGCTGCTTGGCTTCGTGGGTCTTCCTGTTTCGTTTCCTGCCCTGGTCTCTGTTCCCGCTGCTGGTCTGCTGTGGATCTTCCAGAATTCCTGCATCGATGTTCTTCCCTGCTGGATCCGGACGTGCAGGTAGGGGTTTGGGGCTGTGAGCGCTGGGCTGTTGTGGAGCGCGCTCCTCCCCTTTGGATTCCCCGATCTCGCCAGTGCCTCTTTGTCTTGTAGGGGCCCTGGTGTCGGCTCCTGAGTGTGCCTCCGGGATGCGTTGTTCGCCCTGCTACACTGGGGCGGCCGGCGGCGGTTGCTTTGCCGGCTGTCTCGCGGCGTCTTCCTGGGTTTGCGCGCATGCGCTTTGTCCTCTGTTACACCCATCGGCCGTGTTCGGTGCCGGGTGCTGGTGTGGGCGGGCGCCCGGGTGGGCTCCGGGCGCTCCGGTTCTTGGGGCCATTAACTCGCTGGGCAGGGACATGCCTGTTCCGTGTTCATACACGGTTGCGTGTCTGCAATATTTAACGCTTTTTGAAATATTTTGCATCAGCCTCAAATAGAAATGAAGCTACTCCATTACTCAGCAGGTGCCTGCGCACTAATGCACGGAATTGTGCCTCTGTGAGCAGTGCTCGCGCTCTCAGTTCACAGCCTTTAAAAGGTGCTGCTGGGGATTGACCCGGGGCCTCATCCTTGCGCAGCCTGCACTCTTCCTAGGGTGAGTTGTGGCCATACAGTTAGCGTTGCCGACTTTGGTGCTGGGGTTCAAGGTTCGAGCCTCGCCTGACCCTCGAACGATTTGTCACTTCCTAGTGCTTCTTTTACTCTGTGCTACGTCCCCTCTCCTGCCCTCTAATGTTCTTACTGGGGTGGTTGCACGCCGGCTGTTTGGCGGCTGTTTTTCTTTTCTTTGGGGTTCTACCTTGGGGGCGTTGGTCATGTGCATTCTCCAGTACCTGCCTCTTCCCTGATTCCGGTGGGGCCTTCCCCCCCCTGTGATGCATTCCTGGAGGTGTGCTGATGCCCGGATTGGGCGCCTTCTTCTGGAGACTCTTCTGTTATTGAGGCTCATCTGTGGCTTGCTGTTGGGATTTCTGCCTTACTTCGGATGTTTCCTCCTCTGTTGATTCCGTTGGGTCTTCGCTTGCTGATGTTGCGCTGCAGGGTGTATCCATTTCCAGGGAGCTCTGGCCTGACGTCCTTTCCCATGTGTGGGTTGGCATGGGGTTTCCTGGGGATTCTGCGCCCAGCTTTTTTCTGGATGTTCTCTTGCCGCAGTCCTGGTGGCCTGTTGCCTCTTCTCTGCCGGTGCATCCTTTTGTGTCCATGGTTCTGTTATGGGCGTGGAAGGACCCGGATCGTTTCTCCATGCCCGGGTTTGTGTCCCTGCTGTCTCCATTTTGGATTTGGCGGACTCTTTGCCTGATTCCGTTCCTGTGGACTCTGTTGTGGCCAGTCTTGTGGGTCATCCTTCCGTGGCAGATGATTCCGTTCTGAAGTATGGTGTGGACACGAAGGTGGTTTTTGCCCTGTAGAAGTCTTGTGCCGCTTCTCATCTGGCTGTTCGTTCTGGCATTTATGGGGCATACGTTGCCCAGTCTTTGCTGACCGATTTCTAGTCCCTGTTTTCATCTATGCAGGTGGGTGCCAGTTGTCCGGAGTTGCTGGAGTCTATGGAGCGCCAGGCGGAATTCCTGTCGGACATCGCCTTTGATTCTGTGAGGCCTTCTGCTGTGTCCTGTGGTTCCGCTGTGGCTGCCCGTCGTAACCTGTTGCTGAGGGATTGGAAGACGGACGCGGCCCGACGTTCCTTGGCTCTGAGGCTGCCTTTCACTAGTGCCCGTCTGTTTGGTGACTCGCTGGAGGAGATACTGCACGAGGTCTTCAAGGAGCGCAAGCATTCTTTGTCCTTTCGTGATCTTCCGCCCCGTAGGGTTCCTCCTTCTCTGTGCCAGGTCTTTCCGCCAGCCTTCCAGATTTCATAGGTCCTCGTTTCGGAGTCAGCGTGGCACTGGCTGGTCTTTTTCCCCCGGAAGTTTCAGAAGAAGTCCCAGAGGGGTGCCGGGTCTGGTCCGCGGCGTTCCTGACTGTGCCAGCCTAGGGGACGTTGTCTCTGGTGGTCCGCCACTGGTTAGTGGGAGGCTTTGCCAGTTCCTTCCTGCTTGGCGCCTGACGACCTCCGACAGATGGGTGCTGGATGTCTTGTCGCGGGGATACCTGATCGGGTTCCTGTCCCTCCCTCCCCCCTCCGGGGTGGTGGTGACCCCTTCTCCTCAGGATGCCTCCCGCAGTCTGGCCTTGTCGGACGGGGTTCGTTCTTTGGTCAGCAAGCTTGTGTCCCTGTTCCGATGGCGGTGAGGGGGTTGGGGGTCTACTCCTTCATCTTTGTGGTGCCGAAGATCACGGGGGGCTTCCGGCTGGTCATCGACCTTCGGGGTCTGTACTTGTTCCTGAGGAAGACCCCGTTCATGATGGAGACTCTCCTGAGGGTTATCCCACTGATCCAGTCCGGTTGGGTGTTCTCCATTCTGGTCCTCCAGGATGCGTGCCTACACGTCCCGGTGGCTGTGAGGGATCAGCGTTTCCTGCGCTTCTGCCTGGAGGGCCTGCACTGGCTGTTCTGCGTCTTTCCCTTTGGTCTTCGGTCCGCGCCCAGGGTGTTCGCCGAGGTGGTGGATCCCTTGGTGGCCCATCTCCATCTCCTGGGGGTGTCGGTGTTCCCGTTTCTCGACGCGTGGATGGTTCAGGCTCCGTCCCTGGAGGTCTTGTCTCGCCACCTTCTCTTGACCTTGACTATGCTCGGGGAACACGGGTTCTTGATCACCTTGCCGAAGTGCCACCTGGAGCCTGCCACTCGGAGGCCCTTCATCGGAGCTGTGTTCGATTCTGTGTTGGGCAAAGTGTTCCTACCGGAGGCCCGGACTCGTCGCCTTCAGTCTTTGCTGAGGTAGTTGTTGTCGCTAGCCTCGGCTCCCCTCCTTCGGTGGCTGGAAGTTCGGGCCACATGGCTGCTTCTGTCTTCACCGTGCCCTGGGCCAGGGTTCATCTGCGCCCTCTGCTGTGGCATGTGCAGCGGTGGGTCCCCTTTCCTGTCCTGGATTATGCAGTTCCTGTGCCCGTGTCTCTGGACGTTGTGTCTGCTCTTCAGTGGTGGCTGGATCCTTTCCACCTTTCCGTGGGGATGTTGTTCCGTCTGCCTCCTCCTCTGGTTGTGACCACGGTTGCCGGCGCTTCCGGCTGGGGGGCGACTCTGGACCATTGGGCTGTGCAGGCTCGTTGGCTCCCGGTGGAGTCTCGCAGGTCGTCCAACTTGTGGGAGTTGTCTGCCGTGGTGAGGGCGCTCCGCTTTTTCCATCTTCATCTGAGGGGTTGCCATGTCCTGGTGGGATCGGACAACACCGTGTCTGTGGCCTTTATCACTCCCCAGGGGGGGGGGTCCCGCAGTGCTTCCCTGAATCTGGTGGCCTGCTCCTTTCGGATGTGCCTGGATCCCCGGACTTTTCGCTTGCTTTGCCTGAGGTTCGGGTCTCCGGTTCTGGCCTTGTTCGCCTCCCAGTCCAATGCCCTGGTTCCCCTGTTCTGCTCCAGGTCTCCGGAGGTGGGCGCCTGGGGAGTGGATGCCTTGTTCTCAGGTGGCCTCCTTGGCTTCTTTATGCCTTTCCTCCCTTTCCTCTGATTCCTGCCTTCTTGCTGAAGGTTCGGCGGGAGGGGGCTCCTGTGGTGGCTGTTCTTCCGCTCTGGCCGAGGAGGTCCTGGTTTCCTCTGCTGCTGGGCCTGGCGGTGGGCCCTCCTTGGCTTCTTCCCCGCTTCCCCTCTCCTCTGTGGTCAGCGTTCCTTCTTCTGGTTCCCCTCTCCTTGGCGGTCTGGAGGTTGTACAGTTGTCTCTTGGGGTCCGTGGTCTGCCCGTCCACATCATTTCTGTGCTGCAGGCCGCTCGTGGGCCTTGGGATCTCTCGCTGGTGTTGGGTGTTTTGCAGTCTTCCCCCTTTGGGCCTTTGGAGACTGTGGACCTTTACTTTCTGTCCTACATTGTGGCTTTTCTGGTGGCTGTCACTTCTGCGAGGCGGTTGGGGGTGCTTACGGCCTTGTGTTGTTTCCCCCCGTTTTTGCATTTTCTGGATGTCTCTGTTGTGCTTTCTTTGGATCCTGGTTTTATCCCCAAAGTCCGCTCCCGTTTCCTTTCCTCTCAGGATCTGGTTCTTCCTTCTTTGTGTATTCTCCTTCTTCTCCTTCTGAGCTGTTGCTTCATTCTTTGGACCTGGGGCGTGCCTTGTCCGTTTATGTGGCTCGTTCTGGGGAGTTACGCTCTTCTGCCTCTCTTTTTGTCACCTTTGGTTAGGCTTCCAGGCCTGCCTTGGGTCGCTGGATTATGGATGTCGTCACTCTTGCCTATCGTGGTGCTGGTTTGCCTTGTCCGGCAGGTGTTCGGGCGCGTTCCCCTGGGGGCGTGTCTGCCTCCTGGGCTGCTTACCATGGTGTGTCTCTTGATGGGATTTGTCGTGCTGGAACCTGGGCCTCCGAGTCGACGTTTGTGTGGCTCTGCAGGTTGAATTGTGCCCTGTCTGACCAGACCGATTTTGCTTGTGGGGTGTTGCAAGCTGTGGGGGTTCCCCCTCCGCTCTGAGTTCTGTTTGTGTATTGCTCTTTTTTCACTTGCTGCACTCCTTTGTGTCTGGTCCGTGTTTTTGCTGTGTTTGGGTTGCCAAAGGCCTGTTTGGGCGTTGCTTTGGTATGCCTCATGAGTGATGACTGGGTCGAGGACGAGGGACGTAGAGGTAATGCTATGATTACGTACGGTAATCCCCATTACTCTTAGTCCTACTCGTCCTCGACCCAGTCATGCTTCCCACCCTTCCTCCCTGTCCAGGCCTTTGTTGCTTGGTGTGTCAGGATGTGCTTCTGGTGGTTAGGTCTGATATAGCACCTGGCAGGAGGGGGGGTGGAGCCTAAAAGCGTTTCCTGTTTTGTTTCCTGTCTGTGGAATACCTCATGAGTGATGACTGGGTCGAGGACGAGTAGGACTAAGAGTAATGGGGATTACCGTACGTAATTATAGCATTAATTGCAAGTCACCGAAGGGTTCACTGAGCATGTAGAGGAACGAGGCTAACGACGACGCTCAATTTTAAAATCAAATATTTCAGAGGTGACTTGATATGTTATTCCTTATAGTAGATGAGCACATCTTTCTCCTTTCACCCCAAAAATTAAATCCTTCATCTCTTGCAAGTCCATTTGAAAGATATAGTATGGGTGGAGATATCTGGAATAACTGTGGACTCTTTAGGGCACAAATAAACAAGCCATATGCAGCTAGTGTTTTGATGCAAAAACACATAAGCAGCTTGGTATAAGTCGTTTGCAAAAACAGTTGTAAATCAGAAGGTGCTGTAACATGCAGAGAAACCGGTTTCTTGTAATGAGCTAGAGCAGCAGAAAAATAAACATATTGCCATCAAAGACTCCTTCCTGGTAGTGAATGCTCATTTTCAGGGAAGAATTGAAACGCTAGGTCTGCTTTTTAGGTTCATACAGCTAGTGTAAATGTGCTCCTTGACTGCAGATATTCTCACAACTTAACTGTAATAAATTATTACAATACAGTAGCTACTTCGCTTCCTTATCATAGGTGACTGGAGCAGTCACATCTAAACTATAAGAACAAACTTAGAGAGAGATTTCCATACATGTACTGTAGCCTTCCATGTATTACAGACATAATAAAGTCATCTATTGCGCTTCTCCCCATCCTCTTTCTTTCCTCTTCTCAAAGCTTCTTCTCCCAGTGACTAGATTGGTTTCCACATCGTTTTCTGTCAGGCTACCCTTATCAGATTATATATGTAGCTTGAGCCTTCTTTATACCTTACCGTAGCTAGATGGACACTGTGGCTAGCTCCCCATCTAAAATAAATAAAAAACATACATCATGCCCTTTTTTTCTTACAAAAAATAATCAAAAAAGAAAAGTTCTCTGTACTAAAGCACACAAGCCGTGGGATATTTCTCTCCCTACACAGTCATTCAAGAACAAGTATTCTTAGAAACAAATGCTTAAACAGAGCTGTCAGCACTTTCAGCAGCATTCCTGACGGATCACTGACATAATATCGACGGACAGAATATCGACTAGCAAAAATATCAATGCCAAAATATCGACAGACAGAATATCGAGTTTGTATCTACAAACAGGTAAGTACAAAAATATAGAGTCCAAAATATCGTTTACAAAAATATAGTTTATAAAAATATCGACTTTATTAAAAACAGTGTTAAATTAAATTAATAGTAAAAATTTATTACTAAAATATACTTTAAAATGCTTAAATTAACTTATAATAATTAAATAATTAATGAAAGTTATAAAAAAAGAATTTTACAATCAGATTTGTTAAAACATATATATATAGTAACATAATATAATTAAATAATATCCAATATTATTACCGTACGATAGCAGAAGTGTAAAAAATACTATTCCCACTCCAGAGAGTGCAACAGTAGGGAAAGCGTTGGATAGCGTAGGGTTAAAAATTACTATTCCCACTCCAGTGAGTGCAACAATAGGGAAAGCGTTGGATAGCGTAGAGGTAAAAATTACTATTTCCACTCCAGTGGGTGCAACAGTGGGGAAAGCGTTGGATAGTGTAGGGGTAAAAATTACTATTCCAAATCCAAAGAGTGCAACAGTAGGGAAAGCGTTGGATAGCGTATGGGTTCAAATTACTTTTCCCACTCCAAAGAGTGCAACAGTAGAGAAAGCGTTGGATAGCGTAGGGGTAAAAATTACTATTCCCACTCCAGAGAGTGCAACAGTAGGGAAAGCGTTGGACAGCGTAGGGGTAAAAATTACTATTCCCTCTCCAGTGGGTGCAACAGTAGGGAAAGCGTTGGATAGCGTAGGGGTAAAAATTACTATTCCCACTCCAGTGGGTGCAACAGTAGGGAAAGCGTTGGATAGCGTAGGGGTAAAAATTACTATTCCAACTCCAAAGAATGCAACAGTAGGGAAAGCGTTGGATAGCGTAGGGGTAAAAATGACTATTCCCACTCCAGTGGTTGCAACACTAGGGAAAGCGTTGGATAGCGTAGGGGTTAAAATTACTATTCCCACTCCAGAGAGTGCAATAGTAGGGAAATTAAATACTTCATATATTATTTCAATAAATATAAATTAATATCTATAAAAAATAATGAAAAGTAATTACCAATTTAATATAATATAATAATTAATCAATTAAATTTACAAATTAAAATTAATTATTACAATTATTTACCTATTAATACAAATTAATTACAAATTAACATTTAATAATTTAACATTTAAAAATGAATTAACAATTAATTCAAATTAAATACAATTAAATAAATGTATTTATTTAATTAATTATAAATAAATAACTTCCCACCCTATTCCCCTATAAACCCACAAACTGCTACAGAAAATAAATTAGTAAAATTAACATAATTAGCAATTAATCAATTAATTAAAATTAATTGCCAATTAAAATTTAATTAATTACCAAATATAAATTAATTAACAATTAATTAAAAATCAATACCAATAAATACATTTACATATTTCATTAATTATAATTAAATTACTTCCCACCCTATTCCCCTATACACCCACAACCCGCTACAGAAAAAAATTTAGTACAATTAACATAATTAACAATTAATCAATTAATTAAAATTAATTGCCAATTAAAATGTAATTAATTACCAAATATAAATTAATTAACAATTAATTAAAAATGAATACCAATAAATAAATTTACATATTTAATGAATTAAAATTAAATTACTTCCCACCCTATTCCCCTATAAACCCACAACCCACTACAGAATGAAATTACGCAAAAACTAAAAAAACAAATTTCATTAATTAAAATAAATTATAACATAAATATACACTTTTCACACATATAATAACATAAAAAACACTATAAAAAGTTCGATATTATTAAAAATTGGATAATTTTAATAACCTATATTATATACTTCGATATTTTAACTGTCTATATTTTTAACATTCGATATTACATTACTTACCTTAAAAACGATATTTTTGATGTCTATATTCTGTCCAGTCGATATTTTGTCCATTCTATATTTAAAACTCGGTATTATGTCCATTCGATATTTTGTAGTCGATATTTTGACTGTTTACCATTCCTGACAGAAGGCACACAAAGGCCGTTGTTTTTTATTCTTTTTTCACAACTGGACTGAGGAGCAGGAGTTCAGAGCCAGGAAACAAGACGAGCCCTGGGTTCAGATATCAGATTCTGAGGGCTGCACTTTACAGATGTGCCCTGGTGCAAACACAAGCTTCTAGGGGGCACACTCCTTACATACACATGTGTCCCGCTTTAACTGCAAACCAGATGAGGCGACAATGAACCTGGCTTTTTCCCTGTGTCCACAGCACGGACTTCACAATTGGTTTCTACCTCGTTTTGTTCTACCCAACTCTATTTGTTGCATCTAAAAGGATCATTTTTATTTAAGACTCCAAGCCACTCGACGTCCAATTGCTCCTGCTTCCATAGAGGGTGTCGGGCCCGCCGATTTGCTCCACCAATACCACCACCATTAAAAATAACACCACCATCACCACTAATACCACCATTACCACCACCAATACCACCATCACCACCATAAATGTGCTAAAAAGTCAGAACCTCTGAAAAGACACTCAAAAAATAATTAAGTCCTTTAAAGGCGTGTCAAGCTAATGAAACAAGAAACCTGACAGTCCCCATAAATTGACCCCATTTTATTTTTAAAATGTTCTCTAGGTGCCCCAGTATGAATAAAATTGCCTTTATTGCTTGGGCCAATATTTTTACAGGGTGCATTTTTTGTCTAAATATGGCATGCAATATGCCAGTGCCAGAATATTGCCAGTACAATTGCATTGTACAATGGGTGACTATTATGTCAAAAGTTACATCTAGTATGCCAGGAACAGTACTTTGTCATGGTGCTCCCCTGGCATATGCCACGCATGTCCGCCCTTATGCCAAGAACTTATTCCAAGGTCCCTCCAATGTGTCAGCACTGGTACTTTTCAACAGGTGCCACCTAAGCCAAAATGTCCCCCAATATGCCAGTGTCAGCATTTTTCCACAGGTGCCCAATGTCATGGTTTACCTCCAGTATGCCAGCTACAGCATTTTGCTGTGGTTATTCCATACGCAAGTATTGCCTCCAGTGTGCCAGAGGCAGCATTTTGCCATTGGTGCCTTTATAAACCTAAAAGCATGCCAGGTTCAACAGCAGACATGCGAGCATTAACCGCATGCGTGCGGGCGGAATTCCGCTCGCACGCTGAGATTTCCGAAAGCGCATGTTACGTGACGAGCTGGGCTCGTCATCAGCGTGTGAGGAGGCTACCTGATGACGAGCCCAGCTCGTCATCAGCGTGGAAGGGGTTAATGCTCACTTACATTCACTTACTCGAACATTCACTCTCACTCACTCTTGATCACTCATTCACACTCATTTGCACTCATTCATTTTCAATCAGTTTCTTGCACTCACTCCTACCCTGACTCACTTATTAGCACTTCCTCGCTCACTCTTACTCTGACCCACTAATACTTTCTCACGCATTCAATTTCACCCGCACACACACACAATCCCACATTTGAACACACATGCTCACACATTCGCACTCTCACCCAAACTCTGTCACCCACATTCACACACAACATACATTTAAAAGCATTTTATTCTACTTGCCTCATATGCCAGGGAAGATCTTGTTACAGATACTGTTGCTCCATGTTTTATTCCATTAACAGTGAATGGTAGAGTATTATTGACTATAAACAAGAGTATCGGACTACCTTACCAGGAATCAAGGACGAGTTGGCTCACCACAAAATTATTTGACTGGTAATGCAAGTGATTGGGAGCGCAGTTTATTGTTTTGTCTTAGAGAAGGCACCATAAAATATTAATTGAACTTTCCATTAGGCTTCCAAGCCAACCTAGACACCTGTCCATGTCCCTGTGATGGGAAATCCGGGCAATCGATGCTGCACTTTTTATTCTTTTGTAGTTTTTATCTTGCATACACTAAGTGTTTTCTTCTTCCTTTGATTAAGATCCGTCATTTTAGCAATTGCAGAGAATCTAATGAGGCATTTCTCCGATTAGAAGATGAGGATATTGTTAACTGTGTTAAGCTGCTTTTGAAAGTTGCAGTGCGGGCACAAAAATCAATGTCTGCATTGGAAATTTAGTCTGCTCAAGAGTTTGCATTTGCACTTTAAAATCTGCTCTGATATGCACTGTGCTGCTGTTTTTAATATATTTTTATCACAATTTTATTCTGTACTTTTATGGCTCAAAGATCTGAACCGAATAAATAATTTATTTATTGATTGATTGACTATTAATGTAATAAAAATGAGAAGAACAGAAGGAGGTTGCAGCCTGACGCTGACATTGTGAGCCAGAACCAGAAGACCTACAAAGGAATCCTGCCTACGCTATATGGACAATAGAGTGATTGTGCATGTCACTGTCTCTGCTGGCTCCACAAATCCCTTACTTGCCAAAATGTAATTGCGCCAATCAGAACTTCAGTAACGTGTAACACTGCCCGTTTTCTGTGTGAGAGAGAAAGTGGTCACAACTTCTCCCAAAAAACATAACACCTCCATTTGGTTTACTAATTGATAGAGACAGAGAATATGACAGTATGGGTAAGAATAAGATAGGCATCGTTTTACTTACAGCAAAACATGATACAAGTCTGTGACAATGGTCCCTATAAGCCGATGCAATGTTTTTAGCTGCTTCTTATGTAGTTTATTCTCATTGCACTGTGCATAAGTGGCTCCAGAAAGTGAATTGTGTGCTAATATTTGATTTTATTGTATTTTATTGGTATGCATAGTTAATTACAATCATTGCATAAAAGAGGGAACCACTTTTCCTTGTTTAATACTAAAAACAATCAAACTGTACTGTCGAATCTCAAGATGCTAGCATCTAAGTAAGGCCCAGTGGCACCCTGTGGGAGCGTAAAAACAACGTAAAAACAATAACAACAAAAAACTTTAATCCTTCACAACAGTAACATGTGTATAGACTGCAGAGGTTTAGAGCATAATGTGAATATTGGGTACTCTGCATTTTCGAAACATTTCTGTATTTTTTAATACATAAGATTTTTAATAGAGCACTGATTGAAAAGGTTAATTAACCTAAAAATTATTTATCAGAGTGTATTTTTGTAATGGTTTTAATTAATCCAAACAAATTAAAAAATTTACTATCATTAAAGGAACGCAAGACAAGGCACCAGGTAAAAACACAAAAAATTGATCTAATGATAACATGTACTTCCCGTGCGCTGAGGGGTGGATCTGATTTTGTTAAAAAAAATTGTGAATCAGCAGTTTAAAAGTATGTCGGAAGAGTTAAAACAGGCGATGACATCCTGCCTACCCGCTCGAATGCCCCTATTATTGAATGACAATCTTAAGAGGGCTCTCCTTGCAATTATGTGTTTAGGGTAGATGCACAATAGGTGAACTATGCCTTCCACTCCCGTCCCACATAAACGGCAGGAATTTGGACCTTTGGACTGTAGCCTGGGCAAAATATGCGAAAGGGCAGGTAAGTAACCAAAGCAGAACCCAATAAATGGCATCTTTAAGTGTGGACCCCAACCTGCGATTATAGAATACAGTGGCTTGTACGTGAATTGAGTGCTAGTATTTAAAAAAATATACCAAAGAAAGAGATACCATGTATCTGGTTTGTTTAATTAGAAATTGATTATCATTTTATTCCTGGGGTCATATTGAACTCCACGGAATTTGCTATAAGGGCAGTTTTACACCCTTATGTTTTAAAGAAATATTACTACCCACTTTATGAAAATACAAAGGCATACCATGGCGGGTTGCATCTGCTCTTCCACCACAAGTGCACTCTTTCAGATTTAAAGTAGCAATTCAACATTCCCACTATTAACCTTTTAAGTGTGGGTGTCGCCTAATGGCTGACACCTGCACTACCTCCCCAGTGAGTGTGTCGGCCATTGGACAAAACTGGTGAGGTATTTAAAGGCTCAAGGAAGTCCTTTTTTTTTTACATCAGGCTGTTCGGTAAAAGTTTATTGAGTAGCCTGCAGGGTGCGCTGATGCAATTAGAGGAAAGTGAGAGTAAAATGAGCCAATGGGATTCTTTTACTCAGTGCTCGGGGGCATCTCATCCCCAGAGCACTGATTCTTTTGGCAGAGGCATCGTTGGATACGGGAGAAGCTCCCCTTTCCAATGCTGCATCTGCGAAGTGGTTCCCTGCTTGGTGATTGTCACAGAAGAGCGGTCTCCAAGCAGGGATTCAACCACTAGCACCAGAGATGGGGAGCAGCCCCTTAGGCAAGGGCTTGTATTGCCGTGTTGCACCCAGCACATATAAAATATTTCAGTCTTTCTGCCTCCCCGGGGAGTTGATGGGGTAATTATCCTCAATGTGCCCGTATAGGGGGGTGGGCAGAAAGCCACTAGACAGCAGTGAATTTTTTTTAAATAAAGGGGTGGGGGCTGCCCACCATGGGCATGGCCATACCCCCTAACTAAATTGTGCATCAGTCTTTCTGCATCACCTGGGGGGAAAGGAGGTAATTACCCCCATCAGCCCATTACAGGGCAGATAGCCTTCTATCCTCCAGGGAAAGCTTTTTTAAAAAAGAGAGGGTAGGAGATGGCCACTATGGACATGGCAATGCCACTACCTCAACTAAATGGGGCATCAGTCTTTTTGTCCCTCCGGAGGGGGAGGTGGGGGTAATTTCACCGGGTAGGCCTCCTCAAGGGGCAGAAAGCCCACTAGATGCCAGAGACAGTTTTTCTTAAATATAGGGCTGGGGCATTGACATGACCCCACCCCTAACTAACATCAGGTTTTATGCCCCCCCTGGGGGACAGAAAGACCTCTAAACACCAATCAAAGCTTTGTTTAAAAAAATAGAGGGTTTGGGGGCTGTCCACCAAGGGCATAACCATGCTCCACCCCCAGATGGGGGTAATTATCCCCCATCACCCTTCCCAGGGGGAAGCAAAAAGATCACTAAACACCACAGAAATCTTTATTTTTAAATATAGGGGTGGGGGTTGCTCTCCATGGGCATGGCCATGCCTCTACCCCAAAACGAAAGCAGGCAGCCTTTCTGCCCCCCTGGAGGTAGATCAGGGGGATTACGCACAATCAGCACTGTGGGGGCAGAAATACCACTACACTGTAGGGACTGCAATGTGTTTTAGTGGGAAGTGCCCCTTGACATGGGCCTGTTCTCTCCACACCCAGATATACAATAGACTTTGTGCCCCTCCTGGAAAGTTGATAAGGTATTCACCCCCAATCTGCCACTCGCCACAGGGAGCAGAAAGCCAACAAGACACCATGGATTTCAAAATGGCACCAAAACAAACAAACGAGTGGGGCGGCCTATGCTAGCATCGAGCCATGACCCTGCCCAAGCGGGGCCAATAGTAATTTTCTGTCCCCCTGGTAGCAGATACAAGGCTAGTCTCAATTGGGGAGGTTGCTCCAAACTTGCCACCGGGAGGGTAGAAACTTCACCTAACACCAAGGATTTTGTCTCTCTACACTCTTTGCACTCTGGCATTGGACAAACCACATTCCTCCCAAAGGGGACAAACCAGTATGTTTTCTCCCTGCGGGGCAGACAGGGGGTGTGCCCATAATTTGCCCTTATCAGATAGTCAGAAAGCCCACTGTATGACAGTAATATATATTTTTTAATTGAATAATGGGGTGGGTCAGGCCCATGCTAACATCATGCCCACCCTCACCCATAAAGCCTCAATAGCCTTTCTGCCCCCCTGCAGACTAAAGCATCCCATCCCAAAGGCAAGCGAGAGGACAATTGATCCCACACAATTTTCTTACCCACAATACTGTGCAAACCTCAAATTTGGCTAAAATCACAAATTTTCCTTACATTTCTGTAAGAAAAACGTCTGGAATCTGTTGGAAGCCACACATTTCCTACCATACTGCATTCCCCCAAGTTTCTTGACAAAAAGGGTACCTCACTTGTGTGGGTGTGCCAAGAGAGCATGACACATAAGGCCATAAAGTGCTACGTGGAGAGATCCGCAATAGCAATAACTGCGGGATTTGGGGCTGTGGTCGGCCGCCACCCATGGACACCTACCAAGCACAGTCATTTTTAACAACTAAACAATCAGGAGGTGCCTTGCATGGATCCCACGAGGATGTATTACCCACAATGCTCAGCAAACCTCAAACTTTGCCTGAACTCATGTATTTTCCATACATTTCTTTGCTGGAAACTTCTGTAATGCACTGGAATCCACAAAATTCCTACCTCCCAGCCTTACCCCACTTGTGCAGATAAAAACGCTGTGCCACTTGTGTCGCTGGGCCTATTGCCTACCACAGGAAATGATTAAATCAAGTTCCTTGGGAGCCCTTGCGAGGGGACTCCAATTGACTGCTGAACTTTCCGTCACAGAAAAATTAGGAAATTGTTTTCAATGGAAAAATGTGATGCATACATATTGTATTTTGACTCGTTTACATTCTCAGGCACTACGCCTACCCACACAAGTGAGGTTTTTTTTTTAAAGCTTTATTTTTATTGAAGTTCTTGGGGTCATTGAAACAAGACATACAGGCATAAACTGCAACTTTTTAACATATGACAAAATATACGAAAACACTTTTTGATCTTAATGGTGTTGTTCGCAAATTAATCAAAATATGATCTCCAAATTTTACAAGTGAGTTACCAATTTATCAGAAGACATGTTGGAGCCTACAACAGTAGAACATTTGGTATCACTAACTGAATTTTGCTGCATTTGTGCCTTTGAAATGTAAGCCAGTGTATAAGAAAGAAGACATTTTGAAAAATAGTCTCTGAATCTTTAGCTAATACAGGTTCACACAGATTCAGAAAAAATACAAATAACCACAGCTCCTAAACTCCATATCTTGTGCTCATTTAAAAAATAAATAGGTTTTCTTGATAGCTATTTTTCACTCTAGATATTTCACCATATGCATTGATCTGTGCTCTGAACACAATGAAACACCATTATACGGTGCAGCTCACTTATTGCATCTGGGTACCTTGAGTTCTTGGAGAACCTACAAACTTTATATATTCCCACCACCAGAATGGTCTAGAGGCTGTAATGGTATTCTGCTTTGGTAGATCAGCTATCCTGAGAAAAGTTAGAGATGAAAATGTTGTCACAAATAGCTGTTTTTCCTACTCATTTTAAATATTTTTTTTATTTCAGCAGTTAGTTGCTTTGGGGAAACCTTGAGGGATCTGCAAATATGACCTCTTGCTAAATTCAGAATTGTATCTGCTTTACAGACATCTATAGCTTTCCCAGATCCTCCTTGGGTTTCATACTGGTTTCCACCACATATTAGAAGTAGGTTGAGAGCTCAAGAAAATAGGAATAATTGGCTACCTCTTTGGAAAAGGCAAAACCTGTGGTAAAAAATAGGTTTTTTATTCAGCTCTGCATGTTGCTGAAAGCTGGGAAGATGGTGACTTTTATGCGGTGCACTTTTTTCCAATTATTCCCCAAAAACTCAAAGTTTAGCTATATTTTGCTTATTTTATCAACTCCCAGGGGAATCCTCAAAACCTGGGTACCGTTAGAATCCCCAATATTTTGGGAAACACAATATGCAAATCTGATGTGGATACCTTATGTAGCAAAAAGGATATGGAGCTACCCCAAATAGATAAAAAATGGCTCAGCACGGGGGAGGTCTGGGGGAGTGGGGTATTAGCCCAGCAGTTAAGATGTTTATTTATTGCTATCACCTTCAAGATATGGAGGGCCATCAGTCAGCAAGTTGAATGTGACTTTTCTGAGGATTGCAATGGTAATCCTTGTTTTGATAGCTGTCGTTTGTGTGTGTTGCTTCTACTTTACAGTTTAGCTGTGCTGAGTGAGGCTTGTGTGCTCTTAACTGACTTTTCAGACCCTTTGAACCCAGGAGACAATTTGTCAACATTCAAGTGACCCTGAGTGCAAGTTTATTTAACCTAAGCCCATCTCAAGTTTCAGTTGTGCAATTTCGGGCCACTTGATTATACAGCTGGCATCATGGTCCAGAGAGCCGGGCTTGCATAAAGCGTGCACTCACATTAGCTGAGCAAATTTCTACTGTTATTCTCTCACTTAGCATGCTTTTGTAGCAGATTTCATTAAATTGAATATGCTGTGAATTAGCAAATGTTTAGCAATTTTCTAGTCCTCTCCTGGAATGTATGCTTTACTTTTATTTATCTATTTGTTTATCCTGTTACCACATTCAACTCCTTTTGGTGCCATTTAAGCAGAGTAGAAAGAAAAGGGAAATAGGTATACCAGTAAGAAACACAACTCCACATTAAAGCTCCCTCCACATGTTCCACACACCACCACATCTGTTATAACATTCAAAAAAGTTCTAAAAGAGCTGCTTTCCAATAAAGTGGGCTCATCTATTTTTTTTAATCATTGTCATCTGTGTCTCTTCTTGGTTATTCTCAATTGTTAGGAGATGAATGGCCGTTCCATGGTGTACAGTTGTGACACGCACAAAAAGAGGTAACAGTTATGTAGGAGCGCACTGCAGGTATAGGTAAGTCACTATAAACAGTCAAGTTGGTGCTCAAGGGGGACAAGAGCCGGTTACCACGACTCTAAACACAGAGCCACTCTGTGGCTGTACAACAATTTCAAATGATCCTCCAAGCACTCCAAACATCAAAATGAAAGTCAAGTTCCAGTAAAGTCTCTTTCTTCAAAATTTCTCCTCTTTATTCCGTCTTCTTTCTACATCAGCCAACACGTGTTTCGTCCTGTCAGTCTTTGACAACAGACTTCTTCAGGGCTGTAATTAATTACAACAGCACATATTTTAAACTACATCTAGCATTATGACCAAGATCACACAAATAGCGTGATCAAGAATCACCGAATATTTTACAGTGAAAAAAGGATACTGTAGAAAAAGAAGTCAGTACCCGTCACCAAGACCAAACCAAAATCACCCAAGCGTGATCGTATACATTTTGTATGCCATTCGGCAGAACCAAAGTTTATAAATCCCGAAGTAATGAAACATAAGTCAACCTAAGGAGGCAGAATCAACGTACCCCTTGAGATTCCAGCTCCTCCTTAGTCCATAAATCAATCTAGATTCAATTCTAGCTTCCATGAATTACTGAAATATAAAGAAGAGCACCCCAATATAGAACCATTCCTTCCAGAAACAGGTGTACATTTAGCCAATGCACCACACACGCACACTATATATGTAGCTCACCTCAATTCAAAGCCAATGCGTCTCGTAGCACGAGTCTAAAGGTTCCTCCGTTATTAATTTTCGTATCGCTCAAGTCAAGCAATGATTGCAAAATTCTAAAAGCAAACGGATGCATAGGTTTCTACCTATTATAGTAATCAACAAAAGTCTCAATTTAATCAAATAACCCGACCGCTATCTTACCTGTCGAAGTAACTATGTATGTCTGTCTATCTTCAGAATGTCGTAGTTATGCATCCAAGTTCAATTGCTACAGAGAAACATAAATAATACACTAAATCACCGTGTTTACGCACCTAATCGAAGTGCAACTCCACTACTATCCATGTAAAGCTTACCGCATATCAAGTATGATCCTCTCCCAGTATATTCCGCGTGCTACGCAGGCGCCATCTTGTAATGGCAATATATAGCCATATTTTTTAGGCGGCATCTTGGAGTGGCCAAATAAAAACTAAACTAATCCTCAAGTGTATACAAGTATTTCTGTACTCTAGCTATCCAGCGTTGTCAATACTTAAGAGATATGACAATCCATAACAAAATTCCATTGAGCGATACGAAAATTAATAACGGAGGAACATTTAGACTCGTGCTACGAGACGCATTGGCTTTGAATTGAGGTGAGCTACATATATAGTGTGCGTTTGTGGTGCATTGGCTAAATGTACACCTGTTTCTGGAAGGAATGGTTCTATATTGGGGTGCTCTTCTTTATATTTCAGTAATTCATGGAAGCTAGAATTTAATGTAGATTGATTTATGGACTAAGGAGGAGCTGGAATCTCAAGGGGTACGTTGATTCTGCCTCCTTAGGTTGACTTATGTTTCATTACTTCGGGATTTATAAACTTTGGTTCTGCCGAATGGCATACAAAATATATACGACCACGCTTGGGTGATTTTGGTTTGGTCTTGGTGACGGGTACTGACTTCTTTTTCTACAGTATCCTTTTTTCACTGTAAAATATTCGGTGATTCTTGATCACGCTATTTGTGTGATCTTGGTCATAATGCTAGATGTAGTTTAAAATATGTGCTGTTGTAATTAATTACAGCCCTGAAGAAGTCTGTTGTCAAAGACTGACAGGACGAAACACGTGTTGGCTGATGTAGAAAGAAGACGGAATAAAGAGGAGAAATTTTGAAGAAAGAGACTTTACTGGAACTTGACTTTCATTTTGATGTTTGGAGTGCTTGGAGGATCATTTGATACAGTTGTGACACCTGCCCTGCATGCTCGGCTGCAGGTATTTGGTATTCTGGTTATCAGATTTTTAGTAATTGCCTCATACTAACCTAGAGTGTGCATGAAGGTCTATGCCCACCCTTGACTTACGAATGGCCCTGGACTTACACAAATGCACCAGAATACACCTCTGTAGTGAAAACAAACTTATTTCCCTGTCACAGATTCATGCTTGTAGCACAATGGTGGCAGAATGTTTGATAGTGATTATAGTATGAGAAGGTCTTTTAACTTTTGTCGTGTGATTGCTTCATTCACCTTAAGTTCCGCAGCTAATTGTAAGCACAAAATCCTAGCACAAAGATCTTGTGAACCTGATTATGAGTATGTATGCTGTTGATGTTTGGTTTACATTGCCTGAGTACTTCAGTCAACCAGAGCGACACATGTCTATTGGGTCCATTCTGAGAGGTGAGGTTGCTTTCCCAGACAGTTTAAGTGTATTTTTGTATTCTTTTTTTTATTTTGTCCCCATTCACCTCTGACCACAACATCCACTCCAAAGGCCCGTAACCCGGAGCCATGGAAGCAAGTGGGTAGCCCTCCCACCTGCGGGTATGCATATGCAATGGAGGGTACGGTCCTAAGTGGGAAAGTCACTCTCAAATTTGATCCGGCAGAGACCGGCAGCTTCACATTGAGGTGGAGAAAAGGAGAGGGGAGGGGGGTCCTAGAGAGAGCTTAACAGGTGAAATCACAGAGCAAGAGTATCGAACTGGTAGTCCCCTACCTATTTTCCCCACCTCTTCTACCAACAATCTTAATAGAAAATTCCAGAGAGCCTTCTTCCTGTTAGATGATTTCCCCCTTAGATCTAACTTGGATCTAGACAGTCAGAGTGTTAAGGAGGGAAATATTCTACCCACTTACAACAGATTTCCCTTCTCGCTAGAAGTATGGCATGCATTTGGAAGGATCTTGCTGGGCCTGTAACAGGGGCGGCTGGTATTAACAGGCGAAGGGGGCGTTGCCCTCCCAGCCCAGCAGCTTTAGAGTGGAGACAAAACAAAGGGAGAAAATAAAGACCATTGGAGCAGCTTTAAATACTCACTGCTTGGTGCTCCACTTCGATTTTTTTTTTCTGAGGTGACATCAGACCCTCGGACAAGAGAGTCCTCGTATGCATGTGCTGAACTGGGCGAGGATAATTCCTCGCCCTTGAGGCACAAGCGAGGAGAGTGACATCAGTCAGGGAGTGGCTGCACAAAGCAGCAGTGAATAGGCTTAAAATGGGGCGCTTCTGGCCCAGGGCGGGGTCAGCGGAGCCTCATTCACATTAAGGGGAAGGGGTGAGGCTGGCCGAGGGCAGCAAAGTGCAGTGGGTGGCAACAATTGCAGCACTCCTTTCACCTTCGCACTGTTAGGCTCGCTTTTTCATTGGATAAGAATGTAAGCTGGGGGTGTGGGTTATGATTGAGTTCACTTCAGCTCCACTTTCGGGATTATCAGCACGTGTTGGCTGAGCTCTTTATGGCAGGCAACGGACACCATCAAGATCAAGCTGCTCCAGCCCAGTCCTCCCGACGGTCTAAAGTGACACTACAGGAACCAGTTGCAGTTGGCAAAAGAGCGGCGCCTGCAGCCATGGTAAACGAACGACTCCCCTCATGTTATTTATGGAGCTAAAGGACTATGTCGCATATATGTAGGAGCTGCTGCTTCCCACGGTAGGATGTTTCAAATCAGTGAGAGTGAACATTCAAACACTTTGTCTATCGTCTTTGATTTCTGTGGCATGTGTTGCATTGAAAGGCGCCTGTGGGGTATAAAGTCAGTACAGCGCACCCAGACATGTTCAATGGCACCAGAGTGATTATTAGCTTTCGAACAGGATAGCGGAGAGAAATCTGCAAGTTGCGCTGACTAGATGTGTCTTTTGTAGCCATTCTAACTTTCCCTGGGATCCATATTTCATATTTCTATCAAGCAGCCTTAGACGTTAGTTTACTAACGCACACATTTAATATTTCCCAAAATGCAATATGGCGGCTGCTCGTCATGGACAATGAAACATTGATAAAGCTGGCAGTATTTACTTTATTTACTGTAAATACTGCCAGGTTTATCTCGTTTTATTGCCCACGACGATCAGCCGTCATGATCAGTGGCGGCTGGTGGAATTTTAAACTGGTGAGGCTTATGCAGAACGAGCGAGCCCGATGGCAATAAGGAGGGTTCGGGGGGATTCTCCCTCCATGAATTTTTTTAAAACAAATTAGCATCTTTTTGGTGCGATTTTCAGCACTATTTCTGTGATAAATGGACTAAAAATTCAGTTCTTCTAGGCATTCGTAAAAGAAAACTCATACATTATTTCAGAGAATTTCTGGGTTGCCAAGCAAGTCTGACTTCTGAAGAGAGCTAGGGTACTAAGCAAGACCGCTTTGACTCTACCCTTTCCAACATAAAAAACTAGTTAGCGATGTGAACAAGTTCAATGGACAAATCTGGGGTCTAGGGAGAGTCCCTCTCCTGAGGAAAGAAATTTAAACAAGATTGGCAAATGGTGCATTTTAAAACAAATGAATGCAGCGATAAAGAAAGGCTTAGTAAGCAGTGGGAACATATAGTTTTGAAACATTAAACACATTAAAAACTGCCCCGTATCTTCTTGCATTAACTTGTTCAACTGTTACTGTAATATGTAAATTGTTCTGCATGACAACTGCAAGTGTCTTGCACTGCATGCAGCATTAACTTTGGAAAAATATGCTCTAACCAGACTTCGCGAAGCACCCACAGCTGCTGGCTGTAACCAGTCATATAGAAATATGTGCAGACAGGTCTTCAAGTGAGATGAAAAAAGTGATAAACAACCTTTACAACTCAACTTTTACCACGCAGTGCCTTTACAACGCAACTTTTACAACGCAAACCATTACAACGCATTGCGCTGGGGGGCGCTCTAGGATAGGGAATATGTTTAATGTACTATCCAACACCTTCCCTACTATCCACGGGGACTGGAGTTGGAATAGTAAATTAAACAATTCACTATCCAGCGCCTAAAAGCACTATGCGTTGTAATGGTATGCGTTGTAAAAAACGTGTTGTAAAAGCATGCGATGTAAAAGCATGCGTTGTAATGTCATACATCCGAAAAAAGTGGGTGCTCCCTATAAAAGAACATGCCAAATACATTTCTGTGTTTCCAATAGTGTGCCATCAGACCGGTATTTTGGTTTCTCTCTAAGATGTAATGACATATGCCTAAAGACTTTCAGTATGATTGGCTTTGCCACTGGGTGTTAGCTGTTTAAGATAAATGAGTAACAATAATGATTTCTTATAAATAATTAACATTGAAAATGTTTAGATTCTGAAATTCTGAAATAGTGAGTCTGTAAATTAAATAGCATTGATGCCTGTGGAAGGATTTTTGGCCTTCAATTATGTGTGCTTTATGTTAGATATGTATCCTCTTTTTCTCTGCATATCTTGTCCATCTGCACATCTTAACCCCCCTCTCTTTTCTCTTCAGCATCCTCTTTTCACTCTTCCTGAATGCCCTTCCTCACATCTGTCATTTCACTGCCCCAACATGCACTGCACTCCCCCAAATATAAGCACTTTAATTTCTCTTACTTTGCCTTGCAAATATTTTAACATGAGTGTACCCCCTTCACATACATTTCCACAGAATTTCAGTTGCAAATGGAATACCAAATATGCTCTGCAGAGAGAGAGGCCAACCCACTAACAGGCACTTTGTTTGGCTTTAGCCTTAGCGCCTGTGTGCTCAATCAAAGCCCTTCATAAACTCCTGGCATGGCTCAAGCCTCAAAGTATGCACAGAAAAAAAAACAGATAAACAACCACATTATAAAATAGCTAGCTCGTGGGGAATGCAAGATCAAGTAAACATGTAAAATATGAGAGGAACTATAGAAGTGCACTGAAAGCTGAATTTTCCATACATTGTGGCGTTCACAGCAGCTGGGTTACATCTCACACAAGCACTTGATCTGTTTTCACAGAATAACACTAGTTGAGAGCAACAAGTGACTGCTGTGAGGCGCTGAGATCAGCTGAGCACCTGCCCTAGGCACAGACGGTCTGCATTTGATCCTAGATTTATGCAACCCTGGAGCCTGGTCAGGTGAGGGGGCAGAGGTCACTGACCCAGCGTGACCTATACAGAAGTTTCATGATCCACCAGTCAGAAGGGCTTCTGTTCTCACTTGCCACGGGCCTGTTAATGCGGACTGAAGCAGCGCTAATGGAGACGTGGTGGTAGGGGGTCAAAGGGGACAGCGAGGGCATGCAACTAAGGCAAAGAGCGGGTGGGGACTCGAGAGAGGTTTAAATGACAAAAACAGATGATGTTTTTCTATCTATTGAGGATCAAGGGAGCGCAGTTGCCAAGTCTCTGCCACCCTGCCCCTTTCTGGCGGAGTCAATGATTAATCCGTGGGCAGGGCACCATCATATCAACGACACATGTCCTCCTCCTGAAGTATACAATCGCAAGTCTCCCCTCAACCCCACTCCGTGGGGTGCCTTTCCTCCAATGCCTCCTCCCGCAGTTAACCTCCGCGGACCAGTATCCACCACACACACGCCCTGCCTAAACTCAGGGCGCTTCGCTGCGACACATAGGCGCTAATTCTAGTTCCAAAAGCTGGGCCGGCAGAGACCAAAAATACACCAAAATACACACTGCTAAAAACAGCTCCACAAGGCCCGGGCCTGACCGACCTCCCACCGGAGTTAAGATGGCAGGGCTTAATTACCAGGAGCACAGCGACGCCACAGACAGAGGCTTGGTGAGGGTCGAGGGGAGAAGAATAGGTGGTTATGGTAAAAAGTGCTCTCTTTATTTTATTTTTTATATTTGCAAGTTCACCACTAACCTGAGGTGAGGTGGATGTTAAAGTCGGAGTCTGTAGAGAGGGCACTGGATTCCCCGAAGAGTTTTTGGTAGGGGACAAGACAGTAACTGCGGGGACTATCTGAGCTGAATTCCGTGCAGAAAAACCTGCTGTCTGCTGTTACAGAGAGCCCATCCATCTAGATCAGGTTTCACTGCTCCCACACCACAGAGTCAGGCCTAGCTTTGACTGCAGCAACACTAGCGAGACCAAGAATCTCGCACAATGGAAAACCCGCCACGCTCGCAGACACCAGCTCAGTTTGTATTGCCTCTAAATTCCAACTTCAGTCTAAACATTAATTATCTAAAGAAGATGCCCACAGCCTACAACATGCTCCGAAAGGGAATCTATAAGCGTGCATGCTGAGCTTAGAGGCAGGCAGGAAGAGATGCGCTTTCCCAAGTCAGGGGAAGTCAGGGAGGATATTCTTGTCAGGAAACGGGGACTAAAGTGAGACTGAAAACAAACTCGTTTCCGGCGTAGTCGGATCGTCAGGATTGTGAAGCTGCCACATGCAGAGAATCTTCCTCCAGACAGGACTGGCGAGGAGGGGGTCCAAGTGCCAGGGAAGGGAGCAGAGTCCGCGCTAGCAAGGGGGAGTGTCAGTTAAGTTTGCCAGGGCTGAGAGCAGTGAACATGCAGGGCAGACACGAGGTGACAGGCTCAGGGCACTTCCAGAGCCGCTTAGTGTCTACAAAGAACCGGCACTTAGCACCTGTGTGCGGGCTGGAGACAAAGGTTGGGAGCAGTTCTTCTAACACGGGCAGCAGGACGCGTATGGAACACCTGCTTGCAGGCTGGACACAGTTTCCACATAGAACTGGTAGTGGCACCTGTGTGCAGGCAGAGAACAGGGTTTCTTCTTAACACAGGTCCTGTATGCAGGGTGGGAGCAGTGTCCATGCAGGGTTGGGAGGGGGGCACAGAAGTAGTGCACAGATTGATTTGAGTACATTTAGCAACTCTGGCCGGCTATTTATCTTGCAATACATGGAATGGCAGAGTTTGGGCGCCCAACAACCTTTCAGAGCTACAACAATGGACCCTGGTTAGAAGCACAGGCAGTGGCCAGTCGCTGCTCACAATAGGTCCGGGGGGGGGGGTGTATAAAATAAATAAAATAAAGAAAACGTACCTGACCAGGTCCGCGACCGCGCCGCCTCTGACGGAGGGGAAGGGACAGCGAGATCCGGAAGTGAAAAGGCATTCGCTTCTAATCATCCTCTCGCCGTCCCAGCCATTGAATGACCACACTGGCTGGTGGCAACCCCTCTCAGCCAATCCAGACGCTGCTCCAGCAGTGCCAGGATTGGCTTGAACAGGGACTGTTCTTGCCCATAGGAAACCGGGGCTGCGGCCACTGGTCAGTAGCAACCCTCGCCCGGACGTTGATTTTGAAGTTACTGCTGTTAGTGGGGCAACGCCCCAACGGACGCACCACCACTGGCCCCTTGCCATCGCACGGACACAGAATGTATTTATTTAATGTTGCCCTCACTCTCTGTTCTTTACATCATTGGTGTTCTGTGGAATGGCTACCCTACAGCGCAGTCGTGGGCTCATAGCTCTGATCTTGAAACACCATAAAGTCTCATAAATGCATTTATGGCCTTGAGTGATTTCTCTAACATAACATCATCGCGACGAGTTGAAAGTTGCGAGAGACCGATAACTCTATTTCGCGGGGAATGGCATGTTGGAAGAATGGCGTCTCAGAAGAATAGAAACTGAGCGAAGCAGCCTGACAGCACACAAGTGCGAAGGGACCTGAAGCGCGAAATTACATTGACACATTTGGGGAGGGCCGAAAGACACAGTGAGGCAGACGTGTGTGAGTTTTTATTTTTTATTTTGGCAGTGCTTCGCTGGCTGTTCACGCACTATCGCATGAATCACTCACGCGCATACGCATGAAGTCTCCATGTGTCTGTGATGCTTCTCCATTGTTCTGGCATTGGGAGGTTGGGAGGGAGGGAGGCAAGCCAAACCAAGACCCATTTGGTGTGTGAAAAAGGCCGCTTTATTGAAACAGGTGCATATTACAAAATAACCAACTGGCAACTGCCTTACAAAACTAAAGCCTCGCTATACATCAAATAGCTGGTTCCTGATCCCTCCCACCCCAACGATCCCCTCAAAAGTTCCCCCACCCTGGCATTAACATAACAACAACATTACACAGTATTGCAGTTAAAACTTTTTCCCCCAATGACACCCACGTTCCTTACCTGCCTTCCTGCAACTGTAACTAACAAACGTCTATCCTGAAACTTAGACTACCAGCCTACCCTTTTCCTGACCCTGCTCACAAACTTCCATCCAATACTTAACGAAAAACCTGTGCCAACCCTGGTCAATTTTTCAAAAACATGTTCCAAGCGACAACCTCCAAAGATCCCTTAAGCACCTGTCTCCACAAACCTGGTCTAAACCAAAGAATAAACCCCAAAGACTCAACCAAGCTAAAATTCTTAAAAAAAGGAATGGGAGGGTGGGGCCAAGAAAACTATTACTATCTACCCTGCTGCCAGCCACCAGGTCACCAAAACCTAAAATGGTGGCTGGCAAATCCCCTCATAGGATTATATAAGCATAGGACTACTTGGGCTACAGTTGGGCTATAATTGGGCTACACCTAAAAAAAAAAAAACACAAAATGGCACTACGTTTGGCTGCCTCCCAAACCCCCTGTGTCGCTGGCTGTATCTCATGTAATACATCACCATATCCCTGATGTACCGGCGCGACCGTTTTCGTTTTGGCAGTGCTGGGCAACAGAATGCACATTGAAGATTTTTAAAGATTTTGCTTGCACGATTGGTGATGAGCACACCTCAAACAGCTTTACATCACCTACACTAACAATGACAGGTATACCAGGAGAAACATTCTTTATTCAAAAGGAAAAAAACAGTACTCTTTTGACATAAAGTGTAGTTTACTTGCTCTTTAGCATTTGTGGGTCAGTGTAATGTTGCTTTATTTAAATTATCACAATTTGTAATACTTTATTGTCTGGATCTCTTCCTGTTCACTACTTTACTATACCTATTTGGTAACAGGGACAATTGTTTTTTTTTCTGTCAACACTCAGACTTTGTACTTGTGCTGTGTTCTTGCTTGTTCAATACAATCAAATCAATCAAAAAGAACATGCTCATAAAGGTAATTCTGCATCCAAAACAATGTGTGCAAACAAGCCAATAGGTTTGAAAAAAGAACCCTCACCCACCAACCTAGTTGGTGGCATGCTTCATCATAGGGTTCCCACCTAGGATACCGAATGCACCCTAGGTGTGCTTTAATGCTTGATTACAGCGGGGCTGGTGTTTGTTGATGACAGTTGTGATGATAGTGAGTTAAAACTGCCTAGATGATTCCCCTCCTAGCCGGGAGTGCTTTAATAATGGGGCCCTGTGACAGGATTAAAAGGAGGAAATGCGGATATCTGGGAGATATCATTGATCTCTTGTATCCTAAGCATGGTCTACATGTTTCTGCCAAAGAAGGTTTTTAACACACATTCCATATGCTATGACATGCTCTAGTGCTTATTTTTACCATAACTCCGTGAAAAACTCTCACATGACTTACTTTTAGCAAATGAAAATATGGAGACAAAAAATATACACATTTTGAGACTTTTTCGGTAGGCAGCTGAAATTGAAATTACAGTAATGATAAATGAACAGTGCCTTGCTCTTCCACAGAGAAGGTGGATATTTGTTTACTTTCTAATGACCGCCACCTCTTCAATCAGAATGGCCCTCAGCTCAGTCTGCGCTTGTTGTCCCTCCCGGATCATGGAGGTGTTGGGAATGGTAGTTTTCTGAGGTTTGGAGACAGCTGTTGACGTGCTTTTGCTAGTGGGGGTCGGACTCTGTTCTTTTTGGATTTCCATTACCACGAGGACCTTCACAGACTCCTGTTGCTGCCTGTCTACCCTTCTGCACGCAAGCCACTTTTCGCGACACCCGCTTCGCGGGTGCCGCTCATCCGCCCCCTAAGGCTGCCACTCGCTGGTGTGAGCGGCTCTGCGGTCGGCAGAGAGTCACGCGCTCCCAGCTGAGGAACGGCCTGGTGAGAGCACACTGGGCGAGTCAGTGCGTTGAGCCTACCAGGGGGACTGCGAGGACCAGCAGCCTCAGCTCTACACAGCTGGTCCTCTTCCCCCGGCGGCCACGCCCCCAGCCTCCAGCTTATTTCAGACGCGGACAACGCTAGCTGAGTGGGTGTTCTTTTTGGATTTCCATTACCACGAGGACCTTCACAGACTCCTGTTGCTGCCTGTCTACCCTTCTGCACGCAAGCCACTTTTTGCGACACCCGCTTCGCGGGTGCCGCTCATCCGCCCCCTAAGGCTGCCACTCGCTGGTGTGAGCGGCTCTGCGGTCGGCAGAGAGTCACGCGCTCCCAGCTGAGGAACGGCCTGGTGAGAGCACACTGGGCGAGTCAGTGCGTTGAGCCTACCAGGGGGACTGCGAGGACCAGCAGCCTCAGCTCTACACAGCTGGTCCTCTTCCCCCGGCGGCCACGCCCCCAGCTGCCTCGTATATTACTACAGTGCCAAACAACCGCGACGCGGGACGCGCGCGGGGCGCAGCTCGGGGCGAAGACCGGGCAAAGAGCGGGCCGTTTGAGGCCGTTAGAGGCAGGTAGAGACAGGACTGGGCCTGACCATTTCATTCTACCGCTCCCCTCACAGCCCTCATCTTGTTGATTACCTTGTATATCCACTATGGCAACCCGCGAGTTTAGAGACAGACTAGCCAAATCCAAATTGAAAAATGGCACTTTGGATGATTGACAATGAAATATCCAAAATGCAGCATAGGGTGTCTATTGAACTAGATGCCGCCAGAAGACTGTCTGTAGAGCTAACTGCCACTAAAAAATCCTCCCTAGGGCCTATTGCGTGGGCTAAAACACCTGATCGCCCACACGGCGCTGCCCCTACCTTGATTGTTACACACGTTGACTTCCATCAGCCGCAAGCGGCTAGTATACCCTCATTGCAGGGGGGATCTTCACCAAAAGCCACCTATTCTCCACAATTCCATCTGGGTGAAACTGCTGAGCAGAAGAAGGTACCTGAGGTAGGCCTATCCTCTACAGCGATAACCAACAAAGCAATGCCATCAAAAGGAGGTAATTCCCCCACGCCAAAAAACGGTCCACATAACAAAAGGAAGCGTAAAAACACCTCGGCATATTCAAGGAAAAAGGCTAAAATAGCAAAAGCCCAGCTTTTAACTAAAGCACCATTTCAGGCTCCTTCAGTTCCCTTCCCAGTGACTACTACTTACTCCTCTGAAATGAGCCCAGAAACTATCCCTCCACACTCGGTAGTCATTCAAGAAAACAATGATCTCACAATAAGAAGCGACACCACCGGAGCTCCGCTCTGCACCATTAGAGGGAAGGACGCTGAGTTTCTAACAATCGTCTGGGAAACACTTAAAAAACTGCTCTCCCCCCTTGAAGTGAGATTCTCACACATAGAAACTCAGCTTCTGGAAATCGAAAAAAGCATCCTAAATTTAGCAACCATTACCATGCAGAATAACAAATCCACCTGTCCGCAAGAAACTTCGCCCCCCACTGCACCACCCGTTCCCACAATCCCAGTTGTTGCTTACTCGCTGGCCCCCGTGAAGGCTAAGTCTCTGGGATCTACCAATGCTACCCCACTTCCCTCCCCTACTGCAACTTCGTCTGCCACCTCTACTGCCATTCCAAAGGCCAAACCAATACCAAAACCTCGGCTCAAGGCAAATACTTATGTCCCAACTAACAGGGCAACGACGACCACCAACCAACCGGCGGCCGAAAATTTATCATCAACCCCATCAGCCATGCCAGGCCAAATGGTATGTTCCTCGTTAGGTCAGTTAAATTCGAGGCCAGATGGCCATAATTCTAACCATCTTTCATCCAAGAGAACAAGTACTAACTACATACGCTTCAGGGGTTATGTAGATCTTCCCCCAGAGGTTAGTTCCTATGTTGTAGTGCTTACAGGGGTTACAGAATTGACGTTTAACCAGCAGGAAAACTTTGCCTCATTAAAGAACAAGGTGATCCACTGGTTCAACGTCAATAAGCCAATACCCAACCACCTAAGGAGTAAAATCCTCATGGTGCGTAGGGTACCTTGGGTAGGCACCACGCAAAAGTCCAGTAGTGGCGACTGCGTGATTGTCTCCTTCGAGAATCCAAATACTGCGCATGCCATCTACTCCTGGAATAACTATAGCACAAATTCAACAATAGCAGCCAGACCCCTCACCTACTTCTACCCACCCCGTCCTCATCAAAACCAGGGGGGGAACTGGAGAAGGATTCCGGAGAGGAACGGTACATGGGGTGGGCAAAGTCATCACTGGGCGGAGACACTAGGCGGGTGGAATGGGGTACCGACTTCCAATAGATACGGGTGTCTTGAGAAAGTGGATTGACGCCTACATCTGTCAATCACCGCACCCTCAACACCCGTTCGAACAAGCTCTCAGTTCCTTTTTTTAGGTCAATCATTAACTCCCACTACACAAATTGTACAGATGGGTTGTCTAATTCCTCCTTCACCATCAAACCCGCTGGAGGCTTACAAATTCACAGTAGGGCTAGGTAGGCGTGACATCACACTATCAAAGTTAGCAAAAACTGAATCTTATACGATTGACAAAGATAGCCCTCCCATATTGTATAGCCCAAAATCGAAGAGTGTCCTATAAACAACAAGGCATACTCTCCCCACATGAATGTTCTCAGCCACCAGCTACTAATAATATACCAGTGGCTCCGGGAGTAATTTCCATTCTCTCTTGGAATGTCGCTGGGATAGCCAACAAAGTAGACACGCCTGATTGGGGGGAACTTATCGAAGGGTATGATGTATGCCTTTTTCAAGAGACATGGGCAAGAGAAACATACTCTCGGCTGGGTTTCGCTACCTTTGACATCCAAGCAAAATGGGGAGGAAAGGGCCGCCCATCAGGAGGACTTGCGATCTGGGTTGGGTCCCATTTGGGTTGCAGGGCCACACATCTGGAAACCAACTCTTTGGACTTCCAGTGTGTTTCTCTGGAATGGCCTGGCGGAGGAAAAGTAATATTCATCAATATATACTCAAGACCGGTGGGGGTTGCAGCTACCTCGAGACCAGTTGAGGATCTAGCGCTGTTTCTAGACTCACTCAACCCCCACTTCTCATTAATCGTAGGTGGAGACTTTAATCAACAGTATGAACCGCTCCCCGACCACCTGGCGGGTATATCTAGTGAAGAGGACGAATTGTGGAATATCCCCACCCTGGCAGATCCATTGGCCAGGGCTTGGACCCCACTTGCTACCCAAATAATGTCCCTCACGCTTAGTCACTCGCTGAGGGCTTGCAACGGCCGGTTCAAAGGTGACATCCCGCCTAAATATACCTTTAACAGATTGGGCTATGAGTCGCGAATCGACTACATCATGGTCTCAACCAGGGACTGGGGGAAAGTGAAAGCTTTTGGTGTAATCCCCAGACTCGATAGTGACCACAATTTGCTTTCATTAAAATATGAGCTACTAGGCCCACAAATAGTCAAGGTTGATGAAAATTCCGCACCCCAGGTGGACCTTGCACTATCCAGCAATAGGCGCAGAATAAAATGGGCTAAACTGTTGGAAAACCAAAGTAACATTGGGAGACCTTATGCATCAGTCGTCCCCGCCCTGGAAAAAGTTGAGCGCTGCATGCACCACTCAGTTAGTGAATCAGAATCCGATCCCACAGGTAATCCTGTGGTATCTAATTCCTCCCTATATAACCCGGCACAAATGATCGAACTTGGCACCATTCACTCTGAGTTATGCACTAACCTTGCAGAGGCGCTGAACCCAGTGGCCAGGTTAAATAAGTTCAAGCAGAAAAGAGCCACCTGGTTCAATGCTTCCTGCGGGGCAGCAAAAGCTGCACTGCTGAAATCACTTAAAGCGCGAGACACTATAAGTGTAATCAGGGAGAAACGATTAGCCTATAAATTAGCCCTCCGTACTGCCAAAGTAGATTGGGATGAGGAGAATTGGACCAAAATGACAGCTGCCCTCGCATGTCGAGATGCACAGACTTTCTGGCAGATCGTCAGGCACGGCTCAGCTGAACCACTTGCAGCAGTAGAGGCCAATATAGCACCCTCTGTCTGGGAGGAACATTTTAAAAATCTATACAAATCACATAGTAGTGACCAGGTGATGACCCTTCCTGTAGATGTGTCGTACTCCTCCAATGACAGTGTAGCCGATATGGACGGATTTAGCATGGAGGAGATCACCACGGCAATTACGTCCCTGGCTGCTGGAAAGGCGCCGGGCCTTGACAGGCTCCCAGGCGACCTTTATAAACATGAACCAAGGATATGGGCTCCCTATCTCAGGGTGTTATTTAACTCGATCCTGAAAGGCATGCCAATCCCTCCGACTTGGCCGGGGGCAGAGATAGTCCCCATCTTTAAGAAGGGATCGCCTCTGCTCCCGGCCAACTACAGGCCAATAAGTTTGATTGACGTGTCTCAAAAACTTTTTGCAAAGCTACTGTTAAATCGCTTACACGAGTGGATCAGGGATTTTAATATCCTGAGCCCCTTCCAGGCAGGTTTCAGGGAGAAGGTCTCTACCATTGATCAGGTCTTTCGGCTAGTCCTCATTTACTGGAAAACGGTGCAGTTGGAGGGTGGCAGCCTCTACACTGTATTCGTGGACCTGAGGGCGGCGTTCGATCTGGTCCCCCGGACCAAGCTGTGGGAGGTCCTGGCCAAACTGGGGGTTCCCGAAGGCTTGTTGAAAATGCTAGTTCGCTTTCACAGTGCCAACTTCGCACAGGTGAGATGTGGCAGGATGGGTGTACTGTCCGAGAGGTTCCCCGTTGGCAGGGGGGTAAGACAGGGTTGTGTGCTCGCACCGACCCTGTTTTGCCTCTATGTCAACGGGGTTATCTCTCACTTAGAGGGGGTATCCAACTCTGATGCTCCAAAATTGGCTGCCGCAAGGGTGCCGGCTATCATGTTTGCCGACGACACTCTGTTGCTATCAAAGTCGGCAATGGGTATCCAGCGCATCCTTGATGGCTTTGTGGATTTCTGTGAGGCCCATGGTTTGGAAATTAACGCCATCAAAACTAAATTCATGGTCCTCAATCCCCCACAGAAATTCCATTTTAGCCCCAGCATTGCACACAACAGGCTTGAGAGAGTGAAAACCTTCGAATATCTGGGCATCATTCTAAATGATAAACTAACCTGGAACACGCACCTGGAGAAGGTCCTACTCAAACTGACTCAACACTCGGGGGGCATCATGAAGCTATTGGCGAACAATAAATCCTCAATCAGGCCCATTGGTCCTCCAATGCAGATTTACAAAGCTCAGGCCAAGGGGGCTGCCATCTACGGGTCTGAACTCTGGGGCCATGTTGGAACATCAGACCTCCTGAAAGTGGAAAATAAATTCATTCGAAATCTTGTTGGACTACCACCTAGTACGCCCCTAGTCCCCCTCAGGATGGATCTAGGTTTATGTCCGCTAGACGACGACTTGGCTTTCCGCCCGCTGGCCTTTTGGCGCAGACTATGAACAACCCCAGAATTGGCCAGTTACAGACAAGGACTCCAGGAGGTCCTTGCTATGCCGGATGTTGGAAAAATCAAATGGCTCAATTTCATCAAACTGGAACTGGAGGGTTTGGGTCTGTCTAAAATGTGGTCCGATCCCTTGTCTACTTGCCAACGCATATCAAAAAAGGAGCTAGCCAAGACATACCGTGACAACAAATTATCCTTGCTCCTCAATCAATCCAAACTTGGGATTTTGACTGATTCTTTCATCTCCTTCAAGGCCACTTACAACTTTGAGCCGAGTCAGGATAAAGTTTACCCTCCTCTACTTAGGAAATTATACCTACAGTGGAGATATGGGTCCCTCCCTATCAGAGCATTTACAACTAAATGGAGTGATGATGCAAACAGTATCTGCCCGGCATGTAGATCCTCGGATGAAACTGAACTTCATATTCTTTTTCTCTGCCCAGTCTACCGAGAGATCCGCAAGTACTGGATTGTCCCTTTATGCAGGAATCTAGGTTTTGTGAAATGTATGGCCGCCTTTAGAGTCCTGAAAACTGATTTGACTGATCACATTGTGTTTGCGGTGGCTAAGTACCTGGGTGCTGTCTGGCCCATTAGAAGGAAATGCCTCAGGGCTGGTAACTGACTTTTTTGTACACAGGACATGCTTGCGTAACAAGGCACTGTGCAAAGGCTTGTTTTAAAAAAAAAAAAAAAAACTTTTATTCTACTGTATAACATTTTATCAAATATCAGTTTTAAAATGTATGTTTCTAACGTCTTTTATGGTAAACTCTTACCGAAATAAAGATATTTTGAATTGAATTGTTTTCCAGTTGCACCTCCGGCCCTGAGAGGTAGAGCACATTGGGCTCGGGCTGCTTTGTACAGCTGCCTTATTGGAGAATTGAGAACTATTGTTACGCCTGTTGTCGGTCCGTACTGGACTACAGCAGGCCAGGTGGGTTGTCACCCCTCCAGTGAGTGTTGGGAGGCTTGAGTGGCATAAAGGGGTATGTAGCCCTTCGACAGTGAGCCATTAGATAATTTATTTTATGAAGGTTGTACAGGATGGCAAAGGGTAGTGTTTTTACTGAGGTCTAAGGGGATATTTTACTCGATTGCAGTATAAGTATGATTCACCAAATGAGAGTAAGTTGACAGGCAAGTATACAACAGTGTCCTTGCATGAGGCATTGAAGCACTTATGCATGTTTTGTCTCAGTAGAATTGTACGGCAAACCGGAATTCCGCTGATTGTGGAACTCTGCGGAATCTCACTGAGTCTTTGGTAAACTCCCGGAATTCCACGGAGTAAAACTTCTCGAGTTATGCCCACTCCTACTTATTAGAATGTTTAATTTTTTTTTAGACACAAACAAAGTACTGAGGAATCTGTAGAGGAGTACATTTCAGACTATTAAGTGGCAGCGACTTCACTTTAACTGAAGTGATTGACATGGCAAAGGGTATCGGGAGGTCAATTGTGTCAAGTAAACTGATGGCGGCAGAGTCCCTGACACAGGGTGTGTCAGCTGTGAGTATGGCGTCTAAATCTGAAGCTATAGGAGCAATCACTATAAAAAATAGAGTAGTGAAGTTTCCATAAAGAAAGATGTCAAATACACGCTACAAATGTGGAACCAGTTTGCATTCTGACAATAATCCACATTGCCCTGCAATTGACAAACGTTGCAAGAAATGTAAAAAGTTGGTCACTTCTATGGAGTGTGCAAAAATTCAGAATCGCAAGTCAGAGTCAGAGTCAGCAGTATGGAATCTGATATGGATCAATGCTAAATGATTCATCTTGAGTGGTCCTTACTATTACGTCATAAGACAATATTACTGGCAAAACTAAAGGTCCGTGGTGCAAAGCTCTCATTCGTGAAGTGGCAGTGGACATGATGGCAGATTCAGCGTCAGCCTATCAGACATTCTATACAAAGAAAAATGGAACAATATTTCCCTATTTGGTACTGACATTCATTCTAAAGCATTTGGAGAATAAAATATAGATATTCTAGGTTACTTTATTGAATCGCTCACATGCTTAGAAAAAAGAATTGTAACATAATATATGTAGCAATGAAGGGCAAGAACATCATTGGCTGGCAAGATTAAGCCTGACTTGCATTCCTGGAGCTGACAAACCTGTGATCATAGCCGATAATTCAATTTTCTTCATTGAGTCCAATGAGGATGTGAAGATAGAAAGTGTGGTCGGAAATTTTTAATGGCAAAATAAGGAATATATCAAAGTTCTAAACTTAATGAAGCTTAAAGAATGTGCCGTTCCTGTGGTACATAAGGTCAGATTAGTACCTCTGAGCGTTAGATTTGAGCTCCGAAGTCTGTTGTATAATCTGTGTGCAGAAGGGGTGATTCAATCTACTGTGTTATCCGAATGGGTTAGCCCAGTAGCGATTGTCAGGAAGAAAACAGGTGAAATGTGCATGTGTGTTAACTTACACACCTAAAATAAGAACATTGTCATTCATTGCTATCCGTTGCCCTAGGTGCAAGAGGTATTGGTCAAATTAGGAGGATCTAAAGTGTTCTCATTACGTGATCTCAGGTATGCATGCCACAGATACCACTTGCTGCAGAGAGTCAAGATCTTACTGTGTTTATTACTCCCTTAGGGGCATATACGTTTTTACTCATGCCATTTTGATGAGCCTCTGCAGCAAGTGTATTTCAGAGGTTCGCGGTGCTATTCTAATGGGCATTCTGGGTATGCCGGCCTTTCAGAATGAGGTAGTCATTTTGCTAAGTATGTGAGAGAGCATAATTTGATCCTAGAAAGAGTACTTCAAGTGTTCAAAAATGTGGGTATCATTTAAGGAAAGAGAAGTGTACATTTATGGTGAATCAATTAGTCTATTTAGGGCACAGTGTATCAGAACTTGGCATCAAACCCAAATTGTCTTTGGTTCGGGTCACTCAAAGCACTTCTCCACCTCAGAACAAGGATACATTGCGTTACTTTCTGAGCATTGTGAATATCACTTGCTTTTCATACACAGATATGCCTTTGTTGTCCAACCATTGAGAAACAAATTAAAAAGGCACACAAATGTGAGTGGACTAGCTGCACCAATGAAGCATTTATACATGTCATATATCTCATTATCAGTGGACCAGTGTTGTAGGCGTTAATTGCTGGTAAACCAATTCCAAAAATTCTTTATTTCGGCCACATGGGCCATAAAAGATGCAGTAAAAATACATATAGATAAAACACAATATATACAATAAAAATCCTACTGGACCTGCAATGTTAGAAAATACAAGGTAATATAAATTAACCAGACATTTTCTTCCTTATTATCCATGCTGCCATTAAGAATTTGGAAACCGCAAACACAATGTGGCCCAGGGTGTTGGTTTTCATAACCCTGTAGGCCTGTAAATACTTCCTGAAGCCCAGGTTCCGACATAGAGGAGTTAACCAGCGCCTCCTCGGGCTCCGGTAGGCATGGCAACAAAACATTATGTGCAAATCGTCTTCATCATTAGCTTTACAGCATGGGCAGAGCTTGTCACCCCCTAGCGACCATTTATAGGTAAAAACTTTAGTAGGGAGCGTGCCAAACCTCCATTGCAGGAACAGCTTCCTCGCCAAAAGAGGATAAATAAAATCCATAAAAGGTTCAAACACAAAGGAATTTTTGGATACTATAAAACGTCCCGTCAAGGTGCCACTATCATAAGCATTGTCCATATCAGCAAGGCTTTTGTTCTTGTAGAGCTGTGCGAGGGTTTTACGCGAAATCTTTCGGCAGCCCTGAGCTGGATCATCCCATAAATCTGGCAAATTCAGGCTAGACAGTTCCGACTTAATAAATGCCAGCCAAGGGATCTTGCCGTTAACATCCAGCCTCATGACGTGTATAAGGTCCTGCCTATAGTGATACAGTTCCTCGGTGGTCCATATCCGGTGCCAGAACTTCACAGGTTTCGACCGTAGGTCCTCTGCAATTGACGGAAGGCCCAGGTCGAGTCTTAGGGGGAGGAGTGGTGTGCCTTGCGGGAGAGCAAGTAAGCGTCTGAGAAAACAATTTTCCACCCCTGCCATAACCTTCCCAGCTTTATGTCCCCACAGCTCACTGCCGTAGGTGGCTGCTGCCTTCGCCTGGGTCCTATACGTTTCCAAGGCCGGACTAACAGGCTTGAAGGTGGGCTTATTGGACACCCTCAAGAGTGCGCCCGATAGCTGGGAAAGTTTCAACCTAGATCTTGCTACCTGGGAGTCCCATGTCAGATTTTCTTGGAGTGATACCCCCAGATAAATGAAGGTCGAGACCCTTTCAAGGCTAGTTTCCCCCAGTTTTGGATTGGGTCTGGTTTTGGTGGGGGGGTTGAAGATCATGAACTTAGTTTTTTCCGTGTTCACCTCCAACCCATGTTGTCGACAGAAATGGCCAAAACCGTCCACAATCCTCTGGATCCCCATGGGGGATTTGGAAAGAAGGAGGGTATCGTCGGCAAACATAATTGCCGGGACCCTCCTTCCTGCCAGAACCGGTGCATCATTGTCCCCAACAGCGTCAAGATGTTGAATGACGCTGTTAATGTACAGACAGAACAGTGTCGGAGCCAAAACACAGCCCTGTCTGACACCTCGGCGGACCGGGAATTTGCCCGAGGGCTTACCATCCCTCCCACACCTCACTTGCGCAAAGTTGTTCTCATGCAGCCTAATGATGATACTGAGGAGGAGGGGGGGAACTCCTAGCTTCTGCAAAACCTCCCATAACTTCCCCCTGGGGACCAGGTCAAAGGCTGACCTCAGGTCCACGAAGACCATGTACAATCGACCTCCCTCTAGCGTGACCGTCTTCCAATACAGGAGAAGGAGGCGAAAAATTTGGTCCATGGTCGACGTGTTCTTCCTGAAGCCAGCCTGGAGGGGGCTCATGATGTCATTGTCCTCGACCCAGTCTAGGAGATGGTCTAAGATGAGGCGCGCAAAGAGCTTTTGGGGCACATCTATAAGGCTTATAGGCCTGTAGTTGGCGGGGAGCAGAGTAGAACCCTTCTTATGGATGGGCACAATCTCTGCCCCCAGCCACGACCCAGGGATCGCCATACCTCCAAGAATGGCATTGAAGAGAATGAGGAGGTATGGGCCCCAGACGTCCGGGTGATGCCTAAATAGATCCCCGGGTAACCTATCCAGTCCTGGCGCCTTCCCCACTGGTAAGCGTTCTAGGGCAAGCTCCACTTCCCCCAGGGATAGTTCCATTCCAAAATCCTGAGTACCCAAGGGCAGTTGCAACTCTGCATCCGGGCAGGAACTAGTATCTTGGTAAAGAGCCCCAAAGTGGGCCTCCCAGACCGCGGGGCTATATTGGGCTCGATCGCTTTACTAAATTCCCCTGTCCCATTGTTTACAAGGGCCCAGAATTTCCGGGAGTCCCTAACTTTTAGGGCATCATGAAGATCCTGCCAGTGGTTCCAGTCCCACTCGGTCCTTGCAGTCGCCAGCACTGATTTATAGTGCTTCCTAAGGTCACGTACATTGGCCTTATCTGACCCCTCTTTTATTGCTGCAATGAGCTCAGATTTTGCTGCCCTGCAATCTGAGGTGTACCAAGAGGGAACAAGGGTCCTTTTCTTTCTGGTTGGGACCTCCGGATGGAATACCTCAGCCAAATCCCTCACTAAATCCTGGTGTATGTTTCCCAGTTTCTCGTAGTAATCTGGGGTTCTTAGTTCATTCAGGAGAGCATCCACCTCCATGAAGCTGGGGAGTGCCAGCTCATATAATTTCTTAATGGACTCTTCCGAGCTCACCAACTTTCCCCACTTGACCCGGCGCCTATTTGTTGTGAGGAACAAATCCCCCGGATCTTCCCCTTGGCCAACTGGGGATGAATCCGTCATAGGCAGGGGGCACAGGATATTTAGGCAAAGGGCATTGTGGTCACTATCAGACCTCTTAATTACCCTGAAGTCAAGCACTTTAGGCCAGAGTGTAATGTCCACCATGATGTAATCTAGCCTCGACTCATAAACCCTGTTTTGTGATGGTGGACGTCAGTCAACTTGGCTTAGGCACCATAGTGTCACAATGGGTGGGTAAAAAAGAACACACAATTGCCAATGCATCACGCTCACTTGCATCTACTAAACTGAAATGTAGCACCATTGAGAGGGAGGCATTGGCTTGCTCTTGGACTTTTGAAAAGTTGAAATCTTTCCTTTGGAGCATGCATTTTGAAATATTTACAGAACACATGCCTCTTATTTTATGCTTGATGGCAATGGTACAGCCAATACCACAGCCAGGTTCGTACAAATTCTTTCAAGGTTAAAATAATTCAATGTTTCAATCAAATACCTGTCTGGAGGTAAGAATGCAAGGGTAAATAGTCTGTTGATGATGCCCTTAAATATTGATACCCCAGAAGAACGAGTGGATGATGTGGAATGCATTGCGGTGCTTGATGGTGATTGGAGTGAGGAACAGTGTACCATTTCTAGCAGGATTGATTAAAAGATTTCTTGCAGATCCACTTCTGCAGCAACTAGTCTGGTTTGTTAAAAATAGATGGACTAAAGAAAGAAACTTAGAGTCACCTTTGAAGAATTTTGCACAAGTTGCAGATGAACTTTCTCTGCTGGTGGGGTTTTTGTTAGTACATGATCTTCTGGTTCCACCAACATCCTTTGAATCCTTGTTTGGGAATGCTTATGAGGGACATTTAGGAATTACAGCTATCATCCATAAGCTCAAGGAATGTTACTGGTGGCCTGGCATGGATGCTCAGTTTAACAGGTGGGTTTCAGCTTGCAGCATGTGTTGTCTCTGACAAACACTGGAGAACATGTTAGTCTATTCTACATATATGGTTCCTCTACGCGATTGACCTTGGATTAAGCTATGACTTGATTTTTCAGGGCCATTTGAGCTTTTACCAAGCAGCAAAAGATACATGCTAGTCCTAGTGGACTGCTTTTTGAGGTGGTCTATTTTGATTTTGTCACCACACCAGATACCGCTCCTGTTATTACATTCTTGCAGAAAGTATTAAGGTGGAAGGACCACAGAGAAGGATTGTCTTTGATAATGGAACCCATTTTAAGTCTATGCAAATTAGGACATTTTTAGAAAATTTAAACATTAAGCATTTACAGGTAGCACTCTATTCTCCAACTTCCAATTGCATGGTAGAACGAGTGAGTAGGTTTTTGAAAGAGGAAGTTGAAACTGCATTGTTCTCATGTGTACTAGATTAAAACTTTTTAAGGAAAAGATGAATGGAGTTACATGGTGATTCCACACAGCACTACAGGTCAATCACCATTCAAATAAGATGTATTCCACTTGGAGTCGATTTATGTTGAAGTGGAAGGAGGTCTATACTTCCTCCACTAATGTCTGTGCTTTCAGCTGGGTTTGATTCTCGCTAACTTGCACCAGGGCTACTCTTGTTGTACGTATTCTATATTCAAGGAAGCTTCTTCCCCTGCCAACAAACCCATTCTGTTGAATGTGGAAAGAGTATGTTCTTTCTCTGTAATGTTCACATAGCAGTGCATCTTTCATTATTACTCCCCACACTGTGCACGTGATGCGTGATTGAGGGACAGGTGCATTACTTGACCATCAAAGCATTTAAGGAAAAATAATCTACACATCGTAATGTTCAGTTTTTCTTTGCCATCCCTCCATGTATACAAATATGTTTTTCACTTCTTGTTTTTATTTCCAGGGTATCCCGGAAGCGCCTATTTACACAGACATGGTAACTTTTCGAATGGCTCCACTGATCATCACTCCAAACATTCTGGAGCCTGAAGAGGTTTTTGTTTGCAGGTAAATAGAATACTAAAGGATAGATTCGGGAGAGCTATCGCTCAACAACATTATCCCAAAGGCTCTTGTCACAAGGCTGAGATGTGTAGAATACTCAAGTCTGTGCTTCACAAAGTGCACTTGCATTTTGTGGGAGTAGCAGAGGACCCTGATACTTAGACATTCATTGGATTTTATGGCCCATGTTGGGTGGAGGGGCATGCTGACCTAAAGAGTCCCCTCGCTTCTACCCATGTCAGAAACATATGGCTGCTTTGCAGATGAGGATACTTAAAAGACTCTGCAGTGTTTCTTTTTCATTTCACCCTAATAAAGCGTTAAAAAACGAAAAATGCATACCTAAGTTTACATAGTGCAGGCTCTTCAAGGCTGATCCATCTTGTCCTAAGCATTCCACTGTGGTTGGCCTGCATCTGGTCATAGGAGCCTTGGGTGGTATAGGGGCCATACCGAATGCTTCTATGCACTCTTTAACACATTCATCAACCCTAAAGGCCAGTTCAGAATTTGGCAAATTCTGTGCTGAGGTTATTTGCATGTTGTTCAGGGCTTGATAAACACTATTCGTCACTTTGGCTATCTTATTTGTGTTTTTCACTTTTTTACTTATGCATGCGAAATGCAGAACACGTTTTAGTAATCAAACACCTTATAATTTGGAGAGCGTTCAGATGACTCTTTTGAAAATTCATAATTTACTTTGCTTGTCTATTTTGCTGTAATGGAGATTGTTGCATGTGCACTGTATACGCCTTATACAATTCTAGTATAGGCCAGTCATTGATGTTGTAAAATGTAGAAAAAATATAGAAAATGTAGAATATCGAAATATTTGAGGGGTTTTCTTACGAAGCCCATTCCCATTCGAAGACATTGAACTAACGCCCAAAGAGTTATCTATGAACCAACAAAAAGTGGAAATATTTGAAAATGTGTCTACGAATCTTTTCTTAAATGTAAAATGTTACTGAGATCCCATATTAAAGTATTTAGCCCAGAAGTGTATATTTAAAAAGTCCAGTGACGTTGGAGGTGACAGGAGGTTGGAGTAAGGTCTGAAACCCTCCGCTTTCGACTAGAGCATTTATGGGAAAGAGGCGCGGTCGGTCAGAGATATGTTTTGTGAAGCAATTTAAGGAAACAGCTGCACCGGGCAAGTGGGGATGTGGGTGGAAGTGACATTGGTTGCATTTACCCGGGGCAGGAAGACAGCTCTGTCACTGTGGCATCTTTTGGTCTCATTCTTGTTTCACCTGTGTGTTTTCTCTGCCCCCTCTGTGTTTCTCTTCAGCGTGAAAGATAACTATCTGTTTTTGAAAGAGATAAAGAGCTTAGTCAGTGAAGCACACTACAAGATCAGCATCTGCTTCGAATATGTGAATCGTGGGGATCGGTGGATGCAGGTAGAGAACTTTAATTCCCTTTTAGAATACAATTTTAATTGTGTCCTGTTCTGGGAAAACTGGTACCGACCCATTGATGATTGAGGAAAAGTTTGAAATTCACTGTACTATTGGTATTTAAAAGTTTGGAGCAAATTTCTGACTTTTAAGAAATCCACAAACACTTTTAGGAATCATCCTATAAATGTGAAACTGTTGCAGATCCTATACATGCTTAGGTACTTCTGGATAGAAACAGTTTTTTCCCGCTTTTTTCCAGCTGGCGGAAATTATTTCTCTGTATAGAATCTCCTCCCTTTGCACTCTTATCCGCTTTGGTGTTCCCTCCTCATTTCCCCTCAAAGCACAAATTCATACGAGCTCTTGCAAAAAGCATATTTGTGAGCATTTTCATGGCGGGAAGCAACCTGCATGTTATTGGTGACTACTCGCCCAGAATCGCCCACAAATCCGCCCCTACTACTATACTTCCAAACATGAAATGCCACCATGTTTTTAGAAAAGGATTTGGTACTTTCACATTATGTATTGGAACAGGTAAGGCGTCACAATTATTTAAGTGTGATCCATAGTCTTTCAGCTCGTTGTCCGGTGCCTTTCACAAAGGTGTCTGAGGTGTGCCCAGGCACTGATCATTAAAACCGTGTGGTCAAGTTTCATGTTAGCATTTTTGCAGACAGCATATTCCGTTACTTATGTTTCAAATCATTAGTGTTAAGTATTTAAATTCAATAGCTAGCAACAGCCACATCTTAGGAGATAAAAAAATAACTGATTAACATCATAAGCATTAAACATGAAAAAACACATAACTGATGAATGTATGCACATAAAAAATGAACATACACAAGTAAAAGGGGGCAATGCAGACCATGGTTGCCACCCGAACAGTTCTGTTCTTGTCAATCTTATTTATTTAAGTCAATGGGTCGCACTCCGACTCCACCCACCAGCGGGTGAGCCCCAGGAGCATCATGGTAGATGCAGTTTTGTAGCGAGTGCGCTATTTCGAAAGTTTGTGTGTATAAGCAAGTTTGCAGCACCAACTCTGGACACCGGTGTTTCGGAATTATTGTTCCTCGTCAGCAGAGTGTAGGTCGGTCAGGGGCTTGCTGTGCAGGCTGCCAAATATTCTCAGGTTGATACCTCTCAAGGCGCGGGTGCGGGATCCGAGCTCGTCAGCTCATAGCTCGAGGGAGCCATTTAAGTAAGTCAATGGGTCGCACTCCGACTCCACCCACCAGCGGGTGAGCCCCAGGAGCATCATGGTAGATGCAGTTTTGTAGCGAGTGCGCTATTTCGAAAGTTTGTGTGTATAAGCAAGTTTGCAGCACCAACTCTGGACACCGGTGTTTCGGAATTATTGTTCCTCGTCAGCAGAGTGTAGGTCGGTCAGGGGCTTGCTGTGCAGGCTGCCAAATATTCTCAGGTTGATACCTTTCAAGGCGCGGGTGCGGGATCCGAGCTCGTCAGCTCATAGCTCGAGGGAGCCATTTAAGTAAGTCAATGGGTCGCACTCCGACTCCACCCACCAGCGGGTGAGCCCCAGGAGCATCATGGTAGATGCAGTTTTGTAGCGAGTGCGCTATTTCGAAAGTTTGTGTGTATAAGCAAGTTTGCAGCACCAACTCTGGACACCGGTGTTTCGGAATTATTGTTCCTCGTCAGCAGAGTGTAGGTCAGTCAGGGGCTTGCTGTGCAGGCTGCCAAATATTCTCAGGTTGATACCTCTCAAGGCGCGGGTGCGGGATCCGAGCTCGTCAGCTCATAGCTCGAGGGAGCCATTTAAGTAAGTCAATGGGTCGCACTCCGACTCCACCCACCAGCGGGTGAGCCCCAGGAGCATCATGGTAGATGCAGTTTTGTAGCGAGTGCGCTATTTCGAAAGTTTGTGTGTATAAGCAAGTTTGCAGCACCAACTCTGGACACCGGTGTTTTGGAATTATTGTTCCTCGTCAGCAGAGTGTAGGTCGGTCAGGGGCTTGCTGTGCAGGCTGCCAAATATTCTCAGGTTGATACCTCTCAAGGCGCGGGTGCGGGATCCGAGCTCGTCAGCTCATAGCTCGAGGGAGCCATTTAAGTAAGTCAATGGGTCGCACTCCGACTCCACCCACCAGCGGGTGAGCCCCAGGAGCATCATGGTAGATGCAGTTTTGTAGCGAGTGCGCTATTTCGAAAGTTTGTGTTTATAAGCAAGTTTGCAGCACCAACTCTGGACACCGGTGTTTCGGAATTATTGTTCCTCGTCAGCAGAGTGTAGGTCGGTCAGGGGCTTGCTGTGCAGGCTGCCAAATATTCTCAGGTTGATACCTCTCAAGGCGCGGGTGCGGGATCCGAGCTCGTCAGCTCATAGCTCGAGGGAGCCATTTAAGTAAGTCAATGGGTCGCACTCCGACTCCACCCACCAGCGGGTGAGCCCCAGGAGCATCATGGTAGATGCAGTTTTGTAGCGAGTGCGCTATTTCGAAAGTTTGTGTGTATAAGCAAGTTTGCAGCACCAACTCTGGACACCGGTGTTTTGGAATTATTGTTCCTCGTCAGCAGAGTGTAGGTCGGTCAGGGGCTTGCTGTGCAGGCTGCCAAATATTCTCAGGTTGATACCTCTCAAGGCGCGGGTGCGGGATCCGAGCTCGTCAGCTCATAGCTCGAGGGAGCCATTTAAGTAAGTCAATGGGTCGCACTCCGACTCCACCCACCAGCGGGTGAGCCCCAGGAGCATCATGGTAGATGCAGTTTTGTAGCGAGTGCGCTATTTCGAAAGTTTGTGTGTATAAGCAAGTTTGCAGCACCAACTCTGGACACCGGTGTTTCGGAATTATTTGTTCCTCGTCAGCAGAGTGTAGGTCGGTCAGGGGCTTGCTGTGCAGGCTGCCAAATATTCTCAGGTTGATACCTCTCAAGGCGCGGGTGCGGGATCCGAGCTCGTCAGCTCATAGCTCGAGGGAGCCATTTAAGTAAGTCAACGGGTCGCACTCCGACTCCACCCACCAGCGGGTGAGCCCCAGGAGCATCATGGTAGATGCAGTTTTGTAGCGAGTGCGCTATTTCGAAAGTTTGTGTGTATAAGCAAGTTTGCAGCACCAACTCTGGACACCGGTGTTTCGGAATTATTGTTCCTCGTCAGCAGAGTGTAGGTCGGTCAGGGGCTTGCTGTGCAGGCTGCCAAATATTCTCAGGTTGATACCTCTCAAGGCGCGGGTGCGGGATCCGAGCTCGTCAGCTCATAGCTCGAGGGAGCCATTTAAGTAAGTCAATGGGTCGCACTCCGACTCCACCCACCAGCGGGTGAGCCCCAGGAGCATCATGGTAGATGCAGTTTTGTAACGAGTGCGCTATTTCGAAAGTTTGTGTGTATAAGCAAGTTTGCAGCACCAACTCTGGACACCGGTGTTTCGGAATTATTGTTCCTCGTCAGCAGAGTGTAGGTCGGTCAGGGGCTTGCTGTGCAGGCTGCCAAATATTCTCAGGTTGATACCTCTCAAGGCGCGGGTCCGGGATCCGAGCTCGTCAGCTCATAGCTCGAGGGAGCCATTTCTCGGGTCCAGAGATCTTGGGGATAACGAGTAACTACTCGCACCAACTGTGGTGAACTACTTTTTACTCGTCCATCTACATGCACTACATGTACCAGAGTGCTAAGGGGCGACCCGGAGGAGAGGCTAGCGGTGTGCGATCCATCTTGGTTGTACAATCTTATTTATTGCCCAGTAGAGCGTTACTTGTAGAAGCACTAATTGCACCTCTGGAAGAAAAATAAATGAATAAATCACTCACCTCTCTAATGACAGTACACATAACTTCCATTCTGTAAAACTGCACACATATTAATACGTGTGATTAATTTTGTTGTGGAGTTCTAATGTGGTTATTTGGTGAATGGATGTACAGGTGCGATCATGGGGTACTGATGGATTAAAGAGTAAAAAATCATATTATCATCATAGACTCGTGAGGAATTTGAAAGAATTGTAAAAAATCGTTTTATTTATATAAAGTAGGGCGAACTGCTCACAATTGCCATGTTTTTGTTATCATGCTTGGTTTAGAATCCTTTTGTGAACTGCCATTTATCGAGACTTGTTCTTCATAGTCTCTATTTCTCTTCGAAAACAGGATGAAATGGAGTTTGGCTACATTGAGGCTCCACACAAGAGTTTTCCTGTTGTTCTGGACTCCCCTCGAGACGGTGGACTCAAAGACTTCCCTATCAAGGAACTCCTGGTAAGCAAAGTGTTCTCTCTTTTAACCGACTGCAGTACACTTCCATAAAAGTTAACCTTCAGCGTGGCCTCATTCAGAGATTGGTGGACCAATATTGCCTCTGCCAGACAAACCTCCACCTGGCTGCCATATTTCGAGTTTTGCACAGGGTCAAATTTTTTTTTAAATCCAAGCATCTACCACATTGATGGTGGGAGCATCTTTAGTGAAAAAATGAATGATGGCCAGTCCGCCATACCCTGTTGGAATGGTGGACTTGTGCTGAGTTTTTTTTCTCTCTGAATATAGACACCCAAAGCCTCTCTTTGGAAAACAATATATCAATGTCCCTGTCACAGCGATAGCGGTTTCTCAGAAGGTGGTGGACCTTATTACCCTTTTCCTTTCCAGGACCACCATCATGGTGCACATGGTTGACCTTGATAGTAAAGCGACAGATAGTAACTACTTGCACTATTCGCACTGTTTGGTACCCACCAAGAAGAAGCAACTCTGCCATCAGGATACACTCCATCTCAGTATCTGTAATATTTGGCAGATGTGGGAAGTCGGTGGATGTGAAAAGCCAACTGTGGCAAGTATTCCTCTACAGCCCTATCTAAATGAGGCTATTAGCTTGTGCCTTATTTCCCATTTCTTCTTATGCTTTTCATCTGCACAAGGTCTTTGCAACTGCACATGATGTGCAGGCTGGGAAACTACGCATAATATAAATTAAAAAAAACAAAAAAATCCCCTTTTATCCCCTCTTTGTTTTACAGAAATGTGCTCATACTTTGTTTTGCCTCTTTTTTCGTTTTTCTGTTCTACAACTGAAAGTATCCCAGTTGTATCCTCTCATCGATATAGGGAATGCCCTGCTATGATTTTTTTCCCTTTTTCAGACCACTTAATGTTTTACATATTACTAGAATTCAGGGCCATATTATCAAGCAAGGGTGATACATTATCGCCGCTTTTATCTGCAGGAAACTGCCGAGAAAGCGGCGATAATGGGCTTGTTAATATGCCCATGTGAATTCCCATAGCAGCCCAGGTTAACACCAGAACCTGGGCTGCTATGGGAGTTCACAAGGGCATATTATCAAGCCCATTATCGCCAGTTTATCGGCAGTTTCCTGCCGATAAAAGCGGCGATAATGTATCGCCCTTGCTTGATAATATGGCCCTTAGTTTGAAAACGGGAAAAACAGGAACAAATATGTGGCAAAGTTTCAGAACAATCTTCTCATTTTTATAATCATGAGTGCATCGCAGGTAATCACTTGGAAATACTAAACTCATTCCCGTTATAATTAAAATGTTGATATAAAAAAGAATATATATTTCCTAATTTCTGGATGTGTTTGATGTATACTTGTAACTGGATATTTTGGGTAGTGTGAGTTTCAAACGGTCAAAACTACTTACACCAGTGTCCCTGTTTTCCAGTAGTTACTCAGTGGAGGTCCACAGAAGTCAAAAGGTTTCCACAGCAGCTGCTCCTCCGCTTAGGAGTGTTAGGCACACTCTCAAGTGTGCCAGACGGTTGAGGCCGGCCAAACCATCCTGCACACTTTGGATGTTCCTCATTAGGCTGCATACACAGTCTGGTAGGGAGCATGCACAGCCTCCCCTTCCCCGTCTGAGCAGTGAACCACGGCACGCAGACCAATGACAACGCTGCATTGCAGCGTTGTGATAGGCCAGGGGAATCAGGGAGGCTGTGTGCTTTCTGTTGCGGCGTGGAGAAGACGGAGGAAAGGCGGCGGCTGGCAGCACCCAGGTAAGTCTTTTTATTTCATTTTTTATACCCCCCTCCTCTGGTCCCACCCTCCCCCCGCCATACCATCCCCGTTCAGGAGCAGCCCCTACTGTGTTTTAAAACAGCTGAGATAGATCATTCTAATCAGTCCACATTCACAAAGTTCAAAAAGTATTTTTTAAGGTAACCTTACTTTTAATGTTGAAAATGTCACCATTAACGCCTGACAGGAATTCACAAAAGCAATCCTTCTGACAAAAGTGGGTTTGCTACTTCATATTTCTCCACCAAGACAGCAGAGAAACGTGTAGTAGTAACTCTTACATAGGATGTGGGAAGTGGGCAGAATGAGGCATAGTTAACCATGCAATTTTGTGAGGGCCCATAAACTGGTATGTATATTTGGGTATTCCCAAACTTAAATCCGACCCTTTCCCACCCTGGAAATGGTTGGAGATTTGTTCCAGCAAATGGCTGAAGTAACTCCCCTCACGGGATGAGAAGGCCGTTAAAAATGGGGTTTCTGGTTGGCTATTGTATACACTCAAGCCAGACAGAGCCCACCACTCTAATCAGGTTAAGCTAGATACACAAATGAGATAATCTGTGCTCACCCTCTGTTAGCTTGGCGAAGAGCCGGAAATGATCGAAATAGGCAATGTGGAAAGTAGTTATGCAGCACACACCCACAGTAACACAATGAATTCACCACAAAAATACTTCACTCAGGTTTATGAAAAATAGCTTTTGTATTATCAGTAAATCAAGAACAAAATGATGAAAATCTATTAAGTACTTTTCAAGTTATACTGGTTCAAAGTATCACATTAAATGCAAGATTTCCAATCAGTCACGGCAATACTGTGCATACAGCACTTACGATCAAGTACTGACTGATGTGTACTATTTCTACACATTGACGTGAAAAATAGTGCTCCATGCGGCACTAAGGATATGGTTTTGAAGGGCACTGGCTGGTGTCTGGGACCTCAGGGTCCCAACTCCCCACTACAGTACAGATGGGCCAGACTGTCCTAGCTTGGTTGAGTGAGTCGTTGTGGTTTTCTTCAGGCTTCACAGTGGCAGCGACTGGAGTAGGAAGCACCGGGTGAGTAGAGGGTCGAAGATCCTTGCGCCTCTGGCCAGGCCCCTGGT